>NW_026947494.1:2407500-3030000 GCF_034190915.1 Cavia porcellus
ATCTCAGTGTTCATCCGACTGTGTCACCTTCTGTGTCTGTTTATCTATCTGCATGTAGTTCTATTAACTTTGTAATGATAAAGCTATGGTCAAGGAAAGGGCTCCTGATCTCAATCTAACAACTGACCTTTCACCAGATTCTTTATCTTCTCAATATTGATCCTAGGAAGAGAACCATCCCTCAGAGGCATGGGGGAAGGAAGCAGATGGCCAGGACACAGTGGCAGGCAGCCTCCCCACCAGGCACTTGTGACCTGGGAGACTCAGAGTGAGCTGGGACCTGGTTGCAAGGCTGTGCAGGTTGTGAATCAGTCTGCCGTGCTGTCCCCACGCAGGAGGTCACTGGTCCTCACAGCCCATTCCTGGGCTGTCCCTCTTGTTACTAGTAACCTCTTGGCCCCATATCCCAGCTGGGCCTGGGAGTCCCATGTCCTGGCTGTATGACAGAATGTCATCTTCAGGCTGCCATGTAGGGGAAGAGCTCACTTTGGGTGGGGACATTGAGACACTTTTAGTTTCCAAGGAAATGTCATTGATGAAACCACTCAGTTCCATGTGTCTGCAGCCTCTCAGGACCCTAATCTATTTGGTCTGCCTCTCGCCTCTGGAGGTCGAGGTTAGTCCTTGGGGGCCTCTCTTTGTTCGAGGGGTACACAGGTGTTGTGGGCAGCTTTCCTGGGTCCTGATGTCTCCTGGGACCCAGAGCTGACTGTGTTCTGTCCATTCACCAGGCTGCAAGCCAGGCTCCTCCCTTCCACAGGCAGAGTCTCTTAAGCTGAATAATTGTCTTTTCCAGCTCTCAGTGAGGACAGAAACCACTGGCGATCTCACTGAAACACTCCGTTCTCGTTCACCAGCCAGTCTGCAGCTCCTGCCGCTGCGTCTGCAAAATTTTGGGGGTGAAGCCGCTTCAGTGCACGGGTACCTTTCTCCATTGTTGAACCAACTCCTTCCCATCAATTTTCCTTGTCATCCTACCTTCCAATTGTGACCTTCATGGGACAAAAGAAGTTCAGCTTTATCTCTATTTCTCTGCCAGTGGGGCCTCCCTGTGTATGATGCGGTTAATATTGATTATAAATCACATCCACTCAGCGAGCCCGGTGTGTCCCCGACCGCCCTCCCCCACCCCAGCCACCCTATGCCCTTCCTGTTTCTCCAAGCTGCTCTGGATGATCTCAAAGGAGAGCTCACTGCTGACTGCAGTGAGTCAGAGGCCAAAACCTCCACTCCAGGCATGAACAGAAGCCCGTACAGTGAGAGGCCTGGGGTGGGAGGCAACACCGTGATCTAATTTGCCCTGCAGGCGTGGACAATTTCTGCCCCAGCTCTAAGTCCCCTGGGGTTGCTCAGGCAGAGGTCAAATGAAGGAGAACCCAGCAAAGTGGAGTCACTTGTGGCTCAGGCATGTTCAGTTTAACGCATCATGCAATTTGGATTTGTATACGAAATTCCTCACGGATTTTTGCACGGTGGGCAGAATAGAAAGAAGGATAATATTGACAATTAGCAACCTCACTTTTCCCCAGCGTCTCCAGCGATGGTTAAATTCAACGTCAGTCACTTGGGACTTTAAGGGTTCTTTTAAAGCCCTGATCACCATTAGCTCGGGGATGCTGCTTTGACTGCCTGGCACATTCTTCCCCGGGCTACTGCTCCGGACTCTCCTGTCTCGCTGACTTTAACATAAAGTAAAATTGAATCTCAGCAATGAAATTTTATCTCTTCCACGCTCCTCGTTCTCAGCTGGAGTTAATAATGCCGGATCTTAGTCTTTTCCCCTAAGTAGCATGAAATATATGAGACTGAAATTAACACATCTGCAGGACGATTGGGTCACACAGAGATTTTATTAAATTTACTCATAGGGTGTTCATGCTTAAGTGGAGAGAAAATGTGGTGCAGGCTTCTCTATTAGGTTGGGACCGAGAGAGAGGTGAGTTCCTTTTCAGCAGCAACAGAGGACGGCGCGATGTGACAAAGCCGTGACTGGCTGTGATCCTGATGAGGCCACAGCAAAAGCAAGCACGGGCCAGCACCCCCTCACTGCCACGCCCTCAGTGTGGTCTGCTCTTCTTTGTACAGATAACACCACTGGCTTGGCCAGGTCACCCCTGCCGCCCAAGGGAGGGATCATCGTGCTTGAGATGTCGATGGACATGTGTCCACCGCTTTGAGGGCTGAGTAGGAGTTCACTGGATGTGGAGAACTGCACATAGGAGAGGGGCGAGCACATTGGAGGCGAGAGGTTTCCAGGACGTGAAGGGCTCCGAGGTGCGGAGTAGAGGAATCCGAGGCAGGAAGGCAGGGCGGGGTCTGGAAACCGGGTTCAGGTTTGCAGCCTGAAGCCAGCAGCTCTGCCTGGGCTCCAGACCTCAGGCCCTGCAGCCTGGCTCAGGGTCTCCACTGCTATGAGTCCGGAGAAACCACACGAGCAAGTCCCCACAGGGGCCTGACTGTTCCAGGGTCAGGAAGAGACACTGGGAACAGGGCCAGGGTGTACCAGCTGCCGTCCCCAGCCCGGCAGGGTCCCAGGGGTCTGTACCTCCTGCCAGGGCCACGATGACCTCGCTCAGGGCAGGGTGAGGACGGTGCTGGTATGGAGCCCATGATTGTCAGCTGAGAGGGGCATTGGTTCTGGGGGGCGACCTCGAACTCAGGGAGCAGAAGGCCCCCTGCTGCATCTCCAGGTTCAGCCCAATGGCACAGGCAGGCACTCCTCTCTGCCCCACGTGGAGGTGGTGTCCTGCTTGCGTGTCCAGCCAAGTGCCCTGCAGCTGCAGAGCCAGTCAAGCGACACCAAATCCCAGACTGGGTGAGAGGTCGGCAGTTGCTCTGCTCAGTCCTGGTCCAAGCAGAGCGTGGGTGGGGATCCTCAGTTCACCCCACCAGCAGCTTCCTGGCTCACAGGTTTTCCAATGCACAGGCGGCCAAAGTGAGGAAAGTTTCCCTGTGTTTGACACATCAGAAACACAACGCCCTTCTCTGCCCTGCTTTTGGGGTTCAGGGCACGCAGGAGCAGTAGAAAGGAAGAGTGAACTTACTTGTGTTCGATGTATAAAAATGCCATGACTGGTGTTTTAAATTGAGAAACCACCGGTCCCTAACTGCTTCTCTTGGTTTTGGGATCGCGGTGAAGGTGCTCTGGGGGTGGAAAGGTTTAGACCAGGTGGCAGGAAGTTGCTATGCATAATTACATGTCTTCACCTGTGTGCTTATGAAGATGTCACCTGGGTTACCCCAAGCTTAGCGAGGAAGCACTTCCCTGGTGTTTGTTCAAAGTGAATATTTAAAGTACATAGTATGTCCAGAAAGGAAATTCTACCACCGGATCTTGGAGATGGAACAGAGTCAAGAGAAAATATCCAGGAAGAAAAGAGAGAATTGTTGGAAACCATATGAAATATATAATTTTTAATCTACATGGGAATATAAATTGTTTTTCCTACTTGGAAGAAAGAATACATTTTTTTATAAACTTTTCTTCCTAAGCATTGAGTTCCTGTTTTTATAATATGGCAGGGGAAAGAGAATTCTGACTGGTGATGCTTCTGAGCAGGAAATTTGGAGTCACTGTTTTAAGACAGGAAGTGATGATCGGGAGAGACACTGAGTCACGGAATGAGAGGGTTGTTTCTGCAGCTGAGAAGGCAAGGGACTGCTGCCAGCTCCGGAGGACCAAAGACCTGCAGAGGAGGGGCATCTCTCCATGTCGCAAGCCCCAGACCAGGTCAGTCTGTGCATGGTTGGATCTCGGCAGAGCGTCCACTGATGAGACAAATTTGCAAAAACTGAAAGAAATCCATTTCCTCTTGGGGAGAGTATGATGGCAGATCTGCGTTTCTTCCTTTTGTCATCTCGAACTAGCAGGACCGGCAGACACAGCACAGCAGAAATGTGTGGCAGAAGACACTTGCTCACCTCGTGGCAACTTGGAAGCAGAGAGAAGGGAAGAACAGAAGGCAAACACATACACTTCCAGGTCAGAAGCAAGCGCCACCTCCAACCCACCCCATGTCCTGAGTCAGCCAGGGGCTCAGAGCCCTGGGTGTTGCCCTGATGAGTACGGTGGCCCCATCGTCCAATCCCCTTCCAAAGCCCCACCTCTGAGCTCACGAGCCTTGGGGGCATTTTGGGTGGAAACCATAAGCAGCTGTTTCTTCTTCACTTTTGATAAAGACCTTCATCCAGAGTCAAGGTTGTTACTCTCTGCCTATGCCAGAGGTTCCGGGCACCGAGTGTGATGGGATGGTCTGTGTTGGGGGAACCATTCCTGAGTTGTTGGTATTCCCAACAAGGAATCCAGGGGATGCTCAGAAGGACGAGGGAGATGATTTCCTGGGAGAAACAGAAGAACAGGTACGGCGGGGTGGTGAGAAGAGCTCAAGGCTCCAGGAGCACAAGGCCCCGGGGCTCCTGAGGTCTTGGGTTTATGGGGAGATTTACACCTGGGCATGCACAGAAGTCCTGGCCCAGTGGGGTCCCTGGCTTGGTCCTTGGCTCAGGAGTGGGGGATGCTGATCTCTGAGGCTTTTAGACAAAGTGTCACGGTATCCAAAGTGGTGGGAAGAGGGTCAAAGTGGAGGGGACTCAAATCAAAGTGCAGATGACATGGGACCCAGGCCAGAGTCACACAGGTTTGATTTTATTCATGCCTCAGCTTGGGGGCAGGAAGGATGCTTTTGTGTGTGTGGTGTGCCTGTGTGGGGGTCTTTTCTGTTTTCTTTTTTTTTTTTTTTTTAAAGTAAAAAGGATGATACAGAATTTCAAAACAAAATAATAGGAGATTAACAATGGTTAATATACTGTGTATTGTTATCTACAAAGTAGTTGCTCAGTTTACAAAATACAGCCATGAAAATGTGACCAAATGTGACAGCACAAAGGAGACCAGTAGTATGATTACCTGTCTCGTGCGTATATTCTATATGTGTGCATCTTTCCCTTCTCCCTTTTCTCCTCTCCCCCATCCGACTTGTCCTTCCCTTCTGGCCTGCCGGCTTCCAAAGGTTTTGACATCCTCATCCCTGCTCTGCCTGGTGTCTCGCCGTTGCCCCGCAGCTTCCAGTTGGGTTTACCTGCCCTGGCCCACGTCCTGGCCCACAGCTCTCTCCTGTCCTTCCTGGATGTCCTCGTAAGATGTTTTCACGATGCTCACTGTCTCTCTCCTGCAGGAGGCTGCTCACCACTGTGCTCTCCACATGGACACAGGCCCCTCCACCTGAAAGCCAGCAGGGGCTTCTCACTGCGTGCCCACGCAGCCCGGGCCAGGCCAGGGCACCCAGGGCACGGGTGGTGGGGAAGAGATGCTTGGGATCCCCGTGGAACCTCAGTACAAGGCAGAACATGAACACGCAGCAGCACCCTGGGGAGGCAGACTCCAACCAGGGAAGGGTGGTCCCTCCCCCTGAAGGAACTGTCACTGTGTCGAGTGTGAACGGAAGAATCACCTTGGGAAGCCAACAATATTCTTTCAGCAACAGCGGCAGAAAACCCAAGCGTATTTTGGTATTTAAAAGTCACAATTTCTCTGCCTTACCGGGGCTCTGCAGGTGCTGATGCCCCCGCCCCTCGCTGCCCGGATGGCTGTGGTGACTGCCAGCCCCCGGCATCTGCTGCAGTGGCCCGGAGCACGGGGAGGCCCACAGCCCACTCCTGGGAGCTGTGGCAGGCACATTATCGCGCTGAGCCACAGTTCAGATCCTTATCACCTGCTTAGGCTTGCCACGTTTTCATCTCTCCTGCAGACGCGCGTCCCCCCCTGGGTGATAGGAAAGGGCATCTTCAGGCACCCTTACCTCTCATATTGAATTGTGAATTTGTCTTGGTAGATTAGATTCATCAAAATGGCCTTAGAAGAAAAAGCTCCATGCGTGTGTCTCCAACTCAAAGAAGTTCTGTCAATTTTTTAATAATGACACCTCTTTCCACAGTCCAGCCTCTCATGCTGTTTTCATATATCCTGTGCGACGGGATTGGTCTTTATCCCAGCCCATGGTGGCTGGAATTTAAACGACTGCCTAAGCACCCTGAACAGGAGAAGCACAGATTAGGAAAACCCTCCCGAGGAGAAACGGGAGGGCTTCAGCTGCTTGTGTCCAGCAGAGTGAGCAGCAGAGGACAGGCACGCCAACCAAACCTTCAAAGCCGTGCATTTGGGGAAACTGTAAAGCTTTTCTAAATTTGGGTGGCATATAACCCTAAAACAGTCACATTAAAAAATCGAGCAAAAATATCAAAATTAATAGATGAGATCACGGAATATTTAATTATTCCTTTGATCCTCCCTCATTTGTAATAAAAAAGAAAGAATAGAAAAGAAGAAAAATATTAACTGGCAGGATAATATATGTAAAACAACTGGACAGACATTTTCTATTAACCTAAAAAGTTATTTCTTGTCTTCTCCATCAAAACTCAGTGTTTTGTACTTATAATTTTATTGTAACATTTGAAAGTATTCAAGACTCACTTTTAAGATTAAAAGTGAGTTTTCTTTCCAATTCAAAAGCAAGAGATACTTATTACAGAAATAACGGAAGTGCTAATGAAGGAAATCAAGATCACCCACCATTTCCTGATTACATGGATTCCTTAACAGGCTGACATTCCCTGTCCTCGGATTCCTTATCAGCACCCCTCAGATCTGTTCCTGTCGTGTACTAACTGGTCCCGTGTTCTTTCTCATGTGACCCTCAAAGCCATGGCCAGACCTCCGCGCGAAGGGCTCTGGAGGACACTCCCGTGCCGCACGGCATGGTTTCTGCTGCAAACTCCGCGCAGAGCTGGAGTCGGAGCGCCGTGCAGGGAGGCCAGTCGTGCAGGGCTCCTAAGCGGGCCTTTACTGCGGAGGCGGCTGCAGGGGCAGGCGCATGGTGTCCATGCCAGAGTGTCCTCTCTCACACAGGCTCTCATTTTCTCAGTCACCTGTCTGCTCCCACGCTGTCACTGCTGCTGCCTCCTGTCTACATCTGGGACATCTCCACTGCAATCATCTCCTCACATGCCGTTTCTCGAATATTCCACTGTCTGGAGGTACAGACTGGCTGTCTCCATCCTAGCAGCAGACCCTCCTGGAGCGACCTCCTGGAGGTCTCAGGACCTGTCACATTTGTCTGCAGGAAGCAGCCCCCCACGAGGGTCCCCTGTTGGCAGCCACCTGCCCAGTGGTCCTACACTTCGCACCAAGCCTAATCCAATACTTGAAGATGCCTCTCGGAGAGGAGGCCAGCAGAGTCACGCTGCCCCGTGTCCCCCTCGAAATTAACCCATGTTCCTCCCTGTGCCACCCTGTACTTTGTCCCTAGGGTTTGAATCACCAGCCACACTTGGCGGCCTTTCCTCCCTCCGACAGAGCCCTGTCCTGAGTGAGCGGCCGCACAGGCCGTTTCTCTGCAGCTCAAGTGGGTCGCGGTGATTCTCTCTGCTCCTTTAGAGTGATCTTAAGTGTCTCTAGCTGGACCTAACCTGTGATGCAGCCTGGAGAATGTCGCAGACAAATCCTGGTTCTTGGGCTTTGCGGTGCTCAGCCTGTGAGCAGGGCCTTGTGGAACTCCAAATGGACACCTGGCACTGTCCTCAGGGCCTGTGGCAGACACCGTGTGCGGAGAGGAGGATGAAGCCGCAGGGCCCCGGCTGTGCTTGTCTGACTCGGTAGGCTGTGTGCTCAGAGGGACAGGTAGTGCGGTCTGAGCGGGGACTCTGCACTGAGAACGTGACCAAACCCTGGCGTGGGCTAGATGCTATTCACGGCAGTGGACACCTGGCCTCAGGCTTTCCTGCCTCTGGACAGGGGCTGCGTCAGTGCTCCCAGCTGTGGGGAGGTTGTGGAACCTCCGAGCCATGGTCTCAGTAACTTCACTCTCAGGTCACTGGCTTCTGGATAGAACCTCCAAAAGTCACCTAGGCTCCCATTGTCCATCCTCCTGCCTCAGCCTCCCAGAGGACTGGGATTGCATGCCTGGGCCACCTGCCCAGTCCAGCAGATTATTCTGTCAACATCAGTAAACTGGTTCTAGAGTCTGTGTGGAGAATCCAAATACCCAGAATGATCCACACGCTGCTGGAAGAGAAGATCGAAGTCAAAGGACTGATGCCATGATTTAAGACTAACAGCCTGCGGTAGCCAAGGCGAGATGGTGTCAGTGTCTGTGGATAAACAGACAAGAGGTCAGTGGAACAGAGAGGAGGATGCAGGACGCCCAGGCCTGCCTGGCTGGAGCAGCAGGCACAGCTCTCTAAGGGGGCCACGATGAGATCCCAGAGCTCAGCATTTGATTGGTGGTGTGGTCAGGAAGCCACAGAGGGCCACGGCAGGCCGGCAGTGTCCCTCTCTGCTGGGCAGGGTGTTTGCAGATGGTGACCACAGGGCGGGGGTCTGGGGCTCCAGCGGGAAGCCAGGCTGCTTCCTCAAGTGGGTTTATTTGTGACCCCGAAGCCCTGGAAAGGATTTACTTCCTAGCATCTCATGTGGATTCCAATTAGCATTCCGGGCTCCTCTCGGCAGGATGCGATCCGGAGCCTTTCATGCTGCAAGCAAACCTTGTGATGGAGGGCAGACCCCGAGTGGGGGCGGGGCGGGGAGGCTTCACCCCGTTTCCTGGCTGCGAGGCCGGAAGGAAGGAAAGCACCTCGGACCCTTTAGTCTCAGGACTGCACAGCCGCACTTCTGACACTTTCTAAAATTAAAATTGAAATGTTTCAGGACTTAGGCTGTCGTTAAGCCACGTGCTCTGCTGGAATGGAATATCACCCCTCCAGTGGGAAAACACTTTCAGGGTTCTCAGCCCTGATCCAGCGGGGAAGAGGTAACCAGAAAACAGCCTGTCATCTCTGAATAATTGACTCCCTTCACAGCGAGTCTCTGACAGCTGACGTGAATGACAAGCTGTGCGACGATGACTATTCCAATTAAAGTCAAAAATTATCCTGATATTTCCAAGCAAGGACGCTTTTCTCAGAAGGCACAGTACTTACCGCAGTCTACCACAGCAGGCTTTGCAGAACAGAGCTGTGGTTCGGACCCCAAGTCCCCGGCAGCCCTTGCCTGCAGGACGGGCCACCAGCCTCCAGCCGGTATTGGAAGGGTGGGACCGGAAGTTAGCACCCGGGGGTGTGGTCTTGAAGAGGATGCCTGGACTTGCCAGCACCTCCTCTTCCGAGTTTTTCCACTGTGGCTCCCACCATGATCTCTGCCACAGACTACGGGGCCGCCAACCAAGAACTTAACACTCCAAAACTGAACCTTTGGCCAACATGTCCTTTTTGAAGCTGATTTTCTCAGACACTTTGTCACATTGATGGGCAGCTGATGGACCCGCTAGCTGATGTCTAAAATGAGAGGAAGCCCCAGTTGCTGCTTGCTGGGTGTGACTTAGTCTGTTTAGGCTTCCCTTAAAGCTATGCACATGGAGAACTCAAGAGCGGCTTACCTTCCTGCCATTCCTCAGCCTAGACATCTAAGGTTGGTGTCAGGATGGTGTAGCATTTGTGAGGGCCCCTCCCTGGCCGGGGGGTGGTCACCTTCCCCATGTCCTCAAACGATAAAGGACAGAGAAATCTCTGGAGAGGGACTCCCCCCTCCCTCATGACCTCATCTAGCCCTAATGACCTCCCAGAGAGTGCTCTCCAAATACCATCCTGTTTGGAACAGAACTTCTGTTTATGCATCTGGGAGAGAGAAGATGCACTTCATAGCAGGCAGACCTTGGTCGAACAAAAACCACAGGGAAGTCACTTTACTTCCATCCAGCATCACCAATGGCTGTCTTGTTCCAACATCACCTCTGAAGTTGAGAGTTCAAGTCTCATTCAGATCATGTAGGTGAGACTCAAGATACGATCCATTCTAATGAAAGCTGCCTCGGCACACAGGCAGGGACGGGATTGGGGCAGGCATTCCCCTTCCAAAGGCAGGGGAAGAAAGCAGGAATGGGCAGTGGAGTCCACGCGGGTTCACAACACAGCAACACAGATGCCATCAAGTTTAGGTCCTGGCTGGGCACTTTGCCCACTGGGACCCCCTATTCCCCAGGCCCAGGAGAAGGCAGTCTGGCCTGTAACATGTGCCTGGCCAGTAGCCGTGATGGTGTCTGACTTACCCTTGGGCCACCTTTCTCTTCTTGAAGACCAGCTCACACTTGCAGGCGGACAGCTGCGTTGCATCATCTGGCTCCTTCCAGGACCCGGGAGCCCCTTCCTTTCATTCTACCTCTAACCCGCGTCAGCCCGGTCTGGCTGTCATTGTGCATCATCCCCAAGCACAAGCTCTTTACCAAGTGTAACACCTCGGTGTTTTCTGAAGAAGTGTTTCTCCTTTTATATAGGAAGGATAGCCTGAGAATCCCCCATTCTTCAGTTCTTCATTTCTCTTTGCCTTTTCTTCCAAGTGGCCAGTAGAAACCAGGCTTCTCCTTCAGCACTTCGTTTTGAAAGCTCCTAAGCTAAACATCACACCCCTCGCTCAGAAGCCCAACTCTAAGGAGCTAGAGCATGGACACCCAGCCGTTCTCTGACACTTTCCCCCAGTTTCCGACAACACGCTCCTGGTGTCACTCCAGACACCGCGCTCCTAGCATGGCCTCCAAACTCTTTTACAAGCTCCTCTTAGCCAGATGCCAAACCACTTCATGTTGTGAGTATTTGCCACAGTAGCACTCCACTTCTCCTGGCAAAATCTGCAGAACCCTGTTGGACCAGCACAGCGAAGTGGCCCAGCCTGGAAGGGCAGGCAGCAGACCTGCATTATCTCAGACTTAAAAGCCGGAAGTCTAGACCAGGATGCACAGCTGCGGTCAACCATCGGCAGGAGCCCTGCCGCCTTCCTGGTGAAGGCCATTTCTCCAGCAGCCCTCCCTTGTCTGCTGTCCGTCCTGCTCCTGCTGCATCTGGCCTGTTTCATCAGCAGCCCCATCGGGACGCACCAGGCCACTCTCTTTGCTTCCACAGTGACGGATGGCCTCTCCCCACCCCCACTTCAGCACTTGCAACCCTGTCTCTGTCTGTCTGTCTCCCCCTCCTCTCTTCCTCTCTCATTTGCATTTTAACTATTGACCAGAAAATTGAATACTGATATGTAGATATATTTACTTCCAATAGCTTCTCTATGTGAGTAGTGAATGGAATTATAAGCCATATGCAATTACATTTTTCTTGGAGAAATTCAAACATTAGAGACACTTTCAGTTTCTGATGGCCTGTCCCTGGAATCTGGTCCATTTTACCTCTTCCTGTGTATATTTACCTCCAAATTAGTATATGTTTTCCACACATTTTTAATGCTTTTATACACACAATTTTTATTTAAAATGTAGATGTTGGTTTATTCTGTTTAAATGTCAGCAACCCTATCCTGTGTCTATGGCTGAGCCATCTGCTTTGTGCATAAGGGCAGGATTTTAATGATTGTGTCTGTGTCTTCAGGAAAGGCGCTGGTGTTTCTGTAACACGGCCCAGGTGAGGGGTAGATCACAGTTTCGGTTTACACGGTGCTTGCTGGGATGATTCCCGGTGCTGGGCTCTCTGTGGGCGCTGGGGTGTCTGGAGCAGTCACTGGACAGCAGCTCATACAGAACGCTTGCGTTTCTGTGCTCATGCATCTGTGATCAGGAGGGTTTACTTGGCCCGGGCAACACTGGGTCTTCATCCCTGGGTGGAGGCGTGTGTGGTCACAGCTGTGGGGACAGGCTGCCGCCCTGCACCCTCACATGGTGACAGAGGGCCACGTGGACTGTCCAGTGCCCCCAACACTTCTTCCTATGCCCCTTAGCCAGCTGAGACCCCAGGACCATGGAGGAGTGAAGCACGGGCTCCCCGGGCAGGGCAGCTCCGTGTGCTGTGGCCATGGCATGTTGCCCAGTCCCGGTGACACTCCTCAGCTCAGCCTGGCTTCTGCTCTGGGCTGACCAGGGATGGGCAGCACGCCCTCACTGTGGCTCCATCTTTCCGAGTCCATTGTCTCTGCCTTGTTCCCAGGTACTCTCATGTGCACTTTCATGCGCGGGCTTCCCTGCCCTGTGGAGCGTGAATTCCCAAGTGACGGCTCCTCTGCTCTTCGAGGAAGATCTGTTCAGTTCACCAGGGTTTTCCCAGAGTCCTGACTTTTAGGAATCCTGCCACAGGAGCAGATTTAATATTGTTGGAGTTGTAGGTTTTGTCTAATTTTTGTCCTATTGGAGGACTTGTTTTAGAAGTCTGCCTGACCTCTTGCCTGTGAAAACAATCTTCTACTCCCCATGGCTCTCAGGCTGGCTTTCCTGACCTGTTTACCACTCTGTTCATGTGTAAGACCCGTGTGTCACTGCAAGGCAGTGGCCCTCGCCCTGCCCTCTCCAGATGGCATGTGAGGGTCCCAGCTTCAGCATGCCAGGTCCTCTGTCCTCTCCCGTCTTCACTGTTCTGTGACATGCCACCATTGTCACATGTCCCTGAGACCACGTGATGCATCCTTCTCTGTCTTTTAGCTAAGAATTGACTCAAAATTCCTAGCTTTTACTCAGGGCAGAGAATGCTGGAAAGATTGTTCTGCCCATAAGAAAAAGATGCTAAGCGATCTCCAGACTTGATACGAGTGTCCCAGTCTCCAACTGAGGGCTTGGGGTACCAGCTGCTCAGGAGCATCTGCAAAAGATTTTGCACAGAGGAGAAATAAACGACTGGCTTTACATCTCAGAGAGATCCTGGGTGAGCAGTGGTCCAGGTAACCGATGGCCCTGGGGAAGGAACTGAGCCCTGCACATGTGTGGGCAGAGTAGTGACTAGCCAGGAGGCCAGCGTGTGGGGTCACCCAGTGATAGGGCCACAGTGCTGACCTGGGGAAGGGGATGGGCCAGAGTTCCATACAGCTGTGAGAGTCTCAGACAGCACAGAACCTCTCCGAGTTATCCTCTGGTGGGGACAACAGCAATCTCCAGAGGGAAGTCACATCAGACAGCTAAGAGGGTCCCTCTGCTCTGGCTCCCATAGGATCTGCTCCCTAAAGCCACACTGTGGTCCATTAGGGGCTGGCACTGAGTTACAGAATGATGACCTTGGATGGGACATTGCCTGTCATGATGCCATGGGAAGGCTGATGCTGCTGTTATCAGGGACATTTGTTTCCTATCTGAGCGTGAGGCACTGAGGGCTTTAGTCTTGAGGGTTTTTATTGTACTTTACTCTTCCATTTTTTGTTTTGAGGCAGGTTCTGATGAAGCTATGAAGCTTCCCAGGCTGGGGATGGGCATGCTGGGGCCACCGTCATGGGGTGCTGAGGTTCTCCACCAGAGGCTCACCGTCTCTCCCAGGTGATGCTCCTGGACCTAACCCAGGGTGGCAGGGGCTTCTGTACCTTCCCTGTCTGAGAACGAAGCCCAAAGGAGACCAAGCTCAAATCTCTTTAAACTACTTCATGGAGAGAAAACAGATATGAATGCTGAGTCCTTAGTGCATCTCAAGATGTCAGAGAACTAACTCATAAATTCTTCCTGCAGAACACGCACACTCTGAAGAAGTGAGGCTCAGTATAGCAGCATCTGTCTCCCCAGTGTGAGTGTGAACAGAGAGTGAACATAGTCACGGGGTTGCCAGGCCAAGTCTACATGACAATGCTATCATAAGGGTATGGAGAGGGAAGAAAGAGAGACAGACGAACATAGAGACAGACAGACACACACACACACACAGAGAAAATAAAACAAAACAAAACACACCGTGCTTTAGTGTTTAAGGTCTGAGACCCTCGGTACCCAATTTGAGGCTCCGTTCCTTCCGGTGTGGAGGAGGAAAGCTACTCCTTGGCGGGGTTTCCAAACAGCAGGAAGGTCACTAGTGTGGGAGCCCCTGTGCAACTGGTGACTGTCGAGAAGGATGAAGATGCCTGGACCCTGGGTGTCCGCACTGTGCCCACCTGTTGGCGGGAGACACCGGAGGTGCTCAGGTGGGTGCATCAGGCAAGAGCTGCTTCATGGTCAACACAGAGAGAGGGTCCCCCTTTTCTTTTTGGATCTCACCAAAGTGAGTGGAGGTGAAGCTGGGACAAGATGACCTGACAGTTATGCAACAGCGGTGGATGTGGAGTGATTGGGTAAGTTTCCCTCAACTGTGCTGACTCAGGGGCAGTTTCTACACCACGGTCACTGTTGAAGACATTTACCTTCTGTCCCCTGGAAAGGGGGGGGAGCTGTAACTCCAGGACCTCAAAAAGCAGTCATCTTTGGCAATAAGCTGTCTGCAAATGCAACTAGATTGAGGTGAGATCATTTGTGGGGTGCTAGTCCAGTAGGACAGTAGGACTGAGTCCTACCAAGGTGACGCACATACAGGAGGCCACATGTGGTCAGAGACCACAGCTATTGAGAGACAAAAGCTGGGGCCAGCTGGGGCCAGCAGGAGTTGGAGCGGAGCCCTTTGTCCCCAGGGCCCTTGGAGGGAGCTTGGCTTTGCTGACGACTTAGTCTGGGGATGCTAAACTCCTGAACCAGGAGAGAGCAAAGCTCCAGCAGCTGAAGCCCTTTCGTGTCAGGGAAATTGTTACATTAGCACACCCATCGTGTAGGTGGGAGACGATGGGTTTGTGCAAACCCCAGGAGGGATGTTCTGCAGGGCGCAAGGTGCATCCCAGGCAGCCCCTCCCTGAGACCGGTACCGCATAGGGAGGCTTCCAGCTGGCTCTTTCCCATGTCCTTTAAGAGCAGTCAACTCTTAAAGCGAATAAGACACATTTTTAATGCAACCTGGAGCAATAATCTTAGAGTACGGGATGGTTAACAGGAAGCAGGAGATGCAGAGGCCATGTAGCTTTGCTGCGGATTGATCCCAGGTCCGTGCCTCGGTCTTCTTCGGTCCTCCCGTCTGTTTGATGACACGGGCCACCATCAGGGTCTTTACACCTTGCAGCCGTCTGTGTGCCTCGCACTGGAGTCAAAGCTCCTCATGAGCATCCCCGCCTCGGAGATTGCCTTCTCCAGTGCTTTCCTCTGTCTGACACAGACCTCCCCACACAGCACCTCCCTGGACCACAGTGCGGGAAAGCAGCTCTGGCAGCAGGAGCATGGGCCACGGCAGACACAGAGCACGATGCAGACTGGAACCAGCCACCTTGACCCCATTGAAATTCGCCCAGATGAACGCTCCGTGGGAACCCGTCTACTGTGTGTCGGTGTTGTGAGAGGCTCGGCTCTTGGGGACCTGGGCAGACAGACACTGGCTGGGCCCAAGGCTCGCCGTTCACGCTTTGTTCCCTGCGCCAGGACGCAGGGCTTTCCCAAGCGAAGCGCTGGGCCATGCCAAGTATTCACGTCCCCTGCTGCTTCCGACAATGGGGCCCCGTCCAGGCAGGCTCATCGGGATGGAGCAGCTCTTCCCGGCAGCTCGGAGCATAATGCCTGGAGAGGACGGCTGCAGGATAATAAATGATTCGAGGCTGGATATTGCAGTGACATCAAGGGGAAGCGGCATCCCCCTCAGTGTCCCACCGCGCGCTACGTGAGAGTCTGTCTCCGCGGAGAGCCCTTCTGGGGCGAACACTTCACTGCCCCTTTAGAAATAGCCCATTTGTTCAGGGAATCCCGAGGGACAGGAACAGTTAGCCTCTGTGTTTTGTCGGTGGCTCTTGTCTGGATACGCAGGCGGGGGAAAACTTCCAGCCAGAGACTCGGAGGACCACAAAGCCTCTCACCACCACCCCAGAACACTGAAGTTACTGACCCAAATGCGTTATGAACATAATAGCAGTGGACAGTGCGATCAGGGCAAAGCACGTGGACACATTAAAGATGACCCAGGTGTGACTCGCACATGGGCCACTGTGTGGGTTTTGCCTGACGTTCAGGAGAGTGACCCCCCTTTAGCCAGGGTGCAAGGGAGCTGGGCCGGCTCAGGTTTCCGAGGGCGGATGCCTGCATCTGGGATCCATGCAGACGCCTCGGAGGACAGGACTTTCAGAAAAGGAGGCCGGTGAACAGGCGGGCGGGGAAGCCCACCACAGGCACAGCAGGCTTGAAGGGAGGTGAGAGGACCAGGATGTCCTGCGGGCTGAGAGGGCAGAGTGGAGCCTGGCTCATCTGGGGCGCACAGGCAGAGGGAGGGGTGACTTGGCCGATGGCGTGGGTCCCAAAGGAGCTGGTGGGCTTACAGCACCCACTTCCCTGCTGCAGTGTGAGCTGGAATCATGGCTCCAGTCACATCAGGAAGCTCCTTTATCAAACATTCTTCTGCCTGAGGCTTCTCCGGGCCTGGCGTTCTTTGCTGTTTTTATTCTCCCACTTTTCTTCTCCAGTGCGATGTGAGAGGGTTGGAAAGTGAGGACACCACCTGAGCTCTGCCGTGCTTCTCTCCAGTTTTGGTTGAAGTTAGGAAATTTTATCCCAAGGGAAGCCCTCGTGTGCAGAACGTGCTTGGATTTTACTTTCCTCTGCAGCAGCCAGGACACCCTCCAGGGAGGAGCAGAGAACGCAGAGAAACTTGTTTGGGTGCCATCGGAGCCCCATTTGCTGATCTGGGGCCCACGCAGCTCCATGGAGCAGTGAGGCCCTGTATCCCTTTTGATGGTTTTTTATTCAATAGCTTGTGTGTCTCTGGTTTTACCGAAAGAGGACCTGGTCACTCCTTGCATCCCACATGTCGAGGAGAGTCTACCAAAAGCAAGGGTGAAGGTTTAAGGCACTGTGGACTCCAGAAAGGCACGATCCGGGGCTCCAGCAGACCCCCTTGAGGGGGGCAGGTTGAAAGAGGCTGCACCCAAGGCTGCAACCAGGGCTGGCTGCAGAGCACAGAGGCTCGCAGGACGAAGAGGCCTGGCTGAGAAGGAGGTGGTGGACTCACCGGGACGTCTCTGGGTGTGGGGCAGCCGTCTGCAGGCAGGTGCTGAGTGTGAAACTCCCCCAGATCCTGGTGAGGATGCCAAGGTGCCCAAGGCAGCTGGTGCTCCACACTGCAGGCCTGGGCTGCACATGCTGTGACTGCCTGGAGGGCAGGCAGGGAGGGGCAGGGTGGGCCACCCTTTCTCCTGCTGGGGAGGTAACACTGTTCCCAGTGGTGAGAGCTGAACGCAGGCGGCAGAGCACAGCTAAGCACAGGCTGCAACTGAATGGACGCCTGGATGTCCTGTCACTGCCGCCAGGCCAGAGGAGATGGGCAGGGAGCTCACAGAGCCCCACCGGAGCCAGGATGCACTAGCTTTGCACTCACCTGTTGGAGTCTGATGTCTTCAGCAGCAGGCCCCTTTCTCATCACCAAATGCAATACCTGCAACTTAGGGAAAGAGGGGCCTATTTGGTCTCCCACCATAGCCCATGGTCAGCTGTCTCCTAACAAGAGAGAGCTGGCAGAAGACCTGGCAGGGGACAGCTGCTCAAGGTGTGCTGGACCACAAGCCAGAGTACAGGGATGCCACGCCCTGGTAACCAGTCTTCTCCTGCAGACCCCATCTTCATGACCCGGCTCCTCTTCCCAAGTCCACCTGTGTGCACATTAGCACATAGCATCCAGGTTGAAACCACAGGACCCGCGTTTTAAACGCAGCTGAGTCAGTGCACACATGCAGGCTGGACTTGTGCATGAGCAAAGGGCCTGTGGGCGGAACCTCCCCACACCCGTGCAGGGACTAGCCTGAGTACAGGGTAAGCTTCCCTCCAGCTCTGAGGAGCACAGCCATTTGGGACTGGCCTGGGCATCCAGCCAGGGGCCCTGGAGGCTGCATGTGAACTCTATGAGGACACCCAGCACCACAGTCTTCCGGGACACTTCCTGTGCCTGCGGTCACAGGGGTCATCCATTCAGAGAGGAGAGGAGAGCAGAGGAGAGGAGTGAGCCGCGGTGGCCCCAAGCTGCATGGGGGACACCCAGGGGTGAGAAGCAATGATTGAAAAGCCCAGCGAGGCCCCGGGAGAAAGGAGACCTCATGAGAAGAAAGCATTTGGGGAGACTGAGTCCTCCGAGGTGAGGGGCTCACACAGAGCTCACGTGGTCACTACACATAGGGCAGTGACAGTGAGTTGGCATCAGAACGGCCTTCACACCCAGCCTCATCCTGGACTTGGGCCCCAGACACAGCCTCTCCGGCAAGCATACCTTTTAGGTCCACGGAGGCTGTGTGGACCTGTGCTCCTTGGCCCGTCCCCCACCCCTCCCCCCAGCGCAGCCCCTTGTCCAGACCCGGCCTCCCTATCCTTGTGAGTGATATGGACCAAGCGTGGCACAGGACGTCACAGTGCTGACTTGGCTGCCATGCTGGATTTGTGGCCCTGGGAATTGATGTGTGTTTCGGGTCTACTCTTGGGAGTAAAGGGATGATTCCGGCCAGCAGCACAAAGCCAGGGATGTGCTGGTGCAGGCAGGGAGGGAGTTCCTCCCCAGATCACGGGGCTTCATTGCTGAGAAGAGGCCTCTGCTAGGAGCTCCGGGTCCCCTGCGGGACGACGCCCTGCAGCCCAAGCAGAGGGCACAGCAGAGCTGCAGTGGCATGGGAACAAGAAAGGACCACTGGCTGCTGGCAGGTGTCTCACCAAGAGACCCCTGGAGAATTACTGTGCTATAAAGAATACATTTGGGTCTTCTGTAGGAAACATGCATTTCAAGACCATAATGCTGAGTGAAATACATCAGACACGCAAGCTTAAACATCATGTGATTTCTCTTATATGGAAACTGTTTATATAATTCAAGAGCAAAATAAAAGCTAGATGGCATGAAATGGGGACATAGATAGTTTGCGTTTGGGAAGGAGACCAAGCGATGGTAAGGGTGGAGGAAGGAGAACAGAAGGGGAATAAAAAGATTGAAGACGCCTCCCTTACGGGAGTCAGCTCCCCCCAAATGTGGTCACTGTGTGCTAATGAAAAGTGAGAAATTAAGACCCCTGCCCAGTGCGAGCTCCACCTTAGTTACCCTCAGCCATCTGCCCAGGCCCAGAGGGTGACGGGGATTTGCTCTCCTTCCCCCCCTCCTTTCTGCCCCTCCTTACCTCTTCCCTCCCCGTGTCCCTCCCTTCCTCCTCCCTCCCTTCTTGACTTTCTCTCTTCCTTCCTGCAGGACAGCAACAACCCTGGTCCTTCTTGTTTTTTATTCTGGTGCGAAGCCTTGCTGGGTTGTCCAGACTGGCCTGGACGTTATGATCCTCCTGTCTCAGCCTCCTGAGGAGCTGGCCTTACAGCCCGCACCACCTTGGCTGGCTGGAAAGCTTCACATTCTTCTCTTGTGTGCATGTAAACCACTGAGCAGTGGCCGCATACACACCACATCCAAACACAACTAGGATGCTGACATATATTACCACACAGCGGCGTCCTTCTCCGCTAGGCCTGGGAAAGTGTCCCCTGCCAGGGCCATGGCCACACGCACACTGGCATTCTCCCTGTGCACTTGAATCGGAGATGCACATGTTGGCACCAACCCACATTGTCAGCAGGGAGCACAGCCCCAAGCCTCCCAGTGGCTCTGGCCCCCTGGGACCCAAGGGCTGTCTTCAAGGGTGACCAAGCTAGTCCTGGCTCAGGGACTGACCCCTGCTGGGCTTAGATCCCAGTGCCGTCCTGTGCTGGGCGAGCCTGTGCAGAATCCCAGAGTGTGCGTGCACACGTATGTGTTTACACTATTCCTCCTACACTGCGTGGCATCATTTCCTGGTCTGGAAAAGAGCCAGGAAGAGAGCTAAACCACTGGGGACTGAGGGGACGCTCTGCTGGGTCACCTACATGCCTGGAGATGACAATCCCACTTTCTGGATAACTGCTGGATCAGATGAGACACAGGACCAGCCTCCAGCTAGAAAGCAAATGGCAGAGATGCCGGTATCTCATTGAGCAGGAGCCCCGGGCAGGCTCAGGGCAGATCGTCTCCCTCGTAGTGTGGAAGCCCAAGCTAGTCCCCATATGGGGGCAGCGGGACTCTTGAGGACTCTGTATAGCTCAGGCACACTGTGGACTGCGTCCTGAAAGCAGCCTGAGTCTCCTCAGCAGGTGAACACTGACGCTAAGACCCCTCCTGCCTGGCCTGCCTCAGGATGGTGCGCTAACCACTCTACAGCCTTGCCCTTTGCCTTGTCAGTCAGGCACTGCCAAATAGTTCTAACACAAATCTATGTTCCTACATTTTTCTCATTAATACTCACAAATGCATATGGGTGAGGTAGCGTGGTATGTTGCATATTTCCATGGGGAGCAGGGGCATCAGAAGTCCCTGGGGGTCCTGTTGAAAACTCAAAGTTGGAGGTTTCATCTCTAGACTCAGATTCAGCAGAGGAAGTGCCAGTTAGCAGGTGTCTCAGGTCTGTGTGATCACACAAGGTTTTGATGGCCACTGTCTTAAATAAAGCCTGCAAAATTACAAGGAAAACAGTTTGAAGTGCAAAGCAAAGCCTTTATAGGAAACTATAACATTTTTTATGGACTATGTCATTACCCAGTTAAAACAGTTAAGTAAGCTTAATATTGGTTATGCTACTAAACATAAATATTTGAGCCATTCAACATCCATAAAAGGGAATTAAAATTATGGTAATCAAACATCACAGAGCAAAATCATTTTATAAAACCTCCAAAGCATTAGGAGCCTTTCCAGTGCAGGCTCCGATGGGGAGCGAAGTGTGTTGGGGTGTTGGGAGCCGCGGCCGACACCGGTCGTTTTACTTGGCGGACGTGAGGCCTGTAGGAAGGAGCAAAGCCTGAGCTAAATTACCCCTCCCATCGAGTGAGCCAAGTTGGCGCCTGCTTCCTGCCCCCTGATTGCCCTGGCGACGTAAGCAGCCCGCGCAATAGAATAGTCTGCCTAGCAACAACTGATGTTAGCCAATCAGCCCGCATCGCGCGCTTTGAACTGATTGGCCACTGTTACCCTATAAAAGTAAATGCCTCTCCCGCCACGAGAGAGAAGCACAGAGAAAAGCACAGAGAGAGATAGAAAAAGTCCACCGGCGAGAAAAGGCTGGTGGCAGAGAGGAGGCCTCGCAGGGCCCACGCGGAGACAAATAAAGGCAAGGTTGCACACCGCCAGACTTTGTCGTGTGTCTTTCCTGCCGGCCGGGAGCGACCGCAACATTTGGTGACCCGCACGGGGACTGATCAACCCCGAGACACGGCGGTGGTGTGCAACGCTCCAGCGTGGTGCTGCCGGACAGGTGAGTTGGGGATAAGCCTGGGCTCTGGGTGGCGCGCACCTACAGGGCTTTTAGACTCCCCTCAGGCTCACGCGTAGGTGACGGGTTCTCTAAGTCACATGCGGTGAGTTACAGCCCTTAGAGGTTGAGGATGGGTAATTTACCGAGCGCGGAGGCGCGGCCCTTGGTAAAGGCCCTTAGGAAGCTTTTAAAAGCTAGAGACCTCAGGGTAGGTCAAAAAACACTGGAACTATTCATAGCAGAGGTAGATAGGGTGGCTCCCTGGTTTTTACCCACAGGGCATTTAAACCTGCCGTCATGGGAGAAGTTAGGCGGGGACCTCGCCTCGGCGGAATTGGGAGGCGATATTTCGCCGGCTATTCGCCCCCTGTAGGAAATGATACATGCGTGCCTTGAAGGGGAGGGGAAGGGGTTCCCGTCGGCAGTTAGAGACGCGGAAATCATGGACGCACGCAAGGCTTTTGAGCAGGCAAAGTCGGAATGCTCTCGGGAGGGATCTGTCCAGGGGGAAAAAATCCAGAGAAAGATAGAGGACACCCAAGCTCTAGAGTCCTCCGACTTAGATAGCGAGGAGGAACCAAAAGGTGGGGCAGAAAGCCGAGAGGCCAAAAACCCCTATGCCGAGTTGCGCCGTGAATTGGAATTGTGTGCGTGCGCCACCCGGGAAAAGCAGAGAGAGGAGAAAGGGCCCCCGAGCGCTCTCTGGCGGGGAGGAGATAGAGAGCCATCCGCTCCGCCCTGGAGCTCTTCTCCAGAAGCGGCTCCCCGCCGAGAGGCTGCTACAAGAAACCCTCCCTTCTCTCAGCCGGCACAGGAAGTGACGCCCCGTTCCACTCTGTCTCGACCGCCGTCCTATGATGTTGCGCCGCGGGGCGGACAGTATTTTCATGGGCGGCTACTCTGCCGAGCAGGCTGAGAAAAACGCCGGTTGAGGAAACGGGGGCTGGGGATTTAGCTTAGCGGCATAAGCGCCTGCCTTGTAAGCAGGCAATCGCGAGTTCGATCCCTGGTACCGATAAAAAAAAAAAAAATAATAATAATAATAATAATAATAATAAAAATAAAAAATAAAAAAATAAAAAATAAAAAACAAAAAGGGGGAGTAAGCCAAGGCCTGCCTCCAAAGGCGCGGTTATCTATGGCATGACAATGGATGGGCCCGGATCCGGTGGTTAGCTGGAACCGAGGCGCAGTTTGTGTTTTTCCGCAGGAACCGGGACGAGAACCACTGTGGGTCCCAGAGAGGTTGCGACAAGTCCCTCGACTGAAGATCAGGCCTGTTCCACCAGAGGCCAACCGCAGACCCAACAACAAGATGAGCCCTAAAAGAACTGCAGGACAATCCCTTTTTGGGGGCCTGGAACGGCTTGCTCCCCTATGTGCTACCCTTGTTAGGCCCTCTATGCTCCTTGTTCTTGCTCCTGCTTATAGGACCATTCTTGCTCCGATGGGTTACATCATTTATTAATGGGCGCCTTGCGGCGGCCCGGCGTCAAGTACGCCTGGTTGCCCATGCGGCCCTGGCAGCAGCCCGTGATGGGCACAATGACCCCCAGGCTTACGCATGGCTCGCTCAGTTGGCCTACGACCGAGTCTAGATGTGGTGGGTCTCCCGCACTCCTTCCCTAATGACACCGCACAGCAGGGTAGGTGAGTCAATGACGGGTAAGAGCGTGCCTCCCCAGCACGACTCGACCTAAGCCAGGCCCTACCCCATACTGCACGAAAGCCGCTGGATTACTAGAATCTGCCCAGATCTAGATGCCTCTCCGAGGGGATCACACGGAGGGGCATGAGTGCATGCCTATGTGCATCCAGGTTCCGTCCAGTTCACTCCTGGCCCTGGAAAAAGGACGAGGGTCTCAAGGCCTTGGCGGACCCGGGGGCGGCCAACCAGGGTCCAAGCCAAGGGCCTACGGTGGGCCTCAACACAGGGCATAAGCCTCTGCACTCGATCCAGGGCGGGCTGCGATGCATACATTCATTCAAAGTAAATAAAATAGGGGGAGATGTTGGGAGCCGCGGCCGACATGGTCATTTTACTTGGCGGACGTGAGGCCTGTAGGAAGGAGCAAAGCCTGAGCTAAATTACCCCTCCCATCGAGTGAGCCAAGTTGGCGCCTGCTTCCTGCCCCCTGATTGCCCTGGCGACGTAAGCAGCCCGCGCAATAGAATAGTCTGCCTAGCAACAACTGATGTTAGCCAATCAGCCCGCATTGCGCGCTTTGAACTGATTGGCCACTGTTACCCTATAAAAGTAAATGCCTCTCCCGCCACGAGAGAAGCACAGAGAAAAGCACAGAGAGAGATAAAAAAAGTCCACCGGCGAGAAAGGGCTGGTGGCAGAGAGGAGGCCTCGCGGGGCCCACGCGGAGACAAATAAAGGCAAGGTTGCACACCGCCAGACTTTGTTGTGTGTCTTTCCTGCCGGCCGGGAGCGACCCCGACATTGGGGGATGACCCCCGTGGTGGTGACCCAGGGAGGGACAGAGAGGCTTTGCCATCATCTTTTATGCAGCAATAGTCAGTACCCTGGTTAGCACACCTGCAGACTAGTCCTCTTGGTTAACACACCTGTGCACACTTCCCACCTGGTGAGGGTAGCAAGAGCTCCCTTCCTGTTTCACCAGGGCCCCTGGCCTGGTCCTGATCTTCCATTTGGCTGGGCCTCAGTCACGGTCTACTGTACCAGGAGTGTCTGAGGTCCCCATTCCTACCGGGGTCTGGATGGTCAGGGATCTAATCTGCTTCCTAAGGTCCTGCATTTCTAGTTGTTAGCCTTGGGGCTAATGCTGTACAGATTGCTTGTCACAGCCTGCAAACAACTAGCTTACAGGATTGCTTACTACACCTGTATCATTAGCTCTTGATAATGGTGGGTAGATGCTGGCTGTAACGACCAGCTCTAAAACTGGGATAGCTTTGTCTCAAGATGAGACAAGGCTGAGCTGATATAATTAGGTAACAAATATGATACAATAATATATTTACTCATATTTTGCCCACATAATTCCTAACAAACACATTCTTCACTGGGTGATTTTGTTTTTAGCTCAGCAAACAATTTTTTCTCATATTTCTCAAAGTTCCAAAATCCAGAGCCTGCCCTGTTGATACGTGTTTATTTTTTATGCCCTGTTGTCCCTCTGCCCGACCCAGCAGCATGTCCAGTTAGTGCTCCCCCGACCCCAGGCTCCCCACCAACCATGACTGAAGGAAAGCACACCCACCCGTGCTGGAGCCCCGAGGCTCTGGAATTGATTGCGATAAATCTGTGTCATTTGGCAGCTATAAAAGCCAAGGAAAGGAAGTGCTTTCAAAGTGGAAATGAGTGACCGCTGACCTCTCTTTTCTGAGTGATTTCACGCTGATATTTTCACCTTTTTCAAAATTATGGTGAGTAAAATCAGGCTCTGTGGCGAACTCACCGGGATTCGGCTTGATGCTTCCAAGGTCAGCACCGTTGTGCACTTAACCAGGCTCACAGAATTCGTAGAGTGAATGACTCCGCTTTTGAAATGCAGTAGCTGATGCTGGCTGGAGCTAAGGTCACTCATGACATTTACCTGTGACTTATGTGCTTTCATTAACGGATCCCACTCTGCCTGCACTCACAGATGTCAGGAATGCGACACGCTTCAGCGTACCTGCACACTCTGGGTTCTGCCTCCTCCTCTCTCTGGAACACGCAGCTAATGAACTTGTTACTGTCAAGTTCAGGGTTTCATGGGCCTGGAGACCAGACATCTGGATGCTGGATCTCAGTTTGAAGTGCATCCAAGTCCCCTTTAGTTCCATCAGATTGCGTTTCACCTGTGTGATTTCAGGTCTCACCATCCTCGAAGGGGCTGAACACAATGTTATGTCTCTTTATGGTGGTTTATGCTTATTAAATATTAAAGCCAAACATTATCACTATAAAAAGACTTTTACAGCCACCGGCATTTTTCCTGATAATAAAATTTTACTTAGTTTTATTATTCCTTCTGTAGGGCATATCTGGGATCTCACGGAAACTACTGAACTGGAAATGCAGTAATGTATGATTGCCAGGGTCATGTGGAGAGGGGCCAGGACCCAGGTGACACTCAGTGTGGGAGCAGGGACAGGTGGCGTGTGGCCTCCATGTGCAAGTGCGAGGCCATCGCCCTTTCCAAAGGGTGGCAGGTCATTCATTTGCCCGGCTGTAAAATGTTCCTACTGTGAAGCTGGACTTCCCCTCACCTCTGGAGTTGGATACTGTGGCTTAAGATATCAGTCACCTTGTCTCTTCAGAATGGACTATTCTCCAGGATAGGAGTTTTCCTGGGCATAGACTGTGTTCTGGATGCTGAGAGTTCCAGACCTGTGCAGAGTTAACAGCAGCACGGAGCACTGGCTGCTGGACCTGTAAATCCTCCTGGATCAACCCACCTTCAATATTCATGAGGTCCCTGCCAAGGGTTCATGGTGCCATAAAAGTCTCCACAGAGCGCCCTGAATGCTAAGTGGGATGATTTATTAAGAGCAGCCTGATTGCCTCTTCTTGGGTTTGGTCAAGGGCAGGAGTACCTTTGCAGAGGCCGTGGGAGAGTTCAGTCATGTGGGAAAACGTGCTCCCGGGCAAGGTGCGGTGGGAGGTGGGAGATTTCCCCGAAGGTGTTATGGGGTAGCATACACCACTGTGCAACCACGGGCCATGGCACAACGCCATCGGGCTCTGTGATCGACCAGGGGACAGCGCTCAGACGGGGGAGGCACCGGGGGGTGGAGCGTAGCTGGTGTACAAACCCTGGGTCTTCAGTGTGTTCATACTCCGGGCTTTTCCGGGGAGAGAAGCCACGCGATAGATGAGCTGTGCGTCTAATAACCTGCAAAGCAAAATAAAAGAGATGATAGGAAACGGGAAGATGGGTGTTTTGCAAATGGGAAGTGGGCTGAGAGAAGGAGGCAGCAGGAAGAGCGGGGCGGTAAAAGAGGGGATGTGTTTGGGCAGGCAACAGCTCCACGGGATGGAAGTCATCAATATGGACTGCGAACACGCACAGACAAAGTTAAAATCAAAACTAAACTAAAACCCTTGAGGCGGTGGTGTTAGACAGCACCGGAGGAGCTGAGAGTGCGCGGTGCTGGCCCGGGGCAGCCCTCAACACCTCTGGTCTGACATCAGACGCCCTCAGGCAGTGCCTTCCTGGCCAGAGGAGACCAGTGTCATCAACGCACAGAGAAGAGGTGGGGGTGGGGAGTCCCGGGGTCCCGGAGTCATCCATGCTACTGTGGATGGGGTCTCCAGTGACCATGACAGCATTTCACGTGGACACTGGAGAAAAGCAGCATCACTGAGTAGCAGGGCAGGCACCCTGGGAAGCTGTGGTGGGACCTGGGTGGGTGCGGTGTCCATCAGCGCTGGGCCGCAGCCTATCTCCCTCCAGAGCTGCTGTCACCCTGCCACCAGCATGGTTACATTTGGGGCAAGAGCAGAAGCTGTCAGAGGAAGCAGTGCAACGGTCCTGGCCTAGCCTGGCCCCTTTCCTGGTCATGTCCGTCAGCACAGAGCTGTGAGTCCTGGAGAGAGAACTCAGTCTCGGGGGCGTCCTGGCAAGATCAGGCCAGCCAAGTAGACCTCTAACCCAGGGAGGAGGGGCCAGTCCAGGGAGGGGTTTCTTCTTCCAGTCCTGATTCTGCGTGGCTCCTGCTGCCTCAGGGCACTCCTGGATGATAGGAACTGGCCCGTGTGGACCTCTGGGAATGCTTATTGGTTTCCACAGAGGTGTGTAGACAGGACACCCCATTCGGCTCCACTGCCGCTAGTCTACTGAGGACCACATCCGTGTCTATGACTTCATCAGTGATCTAAGGACTCAGGGCACCTGGAGCTACTTGGGAGAAGTCAGTCACCTGCTGCATCTGGTACAGGCTGTAGACAGACCGACATCTGTGCTGTGAGAGGCACCTACCAGCCTGTGCACCATAATCTTAATTCTTTCTTGATGCATTTCCTTGCAAATTCATAACAAAGTCTTACAGATCCACTGGCTTAAACAGCAAAAGTGTATCCTCACAGATTCCAAGGCTGGAAGCCCCGGGGCAGCATTTAGTTGGGGAGGTTTCTTGGGAGGCTCTCTTGTGGCTGGTAGATGGCCACCTTCCCATAATGCCCTCACAGGGCCTCTCTGTGGACACACGTTCAGTGAGCAAGAAATCTCTGGTATCAGTTTGTGCAAAGGTGCAAACCCAGCCGGATCAGCGCCCAGCGAATGACATCATTCAGCCTTAATGACACCTTACTCCACACCGGCTGCCCTGGTGCAGGACCGAGGGAAGAAACACCAGCATTTTCTTCACAGCATAAGGCTGTGCACACATGAGACCACATGTCCATGGCATCTGGCACTGCTCTCTGCTTGGGGCCACGCACAAGGCCAGTGCACGAGGTCAGTCAAATGCAGGAACTGGGGAAGCCCTTCACTGAGAGGAAAGGAATGGGGAGGCCTTTGGGGCAGAGAAGAGAAGGGCAGGGTCCTCAGGAGAAATGGCCAGGAGCCAAGAGCTGAGGCTGGCCATCCTGCATGCCCACGGAGCCTCGAGAAACATTTGCCATGGGCCAGACATGCATGGAAGGGAGGTAAAGGGTCCTTTCCTGTAATCCTTGGGTTTGTGAGGACAAGGGATGTGGGCCACTGTATGATCCTCAGGCCCAGGGCTATTTAACTCTGTGCAAGAGGGCAGCCTGGTTACCTACTCCTGAGCGCTTAAATCAGACACCCTGGTCACATCTGCGCCAGCCACCCCCACCTTTCACCCCACACATTTCGCCCATGTGTGTGGCTCAGAGGCACAAATCAGATGGAACTGGGAGACACAGGTTACTGAGGAGAGGCCTCTACACCCCAAAGTGCATGGAGGACCCACATACTAAAGGATTGGCTTCACATCGAATCCAGTTTGAAATATGTGCTCTTTCTTGTAATTTCGTAATTTTTTTCTTTTTGCTGAAGCCTTTGAAGATGTGGATGTTAACATTTGGACTTTTTGATGACAGAACATAGGGATGCTGTAGGGAGAGACATTTTCAACTTCTGCAACATGTGTTTGAGGAGGTGAGAGAGGACAGGGCACCTCAGCGAGTGGTGCTGTGTGATCAGCTGGGTTCTAGCTCCTGCACGGGCACCGCAGGACTGCCCGAGCCTGTCCCTGGCCGGCACGGCTCTTCCCACCCTGGATTCTTCCCCTTGTCCTCTCCCTCTTTCTTTTCCATACTGATGTCTGCTCTGAGGAAGGACAGAGGGCAGGGCGTGTGCCCTTGGCAATGAGCAGATGGAGACTGCAAGCTGGGGAGGCTCACCAGCTTGTGCTGCCGGGGAGGGGTGGGTGCTGGTGGTACCTGAGCCAAGGACACAGGGACCCACTGGGCTGCAGCAGAGACCCACTGGGACCCAGCAGGGGCTGGCACTGTCCCAAGAGCCAGGGTGTCCTTGTCCCTTCTCCGCCACATTGGCCCCCTGCCAGCATCGCCTGCTCACTTCCTCCAACCTCCTGGTAACAAGTGGCCACCCTCACCAAGGCCTGAACTTACAGGACAGAGTGTGGAAGGAAGCATGGTGAACGGGGGTGACGATGTGTCTCTGAGGCTTTGGTCTGTGTCACAGGACCTGCCTGGGGTCAGTGGTGCCATGCGCTCCATGCTGTGCTCTGGCCCATCAGGAGGGCTGAAACAGGCGCCTTTCCCCCAGCTGGCCTGCTTGCCCCAACCTGGAGCAGTTTCTAGAAAGGCCTTGTGAGCCATGCCCACGGCTCCGCCAAGCAATGCCTCTTCCCTCCCCTTCCAGTCCTCATTGCCAGGTTCGCTGTCATTGCATAAAGGATATTGATGCCATGGTGAAGTCCCTCAGCAGCATCCACCATGCACGATAAACAGCGAACCTGGCAATGAACATTTTAAATTGCAGGTCCAGAAGCTGAGGAGTGATCTCAACCTGTACATTCCCAGCATCCCTTTCCCCCTGGACCCCACCCAGGCCGCTCCAGTCTATCCACTTGTGATTGTCTTGGAGGCTCACTCTGTTTTTGGAAGATTGTTTCAACTAAATAACAAACTCAAGCAGATTTCGTTGTGTTTGTTTCCTGAGCATATATAATTTAGGTTGAGATTTCTGTATATGAAAAAAGTTCGGAAATGGTCAAGAAGCTAACCAGGTGTAGTCAGGAGGAGAACAATTAGAATCAGGACACAGAATCATATTATTTATGATTGTCACCCAGAATTAACACAAGAAAGTACAGGAAATCTGTATACAACACTAAAGACACAGAATATTCAGCCAAGGGCCTGGATCCCACAGCAATGTCCCACATGAGTCCAGATGAAAACCCAGAGTCCATGACAAATTCAGCTGGAGGTCTAGAGCCCAAAGGAAGGACTCACACCAGTCTATTTTACAGATCCACACTGGGAAGGCCCAAAGTTCAGCGGCAGAAGCTAGAAATTCCATGCCAGCAGGCTGAAGGAGCTGTGTTGGGAGGTTGAGGGTCTACACTGGAGCAAAAAGTCACATTCAAAATAAGAACCAGGGCTGTCCTGAAAAGCACCACAGCCATCCTCGATGACACGGAGTCCTGAGCTCCTCTGATGATAAGAACTGGGGAGTGCATGACAGAAAGCCAGCATGAAGCACTTGTCCTGGAGATTAAACAGCACATCTTCCCCTCCAGAGCCAGGAAGCAATGCTCGATATAAGGACCCGAGCTCCCCCAAAGTGAACCACAGCGACTCTCACCAACAAGGTCCCCAACTCCTCCAATGGCAATGGTCAAACACACTGGGGAAGCCAGCATGACGAGATCCTCCAGGAGAACCAACGGCTTGAACAGCAACACGCAGGAGAACCCACAATGTCCTGCTCTCTTTCCCGCCTCTCCATGCTGGCGACTTTCCACAGCTGGGCCATCTACACTCAGCACCAAGGTGACTTAATTCAGCTGGCTTTAAGTTGGCCACCTGTTTTTAATCCATAACACTGACCAACAACATTTTAAAAATTCATGCTAAATCAGTTCTGTGTCCAAACCAGCAGTCAGTCAGTTTAAAATGACTGTGGCATTTCCTCTTTGGGCTTGGCAATGAGCTCCCACCTGTTGCCAGATTTTATCACTGCAATAGGTTAGGTGACCCTGCATTTGTTTCATTAACTCTCCTCCCAGTAGTAACGCAGATTTACTTCTCCCCTAGCAGTGTGTAACGTACACAAGTAATAGACCGCCCTTGGATTTGCAGCCACGACTCAGGACCCGCACCCCGCTGCGCCCACCACGACTCCCTTTTAGGCCACGCTGCACTCGGCCCAGGCTGGAAGATGGCTCCAGCTCCACCTGCTCTGGATTCCCAGCCCCGGCCGCCTGCCCTGTACATGCGGGACACATTTTCCAATCCAAAAAGGGGGACGTTGTCTTTGTTAATGAAAAGCGGAGACAGTATCCGAAGGCCCACCGGTTGGTCCCTCAGTCCCTTGAGAAAAGCAGAGCCCTTATTCCTGGTGAGTTCATGCCTTTCCCTCTGCTTCTTCCTCTGAGCAGACAGGGGTGCTGCTGGGAGTTGGTCAGTCAGGTTGCTGGGAGTCCTACAGTCCGGGGTGCATGTTGCCTGGCTGAGTATGTCCAGGGGCAGGGCACACCTCCGGGGCAGGCAGGGCATGGGAAGTGAGCCCCCCCGGGGGGGGGGGGAGGTGAGACTGAGCTGCAGAGCACACAGCAATTCTGAGAGTTTGCTCCTCAAAATTACATTGCAAGTGAGAAGCCCCTTCCCCACTTCCTTCCAGGGTCCTGTGTGGGCCAACATGCTGTGCATCACTCTTGTCACAGCATGACCCTAAGACCATGCTTCATTCTGCAGAGGGCTGTGACTGCAGAGAGAGTGACCCAGCCCATGGCCGGTCCTGGCCCACAGCCGCAGGTTCCAATTCTCCTCAGGTCAAGGCTGAAAACCAATTGATGCTCACATTAAGTCTGCGGTCCCAACTGTCACCCCTGATGGCCCTGGCTCGGTTTAAAGTTATCTGTAAGCACATCGGTACTGACAATGAGCCCTCTGCCAGCCAGAGAGAATCAACCGGGCCGCTGGAAGTTCAGAAATAACCAGAGTGAAGAAACAAACCCACAGAAGGCCAGCCTTCCACCTCGCACTGCAAACACGCGGCCAGCTGGAGAGCCAGGCCGTGCTTTGAAATTCAAAGCTTTTTGCTGTGTTTTACCTTTAACTCTCTTCCAAGCAAAGCAGCCTTTGCGCCACTGTTGCTGACTGACTCCTCCCTGTCAGGGCTGGGAAGGGTTCTTTTGCCTCATCTTCCTGTCTGAAAAGTGGCCTTTGGCTTGGCAAAGACTTTGCCTTTCACTTGGTGGGGAGGCAACTTTTGTCTCTGCATGATGAGACCTTTAGTGAGCTGATCAGCCCCCCCCCCCCACCATGCCAAACAGTATCAGAGGCCTGAGGGTCCAGAGCACCCACATGGACTTCCAGGCACCCAAGTTCAAGGTCAAGTCTTAACTCCTGCGCATTCTTGAGCTGGATGTGCCGTGCAGAGCTATGCTCTCCTCCGGGGGCGTGGAAACTGTTCCAACATCAGCCTCCAGCTCCCCTGCCCAGCCTGCAGGCAGAGGCGGCTTAACTCACACCCGTGATGCTGCTTGTGTGTTTCATTTTGCACACGTTTACACCTCTCATCTTGTTTTCTCTGCCTTCATCGTTCCTCTGCAGTAGGGATTCCTTTGCTGTGTTTCCATAACATTTCTGGGGCTACTTCACGTAGAATCTGACCTCTGCTTAAAGGAAGTGGGTTGATCTGGTTGTTTGGGATTAGCATGATTTTTTGCACAGACACAGATGCCAGGGAAAGTGGTGCTATTCAGAAGTCAAGCAGACACCAGCAGGGGTCCCAGGTACATGCCTGAGGGAGAAGTATCTTCCACTCACACCTGGCCCACAGATATTCACAGCACATGATTCCAGCAGCGGTGGGCTGGAAACACCCCAACGCACAGAATGGGTGAGTGGGCAAAGAGTGTGACTGGGAGCGTCCTTTCCGGGAACACTGCTGGACCTCAGGAAGGGAGGGCAGGCAGTGTGTCTGCAGGGGCACTGTGGCCACCACGGAAGGAAGAAGCCAGGCAGAGGGGAGCCCCGCTAAGGCGGCTGTGGTGCAAGGTGTCTGGCATAGGCTTTCTGCGGACAGGACGGGAGGCCGATTGGGTGGCGAGGCCGGGGCCAGGGATGCGGGTGTGGCAGCTGATGTGTTCTAGAACTGACTGTGGTGCTAGTGCACAGCCCTGTGAATACAGGAACAGTGGCTGTGCCCTTGCACAGAGTGAGATGTGCGGTCCCCCAGTTGCAACTCAGTAAATCTGGTAGCAGCACAAAAAGACAAATCTGGGCAGTAAGCGGTGGGGCCAAGGCCACTTGTCCCATGGCCTCCCAGGCCTCGCCAGAGTCCCTTACCCGTGCTCCAGCTGGATGCCTAGGCCAGTGGAGGTGACACTCCACCCAACGGCCTCAAATCTAATTATTTTAAGCAAAGAGATGCCTCCTGTGCTTGGAGACACATATTTTAGCCCCACAAATGAGAAGCCTGGTCACCAAAGCACAAGAGGGTGTTAAGATAAGGCGTGGGAGGGAGGAAAAATTACAGGACTCTGGGGACACAGAGAGAAGGCTAGGCCTCCGCTGGAGCTTTGGGGAAGGGAAGGGAGGGGCTGGCACAATGGCTGGCTGGACGCCGGGCAGTTTCTGCCCATACACTGGTGCCCTAGTGCCTCAGGGAGAGCCCTACAACTATGGCAAGCAATTCTCCAAGTAGGGGACAGTACCTGTGCCCTGCCAGGACCCTACCCAATCTCAGAGCCCAGGGTCAGCCAATGTTTGGAGACTGCATGAAGAAAACTGTAAAAATTTACACTAAAAAATGCATTGCTGTGAATCCCCCCAAGTCTCCCCGTACTGGGAACATGCTCCTGCCACAGTTCTCGCCACTCTCTGAAGCAGCTCTGGAGTCCTCTTTCCTGAGTGCCTCTAGTTTGGCTGTCATGGCTGGCTGGATGTCCTGAATGGATTGAAAACATTTACTTTTTGTAGTTATTTTGACTTTGGGGAGGAACCAGAAGCTTCACAGAGCCAGCTCTGGTGAGAGGTGAACGCAGACACAGCATCAGGTTTCTATGAGCTGCCTTTCCATCGGGTGGCACACAGGGGGACACTCACTGTATTTTTGATCACACTTTGTAAGGACCCTCACGGAATAAGACTTCCACACGGCTTCCTAAAGCAGCAAGAATGACAGGATAATTGTGTTCAAAGCAAGGGGAATACTTTACGGGTTTATTGGAAATGTGTCTTACAGTAGTAACATTGTTAATTTAATCATTGTGCTATATTTTGACAACATCTCATAAAACTATTCTGTTCTTCTCAGACACGATCCAAACTTGACTGTTAATAAATTGCAAATGACTGCTTCTCTGTGCCACCTCCCCTGCACAATGCCCCTTAACCAGCAAAGACTCAGCCCTGGCAGGGGGATGTCCACCTGGCTCTGGGGCCGTGGCGGGCGGGAGAGCCCCAGTGTGCCATCCCTGGTGATCTGCACACATGGGGGTGCAGGCACAGAACCCCGTGGCCTTTGTTTAGGAGGATTCCAGCTTCAGCCTATGGTAAATGAGATTCCCAGGGGCTTGGTCCAGCACTTAGGAAGAAGAGATAAGGCCAGACAGGGACAGAAGGCAGAGGGGGAGAAAGCCTAAGCCCACATCCATCCTTCCCACGAGAGTGAGAAGAGTGGCCAGAGTTTGTGCCTTCAAGCTGGCCACAGGTTTTACTTCGGCCACCTAGGGTCAGGAGAAGAGGTCACGGAGAGAGGGTTGCAATAAAATGCCCCAAGAGAGCTCGCTTCTGCCATTTCCATTTCTCCTCCCCAGTCCATCCTGGTGGGCACCAGCCCCTGGAGCCAGCGCTGGGGCTTTGCTATGAGTCAACTGATTTCAAAGACAGCAGAGCCTCCCCAGCAGCAAGTGGAAAGCACGTCCTTCTGAGATTTTTCTCTAAACTGAGCTGAAATCATAGGGAGAAAGTCTTCCTGAAGATGGACGGGAAGATGCAGATGGCCACAAACAGGAAGAGGAGCAGGAGGAAGAGGGGAAGGAGGAAGGTGTGGCATCCCCAGCGAAGGAGGCGGCCGGGCGCCTCCCACATCCGTCCATCTGAGCACGAGGCCCACCCCGCGGCTCGCTCTCCCCTTCCCTTCTGGCAGTTTCTTTGCCTGTTACAGATTGAAGAAAATAGGAATAAGCATCTTTGGACCACAAACAGATGTGCTTGATAAAGAAAATGTCAGCAAAAATACTAAAGCAATGTGTCACAGCGGCTTTCTGACAGATAGAGGGAAAAGGTAAAAAATGTTCTATCATGTCCGACAAGGTGTTCTTTTTGAGATTTAAAGATCAGTGTGCAACTTTAAACATGTTTGTCACTTTGGCTGTGACTGTAGCTATCTGGGGCTTCACAAGAACTTTATCAGCTCCGCAGAGGGGGAAAGAAAGGAACCCGCTTCCATTTATCTCCGCTCGCTTCCCTTCAAAGCCAACAAATAAATTACAGTGTACATTTGATACAAATTGATTTCTTAACTCAAATAACAATGTTGTCCTCCCGGTCGGGCCATGTGTCACTCACTGGCGAGGCTGAGTGAAAGGCTCAATCCGTCTGGGTGACAGAAATAGGCCTGACGTGCCTGGCCGAGGAATGCTAATCACCGGGCTGGCCTGGCCTTTGTGGACCAGCCGCGATAAGGGGAATCAGGCCGCCCTGTCACTCGCGGCCCTGCAAGCGTTTGTTCCGTGCGCGTCCGGCCCGGGTTGCCAGCTTATTTCATGTGGGAAAATAAGATCCGAGCCCGTAGCCGTGATGCCCGGCCGGCCCGCGCGGCTGTGAAGGAGACAGTGAATGCCCCGTGCTGATCGTATCAGCCAGGGAGAAATGAGATATTGGCAGGGCTGTTGACTCTGCTCCACCAAGCGGGTTAATAAGGTGCAGAGGGAGGCCTGGGCTAATTGGATTTGCCGGCCTTGGTAAACAGTGGCAGCTCCCCACCACTGGAGACAGATGCTACCCAGTGGCTGGCTTCGTTTACTTCGCAGCCAGGAAGAGGAGGAAGAGGAAGAGGAGGAAGAGGAAAAGGAGGAGAAGGAGGAAGAAGAGGAGCAGGAGGAGACGAGGTGTCTTCCAGCTCTGTCCTGGGCTCCGCTGGGCTGCGTGTGGCACAGGTTCTGGGCCCTCTGATGGCCATCAAAGGGGTGCAACTTGCAGAGCCCACATCATAATGCAGAGCTTCCCAACCCCCAGTCGGGTGGCCAGGGCTGGATGGGGCTTTCCACGCCTTTTCTGAGGACTGCGTCTACCTCTGGGGTTGACCGGCCCAAGCTCGTTGACTGCCATGTGTACTGCTGTCAGGGCCAAGTCTTCTCTGCTGTTGGAGGTGACTCAGCCCTCATGTGCACCTGGGCCAGTGTGGTTGACATGGAAGATGCCTCCCCAGGGGTGTTCTAGCTGTGCCTGGATGTGTGTCACTCTGAATGGTGAAGACCCATGTACCCACCTTGTGTGTGACATGTGGGGTCACTGGTGGCACCTGGGCCAACTGCTAGCAGGCTAGGATCACAGCTGAACCCCCAGGAAGACGTCTCCCCTGTGAGGCCTTTGTGTGCACAGGAAGAGGAGCTGGGCAGGGAGTCTTGGGTAGACAGAGCCAAAGCCTCCATAGCTCCACTGGGGACTTTCCCAAGGGACCCGTGGCTCCTGCCACAGCACCACACACCTGCCCTACCCTGCCCTGCCCTGCTCTGCAGTGTGGGCTGTGACCCGGAGCTCCACAGGGCGATTTACCCCACGGCTGCCCGGCCTCTCTCTGGCCTGGCACTGAGGCTGCTGAGGACTTTGGTGACCCTGAGTCATGGACACATCACCCTGCTCTGCTCTGGGCGTGTGTCTTTGTAGCATTCGTCCCTGTGTCTCTGCCCTTAACAAAGCCCAGTCTCTTCCTTCCCTGGTCAGACCTCACCTTAGCGACCCATTTCCACATCCGCTCCATGCATTTCCAGGGTATGGGTCACTAGGACCCACCATCCTGGGCGTCAGGAAGAGCTCACCCCGCCGTGGATGGAATTAGCTTCTCCTCTTTGGATCGCAGAGTCGCCATGCACACATTGACCATGTGTAAAGCCAGAGGCCCAGAGAGGTTGTGTGAGTGAGACAAGATCACACAGCAAGGAGGGGAGGAGACTTCAAAGGCTGGCGGAGGCCCCTACGCGGTCCGCGCACCCCTCCGCAGGCAGGCAGGAGGCGCCCTGTAAGCCACGGGTCTCTGGAGGCGCCCTCCCCGCCACGTGCCTGCGCCCTGGCTCGCCCCTGGGGCAGACCTGACACCAGGGATGGTTTGGAGGTTAGTGGAGTTTTATATATTTGAGTTAATGAAAACAAATCTTGGTGAAAATCTTCTCTTTCTTTCTTTTAGGGGCATTTGTCTAATTACCTACCAGAGACGTTTCATCCCCAAAGCAATCACAGTACCAAATGTTCCGCTTAATTCTGCGTCTGCTGCAGAAATGGGAAATATTAAATCAAGCCTACTCTCCTAAAAAGAGAAAGTCTGTCGACTAAAGTGCAAGATTATAAGTTTTCCACTGCCGAAAGAAGCTTGTGCAGTCAGGATAAAAAAAAGGAAAGAAAACAATTTAAACCAAACTTTCCTGCAAATGGAAATGCACGTTTATTTTTAAAGAAGAAAAATCACCCCTCACCGTCAGTGTGCGTCTGGGACAAAAGCTTCTGATACACAGTTGGCTGAGCCTTAAAATATTTTATGTATAATTCCTTTAATGGCTTGAGAGTTTTATTATCTTTGGAAACACATCAGCGCATTGTGGACGCAGGAGGCTGAAGCCTGGTTCAGCAGAGAGAATTTCAGTAACATAATTACAGTGTCCTAGCAAATCGGCCCGCCTTCTCCTTGAATTACATGGGTAGGGGGTGGAGTGGCTTTCTAAGAATTCAGTGGACTCTGTCTCCGCCCACAGAGTGCAGCAGATCCCGGGGCTTGAACTACAGACACTGTTTTCTTTGCCTTGCAGCTCTGGATGCTTGGTCGTCCAAGATCAAGGTTACAGCCGGGCTTGGCTTCCGCGGAGGGCTCTCCTGCCGGTCAGCCATCTTTTCCTGCATCCTCGTGGGGAGAGAAAGAGCTCTGCCCTCACAGATACTCCTGCTTGTGACCTCGAGGTACCTCCAACACTTCCTTGTTCATATACAGTCACGTGGGGGCTCAGGGTTCAATGTGTGCATTGTGTGGGACACAGATTGGCCCTTTCTAGCATCCCAGTTAGTGGCAGAGCACACATGTATATGTGCCTGCAGGCCGGGGACATTTTTGGGTAAGGTCACTTCCAGGGAAGTCACTGAAAAGCCTCAATTTCCATGCCTTTCCTTAGTGGTCTCCAAGTTGTTGGGTATAAGCTTAGGCAGCTTGGGTGTTCTAGAAAGTTCCTTGTAGGTCAACTGTCAGGAAAGAGCTCTTAACCCTGGGATGTGCCTGTGCCCTGGCTTGCTCTAAAATCTGCATTACCCTGTCAACCAGGCAAGCAATCAGGCAAGGCAAGAAACCACTTTTCAAGTCCACACTTGAGTGTGGATAAACACTTTTGCCACCTATATCCTAACCCTAAAGTCTGGGCTCTCCAACATGCTCATTTTCTAGCATAAGCTGCATGCTATTATTGGTAAGTTTGATCAATTGTTTTATATTACTTTTTCTTTCCTTATCTACAGTGCCACCAGTTCAAATAAACATATTTAAGCACTATTGAACCCAAACATCAAGCAATTTATAGCACAAATGCTCAGTTGTAACTGGTCAGCTTTCCTGTCCCTGGAACCCAATCTTGACTTCCACAGCTGAAGGAGGAAAGGCTCATTCGCTCATGGTTTCTGAGGATCTAGTCTACGGTGATGCTCTAAGGCAGAAACATCATGGGAGAGGGCGTGGAGACAAAGCTGCTTAGTTAATGGCAACTGGGAGGCAGAACAGGGGAACAGTGCAGAAAGTTAGGAGTGAGGAACCAGATTTGTCCCCAGGGCCACCTGCAGGACCTACCCAGAAATATACAAGGACGTGAAGCCAGTCAAGTTGACAGTTGAGTTTAATCATACGCTGTGATACCATTTTGTACTGTAAAGCACTTTATAGCCTGTGAGGTTTTCACGTATTCTCCTACAGGGCCCTGTCTACACACCATGAAGTCCTTGCTGTCACCTCCCTGTGAGAGGGGACCCGGAAGGAACAGAGCAGGATTTGACTGGAGCTACTCAGAGACTCAGGGGCAGCAGTTCCTCGGGCTTCTCAGTTCAAAAGAAGGGAGGAGCTGGTATTTGGACCAAGCTTAGCTGTTCATTCTGTTTGATTTCAAGGCCCATTGCTAGATCTTTGTGTTTTCCTCATACACAAAATGATCAGTGTTCTAAGGGCAAATGTGAAAGTGTTTCACTGTCTGACACAGTTGTCATGGTCAGTGAGTGTGACACGCTTACCACGTTGTGAAGAGGAACTTTTCACCCCAGGGGCCATGTTTCTGCAAGATCGATTTGTGGTACTGTAATCTCAGCGGTCAGAAGGAAGCAATACCTGAGCTGTCAGTCAGGGCTTTCTCCTGCACGGACAGTGCTTATTTTCCTCTTCTTAAAAAAATGACACCGATGCTGTGACACTTTCCAGGTTAAATAACTGAAGTCGTGTGGGTTGGAGGGTGGAAAGGATCAGAGGCCTGTTTGTCTGGCTCACGTGCTGGGTGCCCAGGCTGCTGTGCCTGCCAGCACAGGGGAGGTAAAGGGGGCGCACGAAGCCCACAGGACAGTCCCTCAGGTGGAGTCCCGGGACACAGCCCCCTGGGGCAGAGGCTGGAGAGGAGAAGCACTCCAGAACAAGCGGTGGTCGTGCCTCCCTCCCACCTCCGTGATGAGAATCACAGCCCCGGGGGTTTCATTGTGTAGCCCTGGGCTGGAGTCCTGGTCTGGTCTCCTCCTCCCAGGGCTGTGACTCAGCATCCCCAGCATGTCACCTGCTGCGGGGATGGAGCTGGGATTCACTCCAAAGACAGCTGCTGGCTCCCTCAGCACGACGCCTCTGCACTGTCTTGTGTGGCTCGGACAGGGCATGGTGCCAGCCACCCATGAGGGCAGCAGTGACTTAAATGGTCAGAAGAGAACACCATCAGCCCTTCTCAAACTTTGGTCCATCTTCGTGGCAGCGGAAGGAGCCCATTTTCTCTTCTGCCGTCACACTGAACCTTACTGTGATTGTGAAAGAATGTGAACTGGGAGAAAGCTGAGACAGTGAGAATTATCCACCCCACACCTCATTCAGCACCAATTTTTTTCTGGGTATGATACTCTAACATCATCTTCGGAAGCATTGCGTCATGTGTTTGCAAAGCTTTGTTTTCTCAGTTTTCTCCGTGCAAATGAGCATAGTGACCCCTTTGTCCCGGATAAACAAATGATGTGTCCCCCGCGCCCCCAGCCAAGACAGTGTGCAACGCCAAGGGAACCAGGCTGGCTCCTTGAGAGGGACAAAATTAATTATCCCTGTTTTCCACATATACAATATTTTAGGCATTAAGTACACCATTAATATATACAAACACTCAATGTTGTACAGTGTTTTATTAAATTCACTTATCTTGCCCTTTCACTTTGTTATTAAATTACAGAATAAAAAGCACCACTAACATATCTTGTGTCACATAATTGCATTTCTTTTCTCTTTTTCCCCCCTCTTCTCAGAAATATAGTGTACTCATAGCATATCCAAAACAGGTAATTCATATTTAGATTCAACTGAAATTAATTGAGTACTTACCCTGTACCAGACAAGGCATTACTTCATTAATGAGGGGATTATTTATCAAATCCCAGTTTGCACTGAAGCACGGGGAAGAGAGGAGGACTCCGTCAGATGACAGCACAGATATGGGTGGATGTGACATCCAGATGGGCTCCAAGTTCACAGGAAGGACACAGCCATGCTCGGCATGCATCCCCTTCATCTGCTGAGGGGGAGTTAAGAATTTGAAGAGGACTTGGCAAAGGATTATTATAGCTCAGCAACCCAAAAATGTGTGCCAGTTAATCTTCACTGTCAGCCTGGGCAGATTAGGTGACTCCTGAGAGACTGTGGCTCACCGGTGCTCTGCTCATGAGTGAATTAACACACTGATGGTGAGAGCTGAACACACCTTTAGGAGTTGGGGCCCGGTTGGTGGTGGGCACCAGGCCATGCCTTTAAGGTGTGTCACTCTTGGGGTCCATTCCTCTGCCCTACAATGCAGGGAGCAGGATGCCCAACCATGCCCACCCACCATGAAGTTCCTGCCTTGAGCTTGCCTACCATGAAGTGAGCCCTCTGAAACCATTAGCCAAAGAAACCCTTTAGACTATGTCAGATATTTTTTTTATCAGCAATTAAAAATCTGACAAATACAACACTGACCTCGTTTTAGAAACACACAAAGGATTTAAGTTAACATTTCTCCAAAGAAGATACGCAAATGGCCATGGAAAGATGCTTAACATAACTAAGCACTGGCCACAGAGAAATCAAAATTGCAGTGTAATGTTACTTCATACTCACTGGGTGGCCTACAAGCAAGAGAGGTCAAGAAAGTAAGGGTTTGCAAAAGCATCCAGACACTGGATCTGACAGGCAGAGTGGGCTGGAAGGTAAAATGAGGCAGTTCCTGCTGAAGACATCTACAGCAATTCCATGAGGAGCTAAAGGGTTTGCTGCTCGAAGTAGCAATTTCACTCTGGCTGAGCAGAGACCCGGAGCACCCGAGGTAGGAACTCTGGCAGAAATGTTCACATCCAGGGTTGTGGCAGCACCATTCACAAGAGCGCCAAGGCAGAAGCGGCAGCACATGAATAAGCGTGGCACAGGCACGTGGGGAACAGGCTTCTGTGTTACAGTGGGACGGGATGCCCTGTGCCTAGGCTACCAGACACACGGACCCGGTAGACAGCTGGCCAAGGGAAGTCAGCCACACGCACAAGGGCAGGCCCTGTGTGACCCTCCTTACGGGAGGCCCCAGTGTAGTAAATTCTTGAAGAAGGTTGGAGGAGTGGGCTCCAGGAGGCGGAGGGAGGGGCACGAGTTAGCATTTCATGGGCACAGAGATTTGGCTAGGGGCGAGGAGAAGGTCCTGGAGAGGGCAGGAATTAGGAGCTGCAGCAGGACGCTGTGATTGTCCTGAATGCCACCAGGAGGTTTACTCAGCAAATGGCTCAAATGGCAATTTTCACAGTGTGTATTTCTTGCTGTGAACACGGTTACTTCCATCCAAACTCTTCCTGCCAATGTTTGAGGAAAGTTCTGGAGAGAAAAGGCATGATGTAAAAGGATGGGGAACTCCCTTTGGATTTACGAACCTCCTCGAAACCAATGTGGAAAAATAAACCTGAATTATTTAGTCGTCTATTTAAGTGACAGTTTAAATTGTCTGAATAAATACCAGTGACGCGGTTTAAAGATCCTCGTGGGAGCACCTCTAACGGGTCCCACCGGCGGGAATTAGACTCCACCGCCACGACCATGACTAGCGGTGGGCCGCCTCTCTCCGGCTCTTCCTGCGGGAGAGGCTGCTTTGTCTCGCGGCCCCAGTTCACTGTCTTTGTGCTGCTTTCTTCCGCTCACCTTCCCAGCACTTGAGGGACTGCTCCTTCACAGGGGAGCCCCAACAGTGGACTAAAACTGATGTGCCCAGGACCACCCTGGCCACCTCCTGGCCCTGGTCAGCTCCACAGTGTGTCCAGAGCACTCCGACAGTGGGGATGGTGACTGCCCATGTCACACTCACCTTACCTGGAAGCGGGACATCTGTACAGAAGTCCATCCCGCGTGGAGCAGGGACCAAGCGGTCATGTTGTCAGCAGGGCGGCAGACAGTGCTGAGTCCTGTGGCCTGGCCACCTTCCTCTTGTCTCACTCAGAAGTGACAGACACAGACAACTCCAGCGGAGTGTGCATGCGGCGATTCAGCGTAAAGCCTTCTGTCGAGGCACACTGGCCCTGAGTTTGCCGCTACTGCCTTAAGCCAGCCGCCCTCCAGGAAGAGCTTGGGCTTATTCCTCTTTGACAGCACTGCTTTGGTGACGGGAGCAGCAAAGCACAGAGTGAATGCACGAGAGATGCCTGGCGTGGACGTCCAGAGAAGGGGTGGTGGTGGGGGCCGGGCAGCAGGGCCGAGGGAGGGGGCAGCCAGCAAGGGCTGTGTCCAGGGCCTCCTCCACAGCGGCTGCAGCCAGAGCTCCCCACCAGCAACTGCTTGGTGGATGCGTGAATGGTTTTTGCACTTTCAATCTTTGTGAGTCCACGTCTGCAGCAGGGAACGATCACACTCTTCGTGGGGAGCTGCTGTCTGCACGTAGCCCCTCTTCATTCATCTTCCTGGTCCCCTTTCCTCTCCCCTCTCACCTTCCCTCTCTCCGTCCCCTTACCTTTAGCATAAGATCTACCTCTCTATTTCCTATCTTATTTTTGCTTTTTAATTTTAATTTATGTATAGCTTGGGTTTTTCATATAAGAGAAAGACTGTGATAGTTTGGCCTGTTTGATTTGTTTCGGTTAACATTTCTGTCTCCAGGTGTATCCATTCCCAACAGATGACTCATTTATCCTTCTTTACAGTGGGATAGTGCTCCACCATGACAAACACCATATTTTCTTCATTTATTCATAAATCGATGGACGACTGTCCTGAGTAGGCAAAACCCACTGTCAAAATGCCCAATGTGTCAGTCAGTGTTTACTAAAGAAATGGATTTAATGCAAGATACACAAGTGAGTAAGAATTCACAGATTGGCTTAGGTCTGGCGCCCACAAGTCAGGCACGGAAGAGTGGAGTCACTCTGTGTGCCGGGGATCTGAAGGGTCTGGAGTTCCGGGTGAGTCTGTGTCAGGAGGCTAAGATTCCGCGCCGGAAGCCAGGCCACACTGTCAAGGTGAGAGAGAGGCCTGGGGCTCCTGCCCGGGAACAGCAGCAGCCTTCCGTTTTGTCTCCCTTTTGTTCTACTCTGGCTGCAACCTGGTCTTCCACACCCAAATCTTGGCTGAGCCAGCGTGGCTGGCTGTTAATCACTCAGGCGGACTCTGTCAACTATCACAACCATGCTTCCAAAACTGATATGGTTTTAATGCAGTCCAAATCAAAATACCAACAGTTCTCCGCATGAAACTGAAGAAAACAACCTGAACATCCTATGGAACCAGCAGACATGACCCAGAATAGCAAAACTGTAAGTGGTTTTCCACATAGGAGTTCTGTATGTCTCACTTCATTTTACTGTGAACTTAAAACTTCTTTCAAAAATCAGTCAGTAGGAAATTAAAACAGGCAACTTATCAGAAAAAAATATGGATATCCAGGAAGCCCATGAAAAGGTGCTCACCATCACCAGTCATTATGGAAACTGAAGTTAGACTTAAGTCTAGAGTTTCTGCTAGATGCCACTTCCTGGGGGGAGGCCCCGGCACTGCCAGTGGTGGCCCAACCAGCTCGGGGAGGCTCTTGTGCTGTTGGGTACCTACATGGCAGGATGCATCTGGAAAACAACTGTGCAGGTTCTCAGATGGCGGAACACAGTGTCACAGTTTCTTCTGGATGTCTAATCAAAGCCTCCTGCAGTCATGCAGGCAAGCTTTAGAGTTTGTGATTTATTCATGGTCTGATGTGGGAATGATGGGTGTGAGCTGTACGCCACCCTGCTTTGAAGCCAGCTAGATACGGACTGAAACCTCCACAAACTGTGAGCTAAAGAAACCTTTCCTCCTTTAATTTTGGGTGTCAGGTATTTTGTCTCAGCAATGAGAGGAAAGTAACCAAGACACACGGACAGTTACATAACCCAGCCATCAGTGAGTGTTCATCTCTGAGCACTGAATCAGCAGGACGACACGTGTCCACTCTGGACCACAGCAGTGTGGCATGGAGTCAGCCCAGATGTCTTCGTTCACGTGAGTGGATAACCAGTGCTGGTACTCAGTATGCACCCTCAGAGGGACCACTTAGTGACACAGTGACTGCAAAGCTGTGGTGACTGTGGTGACTGCACAGACATACAGCACAGTGAACCTCAAATGCATTATGTAAGATGAAAACACCAGAAACAAAGACACTGCAGTGTAATTGCACCATAGGGACACCATGGGGACCACGAGAGAGGGAGAAGGGCATATGGCTGCTGCCAGGATTCAGTGGGGTTAGTCTGCAGAGGGACTCAGAGATTTTCCGACCGGATGGAACTATTCTCCATTTAGTCACATGAAATTCTTGCTGTATGTAAATTGTGCCTCAGTAAGTCTGATTAAAATGCATTGCATTCAGCAGAATACTCGCTTGGAGTGGAGTCTGCAGTGTCTCCATGGTATGAGATGCAATCACATATGTGTAGCGCTAAGAAAAAATGCATGGCCAAGAAGCATTGAGGGATTCCTGTGGCAGCCGGGCCGGTGTGAGGATGCTCTCAGCTGGGGTCTCAGAGGACCAGGGGATCGGGGGGCCAGGGGATCAGGGGACCCGGGAGCCATGGGCCCAGGGGGCCAGGAAACCAAGGGCCAAAGGACCAGTGAGGCCTAGGGGACCAGGGGGCTAGGGGCCAGGGAACTGAGGGCCAAAGGACCAGGAGGCCAGGAGATCAGAGGCCAGGGGGCCAGGGAACCAAGAACCAAAGGACCAGTGGGGCCTAGGGGACCAGGAGACCAGGGAGCCAGGGAGTTGGAGGTTAGGGGGCCAGGAGACCAGGAGGCCAGGTGGCCAGGGAACCAAGGACCAAAGGACCAGTGGGGCCTAGGGGACAGGCGACCAGGGAGCCAGGCAGCCAGGGAACTGGGGCCCAGGGTACCAAGAGGCCAGCGAGTTGGGGGTCAGGAGGCCAGGGGGCCAGGGGGCCAGGGGACCAAGGAATTAGGGGGTTAGGGGGCCAGGGAACCAGGGGCCTAAGGACCAGGGGGCTAGGGGGCCAGAGGGCCAGGAAATTGGAGGTCAGGGGCCCAAGGAGCCAGGGGATCAGGGGATCAGGGGACCAGGGAACTAGGGAACCAGGGAACCAGAAGACCAGAAGAACAGGGATTCAGAGGGTCAAGGGAGGAGGAGACAAGTGGGCCTGGGAGTCATTGGGCCAGGGGACCAGGGATTCAGGGAACCAGGGGACCAGGGGCACAGGGGTCCAGACGTCAGGGAGCTGAGGGCCAGGAGCACAGGGGGCCAGGGAGCTGGGGCTAAGGGGCCAGGAGGCCAGAGGACAAGAGGGTCAGAGGGCCAGTTAGCCAGGGGCCACCAGTGGCATTGTGGGGGCCTCCTGCAGTGGTGTGAGTAGGAAACAAGAACGAGGAAGGGCGCAGACCAAGCGCAGGAGTCGCTGGAAGGAGCAGGGTGCCCGCCGCACTGCACCCTCTGCGTGGGCACCGGGCCGCACAGCACCCGCTCCGGCTTCCTCCTCACCATGCCCCGCAGAGCCCGAGCAGTGCTGTGCGGCCCGGAACCTTTCATTTCCAGTCCAACCCCGTCCTCCCCACCTCGATTCTTTCCAGTCTTTGTGTGCGGCTTCCATAATAAGTTGATTTAGGCCTGAAAATCCGTTTTCTCTGAGCGCATTTGGAATATTGAAAGTTATTTTTACACAGAAGGGTTAACTGACTTTCAGCTCAATTTATTCTATAACTCGTTGATAAATGGTCTGCACTTCTGTGTGGCTTCCTTTTTTTAGAGATAATATTAGCAGGAACTGCAGAGATGCATTTAATTTAATTGTGGGATCTCAAATCTGCTACACATTGGTGTTATAGTTTTTAAAAATTTGTAAAATTTGATAAATTTTAATACTTCATACTTATGTGTAAACTACTCCAGGGTAAATTAGTACCTGAAGTTAATTTAATAAGGTTTTATTTTTTTTTTTTTCCTGAAGACTTTCCTGCCCATTATCTCCTGGCCTTGCCACACACACACACACACACACACACACACACACACACACACACACACACACAAATGCTTGGTGGATTCTTTATTCTTACATACGCACTGTGTTTTTCAGATCATCAAATTTCTAATCCTGTTTTTTTGGATCCTTTGGCCCAGCCTAGTTATCCACGAAGCTCCTGCAGGAGCAGGTCCTACTTTATTACCCATTATCAATTAGCAGGATGGATTGTCTCTCACTTGTGCTGTAAAATCCACACATCGGCAAAAGGAAACGGGTCTGTGGCTTTGCCGTTGAGCAGAAGCCCAGGCAGCCCACACCCCATCATGCATAAAAGCAGAAATAGCATTTATGAGCCCACTCGAGTGAAGCTTGAATAGGCAGATTCATGGAATTCGCTGAGATTTGGATTAAATTTAAACCATTCTCTGCATCTCTCCTCTTGATTAAGGCTGTGTGTGTGAAGAAAACCGCACATTTGAATAGAACTTGGCTCTTTAAGGACTTTGAATGTGCGCAAATCTAAATTGAGCCCAGAGCTTGATCTCCAAGTGTACAGGAGGTCAATTTACATTCTGCATTCAGCGGGGACAAAGGAGACGGCACATTCCACCCTTTGGGAATTTGGGCTTTGGATCCAGGTGTGTTAATATCAGGATCAACTCTGAGCCACTCACTTCTCTGGCACTTATTAAATTAAGAGAGTCAAAAAGTTCTCAAACACAGGGCTCCAACAGACAATGGGGGCCAGTGCAGGGAGCCAGGGTGTCCCTGCCGTTCACACCTGCACCCATGTCCCCTACAAGGAAGCCCTGGCCAGGGGCCTGAATGACCCAGAACCATAAGTCTCTTTCCCCCAGCAGTACAGGGGGACATGCTAGACAGAGGGCTCAGAGAAAATCTGCTTTCCACCCCCCACACCAGCCGCATCCTCTCCTCTCCAGATCCCCCCACGTTTCTGCCCAAGCTGCTCCTGTCTTTCTGATCAGGGGTCAGTAATGTCCTCCCCCTTAAAACTTATTTTAATATCTTTAAATGATTCTTACATCACCATGCTGCAGTTAGCGGATGAAAGATGAGCTCACAGGTCCACGGCGGGGCCGAGACACCGATCCTGTGCCCATCTGATATGGTGAAAACCGTTCCCGGGAGTTCTGTGGCTGCCAAATTTGTGTCCATGTTAGAAGCCACGGTGCTGTGTGGACTGCAGATCTGGAGGAAGACCTGGCTCCAGACAAATACTTGTGGGTCGTGAGAGTAGACAGGAAGCCTGGTGATCAAAGGTTCACAAAGGGGCCAGTGCGTGAGAACATGTACCCATAATCCCAGTGTGCTGGGAGGCTGAGGCAGGAGGATCAGAAGTTCAAGCAGAGCCTAGAAAAATTAGCAATTAGTGTGACCCTGCCTTGAAATAAAAGGTAAAAATGGTCTGGGGATGCAGCTCACAGCGGTGTCCTGGAGCTGAGTGCCCAGTACCCCCCCCACACACAGAAGAGGGTGCCATCTTGGGGCGTGACAGGGAAATCCCAGTGTGAGGCCCTCGCCCCTCCTTGGTTTCCAGCTGCAAGACTCCTCCTTATCTACCTCTCTACCTGATTTGAAAAGCCAGAAACATCCTTTGTTTGGCAGACCAGAGATTCCCGGGGATTCGGGAAACAGACCCCAACCCTCCATGGAGGGTAGCCGGGAAACATCATTGCAGGAAAAGAATCAACCTGTGAAAGAACTCATTCAAAAGACAAGGGTAAAACTTCATCCTTGGGAATTGGTGATTGCAGAAGGACAAACTGCCTGCAGCTTCCAGAGTTGCTGTATAATTACCCTAAGCATAGCATGCAGCGTGTAAAATGTCTGTGGAAACACATCCTCGCAGTGTGCTAGCCGGGAGTGTTCACCTGGGAGATTAGAGGGCTGAGGGTGGGGGGAGAACCTTTGGGTCTCAGCTGGTCAGAAAATCATTTCTGCCTGCACCGGGGAGCCCTGGAACGACTCATTCCCTTCATCCACCGGGCTGGTGTTGCCCTGGGATGGGGCTGACGCGGAATGGTGACATCCCCTGCTGCCCCGTGCACATGAAAGGACAGGGACGCAAGCACAGGAGCCCCTACACTGTGTTTCAGGACGTCTCCACCAGATGGACGTGGCTTTCCAAGAGTTGCCTACAAGACATCTGCGACGCCAGCCGGAAGAAACCGGGATTCAGCATGCTGGGCTCGGGCCTGCACTGCAGCGGGGCTGGGGCTCCCACGTGAAGTCTGCTGAACGGAAGCCTGCTCATGGCGAAGGGTGTTTGGGAAAAGCAGGACAGCCTGGGGGTGGCACACACGGGGCAGCCGGTGGACACTAGCTTCGGTCACTCCCTGGGCTTGTCCCAGGCTGTTCCCGCTGCTGCCACCCAGCTCTGAAAATGGTTTGTGGTCTCACGAATCTGTGACTAGCAAGTCCCTGGTGGAGGGGTGGACAGCCGGGGTCTGCTCCCAGTGGACGCTCCCCAGGCATCCTGTCACAAGGCCTGTGGCCTCTCTCCTCTAACTGCCATCTCTCCATGCCTCCGAGTTGGAGAGCAGAGCGCACAGGTGGGTATTGGAGCACCCGTTACCTAACCCTAACCCTAACCCTAACCCTAACCCTAACCCTAACCCTAACCCTAATCCTAACCCTAAGGTCTGCAAGTCTGTGCTGTTGCCTAAGAGTTTCAGGCTGTGTCTGCACATTTCCCAGGGGAGCTTGCTTTCCAGCTAAATCCCCAGGGCCCAGCCCAGCACCGGGCATGGGATGTGAGCCCCGGACACCTGTCCACCCCCACAGCAGTGCTCACAGTGGCCAGACCTACTCCCCAGAGCTCTGCTGCACTGCACCTACTCACAGGTGTGGGGCTGCGACCCTGGGCTGAGCAAGATCAGACGTCAGTAAGGTTTCTACACTGTAATGCTATTTGGGGGAGAGTAGAGTTCCGTCTTCTTTGGGGTTTTGGAATCTATAGGTATTTTCAAAGAAATATGTTATACTTGTTAACCTGCTGTGATTTCTTCTTTACTTTATTTCTTTGTTTTTGGGGGAGGTACCGTGAATCAAACTCAGAACCTCGCACTTGCCAGGCAGGTGCTTGTGCTGCTGAGCTACATCCTGGCCCTGTGATTCCATCTTTAATCTTAATGCAAATTTAATAAACTTCTCAGTATTAATTTCTAATGGTATAAATATTAAACGCACACAAACAAAAGTCTTTGCTGAATTCTCCAATAACTTTTAAGCACAAAAAGGAATTTGGAAAATCAAACATGAGAAATACTGTGCTGTTGAATATGTATATAATTTTATTATTAACCTAACCAAACAACAAATTCTAGGAAGCAAATCAAGTGAAATAAGCAACATGATATCTAATATGAATGAGCAATCTGTCAGTGGATTATCTGTTGTTCAGGTTGTGTATTATTCAGTAGGAAGCAGTTTCTTTCCAAGAAGCACACGTTTGTCTTAGTAGGCCTGTAGCTACCTATTATTTCAAGACGTGGTCACAAGCAAGGTTCTCCCATCCTGGCCGCCCCTCCTCTGTGCGGTATGTCTTCCCCTCCTCTCAAGCCACACCACATCATGCCACCCCGCACTGTGCCATGCAGCCTAGAGCCCCGGGGGCACACGCGTGAGCCTGGGAGCCAAGGCGGGGTTGGAGAGAGCCAGGGGTTACACAGCTGGTAGAAGCAATTTCACCACCAAGTGCTAACATCTGTTGCTCACACAGGAACACATAGCAGCTGGAAATGCAGTAAGATTTATGATTCTGTTTTAAGCAGATTAATTTTGTAATATTTGCTTTTAACCCCCACAATGAATATTCATACTTCTGCTTGGGAACTGCCTGTAAAATACCTCAGCCCGCTGGCCCCACACAGCACCTTACTGGCTCTCCAGCTGGGAGTCTGAGACAGGGCGTGGCCGCTGCTTCCCCCAGGCCTCACCTGGCCTGCAGCAGGCTCTCCTTGCTGCATCTCACCTGCCTGTCCTCCTGCCTGTCCCGAAACCGCCTCCTGGTTTGTATCTTTTATTCGTCACGCCCACGGTATGTGGCAATTGCAGTCCTTGTGGGGAGCTGGCGCACACCCAGATCCTCACCCCTTCTCCCATTCCTTCTGTCCCCGCTGACCCCTTCACCCACCTCCTGACCCTTCCCACTGGAACGAGATCCATCTCCCTACTTCCTATTACCCATCTTCTGTCCGCCTCTTACCTGTCTTTTGGGTTTCTCACCGTACAGGAACCATATGATCTTTAGGGCTATGTCTACGGTTTATTTCACCTAACATTACGGTCTCCGGCTGCATCTATATTCCCACGAGTGACCCAGTTTATCTTTCTTTGTGGCAGAGTAGCGTTCCACTGTGTGTCAAACCACATTTTTTTTATGGTTCGTCTGTGTAAGCTGGTTCCAAGATGTAGCTATTAGGAGTCGAGCTGTCATAAGCACGGGTGTTAGGTGGTGTGGTGTCTTTAACTCGGGAAGAAGCCTAGAAGGGGAACAGCTTGGTCAAAAGGAGTTTCTACAGTGTTTTGGGGGCCCCGTACTGATTTCCACAGTGGTTGCACCGGTTCACATCCCACTAACAAGGGTGGGTGGGTTCTTTTTCCTCGAAGTTGTACTGGATTAGAATTCACTGTTCAAATTCAGTTTACTGCCAAACATACTCACATGCTGAGGGACCAGGGCCTGGGAGACATTGTGTGAATTTCAGGTGACTCCGTGTGGCCCATAATGTCTTCCAAAGAGAGCACGCGCAGAGGACCCGGCATCTGAAGGAGCTACTGATTTGTGCTCCCAGATACCCCGGTGCTGACAGTTATTTCTGGTGTAGGATTGTTCCATAGTGCTGGTCGGGGGTGACACCAGGGTATGGTCCAGCAGAGTGATGTGTAGACCTGCTTAGCCTGAGGCCTCCCATGCGGTGGGGTAGATCAGCCTTCGATTTATTATCTATCTGTCTATCTATCTATCTATCTATCTGTCATCCTTTTAGTAACAAGCTATTTATTTCAATGTCCCAGTAGTCAGTTTAGTAGTGTCTCTAATGGAACCAGCATCAAAATAAATACTAGAACATAATGTGTTTTCAAGTGAAGGAACTCTACTAACATATTTTCATTTTTCAACTCATCAGCTCATCCACGTAGATGGAAAATGTGCCCTGAAGCTGGGATAGCCACCTCCAACACCCCCAGCGGCATCTCTGCTGTGACCCCACGTAGAGTGGGTCCCTCCGTGAGGGATCGTATACCCATTTTCCAGGTGATGTTTCTTGAACCCTAAGCTCTTCAGGACTATACCTCAGGGCTCCTTGAAAGGAAACAAGGCTGTGTGTTTTTCCCTCAACCTCTGGAATGGAAAGAGCAGACAGCTCAGAGAAATGTCCACCCTCAGGAAGCTGACTGATCAGCTTTAAATTGAAGACTTGGGACTTTCTGGCTCCTTGAAATCAGACATGTGATATCGCGTGACTAAGCCTTGGTCATTCTGTGATAAGATGAAACATGTGTCTTCGCAGGGTCATGCATGTAAGGGCTCTGGATGTCACCTGTTGGCCACGGCCATGGTGCAGGGAGCCTCGCCTTCCTTCTTGTCCTCCTGGCCTGCGGGGAAGGCGGAGGCCACTACTCCCATCATGGTGCCCTGGGACCAACACAGACCATGCACATCTCCAGCTTAAGGCTGCGCTTGGCCTAGAGATTCTTCTGTCTGTTTGAACAAGGGCTTCGAGGGGCCGTGAGGTGCGACGCCCGCAGAGCGCCTGACCTTGGCTTCAGGCTGCGGTGGTCAGAGCGGGGCCAGGTGTCTCTCCCTCCCCAAACACCGGCCGTCCTGTACCTGCAGTAGGAGCTGAAGTGGGCCCCGTGTTCTCTGTGCTCCTGGCACATCCCTCCTGCCCGCGCGCTCTGTCCTGCTCTGTGCTGCTCGGTGTCTCTCTCTCCTCCCTCGGGTGGAACTCGGACCTGGGGTGGGAAGCCCCCTGTCATCTCCTCTCTTCCCATCTTCATTTCCATCACCTGCCCACCCTGAAATTCATGTAAATGGATTCCATTTTCTTTTTCAAAAATGAATGTTATACAAATAAAAGAAAATATAGAAAAAAATCTTAAAGTGCCCCCTGCAGTAGCGACTCGGGGTATTTACAGCTGGAGAGAGGCTGCTTTGTGTCAGTGTCTGAATGGATAAACACAACTCGGTCACCCTCTGAAGAATGCATGAATCATGGTTAATAATCAGCTTTGGGCACTTCTGAGTGAGACTTGCATTCTGAAGCTACAGAGGTCCCCTCACCAGTTCATGGGAAATGACCCTGCATCCCATAAATATGAAATTCACCGCCGAGGACCCGATGTCAGAGGTAAACCACAGCAGTCTCCATGCACTTCCAAATGCTACGCACCCTGGCCACGAAGGCCAGATTAATCTGCGAGGCCAGGCCAGCAGCTCCAGCTCCGCAGAGGAGGGACATGCAGCCCCTCTCTCCCTTTTTTCTTTAAGTAACTTCCTCTTTGCACGCATGCACACGCGCCCAGACACACACGCGCAAGTGCAGAACCTTTTCTGGTGTCCCCCTTTGCCTCGTATTCATTATTTTCTGCCTTTAGAAAGCCTTTTATCTGGCTTTTATCTCTTCCATATGCCCATGGCAAGCACCACCTCCTCCTCCTCCCCATTTCACCAATCTGCCCAGGTACAGCTTTATCTGCCTCCTCCGGCTGACGCCGCCTGTTTAAGTGGCTGATGCGGAATCAAAGTCAAATGTGAAGGTCAAGGAACGGTTTTCCAGCACGGAGATCTGCTGGAGGCCAGCTCCCCAGCAGCGGGGGCTGGAGTGGAGGGCCGGGGGCGGACGCTGTCACAACTCCTTTGTGCCTGTTGTCAATAGCATAACGTGGTGGCGGGGGCTCTGCATCTGTTTATCTTTAATTATTATAAACAGTCATAATTATTGTATTTGTTATCTATTATGCATATTTCACGACAGCACTATTAGTGATGTCACTGTTGCATTTATTAAAATAGATGAATTCGTAATTTGAGTTTCAAATGAGGTCCGCGAGATTTGACAGAAAAGGTGGCTTACGTGGACAGGACTAAGGAATCTTTGTAATTCTCCTAATTATAACTGTCATCACTTATCATAATATTTCCACAGAAAACAGACTAATTCCCGATCACTGATGGCTTCACCCTGGGAATTATATTATTCAAAGTTGTCTAGACGTGTGAGTCAAATGAAAACATGGCAGATGCCAAAAAGGGGTATTTAATTCTCTGTTACATTGTTTATTTTACATTTAATAGAATATTCCAGAACTGCTGCGTGGTAGGCATGTCTTTGATCCTGGTATTCGATTGTCAGCTTGGAATGCAGTTTAGAGGTTTTGTGCAGCTTTTGCACTGGGAATGTGTGGCCTGGCCCAGGGTCGGGGGGCTGTGGAGGGGTCTCCAGTGATGCTCAGCAGCTTGTGGCTCCTCAGAAGTGTGGCCAGTGTCCCACAGCAAGCGCAGGCAGCAAGCACTTGGCACTGGGTCTGCGACAGACAGCAGCACCCCAGAATCTGGGGCCGGGGTGGAACTCTGCCCTTGCTTCCCGAGGACTCTCGGCAGTTGCAGAAGCCTGACAAGCACAATACCCTTTGGAAGCTGCGTCCTGTACCCCTGCTGGACAGCACCACCTCTCCCACAGCCACCCCGCCTCTCACCCTCTTGCAAGGAGATGCCTGGTTGGACGCACGGTGTCCTGGGCTCCATGTCTGTCCCCCAGAGCCAGCCACTGTTTGGTCCTGGTCCTCCACCCCACATCTCCAGCAGACAGGGTCTCCTTGCTCTCCAATCCATGCCCAAGCCCTCTGGCTTTATCTGAAGCACGGCCCGCCCCCTGGTGTGCATGGCCCGGACCACACACGAGCCACTGCAGGCCTGGGATGAGGGCTTGGCAGCCAGACATGAGCCTGCCTGGCCTGGCTTGGCCTGGTCATGGTGGGCGACAGCCGGGGCCACACTGGACTTCGCTTTCTTTGTTTCCTGCCACTGCCTCTCGGGGCACCTGAGCTCTGGCCGCAGGAACGGAGAGGTGTTTCATTCCGATGGCAGCGTGTCGGAGAGGAAGATGAAAAATGGCTTTTGTTTTAAATCCTCCTGTTTTGGCTGGACACATGCTGCTGGGATGTGGAGTTTGGGGACTTTGTATGTACTGGTTATGGGATTGCATTAACATGAAAAGACAGAAATCCTGTTTGAGTGTGATTTATGTAGAAGTGGCTGTGGTGTTCTTTTCTTTGGAGATTAAATAGCTTATAAAACCATTATAAGGGCACTCGGGTTAACAATGCACTGCTCTCTGGCTTATTAGCAACAGAATTAATAGAGACAGAGAACTTTCCTTTGACAAGGGCTTTTCTGCCCGAGTGAGTCCTTGAAAAGCCCAGCCGGCTGAGCGAAGGCTGCTCTGGTCCAGGGAGGCAGGGGCTCTCTGTCCTGACCAGAGCTGGATGTCCCCTTCCTCCGGGTGACGGCCCCCCATCTCTCTTGGAGAACAGCCCCACGCTGCACTACAGCTGAGGCTGAGGTCCAGGTCGCAGCCAGCACCTTGCTGCTGTGGCTCAGAGGCCCCCTCTTGGGGCAGAGTTGCCACAGTCCTGCTGGAACTATGCATGTTTGGGGAGTCCTGGTGCCTGTGGTCCCTACTAGGAAGGCCACACTCCCTGTACTGTAGCTGCTTCCTGCTCCCATCCTCTTCCACGGAGGAGCAAATGGTGAAGGTTCCAGAACCCTGAACCTACAAGCAGATGGTTGTCAGGCCACAGAGGAGCCCTGATCTCGGATCTGTGGCCTCAGCAGCCTCTCACTGTGTCCAACCCAGGACACGGGAGGAAACACATGCTTCTCTGCCCACAGAAGCCGGCTCCCGATCACACATCCAACAGCATCCTCCTCACTCCCCGGGGCCCTGCTCTACCCGCTGCCTTCCAGTCTCCGGGACAGCTTCCTGTGACAGCAGTTGACGCGTGGGCCTGGCCCGCTGTGCTCACACAGCCCGCTCACTCACTTTGGGGTTCTCACATCATCTCCCCAGCTCCCAAGAAGGCCAGCACTCACCTAGTGGCACCTGGCACAGGGGATACCCAGTGCTGTTGTGGGTACTAGCCCTGCCCTTGGCATCCCTTGCTCTGTGCCTCCAGAGTAGGCGCACCCGAGGGAGAGGCAGCTTCCACCCCTGGCTGAGCACTGAGACCCTGGGGCACTGGCCCTCATGTGTGGCGAGGTGACCGCGTCCACACCAGCTGCCCTTGTGAGAATGAGGTGCCCCTAGCTTGTGACCTGGCCATGGAAGCACCAGACCACACCACTCTCTCTTCAGTGTGCTTATCGTGTCATGGCAAGCAAGGTCCCAACCGTCCTTCCTTCACCTGGCTTTTGGGTGATTCTGGGTAGAATTTGCCTCTTCCAGCAGACAAGTGTGCTCCTGGAGGGCAGCTGGCTTAGTGTTGCAGGCTTCGGGGTGCCCTTTCCTTCCTGAGGTCTTGATGTCCTGAGCATGCTTCTGTCACCCTCTGCCCATTCCTGTCCACCCTGGGCTAGCAGTGCCCAGCCATAGTGACACTTTCTGTGGCCAGGAAGTGGTTCCGACTCGTAGCTGTATGAAATCTCCCCAGTTTGTGGATTTCCTAACATTCTGGTTAAACCAGAATCAGCAGGTCTTTCCCGTGACATTCTGCTTCTGCAAGCTCTACCCTGAAGCTCAAGGCGGGGCCTCTGTTCTCCCATCTGGTGCTGCTACTTTGGGCTCAGTCTGGTCTCAGTACAACCTGCATGGTTCACCAGGGCACCGAGGGCCCCGTGCCAGCACTAAGGTCCTTGATGATCCAGAGTGTCACACCTGCTCCTCTCACAGCGTGGGCCGCAGTGACAGACACTTGTGTGTGGCTCTAACTCAGAGTTCAGTGCTCCACAGTATCCTGCAAAGAGAAAGGAAGAGTGTACTGGGCAAATAGGAGAAGATACTTGCTATGCCACCGCTTGAGTGCTTGTTCTGTTTAGTTCCCGTAGTGCTGGGGACTGAACCCATCGCCTGTGTACTGAGCTACACACCCAGCCTTGGTGAGACCAGGCCTCACTGACTTACCAGGTTCCAAGACTGAACTCAAACTTCCGATCCTGTGTCAGCTTTCCAGGGGAGCAATCCATTCCCAAGGATTTGACATGCTGCTGAATGCTAATGGGGAAACTATTCCCAAAGATGACACTTAGGGAAAATTCTAGGATTCAACACATCAGTCCCCAGCTTAGCACTAACAATATCACACATCGTGGAGACGTAAACGCTCACAGTGAGGTAGAGAGTGGCCACCCGCCTGCTTCCCACGTCCAGCAACGCGGCTGCTGGTAAACACTGCCACGTGCAGGAAAGCTGAGCTCCGGTTCATTCCACCCCTTCATCAATGAATGTGTCACCAGCGTTTAAAAACACAATATAATAAAAAAGATCTAAGCACAAAACCGAGGTGGGAAGGCGTTCAGCACAGGCCCCGGGAGGCCAGCGATGGCTCACAGGGACGAGGGCCTGGTCTCACGCTGGCTCCGGTAATGTCTAAGACCAAGAAGTCATCCCCATGAAAACGCTAAGCTCACAGGTTATAAGGAAAGTGTTAATACATTTTCAAACATTTGAACAAGTTGGGTGAGACTAATTTTCTCTTACTATTAAAGTTTTCCTAAATTAAGGAAACACTGTAATTGTGGGAAACGGGGTAATTGAAAGAATGAAAGAAAATGAATAATCTCTTCCTGTTCATCCTTTAGCTCCCATATGGCTGAGGTAGTAGGTTCTATCTACATCTGGATCAGATCTGCAACATCAAAGCCCGCCTCTTCCAATCACACACACGCACAGAGGGACTCACAGTACACACACACACTAGACCTGGCTTTCCAGTTTTAGATAATATGTCAAATATGTCCAGGTCCACAGGTGCTTTTAGTCACACCCTGCCACGGACAACCACAGTTAGCAGCCAAAATGCTCAAACTGCAGATGACGCTGTGTCCTGCTTCCGCGGCTGGGTGTTGGGCTGGGCAGCCCTGCGCGGTACACTGGGTTCACTCCCGTGTCTGGGTCCCGTCTGGTGGCCAGGTGCTCGGAGCTGGCGTGGGCTGTGGACGAGTGGACTCGCCGCCCCGCCCCTCTGCCTGGTTCTCCTCCTCCAGCACATTGGCCAGGCGTCTTCCTGCAGCCGTGACAGAGTTGCCAGAGTGAACAGATAAACACCGTCATGTACATTTTATAAATCATGTGTGCTTACTTTTAGGTGATACAATTCCAGAAGTGGAAATATTGGACCAGGCATTTTATTTTGTTGGCCAACTCCCTTCCAATGTGTCTCTACTCATCCTTAGGTCAGATGTGGGAGGGAACATGTGTTTACCTGGCTCCTTGTCACAGGAGGCACAGGGGCTTTTTAAAAGTGCTTATATAATGGCTAAACATGTAATTATTGATTTTACAATTAGTTTTTTATATAATAAAAACAAAAGATATTTTTCTCCTTATAAGAAAAAATGCACAAATTTAAGTTGAGGACCTTCTTTGACCCAATCCACTGCTGAAATGTCAGGGTGATGGGTCACCCGGTGAGCTGGAGAGACAGGCACAGGTAAAAAGTCACTTCTGAGATTTTTTTTTAACCTGATGTATAAGTTACTAGAGTCAAAGATGCTGGGACCAGAAACTGTCCATAATACCAAAATCAGCAGTCCAGCTTTCAACCAAATATCACAGACCCAAGCCCAGAGGCAACAGACTCTGCAGAGACAAAGCAAAGCAGATTCAGAAATGACAAACTGTTTCACTGGAAAGTAGCAAACAGGGAATTTAACATAATTAAAGTCAGAATAGCTGAGGAAGGAAAGGCAGATTGGCAATGTAAACAGAAGTGGGGACTCTGGTAAAGATTAAAATGTGAGAAACAAATAGGAAAGGCGGAGAACTGAGGACAGTCATGAGGGTCTCATCACCTGTGCACGGTCAGAGATAACCAGGGAGTTCAGTGGGTCAGCAGACTCCCTAAATCTGAATGCAAGGAGGGAAGGGGACAAAGAAATCCGGTAGACCAGAATATTCAGGACTTCTAGGGTAATATTACACATGCATACAGGGAGAGAGAGAGAGAGAGAGAGAGAGAGAGAGAGAGAGACAGGCAGACAGAGAGAGAGAAAGAGAGAGAGAGAGAGAGAGAGAGAGAATAGCAAGAGGAGAAAAAAGACAAAATGGTGTAAAAGAAATATTTAAAATAAAAAAGCAAGTAACTTTCTGTAACTCATAATTGACCAAAGACTCCACATTTAGAAATCCGAGGAAAACTAAACTTAATACAATACCCAAAACATGCGCACCGAATGCTGTTACATTAGCTTTGCAGAAGACCAGAGACAAACAGAAAAATGAAATAGTCAAAGAAAAAAATCTACCTTACCCATGAAATTGATCAGAAATACAACAGACTTTTCATCTGGAAGCACGGATGGTGGGATCGGCTATTAAGTGCTGAAACACAAGAATACCAGACCCAAAGGCAGCGTGAGGAAATCAGCCTTCCGAATGAAGTTAAATACACACCGAGGACTCGGCTGCCCTTAGATTCGCCTTCATGAACTCTTCAAAGAATTTCCTCACAGAGAAGGAAGATGACTAAGATTGGGAACTTGAACTTGCTTAAAGTCTGCAAAAGGAATAAATGAAGGTAAATAAAATACTTCACCTTCATTTCTCTTACCAACTTGGTGTCTTCTGTAAGATGACCACAGCTGCATGAGGTCCTACCGCCTGTGGACGAGAACAAGGGAGACCCCAGCTCACACGGGGTGGAGGAGGGCGTCGAGAGGCTGATGGTGGGGAGCTGCTGACCATGCAGGGGGCTCAGACTTAGATTACGTACAATCTCAGATCCGAAACCCTAGGATGAATGCTAAAAAGTGTATTACTTAAAAAATAACCAGTACACTTGATATAGTAAGAGAAAAAATTAGAATCATAGAAATGCTCAAAGAATCCTCTAGAAGGCAGAAAATTGGGAGGAAAGAGAAGCAAAGAACAAGTTTAACAAATGCAAATAATTAAAGATGTGAGAGCCTCAAACTGTATCAATTACGACTTTAAATCTGAGAGGTCTAAGTAGGTGAGTTGGAAGAGAGATTGTCAGAACAGATCGTTATTTTTGTGCACAAGAAATATCTTTAAAATAATTATACAGAAATTAAATCAGAGTAGAGAGATATGTGAGGCTGACATCAGCGCTGAGAAAGTTGATGTAGCTACGCTAGTTTCAGATAAAGAAGACTTCCAGTGATGGGAACACGAGGTGGATACGGGGCACACTCCAGACGACGGGGCAGTCTGCTTTTCACTGAGGCACAGTCACACAAACCTGCATCCACTTATCCAGACAGGAAACGCGTGGAGCAAAAACATAGACATGAAAGGGGAAAGTACAACCACATTTACACTTAAACATTTAGCCCCTTCCGGCAGAAAATGATGGAGGAAGTGGGTTGAAACCCAGTGAGGAGGCACATGACCTGAGCAGCACTGCTATTCTGTTTGGTTTAGTTTGACTTTTGCAGAGTGATCTGTTCAACAGTAGCAGAACCACAAACCGCCTCATGAGCACTAACACGTGCATGAACAAATTCGTCATCTTACATACCCAGCCAGTGTGTTTACTGGTCAGAGAGGAATCAAAGTGGAAGCCAGTAACAGAACAGTGGTTGGCCATCCCAATTATTTAGAGGTTAAGCAACAAGTAGTAGATAATCAAGGAATCCTAATGAAATTTAAAGTATATTTTAATTAAATGAATAGGAAATACAAATAATTAAAGTATGTGTGATAAGGCTAAAACACAACTTGAAGACAAGCTAGTGAAACTGCAGGAAAGAGGAAAGAAGAAGGCGATAAATTAATAATCTAAGATTTTACCTTAGGGAGGAGAAATAAGAGTAAGCCTTGAGTAGGCAGAACGGTGGGAATTAGAAAAGTAAAGCAAAACTCAGTAAATTTAAAAGAAAATCTAAAAGAATCATTGAAAATAGCAATAGAATTTTTAAAAAACTAGTATAGCCAAGAAAAAGCTTGGAGAAGAAAAACATTAGCAATATAGGTGTACAGGTGAGGTCATCCCTACTGACTGTGGACATCAGCAAACATAGAGGGATACCAAGTTCCGTTTTAGGCCCCTGTCTAACAACTTGGATGAGTGGAATAGTGTTTTTGCATGAAACTACCAAACAGCATGAAGGTTTATGGGACTTGAATTGTCACATTGTTGTGCAACAGTAGAAATGGTAGACCTAATGGGTATGTATTCATATCTGTTAAGGTTACCCAGCTAATGTCTAATTCCCTTAAAAAGCTCTACACTCAAATTATTTTGTAGTGCTTCTACCAAACATTAAAAGAAGAAATAGCACCACATTTCCACAATACCTTCCCCAAACAGAGAATACTTTTTTACACACTCTTTGAGGTAAGGATGATCCTAATAACAAGACCACATAAAGACATTCCAGGGAGGGGAGTTTGTAGACCTCTGCCTCTCCCGAACCTAGCCCATGATGGCACTCTTTGAGACAAAATACCTGATGCCCCACGTTAGGTAAGGAAAGGCTTGTTTCTTATAGTTCTTGGGGATTTCAGTCCATACTTCATTGGCTCCAAGGCAGTGGGGTGTGGTGGGGGCGCTGCAAACAGCAAAAGCAAAAACAAAACAGGACACAAAGGAGGAAGACCATTCGTCTTCCCACCACACCAGCTCCACCCCTGGGCGAGTGAGACACCCCACCACCAATCGAGCCCTAGACAACGAACCAGTCACAAACACTGGATTTGGTCAAGTCCAGAATTGCATGAGGTTTGAGGGCGATCGACCTAAGCCACGATGGGTGGGATTCATTCTGCTGTGCCAGCTAGACTCAGTTAATTCAAAATCAATTAACATGATCCTCATATCAATGGTCGAAAAAAGCAAAACCGTAAGACCCCATCAATTGACGTGGAAAAAACAGCAAGATCAAATTCGCATCTGAAACGCCAACGGAAGCATAGTGAGAGCAGCGGGAAACTTCCTCAAGTCCATGAAGGACTCAGGCACACGCCAGCTCCTGCAGCTCCCCGTGCTTAGGGTGACAGGAGCAGCGAGGCCAGCTAAGCCAGCCTCCAGGTGAAGGTGTGCGTGGTCTCCCCGGCTTTGGCTGCTGTGAGGAAGTGCCTGCGCAGGCTGCTTGAAGAGGAGCTCCAGGCTGACTCCTGTTTTCAGGGTCTCTGGTTACAGGGCTGGCAGCTCCACTCTTCGGGTTTCCACAGGCCAGCACCTCTAGTGAGAGCTGGAAGTCATATCACATCTCCAGCTGAGGAGAGGGGAGGCGGGGTGCAGGGTCCAGGGCACAGGCAAGGACCTCAGGACCTCCCACGCCAGCTGTGCTCCGCAGGCCACGCCCGGCCCGTGCCTGCCAAGAAGACCACGTGGAGGACCAAGCCTTACCACTCCATCCACCCTTTCACACTGGCTCCACACACCAGGGCGCCCACACGGACAGAAGAGGAAAAACGAGGCTTAATTTACAGGTGACGTGATTGTCTACGTGCAGAACTTCAGAACTCTAGAGAAGCAACAACGAAACACTCCTAAAACAACTAAACAAGTCTGACAAGTGGGCAAAGCCTCTATGCAAAAGCCAGCTGTTTTCCTGTATGCCAGCAGGGAGCCACCGGAATTTCAAATGAAAAAGCAGAGTATAGTCAAGTTTGCAAGGAAAACAATTCAATACAGGACATGTAATTTGCATAATTATTTTATAATAGTCACACAAAGAGTCAAACATGAAAAGTGCTGGAAAACTGTCCACCACTAAGGACCCCAACAAATCCAGCTGAGGGCCTGGATCCCACGGCAATGTGCTGGTGAGTCCAGCTGAATACCTAGAGCCCATGACAATGATTCATGCAAGTGTGTTTCGTGGATCTGTGCTAGAAAGGCCCGAAGGTCAGTGGTGGAAGCTAGAAAGTGTCAGTGGGATGAAGGAGCTGTGCCAGCAGGCTGAGGGTTCTACACTGGAGCCAGGAGGTGATGCTCAAAGTGAGAACCAGAACTTCTCTGAAAAGTACCACAGCCGTCTTCGGTGCCGACGAGGTCCTGAGCTCCTCCAGCAGTGAGGACAGCTGAGCACATGTCAGGAAGCCGGTGTGACAAGCTTCTCCTGGAGATTAATCAGCACGCATTTCCCCCCTCAAAGCCAGGAAGTGGTAAAGACCAGAGCTCCCCCAAAGTGACCTGCAGCCACTTGGTGACAACAAGGTCCCAAACTCCTGTGACAATGACAACAGGCAGGTCCATATTAGGAAAGAAGCTTAACAAGCTCTTCAAGGAGATCCCACAGCACAGGAGAACCAACAACACCACTGCTTCTTCTTTGTCCTCCTGTTTGTCATGGCAACAATTCTCAGGGGGCCCTCCACACCCAGAACCGTGAGGATTCAGTTCAGCTGGGTGTTAAGTTGATCACCAGCTGTCAAGCCGTCACAAATGGTAGCATTTATGATGACATAAATAAATGCACAGGAACAAAACTAAAAAATGATTTATGAAAAACTACAAAACACTGATGAAATAAAACAAAGGATTTGTAAATAAATAGCATTTCTGGAGAAACAAATTGTGTGGTATTTTTATCACTCACACTATCTAGTCCACGGGCTTATTCTAAAGCATCAATGAGACAGTATTGAGGAAAGGATAACAGATAGATCAATAGACCAATTGATGGAACACAGAATAGTCCAGTAGTACACCCATCCACAGAGATGGAGAGAACTTTTTTGATATTAGAACAAAGAAGATTTAATAGAAAAAGAATAATCCTTTTTTACAGTGATACATCATTATGGAAAAGGGATGTTAATCCTTCTATAAAAATTAATGTGACTTAAAACTTAAGAGTAATATATAAAATGTAGCCTTGCTAGAAGAAAAGAAGTGAGGGAATTTCCATTATTGATGAATGTTTAGACAAGAATCAAAAGCACCCCCTATGAAAGAAAAACAATAATTTGGATTTTATTAAAATTAAGAATTCTACAAAAGGCTATAATTGGGAATGCTTGTGTGACACCTAACAGAGGAGGAACCTATATCCAAAATTTAGGTAGAACATTTCAACATTAAAAAACAATTAAAACCAACATTACATAGGAACAAAACCCAGTGGAGAAAAGATACACAAGTGGAAAAGAAGCATATGGGAAGATACTCGGTATCATTTGTTGTTAGGGAAATGCAAATTTAAAAGCCATGCCAGCACACACCAATTAGAGTATTAAAATTCCCATAGCATTGGCAGTGCCGTGGCTGGTGAGAACGGGGAGCGACAGGAGCTCTTGTTTACTGCTGGCGGGGATGTTGGGTTTTGTCCACAGTGGAGGGGCTGGCAGCTTCTCACAAAGCTAACTGTGCCATCACCATACACAGCTGCAATCACAGCCTAAGCTTTGATTTGACTGGTTTGAAAACTAAGATCCTCATAAATGGCTAAATGTTAATGCTCACACAATAATAGCTTTGTAGAACTGATGTCTGAACCTGAGCAATAAGATGCTTGTCAGGTGGGTGTACAAATTAAAAGATCATGACAAAAATGGACAAAACAAACAAGCAAGCACACAGGACACCGCACTCACTCGTTTGTGTGAGGAGTGTGCCTGCCAGGAATGCTGTCTGTTTGCTTAGTGCTGTGTCATCAAAGTGCAAAACACACCCAGTGTGTATGTGTTGAATCCACCACTTGTTGCAGGAATGGATGGCTGGATAAATGAAGTCTTTGCATAATGAAAAAGCAAGAGAAGGAAGCCGTGAGGCCACGTGAAGGCTCGGATTGTGTTAAGATTCCCAGGGATAAATGAAAGGGAGACGTCTGAAGACTTCACATCTTGGATAATTCCTTCATCTAACGTTCTGTGAAAATCTCTGATCTTAAGATATTAGAGGTCTTAAACAGATCTTTGGTTTTTAGAAATTCCAAAGCAGTGGCGTTATACAGGTGGAGCGCAGGAGCTGTTTCTTAATGAATACAATGCGGGTTCTGTTCGATATGGTGAAGGTAGACTCATGACATCAGGCAGTTGTCAGCTTCACAGCACAGAGAGGGACACGTAATGCACGCAGATTTAAAAGCACCACTCAGGAAGCAAGGGAACACAGTCTGAAATAAGAGTGACCCCGTGACCTAAGGGTGCTGCAAGGGAATGGAACGGCTTCACTGAGGCGTGCAGATAAAGGTGCAGGCCTAGGGCTCTATAAGTCAGTGAGCAGTGTAAGGCTAACTAGGAAAAGCCCAGCCCCACGCATGCACAGCACACTCCGGCTGATAGATGTCCCCGTGGGGCAAGCTGGGTCCTGAACCTACCGTATGTGTCTCCTGGGAATGACCAATTAAATAAATGGGTTCATACCACGAGACCCAAGTTTGCAGCTCTGGAGGCCACAGATGTGGAAAGGGCCAAGAAGCAGTGTCAGGAATTTTCAAGATGAGCCCTGAGCATGTGTAAATCAGCAATAAAGAGGCTCGTGGTGCACACACACACTCGTGCATACACTATGGAAGGGTGTGTGGAAGAAAGTTGGAGCCGAGTGAAAGAATTAATGATGGCCAAAGCCACCTTCTTTAAAAATCACAAAGAGCGGTGCTGTGCTATACTGTATTCCAAAGTCTAAAGGATGCCAGTTGACCTCTGTGCCACTGGCTCAGCCAACGTCCAACAAATCCCAAAGGGAGAGGGAGCCTAACCCCCCGTGACAGCGCTCTGCACAGCTGTCCAGACCGTCAGAAACAAGGACAGTCAGGGGAACGTACAGCCGAGCCCCGAGGAGCTCCTGCAGTGTGGGCTCCTGAGTGGGATGTTGGAAGGGGAGAAGCATGGCAGGGGCAAGTGGGGGTGCCTCGTGGCCTTCAGCTGGCACCTTACAGAGGCAAAAGCTGCACACGATGGTAAATTACAAAGGAAGGCAAATGCACACATGGAGATTTCCCTCCTATTTGGGCAATTTTCCTGTAAGTCTAAGACTGTTTTAGTAATGCAGATTTTAAGAATCCAATTGTTGGTTCACTTTTCATGTAAAGTACTAACCCATTGCCACAGGACGATGAGGACAATGGTGATGATGGTGGTGGTGATGGTGATAGTTACCATGCTGGTGATAATGGTAACAGTGATGATGATGACAGTGGTGGTGGCGATGTAGATGATGATGGTAATACTGGTGATGATGATGATCCCTGACTCTGAGCAAGTGAGGGAGCCAGGTTGCAGCCGAGGTGTGGAGGAGGGTCCCCACTGGCTGAGCTGCTGAAGGCTTGACTTTATAACCACTGGAGTTTGGTGGCTCCTTTACTAGGGGCCCTCACTCTCCTTGCCTCCTGGCTGCCATGAGGAAAAGTGGTCTTCTTGACTGTTTTTGCTAGAACGTGCTGGTCACCACATGTCCCAGTCAAAGGGACTGAGAGACCATGAACTAAATCCCCACAGCTGTGAGCCCCAAAACCCTTTCTCCTTTTAAATGAATTACCTATGGGGTTTGGTCACAATAGCATAAACCTGTGTCCTGCAGAGGTCTGTCAGCTGCCAGTGGTCACAAACTGCTAGAAGTTAATGTCACCTGGTGCCCACAAAACCCCTCCTGTCCTACCCTACATTGCCAGTGCTCATAGGAATATCTTGTTTAGCTAAACCAAAGAAGGATTCAGGACTTGGTCTCAACATGGATGCACTGAAGCCTTCAGGTGGAATCACAGTAGAGAAAATAACTAGGCACGGAGAATCAGCCATGAGCAAAGCCTCAGGCCAGCAGCTGGCACATTATAGAGGGTGGCGCCCCCTTTGGGCCACACAAGACTCCTGGAAACAGCAGCTCTGCACCGCTAGAGCCTGGCTTAAACCCAATTACTTCCAAGACCCAGGCCACTGGTGTTTAAGTAGGAGCCCCTCATCTACTATAATGAGTTTATTGCCAAAACTCAGCATGAGTTTTATTTTCTTTAAAAACTACAATTTCCATATAATTGGATTAACTCGCAAGGGACTGAGGTCAGATCTCTGCACCTCTCAGAGGCAGTGGATCCCTCAGTGACCTGAGGCCTCTGCTACTTTTCAGAGAGTTGAAAGTGAGCTGCTGGGCAAACCGTGTCGGGAGGAAAACCACACTGAGAGCCCCATGGAGCTGCAGGTGTTAAATGGCGAGATCGAGATGCGGGTATTAGTCCCTCATGGCAGCCTTCAGTTTTGCTAAGATGTATAGAAGGAAAAAAGCACAACAATAATTATGCTTATTTGAGTTCTCAAGTCTCCTTTTTAAGATACATCAACCCCTGTGAGTTCAGTGGATTCCCTTCCCCAGCATGTCGGCCCAGGGCACAGAGGAGAACCATGCAGATGTCCAGGGAACCCCAGTGATGGGAGGATCAGACCATGTGCAGCCCCGAAACCCAGGCCATCGAGCATCAGTGAAAGCCTACCACAGAGGGACGGCAGAGACACAAACAGAGGGAAGCACAGCGGAAGTTAGGGGCAGCAGTTGAGAGGTTCTTGGGGAAAAAAGGACATTGGACTGGTTCACTTTCCCCTGGAGGAGGTGTCTTCCATTTGGAGGTGGAGATGCCACTCAGCTGGACAGTATTTGTGGGTGTGTGTGCGGTGATACTGTTTTAAACCTTTGGAACTTTGAAAACCAAATCTAGACTTTTGCCAGACAGTGGGACTGGAGTGCCATTTTTATTTGTATTAGTCCACGTTTGGAGCACAGGATGATCACAGTGCTTGTGTGGAGTTGGCACAGCATGCGTCTTAATTCCGTCTCGCATCCCCGTCTCCTCCTTCCCTTCTTGCTCCATCTCTCCAAACAGAATAAAACAGAACAAGCCAACCAACACTTGCACCCTTTACTCTCTGATAAAGATCCATCTCCCTGCTTCCTTTCATCCATCTTCTGTTTTGCTTTTTATTTATAATCTGGTTTCTCATGTGAGAGAAACCAGGCTTTTGAGGGCGTGGAGATTGGAAATTGATACTGGATGTGGGAAGAAGGGGCATCTTTGAATGACGGTCCACGGGGCATTTTCCAAAGGACCACAGTCCTCGCCCTGGCAACTGCATTTCCCGGTGAGCTGGGAGACCTCGCGCTCTCAGCCCTCTCCAGCAGCTGACCTCTCTTCCGAGCTCACCCCCTCACAAAGCCGTAGGCTGCTGTGGGAGCAGGGGTCTCTATGTTCTCCTCCAGATCTTGTGCTCACAGGAGCATGTCCACATCATAATCGGGTAATACAAAGTTTAAATGCCACCTAGATAATTTAAAGCAGATTATGTCATAGTGCGCCTACGATGTTTCTGTTATCTGCAGTTCTTTGGGGTAGTTGTGCTCTTCTTCTTATTTTTGTACTTTTTCTTAAGTTACTTGCAGCTTGAGGGTCTGCAGCGGCAGGCTGCAGTGACGACCACAGTAGTGAGCCTTACCTTATCCTTGTCCTCCCGGGATCACACTGTGACCTGCATCCTGCCCCATCTCCAGTCTCCTCTGGACCTGGCAGCCTCTTCCCCGCCCAGCTCGATGCCTTCCCACCCACGTAGCCATCCTGGTCCTTGCAGGATGACACTGCATCTCCACACGGCCCCGATCTGCGCACGGAGCCAGGCGAAGCTGGCAGAAGAGCCGTCTCACGGGCCACTTCTCCTCTCTTGGAGCTGACTTTTCCTCCCTGGATTTCTCGCCACGTAGAGTGCTATTCAGATTCCAGATGAGATACTGTGGGGCCATCACATTCATCTTCCCACGACATCTGTTGAGCGTTCCTCAATCCTTTAATGGTTCTAAAGTGCATGAGAAGGAGGGGAATCATAGAAGGATCATGATATAAAAATGCTAAGGACTGCACTGGGGACAGCAGCACAGAGAGTGTGATTCAAAATGTGAAGTAATGCAGTTTGCATCCTCTGGAGAGAGGGAGGCTTGGGGTTAGGGTCAGGGTCAGGGTCAGGGTCAGGGTTAGGGCTAGGGACTCGGGCCCGGAGGTACCCGTGGGCTGTCCTGCTGCTGTGCTCCTGGGACTCCTGGTACAGGCTGCGTTTCCTGTGTGCCTGGTCAGTCACAGACCCTGAGAGACTCACGGAGCCAGCAGACCCCTCTCTGGGAGCAGCTCAGTCGTTCTCAGGAACTTTAAACTTCCTGGGGCTCGCTAATTGCCTGTTCCATTGGACAGCAGTTAGAATTCTATGGTCCATTGTAACAAGCGCTGGATCATTGAAATCATTAAACCTTCAGGCCTTCAATCCCATCATCTGCATCTGTGTCTGCAGGCAGCCCCGTCCCTGTAGTCACAGGACAGTGAGGCCTCCCTGTCCCATCTGGGGCAGCAGACGGTGCCGAGGCAGCTCCTTGGCTGGCCCTGTGATGGTCCTGCTGAGCTCCTGTCCCTTAGGGCTGGACTGTGGCGCTGCCCTCACTGTCCCAGTGAGGGCTTTGTGGCTGGCTTCTTCTGCTCACTCCACTTTCCTGATAATAACCCTTTACATTGTTCAAAATCTCATCCCTGTTCTTGATATCGGGTTGCGCTGGCATTATGGTTGATAGATTGTGTCAGTTTGAGAAAGTCTAGAAGCTCTCCATCCTGCATTGTAGAGGACATGTCCTTACCTCTCCAGGATGTGGTCCATTGTGTCAGTTTGAGAAGGTCAGAAGCTTAACTAAGTCACTCAGCAGGGGGTCAGGGGCCTCACCTTGTACACACTCTCATCCTGTGCAAGAGGAGGGCGGGGAGAGGGCGGGGAGAGGGCGGGGAGAGGGCAGGGAGAGGGCAGGGCGTGAGCACCATGCCCGCCCTGGGTGCCCTGCTTGCACACAGTATAAGGGAGGAGAAGAGGCGTGTTCTCCCCCTGCCCTCTGCACTGGCTTCCTTTGCTGGATGCTGCCTTGAAGTGTTGTCCTGATTCTGTGCACTCTGCCTTGGAGCCAGCTGATTATGGACTGAAACCTCCACAGACTGTGAGCTGAGTAAACTTCCTGCCTTCATTTTGAGTCTTTGATATTTTATCCCAACAACAAGAGAAAAATAACCAAGACAGCTGGTCTGTATTCAATGAGACTTCTGTGAAATAATTTTAGGCAAAATTCCCATTAATTTAATCATTTTTATACATGCATAAAATATAGAAATGCACATAATCATGGGGTACTATGTGCTTTTTTGACATATCCCTGAGGTAGAATAAAAGTGGTGAATATTTGAATTAAAAATGACTATACTGAAAACTGTTGTCATTGATCACCTCAAAATCCTCTTCCTCACTTTGAATACTCTCATACCATAGTCCCTAACACTTTCTTTTTTATTTATTTACTTTGTTTTTTGTTTTTTGTTTTTTTTTTTTTTTGTACCAGGAATCAAACTCAGGACCTCGTGCTTTCCAGGCAGGCGCTTTGCCTCTGAGCTACGTCCTTGGCCCTTTCTTACCACTTTCTGCAGTAGCTCTGATGTCCTCTTTCCTGGGAATCTTTAGTTTTGCTATCCTGGCTGCTTCCACAGCCTGAGTTTATTCCAAAGTTTGCCTTCTTGGCTATTTTGACTTCGAGAATGAGCCAGAAGTCCCTCAGTGCCAGATGCTGTGAACAGGTGATCAGGACACACAGCGATGTCCTGATTAGATAGACGCTGGGAACCGCTGATCCAGTGGAGAACATTCAGGAAGCCACAAAAAGACACTCATGGAACGGGACTTGGGGAGCTGCTCCAGAAAGTGCCAAAAGGAGGGGACAATTGTGTCTGAAGGGAGGAGGAGTATTTTAAGGGAAATCAATAGCAATATTCCTTATTCTGCAATAAATGTTTGAAACTGAACCCTTCAGCATGTTTTTTAAACCTACCTCATACACATTGTGCAGAGTTTTCATCAGGTTGAACAAATCTACATTCCTAGTCATTTGGTGAAAACTCCCATCGCCCTGGCCTGCGGCCTTTTGAAGTATGTACCATGCTATGTTGTTACCGTCCGCGGTCACGCACTGTGCGGTAGCCCACCGGAACTCCTGCTCCACTTGGGATTTAGCCTGCACCCACGTCAGCCTCTTCCGAGTCCTTCTTTCTTCCCAGCTCTATTCTCAGCTTCTACGGAATCAAAATTTTCTAATGTGCCACATTTGGGTGAAATCATGTAGTACTTGTCTTTTGGCACCTGTTTATTTCACTTAATAACCTTTCTCACTTTCACCCATGTTGTCCCAAACAACAGGGTTTAATTCTTTTTCTTTTTTTGGCTGCACAGTTACCCATGGTGAGCACGCACCCTGTCCCTCACTTATTGGATGGGCACTGGCTGTCTCCATCTCCCAGCTACTGAGAACAATGCTGCAATGAACGTGGACGTGCAGAAGCCCTGCAGACGTGCTGAGGCCATTTTCTTTGATGTGTACTTGGTAGAGAGGCAGCTGGACCATGCAGAAGTTCTATTTTTAATTCTTGAGAAGTTTCTGCATTGTTTCTCATAATGGCTAAACAAATCAATCTAACTCTTACTAGTTACAGACATCAACTCAAAATGAATTGAAGACTTAACTGTAAAATCTAAGACAATAAAACTACTAGAAGAAAATATACATAGAATGCTTCCAGGCATTGGAATCTCCAAGGCACAGAAAATGAAAGCAAACATAAACTAATAGCGTTACTTTAAGTTTAAGACTCCGCACAGCAAAGGAACCAGTCATCAAAGTGAAAAGTCAGTGTAGAGAATGGGAGAAAATATTTGCAAACTGTACTTTCAGTAATGCATTATGATCTAGAATATGTAAGGGAGTTAAACAATGGAATAGCCAAAATTTCCCCCAAACAAAAAACAAACTCCCCCACAAAACCCCCCCAAAACAAAAAGAAATTAGATTAAACATTGGCAAAGACTTGCATAGCCATTTTTCAAAGGAAAGACATATAAATGACCAACAGGTATATAAAAATGGTCAGTGTCAGTAATCACTCATAAAGAGATATTGCTTCATCCTACTGGGAATAATTATCAAAAATAAATGAGAAATTCTTGTAAGGATATGGAGAAAAGCAGTATCATTTTCGGAATTATCCAGCCATTACCCTTCGGTTTGTTCCTTGACTATGAATCCCTTTTCATCTCTACTATATTTACTGTGTTTAACGTGGAACTCAGTGATTCTCACAGTTAGCTCAGTAGACCTGGATGGAGCTCTTCCTGCCTTTATAACAAGTGTCACAAAAAATGTTTCTGTAATAATATGCAGTTGAGAACAGTGTCTCTATCTTCCTCATATAGATTTTGTGATTTTTTTCCTTTGTTAAGAAAATTCTTAGGGAAATATGTGTGTCTTTTGTAGATTATAGTTTCAGTGATACAGAAATTACTAACAGAATTCTAAATCATTCCTTCTAAACAACCATTTTCAGTTACGACAGAATACCAAGCTAATTTCCTCTGTAGTTACCAAAATTTATTTTGTTTTCATATTGTACGGAAAATCATTTAAAAATACATTAGGGTAATACAAAATAAGTCTGTTATTCACACAAGCATGAAAATGCACACATACACACCAATCACAGATGCACAAGCACTAGGAAACGCACAAGCATGGACACACCCCAGGCTCAGACACATTTGTACTGGAGCAGGCGGCTTGAGCCAAGTGAGGCTATTCTTAAATCAGTTATGAGGGGCAGGATAGTTAGTGTTCCCTAAATTTTGAAAAAATTTAGAAAATGTAGAATTAGAAATACAGAGAAAAAATATGGGTTTATACCTAAAGAAAAAGAGTTGAAGTATTTATCTAAATACCTCAAGTCAAACAGCACCTCCTGAGGATGGATATTGCGCTTTTGAAGCTTGTAGATGAATTTCCTGTAACTCTTTTAAATCCACCTGGGAGCTGCTGAATAGAGACCTGCCTCTGCTGGGGGAAGCGCCCCATGACTGTCACACTTGTACCCAGGTAGCAGCTGCTGAGTTAGTCACGTCTCGCCAGGAAACTGTCAAAGGTCCTCCTTCGGTTTCTGATAAACTGAAATTCAGGTCTGCACTATAAAATAAGGAATTCATATATACTAGGGCAGAAATAGCAGAGCCCAGGATTCTTCAAGCTCGCTTTACTCCGGGGTACGATAGTGCTGGGGCAGGACCAGCACGGGAAGGAGGTCCCCACCGAGATGCTGAACAGGACACGGTCATTGCAGTTACTTCTGTTAAAAACATTCCTCCTCCTAGATTGCATTCCTTTCTTTTTTGAGAGTGGGCATTGAACTTAGGACTGTGAGCTTGCAGGCAGGCGTTTATGCTGCTGAGCTATATGTGAGTCTCTAGATTTCCTTTCAATATAAGTAGTCCTGCTCTTACAAACATTTAAAAGTGATAGTAACCCAGGGAAGTGTGTCTGTAACCCAGCAAAGACACAAGTCCAGCTCAGTGGATCTCAGCCCAGGAAGAGTCCACTCTACTTGCCACTGTCCAGGTGCTGCTGGGTAGAAACAATGCAGCCTTCAGATACTGCAGGAAACCCGCCAGCAACAGGACAGGTGATGTTATTTTGATAGACTTTCCACTAGACAGTGTACGTCACATGCCATCCATTTACAATTATACCAATGAGATACCTGATTTCTTTCATTTCTCCCAAGTCTTTGAAATCTGGCAGGTATTACGTACTCCTTGGCCTCATGCTGTACCACATTGGGAAGTCAAGATTTGAATCAAGCCCTGGTCTGATGCTTAAACTATTTTCAACAACGGTTCAACAAAGAATGTGAGGATACTTCTCAGAAATTTCCAAGTCCAGAGATTCACCAAATCTTTTCTTGCCTTAAGCAACCTGGGTCTATTTTCTTTCCTCTGACCAGTGTTTGAGTTCTATTTATTTGTCTTTTTTGTTTCTCAGAGCATGGTTTTCTTTATCCCGCTAGAATTCAGAATAGAGCATCAAACACAGTGCTCCAGTGGGGAGCCGGCAGTGCGGTGCATCAGCTTGAGCCGTTATTCTGCTAACACAGTCTGGAGTGACTCTGCCTGCCGGGCCAGCGATTCATCCTGGAGTCACAGACACCTTGTGCATGGCCACCCATGGACCACGGATTGTCTGGCTCTCCATCTACCCCTGAACATGCATGGAGTTTCATGCAGCTCCCTTCCTAAACTGGACAGATGGCTTGGATGCTGACTCTATCATCCATGAAAAGTATTATTACACCAGGTCTGTGCCATGACAAAATTTGTGCAGTATGGCCTCCATGTCCATCTCCAAGTGATGGCAAACCCCAGCCTGGCTTCAACCAATAGCCCACATCCTGGGCCACTGTCTTTGCAGATGGATTTGGACCTGATAAGGAACCTCAGTTGGATAAGTGTGCTGCCCGTGGTCTCCTCGTGCGCAGAAGGAAGGGCAGGATGCTCACCATCACTCCTGATAGTGGCCATGTCTGTATTATCTGTTGCCTGTAACTCTGTCGATCTATCCCCACAGCATGTGATCATCACTTGACTTGTGTCCTTGAGAGCTGGCACAGACCCTGGCAATAGCTGCGTTTCTGCAACCTGCTCCTGTATTGTCCTGAGTTGGCGCCCAGCTCTTTGCCCTGCAGTGGCCAGAGCTGCTCTCCCCTCAGGTGGCCCCTGATGCATCTGTCCCCAAGCCCTCACCCTGCCCTGTGGCTGCTTATGTCTCTGGCATCAAATCAAAGATGCCACCACTAAGCCACTTCAGCACCAGGGATGTGTCTGTCTGGGTCTGGAGGTGAGGATGTAATTGACAGATAGGAAAGGACTTGTTTCCAAACTGTTTATCCAGACTGAACCTTAATTTCTGTATTCCAATATTTATTTAATTCTTCTGCTTCAAGACATCTCTGACAAGGCAGAGTCTGTGGGAGCCGACTGGTGCTAAGCAGTTTATCGTAGTTCAGCCACAGAAAGGGAGCTCCAGTGTCGTCAATGAGTCAGCTTCATGCCTTCCCACAGCTCTGTGGTCCCTCCTGGTGCTCCAGGAGCCAATCAGTGGAGTGGTTCCTACGAGCCAGGACTGTCTTGGGCTCTGGGAGTGCGGAAAAGAACAAAAGCAAGGTGGCTCCTGAGTGCCAGCGCTCGGACAGTGCTGGCTGCGAGCCATGGGAAATTGGAGGCAGCTGCCTGCAGACCAGCTCTGGGCAGAGCCTCTGGGGTCATGGGTGCCACGCTGAGGCAGGGACACGGGTCTGGGAGGAAAACACATAACTCCCTTGTCTTTTGACTTCCTGTAGGTAACACAATCTGGTGCCTTCAGCTCCGAGACACTGCGTGGAATGATACGTTCTGTGGTACTGGCCTTTCACTCTCGTGTCCACTGAGATCGCCTCAGTCAGGTTTCGGATTTGGGGTATGGAGGTGGTTACTGCATGTTTTGTAGATATCGTATAACAGAATCATATGGGTTTGTTTGCCAACAGCATGTGAGGCCCATAGCAAGTTACAGTAAAAGATAAAAATGTGTGTCATGATCAGGGGTGAATCAGTTTTCTGTCACTAAGTTAGAGGACTGAGGCCTTCAGCTTCCAGAAAGAAAGCCCGTTTTAGGCTCACGGTAATTAGGCTCAGTCCATGATCAGGTGGTCCCATGCCAGACACGGCTGGAGGAGCAAAAGGAGTGGCAGAGCAAGCCACTTTCGTGCAGTAGGAAGGAAAGAGGAGAGGAAGGTCCCGAGGCCGCCCGCCCCACTGGGCACTGCACAGGGGCCTCAGGGCCTCCATCCACCTCTTGGAAATGCCCAGCAACTCTTAAAAGGGTCATGCTGCCTTCCAAGACTTCAGCACTGGTCTTGGGTCTTGGGGTTAAGTCTCCAACCTTAACAATCCCTTTTGAGGCAAGAATGATAGGCTCATCTGTAATCCCAGTACTTGGGAGGCTGAGGCAGGAAATTACTGTCAGTTCCAGGTCAGCCTGAGTGACATGAAGAGACCCTACCTCAAGAAGCAAACCTCAATAAATAAATAAACAACAATCCCTTTGACAACACGTACTTTGTTCTCTTGATTATTTTTCCTTTAAAACTAGAAGAATAAACATGCCTAAAATAACAAAACATTTAAATAAACCTTCCAAATGTCCAAGACAGCTAATGCTAATGGGGTGCTTATTCACTAAAACAATTAATATGCTATGAAAATTTTGACTACATGAACTCAAGTTATATAACAGTTTGTAGTTTTATGAATTAAATGATAAAAACTGAAGCTATACTCTAGCCCGTTGTCTTAGTTACTCTTCTCTTGTTGCTGACACACAAGGCTAAGGAATGAAAGGTTTATTTAACTCACAGTGTGTGGAGGCTTCAGTGCATAACCCACTGGCCCCATGGCACAGTGGCCTACGGCAGACGGCCAGCTGTTCGTGGTGGAGGAAGACGGCAAAAGCAGCGTTAGCGAAGGGTGGGGGGACACAAGCCTCTTTCTGCCCTTTTATTTTACCCAGATTTCTGGGATTAGGGTGGTGCCGATCCAATCAGTGGACTGATCCAATGGAAACCCAGCCTTAATCCCAGCATTGAACCACGAATCAGGACGAACTCTAGATTCAGCTACCGCTCCAAACGCTGACCCTCATGACTGCATAGGCTTTGGGGGGACATCTAGACACAAACTATAACACTTCCTCTTACAGGGTATAGTATTATCCAATTCATGAGATTACGTATAATTAATATGTAATAGTGAATCACAAAATAAAGCAGCTATTTCGTCTTTCATTGTATTACTGGTGAAAACACTACCACAAGTACATTATTATGATTTGGGGGATTTATATTAGGAAATATAGAATTATAAAGGAGAAAAGACTGATAATTCTCTTTAAAATAGCTTTCATGAATTTATAAATCTGAAATATGTTTTTTTTTTGGGGGGGGAAGGTACCGGGAATCAAACTCATGACCTTGTACTTGCCAGGCAGGTGCTTACACTACTGAGCTAAATCCCCAGTCCCTGAAATATCTTATTTTTAAAGAAAATTTGGGCCTTTCCAAAGATCCACAGTATCTTACATCATAATTATGAGACAAAGAAGAGGCTTTCCTGCTTCACACACAACTATTTAACATTCAGGGTTTTTATGCCGCTGGACTCCTACAACAACACTGGGAACCAATGGCCCTTGTGCCCCTGCCGGGATTTTTGCTGTTACTGAGAGCTGTGGGAGGTTTGACACCACTGATCTGGACTAAACTCACTGTGTTGCTTATTCCAAAATGGTGCCCATGAGAGGAGAACAGGGAAGAGGGAGCCCCTGCTCAAAAGTTGCTGGACCCTCCTGGGAGGGAGCTGTGTCCAGGTGGCCTGAGTCTTCTGAGATTCCACAGCGAGCGTGGTCCCCGGCCCAGTCTTGGGAAGCAATAGGCCACGGAGTCACCACTTTGTGGGTGTGGAAGATAAACTACCCATGAGATGGAAAAGATGGAGGAGAATCACCTCGATTAAGAATAAACCCAGACCACCAGGCCTGATGCATGTGAAAAGTCTCCGTGCCAATATGCCTTGTGTATGACCTATGATTCCTGGAAGGGCTCTGTGTTTGGTTGTGAATGCATGTGTGTGATGTGTGTGTGTGTGAATGTATGTGTATGTGTATGTGTCGCTGGAGGAAAGTCTATCTATGTACCTAAGAAGTGTGATAAAAAATAGTGTTTAAATCTTTTTTGTTTTTGTGTTTGTTGTGGTACCAGGGTTTGAACTCATGACCTCACACTGGCCAGGGCAGGCGCTTATGCTGCTAAACTAAACCCCCAGCCCCAGTGTTTAAATTTCAAAAGCTGATGATAGAAAAAGACACGTTGGCGCCAGTTTCCCCCAGATGTGCTCCTGCTCTGAGCACAGCTGCCCTGCCGCTCTCAGAACCCGGCTTTGGCCACAGCACGCTTCGGTCCGAGTCTGCAGCACACAGGGCTTGCGGCCCTGGCTCAGAGTCGGCTCCCGCGCCTAGCACATCTTCACTGCTTCCCTCATTACCCGACTTCTCCCGCCCCTCCATCTCCTCCCCTCCCAGCGGAGAAAGCTCTATCTCTCTGCTGCCTATTTTCTCTTTACTCACATTTCGGGCTTCTCATAGAAGAAAAGCTACGTACCATTTATTTCACTTAGCATTACGGTCTCGGGGTCATCCGTCTTCTGCTAATGGCTCAGCTCATCCTGTATCATGGCAGAGTAGCTCTCCCTTCTGTGTAAGCACCACCTGTCTGTTTCCCTTCCCTGCTGACCACATCTTTCCATCACTTCCTGTGTGGATGGGTAGATACCTCTATGCCCAGGAATCTCAACCTGCTTATGGTGGAGAGCTGACTGGAGAATGCACCATTCTTTCCAGTAATTTGTGGTTTCCTGTCCTGAGATAACAACACCAGGTCGGAAGGGGCTCTGCTGGCTTTCTGCTGCTGTGTTCTGCTCATGCCCACGGCGTTGTTGTGGAAATGTGCCCAGCCCAGCATTCCTGGAAGGGGTGGTGGCTTAGGCTTAGGGCGTCCACGGCACCTACTGCTGAGCCTGACCATGGCCCTCTGTGTGCTTAGGGCTCCTCTCCCCGCACCCTGTGTCATGGCTCCTGTCTGGACGTCCCCCTGAAGCTGTATTCACTCACAGGTGGGGCTTAGGAGGGGTGACAGGAGCATGGGTGTGTGACCTGGATTAGTCTGCTGGCAGCTTACAGCTGCATGCGATACTGAGGTAGACCTTGGTCACCAGAAGTGGAGGAGGTGGCCCTGTGGGTCAGACCTGGAGGCATCATCTCTCCTCCTCCCTTGATCCCTTTGACTCCTGCCTCCACGCTGTGGACTGTTTCTCCTCCACCACGCCCCTCTGCAATGTCACCCTGCCTTGGAGTCTGTGAATTGACTGTGACTGACTGTGAACTGACTGTGACTGTGAAACCTTTATGAACTCTCGACTCTGTTAAACCCTGGTGTCAGCCACTGAGGCAATGCACCCCAGCAATGAGAAGGTGCAGAGACCCCTACACCAGGCCATGCTACAGCTCCGCGGTCACCAAGCGAATCCTGCATGTTGTTCATGGACAGGATGGAGCAGGGTGTGCTCCCAAGCACAGTTTATAAATATTCCCTCAAAATTGTGTAACACGTTCAAAGGCATTTTTAATATTGTTTTAATTTAATTCTGGCACAGACAAATGTGCCTGCAAAATAGTTCCCCTAAATCCATGTTAGTAGGTTCTTACAAACGAGGGGTGGAGACAGAAAAATATGTCAGCTATGCCTTTCATATTCTAAAAGGAGAGCAAACACAGATTTAGAGAGTGATGCTAGGGGCCTGCACACACAGGCTCACCAGCACGCACGCTGGGGTGTGCTTGGGGTGCACAGCTCCACTGCCTGTGCCAGAAACATCAAGAGCTTCTGCTGTCCTGCTTCCCTCCTGGTCCCACATGCCAACTGACAGAAGCCAGATCTTCCTGGCCCCTCAGCAGGGTATCCAGGCCTCACTCTGCACACAGGTCCCGAAGCCTGGCCTCCAGCTCTGTCCTCCTGGGGTTGCCCTGCCCTGCCCTGCACACAGAGGCTGGGTATCCCAGAGCAGCGACAGGACCTGGGCTTCTGGGATACACTTTCCTGCTCAAGCCGAAGCACCTGCTGGCCACCTAGGCCTCCCTGTAAGAGGGGCTGGGTTCAGTCATTTGTGCCCCCTATTCTGGGATGGAACCCACCCTTCTGGCTGCCCTGACACTGACTGGAGAGGACTGGAAGAGGCTCCAGCCTTCTCCAGGTGCACAGCCTCAGAGACCTGGCAGTCTGTGTGCCCCAAGCATCCAAGGTGGCAATGCCTGGGATGAAGGGCAGACCTTGTCAACCTCTTCCTAGAACCTCAAGGACAAGACACAGGTGCTCCTGCTCTCCTGATGTCCTCATGGCCTGGTGCGATTGGACTCTGGCTGGACTGGGTCCAAACACAGAGGCATCGCCCCCAGGGCTCACATACCCATGTTTCCTGGGCAGAGGCTCCTGGCTAGGACTTGACCGGCAGCTCCATCAGGTCAAGTGACCCTGACAGGGCTCGGAGCTGCCCTCCTGCAGTCTGGGACACCCTTGGTTTAACCCTGGCTGACCCGGGACACTGCTCTGTTCTGCAGAAATCTCTTGTGCGGCATCCACAGTCATCTGCTCCTGAGAAACCTCCTATCATAGTGACAAACGCTGATGCTTGCTGGGCTTGAGGGGGAGAGGACTGCTGCGCTCACCACGGCCCTGAAGAGAAGCGCATCTGGTGCTTAGGACCTGGTGCGTGCGCATAGACTGTGCATCCCTTTCAGCCGCAGCTCCCAAGTGACCGCGGTGGCTGAGCCTGTGAGTGCATGGCACACCAGGAGCCAGTGCGGGTACCGAGCAGTGTGAGCTGAGTCACTGCACCTGGGAAGTGCAGATGAACTGTGAGACTCACAGCCTGTGTGTGTGACACGTGTCCAGGCTGAAGACATAGTGCCCCGAGCTGGTGTCATCCAGAGACATCACTTAAGAAGGATGCTGAGTGCTTGAAGGACCGGAGCCACCATGGCGGCAAGGGGACGAGAGTCCTAACTTAGCAGATATTCCCGACATGAAAAGCGAGAGCTATGAAAGTCCTTGTGGGGGAAAACACTGCTGCCCCGGTGCGGCCCCTGAGGGTCACCCTGTGGGCACTGACCTTTTAGCTCTGATGACTGAACTCGAACAATGGTGCCCACTTTCCGCACAGGGGAACATGCTGTGTGGGGACAGCAGTGTCAGGAGCTCTGAAATGCAGCTACGAAGCCACAGGAGCAAGTGTGTGAGTGTGCGGACGCCTGTGTATGTGTGCACAGCACTTCCCCATGGCTAAGGTGTCTCAACCCACCTCCGGCCACATTGCTTTCTGATGTCACTGGTCCCTGAGGACTCATTTGCCAGCAGCAGCAGGGCCTCAGCAGTTGCTGATGAGATCCCAGAGCATCCAGGCCCCTGGAGGCCAGCTAACAGTACTGCCGCCCCTGTGGGCACAGAGGTGCCCAGGAAGAAAGGAGGCCTGGGCTCAGCCACTCAGATCCGAGGTAGTTCCCGGGTCCGGGCAGCCAGGCGCTCTGCTCCGTAATTAGCAGTAACCCCCAAACACAGTCATTACCAGCAGTTAATGACGACTTTGTCGGTTAACAGCTCAACCCGAAGCTGAGGATTGTTAACACTCTATCAAACCCCTGGTTACGAGGGCCGAGGTTTTATTCCAGCACACTTGGATCGCAGCTGGACAGGGGTGCGGGCACGGGGTCCCCCAGGGCTCATGAGCAGCTTTTTTCCACCCAGAGAGGGCCGGGCGCATTCCATTATGTTTATGCAGCGGCTGTTAACTGCAGCGGGCTGGTGCCACTCGCAGGGCCCCGGTGCGACAGAGGTTCAGCTCCTTCCCGCCTGGCCTCAAAGAGGCTGTTGTTGCTTTTTTCTTGCCACTGCCAGTCACCAGCATGTCAAGCCCCGGGATTCATCCAAGGCGTGTTTATTTCAGTTTTAATTTTTAAGGCATCCCGAGGGCGAGGTGCTGCTGGGAGACGGGGCTGGGAATGGGCGCGGCTGCCCGTGGCCTCAGTCTGCCGTGGAGGGGTCTTCTACACTCTGTCACTGGGATAGGAGCACAGCCCCCTGGGAACTCCCCTTCACCGCTTTGACTCCTTGTGATCAGGAATTCTATGATGATTAGCCAGAAAGGAAACTGCTTCCTTTTAGGATTCTGGCTTTACTGGTAGTTATCCTTCCAACCGCTGAGGATCTATCGAGGTGTCCATTGACAAATGAACAGAGAAACAAAACAGAGTGTGCACCCATGGAATATTACACAGCCTTAGAGAGTGAAACCCTTTCATTTATGGTAATGTGGAGAGAACCAGAAGAGACTGTGTTCAGTGACAGAAGCCAGACACAGAAATATAAGTGTCTTCCAGGGTCCCCTGGGCCCGGTGTATGCCCCTCTGTGTCCTCCTCCAGTGGGTGTTGGCCCTGGCCCATTGGTGGCTGCTGTGGCATCTGGGTCCTGTGCACAGGTTGTGCCCAGCATGTGTGGAGGCAGCCAGGGGTGCACACTGGCCTGGCCTTTGGTCTACATGGCCGGGGTGCCACGACAGGAAGTAGCCGAATTGGCATCATGACCAAGAACACAGTGCCCTGACTGTCACCATTCTGAGGGGCGCTATAGGTGGGCACAGATGCAGGGTGTCCTCTGCCAGGCTGAAGGGAGGCCCAGGCACCTTTTCATGCAGGGAGTTTCCTGAGACCAGAGCGATGCGCTTGCCCAGGTTCTGGAAGACGCCTGTGGGTGACCACTGGGCCAGGAGGCGCTGTCTCTACAGCGTTCTCCTCTAGGAAGCGTTGGTTTCACTCATGCACTGCCCCAGGCGGGTGGATGGCTAAGTGCAGAAGTGACCTCCACCAGGAAGGAACTCGAGGACAGGGCTGCACCTCCTGTCTTGCCAGCGTCACGGCCCCTGCTGATTGCGTCAGAGCAGCTTGGCCTCCTGCCTGGTTATGAGCAGCAATGCATGCTGGGTGTCCTGGGCTTTCTGGGCAGGGGTGGGAGTCCCAGTCCCCAATCCGGTGGGTGCAGTCTGTGATTTTGTGTCTCCTAAGAGAGGGAGCAGGTGGTAGATGCCTCTCAGGGCTCCACACCAGGCCCTGGCCTTCTGGCGTCCAGCCCCTTGCTGAGGTCCTCAGTATGTCACTCCTCCTGCAGCCCACAGGCCCCAGGTCCCTGTCCCTTTTGGTCCCCTTCAGACATGGCCGCTGTCCTAGGTGGAGGAGCGTGTCTTCCTAGCACACTGCTCTCCCTAACACTGCCCACCACCGCACTGGTCAGGATTTGGTGGTCAGTCTGTGTGAAAACACCAAGAGCTGGTCATGGCATTTCTGTTGCTCACAGGCTGTCCTTTCTGTTGGTCCCATGAAGTCTGAGCTCTCAGGGACAGAGAGGCTTTCTCAACCCTCTCTCTTCATCCCCCTCCTCCTCCTCCTCCCCCTCCTGCCCCTCCTCCTCCTCATCTACAACCTTGCAGAGTGGTAAGGACTAAACCCCACAGAGATGTAGATGCACAGTCTTGAGGGAGTTCGGTCGCCTGCATCCTTGAACAGGTATCAGGTTGAAGGGCTTCACGCTGTGTCCATCTGTCCTTGGCACAGAAGGCCTGAGGTCATCAACCTAGGAGGAGGAAAATGTATTTCAGAGGCTTCAGTCCCTGCTGCTCAGCTCATGCTTTGGGCCTGGGTAAAAGCAGGGCATCAGGGCAGGAGCGAAAACTTCTCCTTATGGCACCAGGAAGTGGACTGAAGGAAGCAGGGAACCAGGTCCCCAAGTCCCCTTCAAGGCCATGCTCTCAGTGACAACATGGCCTCCTCCTTCCAGGCCCCATCTGCAAAGGCCACCCTGCTCTGTAGCACCGCAGGCTGCTGGCCAGCTCTCAGGACTAGGCCTTTGGGGCCACTGCAGCCTCTACACTCGCAGGCCTGAGCTCTAAAGTTGGACACACCCCAGATCCCCATCTTCTATGACACCAGAAATGTCAGGTATGGCGGCGGGAATGGGGTGAACTTAATATGCTCTTAGGCTCCCCACTGCTCCAGGGCTTCCTTTGCTTCTCATTTAACTTCATGTTATTCAAATCCAAGGTCCACTACGGGACAGTGAGGGGACAGAGCTGAGCTGTGAGTGTTGCTGTGCTCTGCAGGGGGTGGGGGAGTGGCTGCTCCTGACCCACTAAATCCCAGCCCGGCCTCTTCACTCTTGGGCCTCCTCCCGCCCCCTCGAGCCGTCCTCCTGGACTGGGACTCATCTCCCTGCTCCACCTACATTTCCCTCCACACAGCAGGGCTTCCTGTCACCTGATGCTCGGGGAAAGACTGACCACCCCTTGGCACTTTGGTGGCCTGGCACCTCAAAGTCACCCCCATGGACTGCCGAGGCTCAGTCTGGTCCTCATCCTCCCACAGGTCAGAGAATCCCCAGTCAAACCATGGCGTTCTTCATGCAAGACACAGTTTTCAGTTTCCAGCCAGAGAAAGATGCCTGCCTCAGTTGCTGCTCATGCTGAAAGACTCGTATCTCACGTCTGCAGAATAGTTGCGCCTTTTCTCCACAAAGTGAAAGAATGTTCCTGGTGGTCACAGGTCGCTCAGCACTCACAGGTGCCCTGGAAGGCTGTTGGCTGAGCTGATGACCCAGTGCAGAACGTGGCAGGTGCCTTGTAGCACGGGAAGGTGGTGGGCCAGCACTGGGCTTCTCTGCCGTGGGACTCCCACCCTGTTTGCCAGCGATGCGGTTCACCAGCAGCTGTCCCCAGGAGAGCAGATCACAAACCGACTTTCCAAGATGGTGGGCAAAACCACAACAAAACCCTACCTCGGCTACTTTTTCATATTTATCTTTTCCTGATTTTTGAGTATAGAATTGAGTTTGAAACACATTATTCTGAGGAGTTCTGGTGCAATCATCATGAGTGACCAGATTCTCAGAGCACAGACAAACTCGACTGTTGGAAAATCCTGAGCTGTGTGCAACCTGCCCCCCATGGGTGCACAGTCTACCTGGAATCTGCCTTCCTCATGGGCATCACTGAGGACTATGACCGGGTCACGTGAAATCCCCACAGGAGAGTCCCCTCCTATCTCACTAGAGTATCTCAGAAAATAGGGTCGAAGACATTCTGAAGGTTTTAACAAGTTTGGTGCTTGGACTTTACATGACTGAGCACAGATTTTTACCTGTTTGACTCTGGGACAGATAAGCTTTATACTTCTGCAACAATAGACACAGAACGCCAAGCTAAGTGGGACACAGATAAGATATGTGTTCCTGGAGACAAGCAGTCCACTGCAGAGCGGAGGACAGGACTTACTATCCCACACTGAACTTTCCTCTGGAGAGGAAGACCACTCTGACTCACATAGGTAAATGTTGTCACCTTTTTCAAAAAAATAAGTGAGTGCTAAAACAATTAGAGTATTTTTCTTATCATTCGTGTGAAGATCCGTTCCTCCGCTCTTGTTTGGAACTCTATTGCTGTTGGTTTTGTTTTTGGTATAAATAAGCAAAGCCAGGCTGCAGGGAGGAGATCTCCTGCCCGCTCTTGGATTCAGAGACCTGAGCAATCCCCAAAGCGTGCTGGAGATGGAAGCTAGGAAAAGAGGTCTTCCAGGGTCCCCGGCCTTTCCGACCTACTTTGTCTCCTTGTCAGTCCTGTCTCCTAAGAAGGTTTGCATTTGCATAGAAGTGGACGGTCCTTCCATTCCCATGGACCAACACACCAGGGAGGAGGGGAGCGAGCGAGTGGATGCTCTACAAAACCTACCTTTCTCTCTCTTTTTCTTTCTTTCTTTCTTTCTTTCTTTCTTTCTTTCTTTCTTTCTTTCTTCCTTTCTTTCTCTTTCTTTCTTTTTCTTCCTTCCTTCCTTTCTTTCTGTCTCTTTCTGTCTCTCTCTCTCTCTCTGTGTATCTCTCTCTCTGTGTCTCTCTCTCTCGGTGTCTCTTTCTGTCCGTCCTGCTCAGATTTACCTCCATCCTTCCTTCCTTGCTTTCCTGCTCATTTCATCCCCCCCACTCCTGTCTGCATAATCGAGCTGTTGTATTGAGCACACTCCTGAGTGCCCAGATTACTAGGTCTTAAGACAGCTGATAGTGTAGTAAACTAACTGTGATGGAAATACAAATATTCAACCTACTCAAAGAAATTCTTGTGTTTAGGAATTCCAGCCAGTCCCCATATCAAAAAATGTCCAGGAAAAAGAAATCAAAGTTCTCAGTTACATTACTGGCATTTAACTCTAAATCAGATTCTAGGGAAAACAATTGGTGACTTAAAATCTAGATATTTCCAACCAGATTCAACAATCTTTGAATTATACACTGGTACCAGGCACACAACACACATGGACTGCAAGACTCCCTGCCAGCCAGTCACACCATTGAAGTCCGACCATCAGCCCCTGTTTTCCATCGAGGATGATCACTTTCCCGTCTATGCAACCTTTAAGTCAAAGGTGGCCTGGAGGACTGCTCTCCATCAGGTTGCCTAAGTCCTTCCTTCCTTGGTTTCCTGCTCATTCCATCCCGCCCACGGACTCCTCTGCATGATCAGGCTGCTGTAGCAGACGCAGAGGCAGTCTATATTGGACCGAATACATCAGTCAAAGAGCGCATTAGCAAACTCAAAGGCTTTCGTGTGCCCCAAGTCCTGAGCTAGATCAGCGTAGCTAGGAACAGGCTGGGTAGCCAGCTCACGGCCTGGGGAAAATTTGCAGGCAATGTTCATATTTGCAAAACCAGCTCGCTTGAAGGACTCCAGTGCAGCGATGTACTTACAGCAAAACAAATACCTGCTTGCAGCGGAGACAAGACGCCAAGCTGGAGAGCAATTAAAAGGGTGACAGTCACCCCATGCAGAACAGCCCCAATAGCCTCCCACAGCTGATGGCTGCGGCCACTGTCAGCAGCTGCCTGATTGGACAATCAGAAATTCTTAACAGGCCTTTGCTCCAAGCAATCATGGGTGGCAAAGACGCGTCAGGTGCAATTCACACACACAAGCACCTTCAGAGCCAGAGACAGAGCAGGGGCTGCTGCCTTGGGCCAAGCCGATTGACCTTCTTCCCTGGTTCCACTTGTCATAGCCATGCCTGGAGGCATCTCAACAGTCCTAATTGTACAGGGGTCCCTCAAAGAGTGGAACACCTCCAGGGGCCTCCTGAGGCAGCGGAATAGAAAGAAACTCCTTTGCAAAAATTTTGCTTGAAGGACCAGAAAAGAAACTCCTCCCTCTTCACGGTGCAATCATTTCCAGGATGGCCAGGGAAGTCTGTGACACCCGGGGGAGATGCAGCATAAACGTGCATGGTGTCCTGAGAGCGGATGTTCCCTGGAGAGCTGGGGCAGAGACGGGAAAGCAAAAGAAAGACGGAGACAGGGGAGCTGGGCCCGAACTGGCTGTGTGAGTGCACAGTGGTGGCTGTAACCCTGGTCCTCCCCGTGGAGACAGCCTTGGCTTCCTTTCAGGAGGCCTGCAGGGACCCAGGGAGAGGGCACCGAGCCAGGGCTTCTGACTGTGCCTCCACACACCTGGGGGGCACGGGGTGCTGAGAGGAGGATGGAAAATCTCCCATTGGTGCGTAAAACTCACCCCCCCGTGCTTGTGTGCGTAAGGGAGAGTACAGTTGCTCCCCTTCTGTAAGGTGGAGCTGTTTAATAACTGCTAAAGTTTTTCATCAAGTTCTCTGCATGTTGGAAGGATGTGAGAACGTGGACCACGGACTCTGCTGACTCCTTTACCAGTAGCATGCTTTCTTGGTTATTGTAGCTTTAGGGCAAATCTGGACTCAGGTAACACGAGTCTTTCTACTTTGTTCAATATGAAGTTGGCTAGTCTGGCTTTTTCCTCTTCAAATAAATTTTAAATAAGAGTTTACCAATGTCTGCAGAGTTGACTCTGGGGTTTGATTGAGCTTTCACTGAATCTGCAGATTACACTGGGAAGAACTGACATCTTGAAACTATTGAATGATCCTCACCCGTGGATGTGAAACATCTGTTCATCTATTTAGTTTTTTCTTTCATAGTTTTTATTTCTTTCATATCTTTTATCAGAGTTTTTTAGTGTTCAGTAAAATTCATTAGCCTTATATATGAATATTTTCGGGTGGCAACATAATTTTGAAGCATTTTTTATTTAAAATTCCACTAGTTTATTTTGGGTTTATTGGAAAGAAACTTAACTTATTTTTATTAAACTCATATCCTGAAACTTTGCTAAAATTACTTTAATTGCAGTTTTCTGGGCTTTCCATTCTTTACGATTTTCTTTGTAGATCATCAGGTCATATCACAGGTAGACAAGAATATTTTATCTCTTCCTTAACTTCTGCGTACATGTTCTTTTCTTCTTTTACTGCCTAAGCAAGGAATTATAATTTTGAAAAACAGTGACCAAAGAAGACATCCTTATTTGGTAATTGATCTTAGCAAAAATATTTGGAGTTTCTCATTATTAAGTAACAAGTTTGCTATAGGTTCTTTGTAGCTATTCTTCTGCAAGGTGACAACATTTCTCTTTATTCATAATTTGCTAAAAATATTTCAAATGAATGCATGTTGAATTTTGTCAAATGCTTTTGTTTTGCAAATTTTGATAGTTTTTCTTTAGCCTTTAAATTTAATGAATTCTATCTCTTTCTCTCTCTTTCTCTTTCTTTCTTTCTTTCTTTCTTTCTTTCTTTCTTTCTTTCTTTCTTTCATTTCTTTCATTTCTTTCTTTCTTTCTTCTTTCTTTTTGTGCCAGAGTTCAAACTCGCAACCTCATGCTTCCCAGGCAAGCACGTGAGCTGCTGAGCTAACCCTCAGCCCTATTAATTAATTTTCAAATGATGCATTCCTGTGACACATATGACTTGCTAATGATTGATGACTTTTTCATACATTGGCAGATTTCATTTAATAAAATTTTATTCATAATTTTTGTACCATACTCATGAGAATTAATCATTTGGTGATTCTCTTCTTCAAATATCATTGCCTGGCTTTGGTATTTGAGCAACAAGTTTCACAGTGAGTCATAAGCATTGTCTGGACTCTTGCTGTTTTGGAAGATATGCTAAAGAAATGGTGAAATTTCTTTCTTCAATATTTGGTAGAGCTCTAGTGACTCTGCTTGGCTTGGCCCCTTGTATTTTGCATGAGTAAGTGTTGGTAGACCTGCTCTGATTTTGGCTTCTTTTTGTATGAATGAGCAGATTGTGTCATTCAAAGAATTGGTTCATTTCACCTAAGTTATCAACCTCATGGGCATAGATTTGTTTATGACATTCTCTTTACCTTTCGTATGAACATTCATGGCGCCCTTTGTTTCATTTATGTAATTGCACTGGTAATTTATGTCTTACCCTCTTTTATTTTTGGTTAACCTGGGGAGAGTTTTACTCATCTGATATTTTTAAAGAAGTAGATTTTCATTTTGTCATTTTTTCTATTGACTTCTTTATTTTCATTTCTATTAATTTTTGCTCTAATTATCAGTGTTGTTATTTTGCTCACTTTAGATTTTTCATTATTTTTTGTAGTTTCCTAACTGTAAACTTTAGTTATTAGTTTTAGTTTTTTAAATTAAGTACATTCATTTAATGCCATAGATTTTTTTAAGCATTCTTGCTGAATCCTGCAGCGTTTGATAAATTACATTGTTATTTCCACCTGTAGAAACTATTTTTTAAATTTCTCTCCAGGTTACTCTTTAACACATCTGTTACTTAAAGGTATTTCAAGGGCTTTTGCCAGTATATGCAATTTACTTCCAAGGTAATTCCACTGTGATCTGTGAGCAGACATTTCATGGTTTCAGTCCTTTAAAAATTCTAAGTGGTTTCTTATGCTTTCAAATTTTGGTTTCTGTTTGTGAATGTTTGATAGGAGCATGAAAGAAATGTATAATCAGCTTTGTTGAATGAGATAATCTGAAGATATCAACTGTTTTGTGCTGATGATTGAATTAATATGTCTTTCCCCTATGTCTGCAGAATTTGTCTATTCCTGAGACAGGGTCTTCTTCTCCTACTCTGACACTGGATACACATGCGTGTATTTGCAGGTTTATTAATGTTTCACGATGCATTTTTGACTCTGTCATGATAAATATGACTTTTTGTCTCTCTTGTGATTATGTAACAATGCTATCTTTTCTTAATAACCTCCCTTGCTCTAAGTCTGTTGTGTCTGAAATTAGTACAGCCACGCTCGCTTTCTTTTGATTATTGTTGTATGGTATATTCTTTGCAACCCAGTTACTTTCAACATATGTGGGTCTTTACAGGCATTTTCTGTTAGGCCACATATATTTGAGGTTTAACTTTTCAGTCTAGTCTGCCAGTTTTTGTCTTTTAATCAAAACATTTAGATATCAGTATTCAAAGTGATTTTTAATCTGCTCAAATATTTGTTATTATTTTCTTTTGCTGCTTTGAGCTTCATTAGTACATGTTCACAGTAAGTAATGGTTGCATCTCGGTGGGGACTTGGTACCTTTACATGACACATCTTAGATCTTTTTATATCCCTTTCTCTCCATCTTTTGGCTTCCCATCTGCAAAAGATCTACTCTCTGATTCCTATCTTCTGTCTTTCATTTTGATTTTCAATTAATTATACTTGGAGTTTATCGTATGAGAGAAACTATGTGATGTTGAAGCTTGTGCAAATGAATTATTTCACTTAAGATTTGTTGACAGAAATACTATTTTCTATTTATAGCGTTGGGCTTTGTTCCCATTTTTGTTTTTCACACTTTTTTGTCTTTTATGTTTTTAATTGAACATTTTCATGAGTCAATTTTCTCTTGTTTCTCATCATACCAATTCTTGCTTTCTTGTGGTTACGTTAGAATATGAAATACATATCCACAACTAATTCAAGTCCATATTCACATAAATCTATGCTTCTTCACCTACATGTGTTTTATAATAAAATATTTTTAGCTCCTTTCCCATCCCTTGTATCATTGCCAACATTCATTTCATTATACATAAGCATAAATAAATGCATACACACACATTCATGTGAGCAAAAATATGCACATATTTGAATGCATGGTTTCTGTCATTTTGAACAAATACTTATCTATAATTTATTATCAATAGAGAAGAAAAACAGAAGTTTCTAGTTACTTTTCACTGATTACTTATCCAAGGCTCTTACTTTTTTATATAATCTGTTTTGGGGCTGCAGTCATGTTTCCTCTCTCTGAAAGTCTTTTTAGCATTTTTTGTGAGAAAGGACGAGTGTCAAAACCACCCCAGGGTTTATTTTCTTAGGAAAACACTCATCTCTCCTTACCCTCTATGATCAGCCACTAATTCCTTGGTCTTATATTCTAACGCTCCTTCCATAGTGATTCTGGTTCTGGTGCTTGTTCAGTTTCTCCAGACCACGCTTCTCCCCTGCCTGTGGAACTTGTCTTCTGCAGCAAGCAGGGTGCTAAGCTCCAGGGCTGCGCCTGGGGGACCACGTGGCCCGAGCAGTGTGGAGGTGTGTGCTGCGTGGTCAGGACCTGGGCTGTGGCACGGGGGACCTGTACCCACGCTGTGCCCTCCAGCCGCCCTTCTCCACTCTACTCGTCCCAGTGGGGGTGGGGGCAGAGTGGGCTGGACTGGAGCCGCCTCTTCCCTCTGGAAAGCTGGACATGGCTGCTCTGTGTGTCTGCCTTCCTGCTTGGCAAAGTCCAGCAGCCTAATCTCTGGTGAAGCAGCTTCTCCTGCGAGCACTATTTAGGAAAACAGCATGTTTCAGTGTATTTCATGTTATTCTATGTTCTGTTTAAGTCACTCTCATACTCTTCTCACTAGCAGAAGGCACGAGGACCTTTCCAGCCCTCACGGTGGAGACCTGGCAGAGCTGCAGGTGGTCACCACACCAAATGCCCAGGTCCCTTTGGCCGGGTCCCCCTGCAGGCTGACTTGGGTCTGCCCAGGGTGCACATCAAGCCACCTGTCAACCCCAGCTGAGGTCCTTCTGCCCGAGTACCCTTCCTGGGGAAGGCTGGGTCAGGATGCTCTGACATTGCCTGTCACTGTCTCATACTGCGGGCTGTGCCTAGCCTGGGATGTCGCTTGTCTGGGGACCTAACATGCGCTGTTGATTTTTCACTTTGATTGGTTTTTCCCTTGTTAGGAGAACGTGGCAACCTTAAAGCTCTTGCTTAGGTACAGAAAATAAAAGCCCAACGTACAGATTTCAAGTGAATCTGAGATATTCCTCCACAAAGCTTTTCTGAGATTTGTTTCACAAATCTTACTTTTTTTTCTTTTCTTTAAGATGTCCTACCTTGTAATTTCCAAGGACCTTGTAACCACAATGATGCACACAGTCTTGTAAACAGCTTCAGCTAAGGGTAAGGCAGGTTGTCTTGTCCCAGCTTAGTTCCATGCGTGGGGTTTGTGTCTTGGTTTGTTTGAATGCATGGTCTCTGCAGCACGAAGACCGCCTGCACTGTGAGATATTATTTCCTAAGAGAAATAATTTGCTTCTTCAAATATCCGTCCACAAAGCCTAAGGGTGTGGGAAAGGACTGAGAGCTGGGGGAAGTATGCTGCGTCTTGATGTGGGACTTGTTTATTAGCCGTGGTACCATGGAGTCACCTGTCACTTTTCCTACCTGTCCCGTCTTTATCTACAAAAGTGACACTGTCAACACATTGGTCTTCTGTATTGCAGGACGTGAAAACACTAGTGATTCCACGCTCTGCAGTAATTTAGGGACCCTCTCGACAAATCCAAGCACATCAGTCACTGATTCCTGTGGAGGATGAGAGACGGGAAGGTGCAATTTCCATCGCTAACTTCCCTGGTTCCACGCCTGTAACAGGAGAAGTCCAGGGCCACCTGGAAGCTGGCAGAGCTGGGGGAGCTCGAAGCCAATTGCCAGCTCCAGCACCAGCTGGAGAAAGATGGGGCACAGGGCTTGCTCTGCAGGCCAGAAGGAAAACTTTCCATACGGTGATTAGGGGTGAGACACCGTGGCAAAAGAAGAAACGGGGTTGCTGAAACTTCAGAGTAATGCAGACCTAGATGCAAAAACGTCAACGTTTCCTAGTTTCAGACTTCTTTTAAAGCAGGGGAGGACTATCTCTTCTTTGGGGAGTTTTCATACCAATCGATGAAGACACTAATCACATGAGAAATCACCCTGTATAACGGCTTGTGTCTAGATGTCGCTCCAAAGCCTCTTGTGGTCATGGGTGTGGGCTTACAGAGTCTGTGATTATTAATTCATGGTCCAATGCTGGCATTATGGGTGTGGGTGCTACGCCCACCGTGGGCGGGAAGCCTGCATACATCCAGGGAGGGAAAGTGGCTCACCTCTCCCCTTTTGGCTCCTGTTGCCTTCGTGTCTTCTGCCACCATAAACCTTTCCTTGCCCTCTGCTGTGCCACCCTCCCTTGAGGCAGCTGGTTATGGACTGAAACCTCCACAAACGTGAGCTAAATAAACCTTTCCTGCCTTACTTTTGGATGTCAGGTATTTTTTCCCAGCAGTGAAAGAAAGCAACCAACACAACCTGTTAGATAATCCTAGTGAGTGGGGCCTGCCCTGGCACTGGGCACAGTGTCGGTTACCTGCAGAATCACACCTACCTCCAGCGGTCATGCTCAGTGTCCTGTAGGCCCCGGGGTGCGGTGGTCAGCTGAGGGTGTTGAGGCTGGCTGTTCAGCTGGCCTCACTCCAGGACAAGGTGACATGCAGCTTGCCAGGTCACTCACTGTGTCGGTGTGGTCTCGGCTTGCTTCTGAGTCCTGGCTGTTAGGGCTCCAAGGAAGAGAAAGAAAAGCTGTGAACTCCTGCGTAGGACTCAGAGCTGTCACAACCCCACAGCAGCATGTTCTGAAGGCCAGTTCGGGTCCCATGGCCAGCGGGACACGAAGGAAGGGACGTGGATTCTGCCTCCCAAGGGGCTGTAGCAGGTTCTCATGGCTCTGCAGGAAGATAACGGGGCCACCTTGAAGTCACTGTCCCCTAGGAAGTGGTGACCGTGCTCCACTCTTCTGAAATGCCACATGCTGAGAAGTCCAGACCAGAGGCCTAGTGGTGAGGTGCTGCCTCTGCCTGCTGGTGACGAGCTGTGGTTGTGTAGGTTACCACTTGCACCCTTCCCTTCACAGGTAAGCTGGCTGTAGTTTTCCCAGAATGGAGCTCTGCACTGACCCAGCAGCTGGCGTCACACCGAGTGGCTGCAGCGCAGAGTTCATGCTGCTGACACACTGCTGGGTGCGGCAGTGGATGCCCGGGATCCCAGCTATCCGGGAGGCTGAAGCGGGAGGACTGTGAATTCAAGGCTAGTTTGCACAACATAGTGAGATTCTGCCTGAGACAGAAGGAGAGTTCAGAGGAGGGTTAGGGAAAGGGGAAGAGGGAGAGGCAGAGAAAGAAGAAAAACTGAGAGAGAGAGAGAGGGAAAGAGAAAGGGATGGGAAGGGAAGGGAAGGGAAGATGTGAGGAGAGAGAAGAACAGAAGGAAGCATGTTAAACAAACAGTTCCAGCTGTGAGCCACAGGCCCTGTGGACTGGCTTCTCTTCACCTTGGCATGATTGCATGGCTCCATCTCTGCGATGTGGGGTGATTATCAGCAAAGGAAGACAGAAACTGCACCAGGATCTGCACCACACTTTGTTTTCAAGCGACTGCATCATTGGCTTGATCTATGACGCATTTGTACTGAGTTTCCCCCTTTATTGAAGACCCAGGGACTGCTGGAGACACGTGCACCTGTTCCTGCTGGGAAGGTGGAAGAGAGCACAGGTCCCTTCCTGACCCTTTCCGAGGTGAGGAGCCCTGGAGTTGGTGGCAAGTGATGCCTTCATGGGGAGTCTCATGGCTCTAGCTTCATCCTCCGTCTGGAGCCCAGCACGGAGGTGTCTTTAAGGTCCATGTTTTGCCTGGGTCCTTCTGGGCCTTGCAGATCCTTAAAATACAGACACAAATTCAAAGCGGTTTTAAAACAGGACTGTGAAACTTCAGAGCCGCGAGGACGGTGTGTTCACAGACGTTTCCAGTGGCTTCTGAAGCCACCAGCTCCTGCCAGCGCTGACTGACAGCTCTAATAAATGCCTCCAATCTCAGCACTACCCGCTCCCGCGCCAGTGCCGCGGTGACTGTCAAATGCATCAAATACCATTAGAAATGCAAACTGGACGTGGCCAATGGTAATGTGTTATTTAAAACGTATGAACCCAAATGAGGGCTTATTCTCTCCAAATTGAAATTTATAGTTTCATTTTAGGGTGCTAACTTGAATATTGATGGCACTCAGGCAGGCTGTTATGAGCTGCGGTGGGAAGCAAAGTGAGAGGCCGGGCATGGAGGCGCAATTATGGAAATGCGCGGACCCTGTGTCAGAAATCGGGTCCCCACGCCGCACTGACGCTAAGTGCTCCAGGCAGCTTTGGAGTCAGTGGTCGGCAGCCCTGAGTTTGTCAGGATTTGATTTGTTTTGGCACGTGTGACTCGAATGCAGAAATAAACAGATGCAAAACAAAGAAACAAAAAAAGCAAAGAAAAGCAGCCATTGGTCAGTGTCCTTCTCATCTTCCAGAGGCATAAACTTCAAAACCTCTGCGCCCCACTGTGACGGCAGCGTGTCGGGGACAGCTCTGTCTGTCACCTGGCGGAATGGTTATGGAACTGTGTTCTGCCACAGTTGAAATTCAGGTCGGTCCACCTGACAAACAGTCAGGGCCACAGCGTGCTGACTGTGGGAGATCCACATCCCACAGAACTCCTCTCTTCAAGGATCCCGCAGTCCAGGGAGGAACTTGGAGGAAGGCCACAGTGTGCCACATGTGACAGTGTTCAAAACAAAACAGGTTAAAGTAGTGAGTAAAAATAAAGTACATGATAAGAAAAATATAGAAGTAGAATATATTAAGTAAAATAAATAAGTGCAATCTGGAAACAGGTAATTAACTAAATGCAGCAGAATTCTGATTGGAGAGCTCCTCAGTATTTAAAACCCTGACTGCTATCTTCTAGAGAACTCTGTCCTCTTTGGAGGTGAAAAGCAGCCCTCCAGTCATGGCTGCGTGGATGAGGAGCCACTGTGGTCTCTTCCCTGCTTCCAGGCAGTTCTTGAGGGACCCCACACCTCCTTGTGGAGTTTCTGGAACACTGCTGACCATATTGAGTTGACCAAGGCCTGGCCTGGGTCTGGGGAGATTGCATCCTATAGGATGCTGGGGTACAGCAGTCCATCTCTCTCTCTCTTTGTGGGGCTTGAAGGCTTCCCTGTCCCCTCATATAGGGGACAACATGTCACCAGGCGATGGAGTGATTCTGTGCCAGGCAGTGAACTGTGAGGTGACATACAACACAGGAAAGACAGGGAGAAACAGCTGGCCTCCCTGGTGTGCCTCTGGGGATGGATTCTCCTCTCATGCAATACCACCAAGAATCATCACTGTCACGTGGGAAGCCCAGCCTGGGTGCACAGCATGGAAGAGTTGGGCTCAGAGACTTAGCTTCCTGAATCAAGGGCTCCTGGGTCTCCAGATTCCAATGCTGATACCTGGGCAGCTTTCTGGGTCCCTTAAGGAATTGGCTCTAGGACTTTGTTCAGGATGACGTCAAACACTGGAAGTTATCATGATTACCTTCTTCTATATGCCGAATAGCAGGGCCCCCCATACCATGGGCCAGGGCTGATATCATCTCCAAGCCTATTAGAGACTGGCTGCAAACAAGGAGGTGAACAGCGAGCAAACAAGGCAAGCTTCATCTGCGTTTCTAGCCATGGCCCCTCTCTACCATCACCAGCTGAGCTCCATCTCCTGTCAGATCAGTGTCCACACTAGATGCTCTAAAAGTGCCAGCCCTACTGTGAACTGCACAGGCAAGGGATCTAGTTGAGCTCTCCTTGTGAGAATCTGATGTCTGATAATCTTAAGTGGAGCTGAGGTGGTGATGCTAGGACTGGGGAGCAGCTGGTAATGCTGATGAACATTAGCAGAGAGGTTTGGCTGCACAGAGACCACAATAAATCAGTTGGTTGAAAACTCAGATCAAACTCTAGGAGTATCAGTTGAGCTGCATATTTTGTGGCAGACTTTATAGTGGCAAACACGTTGAATGTTTCAGTTGTAGAATTGTATTCAGTGGCAGGCTTTAAGTCAGAATCAAATTCTTGCTTTTGTTCGTGCACGGCCAGCCCATTATTTTATTGACCACTCTGTTCACACCTGTTTTGTACACTCTGCACTTGTTTTTGCCAGTTTTGGTGATCTCATTAGCTAACTCTAGTCAAAATGAGCAAAGACAAATGTCACCAGAATATTTCTTGTAAAAGGAGAAAGATCCCCCAAATTGTGCTATAGTGGATTGGTAACTAGTGGTCAATTTAAATACCAGCTAAACTGATTCAGCTTGGTACTGAGCATGGATGCCCCACCTGAGGACAGTTGCCAACACAAAAATGAGGCCCAGAGAGGAAGAATAGCATTGTGAGTTCTCTTAAATGTTGTTGCTGCTTGGAGCCATTGGTTCTCCTGGAGGAGCTTGTCCTGCTCACTTCCCTGATATGAACTTGGCTGTTCTCATCAGAGGTGGTCAGAAGCTGGTCACTGAGAATGGCTGTGGATCACTTTGGGGGAGCTCTGGTCCTTACTTTGGACATCACTTCCTGGTTCTGGAGGGGGAGATGCGTGCTGTTCAGTCTCCAGGAAAAGCTTGTCATGCTGGCTTCCAGATATGAACTCAGCTGTTCTCATCATCAGAGGAGCTCAGGACTTCATTGATACTGAGGATGGCTGTGGTACTTTTTGGGGGAGCCCTGGTCCTTATTTTGAACATTACTTTTTAGCTCCACTGCAGAACCCTCACTGCACTAACACAGATCCTTCCCCCTGCTGGCATAGGCTTTCTAGCTTCTGTCACTGACCTTTAGGCTTTCCCAGTGCAAATCTGTAAAACAGACTTTCATGAATCATTGTTGTGGGCTCTGGGTTTTCACCTGAACTTATGCAGGTTATTTCCCAGGGGTCCAGGCCCTTGGTTGGATTTTCTAGGTCTTTAGTGTTGTGGCTAGATTTTCTGTACCTTCTTTGTATTTGACTACTTGAATGACCATTACAAATAACACTATAAATTATGTGTCCTGTATGTAATTGTTCTCCTTCAAACTCCTGACTACAATACCTGCCTTCCCCACTCATGGAAGAACCATTTTCTATTAAACTGATCCTCAGTGCCCAAAAGACTGGAAACCATGACCTATGGTGCCTATGTCCCTGAAATAATGGCAGAGCTTGATTTCCTTGCACTTCTGGGCAGAGGTATAAGAAAAAGGACATGAACGATTAATAACTTTTGCTTAAGGCTACAGACAAACTCAAAACTACAGAAGACAATTGACAAGTGCTTGTTAAAAATCTGAGATGTGTGACATGCACTCCATGTGCTCACCAGAATACAGAAGTGGCCAGAGTCTCTGGACCAGCAAGGCCCTTTTCTGGTGTTTGAGCACTGACACAGCACTGAAGGCCAGGGGACGGCCACTGATGCTGACCAATGTCAGTGGCTTTGTCCTGCTTATGGTATGGAAAACACAAAGCACTCACAGAGACAGGGGCTTCACTGTCCTCCTGAATCACCTTTCTACACCCAGCTTGCTATGGCTGTGCTGCAGTCAGGGGTTGTGAGGAGAACAATTAGAATCAGGACATGGAGTTTATAATATTGTTTATGATGGTCACCCAGAGTTAACACAAAGAAATGCAGAAAATCTATCCACAACACTAAAGACATAGAATATTCAGCCAAGGCCCTAAATCCCACAGCAATGTTCCACATGAGTCCAGATGAAAACCCAGAGCTCATGACAATGCCTCCCATGAGTCCAACTGGAGGTCTAGAGCCCACAAGGACTCAGGCCAGTCTCTTTCACAGATCTGTGCTGGGAAGGCCCAAAGGTCAGTGGTGGAAGCTAAAAAGTCTATGCTAGTGGGGTGAAGGAGCTGTACTGGTAGGTTGAGGATTCTACACTGGGGCCAAGAAGTCACAACAGTGCCCAGGGCTGTCCTGAAAAGCGCCACAACCATCCTCAGTGACACGGAGGCCCGGAGCTCCTCCGATGACAAGCACAGTCAGGATGGAGAAAGTTGAGATAGTAGGGAGTAGTGCATCCATGCTAGGAAGCTAGCGCGACGAGTTCATCCTGGAGACCAAGCGTCACACATCTTCCCCTCCGGAGCCAGGAAGCAATGCTCAATGTGAGGACCAAAGCTTCTCCAGGAGAACCCATAGCTCAAACAGCAACACGTAGGAGAACCTACAACGTCTCAACGCCTTAACACCTCCTTTCTCCTTCTCCATATTTCTATTTATGCTGGCAACTTTCCTCAGGTGAAACATCTCAGCAGCATGGTGATTCAATTCCGCTGGCATTAAGTTGACCACCAATTTTTAATCCATATCAGACTGGATACCTGTAATACCCTAAATTCCATGCAGTGTGCTAAAATCCCAATCATCACGTGCTGGTATTTGGGGGTGGGCACTCAGGAGGCAATCAGGTCTTGACAATGGAGCTCTCTTGAATGGGATTAGTGCCCTGTCAAAGAGGCCAGAGACCCTCACCCCTCCACATGGTGAACCTGCTTCTTCTCAACCCAGGGCTTACCAGGCTCCCGAACCTTGGAAGATGCCTCCTCTGCCCATGCGCTGTGAGAGGGAAGGGGCTCTTACAGCCTCCCGAGTGAAGGGAACAAGGACACAGCCAAGTCCCGTGTTTCTCCTCCTCCTAAAATGTTATTTTTCTTTAGGAAACATTTCCATGTGTTAAGATAACCTTGGACATTTACAAAATACAAATTAAACTCTGCATATGTCATAGCAAAATATTAACTTTTGAAATAATTAAAAATATTTTGTATATTACCACAGTATGCATTGTGGTGTATGCTATTATTAACGCGAATGTTTTATATTTAGTGTACATATAGTGATATAAGTTTAAGCCCAAATTTGGCAGTGAGTGCAGTGAATCACTAAACATCTGGATGATCTGACAAATTTCTTAGCTCTGAGTTCTTGCAGTTTCTCAGCTGTAAAGGTGAAAAGCACGGTGTTTGAAGCGCTGACCCTGCTACATAATAAATCAATATTGTGACATTGTGTAGCACTTACTTTATTTCAGAGCTAAAATTTGTTGACTGCAATGATTAGAAACTTAAATGTTTACATTACTAGCTTTGTGGAATGTTCAAAACAAGTCAGTGAAGAAGCAAAGCCTCTGTGCTGATTCATTGTCTTCATAATTTCAGTTATCTTGAGTTGGGGAATCATATTCAGCCCTCAGTGGCTGAGTTGCTGAGATTAGACTCAAAATGCTTTCCTCCAGATTACTGTAGTCTTCTGATTCCCTTTAATTAAAAGGAGAATTTCAATATCAAATACATAAAATCTCATTAAAACCAAATGATCAAAGTGCTTGTCATAATCATGTGTTCTCATTTGTTTCATTAAATCTATAAACTGTGCTACAAATGCTTTTAGTCACTTTAAATATACTTGCATATATCACAAAGAAATATTTAGGTTGAACCTTGAGAAATTACCTCTTGGAATGTTAAAATGGAGGACTATTAACAGTTCCATGTATTCAACCTAGTATTTAATTTACTAAGAGGTAGATGCATCTTTTTGTGGTTGGGGAACTGAAATGTTTAAAGTGTGCATTTTATAGACAGTCTACAAATTCGAATACTCTAAGTGAACTGTAAGCGATCCTGCCGTCTACACACGTACTATGCCATTGTCATTGGGAATTGGGTAACTGCTTTGTTTAGGGGCTGGATGAAATATTTATGGTGGACCAAATAAAGAAGAGATGTAACAGCAAATTCCTATGTCTGGGGACACTGCTGTCACTGTGGGCACCCATGAAATAGCTCTGGCCTAATTTCATCTGACTTTGGACGTGTGCAAATCACAGGGAAATGTGAACTGGCTGCAGGCTGAGGAAATCAGCAAAGACAGAAAATCATTGCAAATCAGAGCCTTATCAATATTTCACTAGGCAAAGACTAAACGTCTCAGTCCTCAGGAAGCAGAAAGACTTTCTCCTAAACTGTCTGCACAGGCGGGCATGGGGAAGTTCATCACGACCCAGCCGCACGCCAAGAATCTAAATTAGACCTCAGTGTTCACTGTCTGTGTAAATCTACATGGCATGGAATTATAATCTAAATGTGCAGTGTAGTGTCCCAGGAAAACAGAAACGCTCCTATGCTTATTGTAATCTGTAAGCCATTTGGTCCAGGCGCGGCTCCCTGCCTGCTTGCGTTAATAGGGACTCACACAGAGGTCTATGAGGAATGTGTTCTCACCAGCATGACCGTGACCTTGAATCCACTGCCACTGGATGGAAAACGTTCTTTTGTGGACTGCTACACTTCTCTCTAAATCCTCAGTGGGCAGCTTAAAGTTTGGGAACCTTTTAGTGTTTCATTCACATAAAAACGAAACAAAGCAAAACACAAAACCAGGAAGTGATCTCCAACGCAGATCCAAAATAGCCAGGGTTCTCCATTTTATCAGCCTGGAGTTTTCACCGGGAAATATGCTCAGCTACATAAAATGGTTAAGAAGCCATTATTTATTCTGTGCTAAATTTCCCTCGGATAGAGGCAAATAAACCAAGCAAAATAAATAGGACATAGCAATTAAGGTTCAATTTAATTCTTCACGTAAACTGAGAGGACAATGACAAATTCAGCTATTTGGGAGGCTGATTCTTTGCTTTGTCATTTGAGTTTTTGCCTTGAGGAAAGAAGAAAGAATACTGTCTCTGTTTATAAAACTAAGGAGTTTTTCTGTTTGGGAAAAATATCTTTGAAATGTCAGAAGTTTTTATTAAAGTTAAAATAACAAGGTAAAAAAGACTGGTCAATGTGAACAACTTAAATTTGTAAAAACAATTGTAATCATCTATAAGACGAACGATCACACACACACACACACACACGGCTTAGTAAAACACCTTCCATAACAAAAATGTTGCCTTTGTCTCAGATCTGCCTAACCTGAAATGAAAGTTGCAGGCTCCGTGTTTTAAAATATTAAGAATTTCAAGACAGTGACTGTAAAATAACAAATGTAAGCACAGGGCTTGGTACAAGCTCATAGGGGTCACAGCTCCTGGCCGCTGTGCTGGGCAAAGCCACTGATTCCGCTCCAGGCAGCTGAGGAATGAGCGTGGTCCTCCATAGCAGGGTTCTTGCTAAATCTGGATTTATAAGGAGATGCCCAGGTGGAACTGGGAGAGGAAGCTCTGGACTTTGGCTAAGAGAAGAAGATATGTCACCGTATGTGTAATTTCCTTGCTGCAGGAACTTACTGTCTGGCCAGGACCTTGAGTAAGGGCTGTAGAGAATGACCTTTAACAGGAAGCAACAGATGCAACTCTAAGGAAAAGACTAGAGCAGCCATGGAAGGGGTGGAGCATGGAGGAAGAACCTGCAGACTTGCAGTGGGCTCTGAAGACCCAAGTTCCATGAAGACTGCTATAGTTTATATCTAGATGCCCCCTCCAAGCTTTATCCACTCACAGATGAGAGTTTGGGAGGTGGTGGGTTTCATATTATGGGTTCATGATAATCTGATTTGTCCACTAGATTGGCTTAGCATAGTTCTGATAATATGGTCCACCCTGGGTGTGGGTGGCATCAACCAATAGGCTAGTAGTCTGAATGGAATAAAAAGGGAAAGAAAGGCTTGATGCTGGCAGCCTCTTGCCTGCCTTAACATGGACTGTTTCTTCTGTGCCACACTGCCCTGACTAGAACCAGGTGACTATGGACAGAAACCTCTACACACTGTGAGCTAAAATAAACTTCTCCTCCCATCAGCAATGAGATAGTACCAAGATAATGACACAACTAACAGGGTTGCTGGGAAGCACACTGTGGTAGGAGTTCCTGCCAGCTGAAGGGCTCAGTGGTGCCTTCTGTGGAAGGTGGAATCCCAGAGTATAGAATGCCCTGGACCAGAGCTTCCCACAGCCCTGATACTGAGGTGGGGATGGTGAAGCCTTAGCGCCAGATGGCACTCTGGGATCAGAAGCAGGAAGGGAACGGGTATCACAGTGGGCACCAGCCTGAGACCGGCTTCGGAGAACTCTGACCTGAGGAAAGGAATGAGGGATCTGCAAGGAGGATTTTCCAGCCAAGGTCCCTAGGAGACATGGGAAACGGGAGCCCAGGCTGCTGGGTGCGGCCACCCCACAAGGCGCCATCCTGGCCTCCAGCCCAGTGTTCTTCCTGGGTGGTATTCAGAGCTCTGAACCACTGGCTGCAGAACCAGCCCCCTCCCTGAGAGTAGGATTCAGAGGTGGTGATGGGTCCTTGATAAGGAGTGCTGCAGCTCCATGGCCCCTCATTGGTCATCCCTGGGGCTCCTTGGGGACGTTATGCTCTGTTCCTCCTCCTCCCGAGGCTCTGAGGGCCAAGGTTCAGCATTCCCCAAGGGCTTCCTTCTGCCATGTGGGACTTGGTGCCTCAGCAGTTTGTCCCCTGCTGTGAGGTCCCTGTATGGAAGGCCCTGGTGCAGCCTGTCCTCCCTGGAAGGGACCAGTGTCCCTGTCCTGACATGAGGTGTGCCAGCCTAAAAGGACATGGAGATCAGTAGAGGAACAGACAGTTCCTGTCTCCAACAGTACCCCTGAAGACTCTGACTTCTGATGGCACAGAGTGACGTTCATGCAATAGTAGACTTCACATTTTGCAATTGGACCAGTGGCTCCATTGCACTAGGTCCCAGTGCAGGCGGGCAGGGAACTCTGTCTCCTGCTCCCAGAGGACGCAGTTCGCTGGCTGCAAGCACTTTGGACCTCTCCACCATGCAGGGGAGAGCTGGGTGGGCAGAGGTGACTGGCTGGTTATGAAGGGTGCTGTCTGGGGCATCAGCCTGGACTGCTGTGTGTGTATGCACATGTGTGTGTGTGCACATGTGTATGTGTACACATGTGTGTGTGCTTCTGCTGATGTGGACCAGTACCATTCCCAGGGAGAGAATCCTGGGAGGACAACGAGAGGAAACCTAACAAGAGCTCCAAGTGGCTCCTTGAGGCAGAGACTTACAGAGGCAGTGGAGAGTGCCTGGGCATGGAACACAGGGAAGGAAGCACAGCTTGGAGTGGTGGACATGGGAGGTAGTGTCATGTGGGGCCAGCTGCAGGACCCTGGCTAGGCAGGATCTGGGTTTCCTGTCACGTGGGCCAGGAGCAGGATGCAGAGCTGGAGTCCAAGTGTGGGGAGAAGCAGGAGGATGCAGAGAGGTGGTGACAAGCGCTGTGGCTTCAGCTCTGCTGTGAGGGATCCGGTGGGGTAGCAGGCAGGCCCTACATCCCGACTTCTGAGGAGGTGCAAACAGGTGGCAGCTTGGCCAGGTGAGAAGTGCGGGCAGTCACGCAGGGCCTCATCTGATTCATAGTAGAGAGGGCCGGGGAGGGCACGCCGGTGTCAGCCCTGGGTCACGAATCTTACAGGTCAGTCTCAGCACTCCCAGAAGCTTCCAGGGAGCTCCCTGCTCCTGGCTGTTGTTTAAAGAACTCACTGAGCTGGTTTGTGTCCCTCCGTTTGAGTGCAGCCACGTGGCCTTGCGGGTGCCTGGTGTCAGCAGCGCTACTGCCCCTGGCTCCTCCCATGGCCCCTGCAAGGCCTTGTGCACCAGCCCTAGGCTCCGCCTGTATCCCTGGTACAGCTGAAGACCAGCAAGTGCCCCGCAGAAGGTCACTTGGTGCCTGGCTGGAGGGACAGTACTGAACGGGGTCCATCGCATTGCTCCTGAGATCCATTGGCCAATGTTCTTCGGGCCAAACGTGACGATGACTATTTCTGGCTTAATCTCGCAAAGCTTCCTTTTGATGAAGCAAATATAAAACTAAAACCAGAAGCACATCTCAGAAGGCAGGAGGGGCGACACCGTCAGCGTCAGGCCGCTAATCGCTTGGCACGGGCCAGCTGAGGCTGGTGTAAGGGTTATGGGAATCATAATCCCGCGTGAGCTCCTTTACTGCAGCCCTGATGACTAAATTTCTTGTGTCTTATCGCACTGTCACAGGCTGGCGCCAGGAGAAGGGGCTCTGAGGAATACGCAGCGTGAAAACGAGAAAGCAGATGATCAGATTAGCAGCCCTGAACCCGCAGGTCTGGGGCTGCGTGGAGCCGCTGCATCCTGGGGCCACCAGTCTGCGAGCACCACCGCGTCCCCCTCCTGGCCACTGCTGCTTTTCAAGAGCCCCAGCCCCTTCCCAAACACAATCGCGTCCTGGATGTGATTTTTTTCCTTATCTGCCCATTATAAATCTTCTAGTCAAAGAGCTGACACTTCAGGAGGTTCAAGGGTGGGAAACTCAGACAGATTGGCGGATTTCAAGTTAGCCATCCTTTGTGGAACATTTAAATAAAAAGACATGGGAAACGGAAGCCACAGCCCTTTGCCCCCCATAAGAAGCTGCACGTCTGGCCCGTGTTTGCTGTGGACAGGCAGAGGCGGCCTTCCTGACTCAGTTTCCTCGGCTGATCCTGAAGCATCACTGTTGCCCTCCAGGTAAACAGATCTACAATCCTGCCTGGCACACAGTCGTGCTGCTTTGCTATCCAGGGAGAAGCCTTTCCTGGCCTACAGATGTAGCAGTCCTGTGCTTCCCAGTGCCTCGGGCTCAGTCCATTTCCCCCTAGGGGTGGCACTGATTTCCATAGCAGGAACAAGCCGACTGGCCTTTTAACCACTGGAAAGAGTTTGGCATGGAAAGTGTGTCCCACGGGACCCAGATCTTCTGCTCAAAGTGTCCCAGGAACCACTCTGAGCTTTATGGAAATCCCAGGACACAGCGTCTGCTGGCCTTGGTGTCCTCATCCCAGTTCTCTAATTTGAGCCCTGAATTTGGGGAAGGAGGTAGACACACGACTGTGGAGAACACCTGTCCCCGCTCGTCTGCTGGAAGAGAATCATTCGAGTCCTAAGTCTGAGCGCTCCAGACCAGCAGGGGTGACCCACATGTTCTACAGACTGATAAGTCTTAGACTCCTCCGCACCCACCCCCACACAAGCAAACTTGGTTTCCACTGACCGCTCCTGTGTGCAGCTGGCACGGCAGATGCATGCACGCAAGACAGCTGGAGTCAGGAAGGGCGGAAGTCTCCGGACTCAGCCCAAGTATTTGTAAAGCGCTTCTAGTTGGCAAGGCAGTGCATGCCCATAATTTCAGCACTCTGTGTGGCTGAGGGAGGAGGATCACAAGTTTGAGCTCAGCCTGGGCAGTTTAATGACTTAGCAAGACCTTATTTCAGATGAAATGCCACAGCAGGGCTGTAGTTCAGAGGGAAGGCCCGAGGTCAGTTCCTAGTACCGAAAGTGAAACAGAACAGGGAAGCTATTTGTGTAGATCAGATTCTATGCCCAGTACAACTTATCTCAGTCTGTTTAAGTTCAAAAAACTCTTTTTAAGAAGGGTGGAAAAAGGAGTGAAATGGCAGAGGTGACCGAGCTGGGCCTGGTTTGTGAAGTGTCTCCTAGGAGCTGACATGAAGCCTGTGCCCGTTTAACTCAGTGCCGGTGACAGTGCCAGGGAGACTGTTGTGAATTCTTGGTCCAGTGGCTGAGAGAAGTGAGGAGACTGCAGTGCAGAACATCTGGGAAAGGCAAATGGGTTCAGTCCGTAAAGCAGCCCCAGGAACTCGTGAAATGACCCAGAGGAGCCACCCCTCCGGCCGCTGGTGCAGACATACAGAAGCAAAGACGTGGCCCAAACCACGATCCTCCCGTGACGCGCTATGTGGATGGAGCACGGTTTTTACTTGGCCAGTTTGGTATCCTTACTTCTAAACAACATCTGTTAAAAAAAGACTTTTTAAAGGCTGAATTCTGTTGGAAGCTTTGGGCATTTTCTAATGAGAACAATAAAAATGTAATACATTGCTCTGTGTGGACAGGATCTCAATGCCCGCTTACTCTGTTTACAATGGTGCTCCAACACCGCGCTTCAGATTGTTTATAAAGGGATTCATTTGGTAAAAACAATCATCTTTAGGAGAACTTCAAGATTCAGTTTACATTTTAATGCACTTTAAACATTTTTCTTCATAGTAAAAAGATCTGATATTTAATGAGTGAGCGGAGCACTTGGCCTATTATATTCCCTTTGTACAACATTTTACCTAATGCACACAGTGGTTCTCAGAGGTAGCGATTTTGGTGAAATAACAGGACTATGTGGTTCTCTAAGCTTATTGAAATTTTTATGATGTATAAACAAATGTCTACCTTGTATTATAAACTTAGTAGTTGATGCTATTTTATATATCTTTAAAATTTTATAGAATTTCATTTGTAAATTCATTAATTTTATATTATTATACTCTTTAAATGGACTCTGTTTAGTTCATCTCTACCTTAGACATTTATGTAGTTACATTTTCCTAAGACATAATTCAGTAAGATTTCCAATATAAAGTTTTAGTGCTCTGCATTGATTATTTCCATAAGGTAATTCTAGAATAGTGTTTCCCAGTGAAATGTTCCTGGTACGACTCCCCAGTTACTCCCCATAACGACCTAATTTTGCTCTGTAGGATCTAATGAGGGGCTGTATGACCCTGCAGGTGGGATAAGCTGCCTATTATCACATGTGTTAAAACTTCACCAACTCAATAAGCAAATATCATTTTAGTGCTCGTTTAATTACTGAACTTTTTATTTGCAAATGACTTTAGATTTGCAAGCACTCTCGAGAATCATCTGCAGCAGTGCCAAGCAGCTTTTCCCTGGTTCCCCCAGAGTAAGACTGGGGCGAGCTGCATTGGGTCCCTTGCCCAGCAGACTGGCATGGGGACAGCTGAGACACCCGCCTGCGGTCCTCCACAAGTCCTCCACGGTGCCTGGGATTGCTGTATTGGCCTCCCGGCCTCCCGCATCCTCGCCCGGCCCCTGCTGCCGGTGAGCGCTGAGCTGTCTCCTATTTCTGGTCTTCCTCTTTTGGAACACAATGCTAACTGGACAGAGCCTGTGGAGTCGGGTCTCAGAGTGCTCTGCACTGCCCAACTAGGTCCCAGATCACAGCCTGGATTGCAGATGGATCACTCAGTGCCCAACCATTTACTTACCCCTTGGTTCCCACGAAGAAGTTATGTACCATGTTTCACCTCTCTGGATGGAGTCCGAGATGGTGACCGTGTGCGGGTGGTGACCCCATGTTTGGTTTCCAAGGAGATGCCAAACTGATTCCACAGGACTGGACGTCACATGTTCCCCAGTATGCAGGAGAGATCCAGTGCAGAGATCTAACCTGGCTTTTACTTCTGGGCAAAATACTTCTGTTTCTCCTCCCTTGCTTCTGAATCACTTCAGGCTGCTAAGTGAAAGGTCTTTACAGACAGGCTAGAGCTAGTCTGAAGGTCATCTTTTCATTCATGGGGATGAGCACTTGGTTTGCCTCTGTGGACTAAAGTCACACGAGAACGCAGCGTGACATGACCATGTCAAGCCCCCAGTGCAGTGTTCGCCTGCTGGAATGACCCAAACCAAAGCTACCGAGAGGAGGACTTTGCGGGACTTGGTGCTCACAACACACCCTGCACAAAGCTTGTCAGAAAACGGGAAAATGCTCTGGACGGCTAAGAAGCGGGGAATGCGACTCAGGGTCGAGAGAAGAGAAATTAATACTCAGCCTAAATATGACCAAGATTTGGATTTGTAGGCAAAGCCTTTAAAGAGCCAGCTAAAGTTTATTCAAAGACATAAATAAAAATATGACCTCAGGGCCTTCTTGACAGAGGTCAAGCCCACTTATCCTGCAAAAGACTTTGGGTCTAATAAAATAGCCCTCTGGAACAAATAAAAATTCTAGAACTGAAAATAGAATATCTGAACTTAAAATCCTAAGTCACTGTTAGGGGTTCTGATTTCAACCCTTCCATGTATAACGCATGACATCCCACATTCCCATTTGTGCAGGGAGGTTGGGTTGAAGACAGCAGAGCTCCGTGGTAGGGTTCAGACCTGCCCACGCACCCAGCATGCAGGTTCAGCACCATCCCAAGTCTGCAGGGGAGAGGAACCTGGGAGTTGGTTGCTAAGCTGATACAGAGGCGAGAGCAGCCGGGGAAGCTGGAAACCACCCAGAGGAGTCAGGAGAACTGTTAGCAGACAAGGGTTGGAGTTCGAATGAAGAATTCTGAGATGGGTGCCCACATTTGGGGCTCTTTATCTCCAGGACACTTAGCATGTTTTGTAGTGAAGGTCTCAGGAAGATGCCCTGGCCTGAGTCATCACGGAAAATGTACCCCCAAACCTTCTCCACCCTAACGCACTGCCCGGAAAGGGGCAGGACAGAGCTCTTCTGTGCCAGCCCTCCTCGCCTTCCCATGTCACCAAGGACACTTATAGTCATCAGGAGTCAGAAACTGGCACACAGCTGGGGATGCACAGCCAGAGCTGGGGATGGGATGGAGAACACAGGCCAGGGCCCCTGGGGCTCAGGACACATGGTGCCTATGAACTCGGGGGTAGCAGAAGTGGGCACAGGAAAGACCAGAGGCTCCTGGCACCCAAGCTACAAGAAGGGCCTTGGGCTGGCACAGGCACATGGCCAGGACACCTGCACTTCCCTTCTCATACCTGGCACAGTGTTACACAGACACAGACACACACACACACACAGACACACACACACACATGCACGCACACACACACACACACACACACACACACGAGAGAGGGAGGAAAGAAAACCTAGAGAGGACTGCAGATTGGTTAGCATCAGTACTACATATACAGACACACACAACTAAGAGAATGAGGTTCCAAACTGAGAAAGTAAAGGAAAGCCAGAGAACCTTGGAAGACACTGATGTGGTGCAGAAGGTTCGTGTGGCCTGGGAGAAGTGGGTGTAAAGTACGGTGGACTTTCTTGAAAGGCGGTGCACAACAATGGAGTGAAATATCTAATGTGCAGAAATGAAAACACCAACCTGGGTTCTACAGCCAAACCAAAACAGCCCAAAACCAGCCCACTTGGATTCAGGGTGGCTCTATCCATAATTGTCGAAGCTGGTGACAGTAAGGTGACTCTCAGGTGAGGGAATGAACAGTTTTTGACACAGTCATATGGTAAACTATCAGCTCTAAAGGAGCGGGGCTAACAGAGCCTGCACAAATCCTGCGTGCATGTAGGTAAGTGTGACACATGCGATCAGATGGGGCTCTCGCGGCTGATGCACAGATGTGACTGGCTGAGATAAGGAGCAACCAGGAGCCCAGAGGTCAAAGGTAAAGCATAGAGATGATGTCGCCTGATAGATATGTTATGCTATTCATTTGTCAAACTCTGTAGACTCTTCAGCACAAGGAGAGAACTTTAATGCTTGCAACAAAACAAAACAAAACACCTTAAAAAGCCATCATCTAGGAGATTGAATAATCCCGCTCCGGGATGCCTGTGTTAGCAAATTATAGCTGCTTTACAAAGGTATGGAAGAGAGGGCAGGTGGTGAGGGCTGATCAGAGTAACTTGGGAAGCAATCGGGGTCAGAAAGACTGAATGCTCCAAGAAACCACACAATCACTGACAAAGTCATGTGCCCCAGGGATTCGTTACCAACCATGTGAAAGAGTCACACAGTACACGGGCGTTAACAGACAAGTAGGAGATGAGGAGGCTGAGAGCCATGTTTACTGTGGAACCACCGTGTGAATGTAGTTGTCTGCAGAGGGATGCTATGTAGAAAAGCTGACAGAAGGGACGCACTTAGGTTAGTGGACGCACGTGGCATCTGTGCCTTGCTTTAGCTTAGCGTAGCTGAGAGGACTGGGAAGTGACAACACCGTAGTAGCAATGAGAATGACTAAGCCACGTGCTGGCTTCTAGTACCATTCACCAAGGAACCAGGAGCATTTTAAGAGTAGGACAGGAAAGGTGCAAAGTAAACCTGGAGAGCTGCAGGTCGCCTAGTGCCAGAAGGTAAGGACGAATTCAACAACCACTCCACTGTCCTGACAGAGTTTTGTCAAAGGGCACAGAGAGAAAACTACAAGTCACCAGTGATCAAACGCAGAACAACATGAGCGACGTGGAAGAAACAGAGTGAAATGCGATAATTTTGTGGACCAATAAGAGAGACTGTCCTTTTTCTGTTTTGGGGAAACAGTGATCAAACCCAGGGCCTCAGACATGCTAAGCAAGTGCTCTACTATGATACTATAATGCCCATCTCTTGAAAGATTGGTTGGAAAATTAATAGAAGAAAATCTTAGGACAACGTTGGTTGTTTGCATAAAGGAGCAAATAAAATCACCTTACTACAAGGCTGAGCATAAAACATGTGTTACTTGTATAAAGTCCTTCTGTTTACTGGAGTTGATGCCCAGGGTGTCTATGTAACGTGAGATAACATGTAAGGATGTATTTAAAGCAGTTATGCGAACGGCAACACCAGCAGACACAAACGCCTAGAACTGCCACGCCCAGTGGGACAGTCAGAGCATTTTTAAGTTTTGTAATAACCCAAAGGAAGGCATGTAGGATGCAGAAACAGAACACGTGAAATGGGAGCCAGCAGAAGGAATGGAAACACAAAACCAATCATCTCAGCATTTTATTAGCTATAAATGTGATAAATATTACAAATAAAAAGCAGAGATTAACAAACATGGTTGAAAAATAGTGGAATCGAACTGTTTGCTACCCAAAAATGATATATTTAAATATTCCATCTGGGACAAAGAATTAAAAATTCAAGAAAGACTGCCTCATGCCAGCTAAGTGCCTAAGAATGCCATCGTGAATGTATTTAATGTCAGAAAAACTTGAAGAGAAGACATAAGAACAGCCCTTCAAAATGATAAATGCATTAAATCATTAGATACAAGAATTTCAGGTGTTTATAAAGATAGTAGCAAGCTTCAGTGTACAGGAAGGAAAACCTGGTAGAGCTACAGGAACTACACAGAAATTCACAGTCAGAGCTGGCTCTTTAGCACCCTGTGCTCATCGCTGCAGGAATCCCGGGATGAAGACCCAGGAAGCATGTGGACATACTGAACAGCACTATCAGCTACGTGGCTTCGGTTTGGGACACTGCACTGAAGAAGAGAATACGATGCTCTGGAATACACTTAAGATGCCATCGAGGCCAACCACTTGTTAAATCTACAAGTGTCTCGGTACATACCACATGATTTATAAACTACGGACGCTGTTTCCTGGCCACACGGGAATTCAACCAGCACCACCAATAATATAACATCTAGTCGACACACTCTAAGGTAAATGATAATGGAAATAGAGTATAACATTCAGGAGAACAAGCTAAAATAATGCTTAGCCAGAAATGTATATCTTAAGATGTGTATGTCACGGGAAAATAACGTTTATGGCTATGTTTGAAAAGATGAAAAAAACACTTAAAAAGAGAATTGCATTTAAACTGACAAGAATGAATTTATCACTATTTAGATCATCTAAAATATCAGACATAAAGTGTCTTTCTTTTTCATTCAGTTCAAGTAGTTGGATATTTACACAAATGTGCCCATGTTTTTATGTTTTAAAATGTATTGGCATAAAATTATTTAGTACATTGCTGTTCTGTCTTTAAAATAATTATAGCAATTGTGGTATATCTGTTCATTTTTGTACTTTAATTTGTTCTCTGTGTATGATATATATGTATACATGCCATGTTATATATTACATATACATAGACACACATATATGACTGTACATTTTCATATGTGGCTACATAGGCAAAAATCTCCTGTATAAAATTATGGGTCCAAATGGCACTCTTTCTGGATTCTCTCAAATATGTAAAGAGATCTATCATAAATATAAAATCGTTTTGCAAAAGGTAGGGCAAGGTGGCACACATTGTAATCCCACACTCAAGGCTGAGGACCCCAAACTTGAGCTCAGTTTGGGCAATTTAGAGACATCTGGTCTGAAAATAAAAAATAAAATAAAATAAAATAGGTAGTAGGTGTAGCTCAGTATGAAGGTCATGGGTTTGAATTCTCAGTACGAAAGAAAGAAAGGGCAGAGGAGAAGGAAGGAGAAAAGAGCTGGATTTCTCACCTGGTTGTGTGAGCAACATCTAACCCTGATTCCAAAACCCAAACAGCCCCCGTGATTTCCGTGTTACAGGTTTGCTTCTTTGAAGATGCAGAACCCTGTTCTGTTCCCTTGGACACAGAGCAATGTAAAGGAGCCCCAGACCACAGACAAGTGAGGTCACCCCAGGACACGCGCTTCACCAAGGCCTCGAGCCCCAGCCCACGGAAGGTGCTCTGCCTCGGTGACCTTAGAATAAGTGGGGTTTGCTGTGGACCTTCTGAACCAAAGCACAAGACTGCAAAGAGAGAAATACCGATCTGTTTTCAGCCGTGGAGAACAGCAATAAAACCCACAGCTTCCCCGAAGAGAGACAATCTCCAGGAAGCCCTGCATCACTGGGGAAGGGACACCGAGGACTTGGTGGCCCTGGAAGCTTGCAGTCAGTAGGGAGGCAGCAGAAAAGTCAGGGCTTGCGGTCCCCCAGGGCGGTGGTCTGGGTGTGCCTCGGGCAGGACCCACAGGTCCAGGGAGGAGCCACCTGGCCCGAGCTGGGCCACCCGTGAAGGAGGCAGCTTGGAGGAGGGAGCGTGGAAAGGTGGGGTGGCTCCCCGCAGTGGGGGACGGAGGCCACTCTGCACCCCTGCACCCCATGGAGGCTGCTCTGCACCCCCTGCACCCCGGGGCAACGCTAGCTTCCTCCCTCCCTCCCGGAATCTGAAGATCAGCTGGTCTTCCAGCTGCCTGAGAGGCCAGGTGGGACCCAGGGCCGAAGCTGAGCACGGGTTACCATCTCACCATCAGACCACGTGTCTCGCTGTGGTCACAGTGTAAAGCAGAAAATGTGGCCAACTGTATGAACGCGGAGAAGATTCGAATCTGAATTTTATACGGACAGAGCTCCGAGCAGGGACAATGCAAGCAGCATCCCTGAGCTGACACGGGAATGCAGCAGACAAAAGGCTTCCCGGTGTGACGAGGTGAGCTTCTCCCCAAACCTGTGGGACTGGAGAGGGGCCGCAGGCAGCTACTGTACCCACAGTCCCTTGGACATCTGTGTCCACCACACCATGGAAGAAGACCACCGAGTCCTGCAAATTAGGAGGAAACTGTTTTTACATGACACAATCGTGACTCTTAAATAAATCCTAAAGGATTTATGAGTTATTTGAACTAAGGAGTGAATTAAGCCAAATAATAGAATGCAAGGACAACATACAAAATCAATTTTTTTAACATGCTAGCAATGAACATCTAGAAAATAAAATTAGCCAGTCAGTAACATTTAGATTAGGCTTAAACTGGACAGCTTCAGGTGCAAATTTAGCTACTTGGAAATAAAACCCTAACAGCTGCAAAGCGTTTACAAGAAGAAATAGACAAATACCCTCATGACCTTGGTATAGAAAAGTGTTTTTTAAAATACAAATATATGAAAAATAAAATGAAATTTAGACTCTCAGATCAGAACAATATTCTCACTGAAAGATGTCTTTGATAGAATTGGATGCTCACACTACACATCACATATGATAAAAATGTTTGGTAAAACAGTTTAAAACAAGTGAAAGACAGACACAGTGAGCAAAAATGAAAATGAGCACTTCTTACTGGTCAGGCTGCTTTTAAAAATTTGAATTATATTTCATTTGGCATTGATGTTTGTATTGTCTTTATGGGAATATTTATTAACTTTTATTTTTAATCTTCCGTGTCTTGTTTTAAGGTTGTGTCTTTGAATTGACTTTTAGTTGAGCTTATAATTCTAATGTGAATGGTTAAGTTTTAACTTATTTTACAGCAGGAATCTCTCTCTCTCTCCATCTCTCTGTGTCTGTTTCTTTCTCTCTCCCTCTTTCTCCATCTCTCTTTCTCTCTCTATCTCTCTCTGTCTCTCTCTCTCTGTGTCTCTCTCTGTTTCTCTCTCTGTGTCTCTCTCTGTGTCTCTCTCTGTTTCTCTCTGTCTGTCTGTCTGTCTCTCTCTGTGTCTCTCTCTGTCTCTCTCTCTGTGTCTCTCTCTCTGTGTCTCTCTCTGTGTCTCTCTCTGTTTCTCTCTCTCTGTCTCTGTCTGTCTCTCTCTCTCTGTGTCTCTCTCTTCCCCTCTCCCCCTCTGTCTGTCTGTCTGTCTGTTTGTCTGTCTGTCTGTCTGTCTCTCTCTCTGTGTCTCTCTCTGTTTCTTTCTGTCTCTGTCTGTCTCTCTCTCTGTCTCTCTCTTTCCCTCTCCCCCTCTGTCTGTCTGTCTGTCTGTCTGTCTCTCTCTCTCTCTGTCTCTCTCTGTCTCTCCCTCCCCCCGTTTCTCGTCAACAGGAATCAAACTCAGGACCTCTCACTTACCAGGCAGCTGTTCGTGCCACTGAGCTGAATCACCAGCCCAGGAACTCTCTTAGGGAGGGAGAGTACCTTAGGTGGCCACACAACTAATGAAACTGAACCGAAGAGAAGCCCTGGGACACACCACTGTCCTCACTAACGGGACCCCGCTACAGCCCATGCCCACGGGCCAAGTGCCAACGTAGTTGTGCTTACAGCTCCTCAATGAGCCAGCAATCCACCGCAATGTATTTATCCCAAGAAACAAACATCCTGCCAAAGAACTTGTGGAAGAATGTAACACAGGATTTCATGTAATTCACAAATAGTAGAAACAACTCAAGGGGAAAAGTGAATAAAAGGACCTTGGCGCATTTATACAATGAAATACGACTTTGTAAAGAAGAGAATGAACTTGTAAGACATCCTGCACCGTGGATGAATCTTCAGACTTCACACTGAGGGAAGACGGCAGGTGAGAAAAGAGTGGGTTGCTTCCTCCACGCAAAACCAGTCTGCGTAGAAGGAAATGAGGGGCAGGGCGGCTGAGGGGGAAAGACCAGCTGTGGTCAGGGCCGCCAAGCGGGGGTGGGGGGGTGGGGGGGTGGGGTAAGCGGGCTCCCGCAGGTGGGAAGCCCATCCACTGTCCTCCTGGACGCTCTGTTTCACTCCAGGCAAGTCCACTTGAGTGAAACCCACAAGTCTAATTACTTTCCCATTGTTTTGTAATCTACAGTTATGTAACATTTGATGGTGTTATGAGGGTCCTCAAAGCATAAAACAATGAGTGAATAACATCACATGCTTCTTATATTGCAAATTTTTGATGCTGTTCTAATAGCATTGGCACACAAGTCTATTGAGAAGTTGCTCATCATTTTATATGTACATTTTATAGGTGCAAGTTATCTTGGAGCCAGGTAGGCTTATTTTAAAATTTGAGTTCTATTTTACCTGGCATTGATACTGGTACTGTGTTTGTTGAAATAGTAACTGTTGTTTTTAATTATTCGTGTTCTAAAACAAGTTTATTGCTTTAAGCTTGTGTCTTTTAATCAGTTTTTATTGACCTTGCTGATTTGAATGTGATTGCGTACTTTTTCAGTTACTTTACAGCAGGTAATTTGAGTCACTACCTTCTTTCACAGTTTTCTTTTTGTTCTGGACTCCAGTAATTTCAAGTGCAAAGTCCTAACTATTCAACCAATGGAGCCCTGTGGTCTGGCTTTGCTCTTTTGGCTGTTTTCTGTCAGCATAGAAAATAAATGGTACCCCCTTGTCCCCCAGCATTTAGGGTGCAGCGTTCGGGAGACACACGGAGCTGATCTCTCCCCCGCTGCATTTTTTGAATCTCACAGATAAACTTTTTTCCTGCTGTAACTCTTTGGTGTCATCTCTTTGAGTGGAAGCCCATCCTCTGCCGGAGAACTTGCAATGGAAGCTCCCGTCCTCCACTTTCAGAGTTTACAGAGTAAGGAAATTAAAATACAGGAGCTGTCAATCATGAAGATTAATAGTCTGGAGAGTTCCATCCATTTCTTAAATTTTATTACATTGCTCTTGAATCATCGTAAAGCAATTCAAATTGCATGTAGGTTTCAATTTATCTGGGGAGAAAAAGAGTTGTACTTACAGAAGTCACCGGTTTCTAAGATCTTTGCTGCCCAGAAGGTCAGCCGTGCCCACGCCCTGCAGCATCAGGCAGCGTGGGCAGGAGGCCTGAGGACCTGGACTTGCCCTCCTGCTGGTGTGTCGCCCACCCCGCACCCGCAGGCTGTCCACACCAGCCCTGGCACACTGCAGAAGGGCACATCCTGCTCCAGGTAACAGGGTGGCAAAGGGCACGCACTCTTACACTGGGAGGGGACAGGAGTCAGAGTTTTGCTCAAGAACTCACAGTAAAAGCAAACCTCAGACTCTCTGACATTGAGCGTGCAGAGTGGAATCTCCTCCTAATTCCTCAGCTAATAGCTTTGGGAGGTCAAAGCTCACTGAAGGTCTTGAGGATTCTGCTTTTCCTCCCTTGGCTGTGCTGGTGCTCCAGGGGGGCACTGAGTAACCCTAGCATCACGGTACGTAAATGCGTAATGATGTATGTGACAAAACACACATACACACACATGCATCACTGCGGAGATCCACGCTGATAGATGACTATTTAAATGGGCCTAATCAGAACAAGGAATTTCAGCTGTCACCATTCCTTTTCTTACGGTTTTGGCTCATTGATGTGTGAGTAGCTACATCAGGACGGGAAACCGTTTTCCCTGCTTTTTAACATAGAGGATAAATCACATCACATCTGTGTCCCTCCCCCTCCCAGAGGGGGACATGGGGCAAGGAGGTGGCTTCAGGATTTCCAGAGGAGGAGGGAGGGTGTGCATTCCATATTTGGTAACAGAGCTAATCAACTAATGTAGTCTTGTCTTTGCATAAAATAAATCACTAGGTATATATCATTAATAAAGACACATGGAGCTTTTCCTATTATGTCAAATTATTAAATTAAGAAGCTTACAAGGGGAGGGTGAGCCAATAAAGCTGGGATATGCTAAATGATCATCAGAGCTGGGTGTGATAATTGAAATTTGCTTTGGAGTAATTTCATTAAAAATTCATAAGTAGTCTAGCATCTCTCTTTCTCTGTGCTGGTCAGGAGTTACACTGGCAGAGGATGCTCAGGGTGTGCACAAAGCTAACACAGGCACAAAAAGCTGAGAAGAAGGACCATGTCAGAGAGACCTGCAAAACACAGCAGCCAAGAGGTTTTCTTTGGAGCATTGGTCCCTTTACCTCCAAGTGGGTCTGTATCTGACATTTAATTTTTAATCTGATGATTATTTTTTCTGATTTCTAACCTCATAGCACCTTGTACATTGTTTTGGCCAATATTTAATTCTTTGCAATTATCCTGGGTGGATGACTGCGACAGATCATTTTACCTCTTAGGATAATAGTGTATTCAGTAATCTCCTAAACTCTGTTGGGAAGTCTCATGTGATATGAGAGGCACTGACATTCTATTTCCCTTTCCAAAAGTCTGTGAGAAATTTGTTAGCTGTAAACACCCAATGGAGACAGCCTCAGACAAGGGCCTGAGGTATCTTCTTTCAGAAAGGAGTCTGATTTTATCTCGTGATCATCACTAATTCCGGCATTCCTGTTTTGAAGCTGTGGGTGTCGAGTCTCAGAAAGTAGTCTGGGTAGGAATACTTTAAAATCTCACGCCTGTTACAGTGTTAACAGCAGCCTGTCAGATTTAAAATGCATTTCTCTGAATATATTATCCTTTAAAAAATAAGTCCTTTGTGTCTTAAGGACTATTTGACCATGTGTTTTCAATCCATTTAAAGTGAACTTGCTAAAATGTTTATTTGTAGGAGCTCTTAGAAGTCCAAGCAGCCTTAAGCATTTGATTTTCCGCATTTGAAGCTTTATCTTGAGAGAGGGCATCTCCATTTGTGAAGGGCAACCCTGCTAGAATTGCTTATGGCTGAGTTTTTCATAAATCATGATTTTAAAATGTTTTGATACATTCTAAAAAATTAAGTCTTCATGGCCATCCTTATCTTAAAGCTTTAAAAGATCAATTTTCACTTCCCTAATTTGTGTAAGGATCTATCTAGTTCACCAGGGTGTGTGCATTTAATGATACTTAAGAACAACATCTATGGGGCTGAGGGTTTAGCTCAGCGGCATAAGTGCTGCCTTGCAAGCAGGCAGTCCTGAGTTCAATCCCCGGTACCGATAAAAAGGAAAAAGACAAAAAAAAAAAAAAAAAAAAAAAAGAAGAAGAACAACATCTACAGTTATACACCATGAAAGATAGAGTTGAACGTACTTAACACATTTTAAATGGAATGCCAAGTGTTCCCGTCTAGCCCTTGACAGGTTGGTACTGTATACAGAATACCAGCGCATTACCAGGGCCACCCTATTTAGCAAAGCATGGACAATCATTTGGCCCATGTTTGTATTTTATTGATTTCTTTTGGTTTGGTAATATACACTGGAAAGAAAGATTTTCAGAAGAATTGGAGAATCTACTGAGTAAAATGTAAAGAATACTGAATAAAATGTAAAGAATCGTATTAAATTTTGTTTCTAATATTTTATACACTAAACAAATAGCAGTGTACCACTAAAAACACTAGAGAGGTCAGCAGGTTTCAGCAGAAGGTATCCAGTCAGTGCTCTTTAGAGGAGACATTCTCATAAACTCCTTACACATTTTTCCTTGGATTATTTTATGTTGCAACCTCTAAAACATGGGGCAAGATGTGCAGAATCCCATTGGGAAGACATTCCTTAAAGGATATCCCCTTCAGCCAGTTAGCTGAAAGAATAGTAGCTTACATCCTCCAAATAATCCTCACCAAACTGTAATTTTGTATCACCAAATGTTTTGCAAAGAGTTGCTAAGTGCTAAGCAGGAGGGTCCTCTGTTTTGTTTTGTTAACTTCCTGCATCCCCTAGCACTCAGGATCCTGACCTGCATGCTTCTTCCCCATACTCCTGACTCTGTCTCCATCTCTCATCAGCCACACTGATGCAGATCGCATCCTGAAGCCCAAGTTTCTCTCCTCCTCGCGTCATCTGTCTGCCAGGCTTGGGGACAGGAGCTGAGCCAGGGTGCTGGTCTTAGTACTCACTGGCAGAGCTGGAGCCAGGGCACACTCTTCAGCACCTGTGATCCTGCATCATCACCTCACTCGCTTTCTTAGTCACTTTTCTGGTTGCTGAGACAAATACCTGTCATCCAGAGTCAAGGCAGGGAAGGTTTCTTACAGCCAGTCTGTAAAGGTTTTAGCCCATTATCAGCTTGCTCCACGGCGGGATGACATGGCAGGGGCATTACAGCAGAGAAGTGGTCCAGGTGGGCAGAGATGGCAAAGCAAGCCATGCGGCAGACCAGCCTCTTCCTGAGCCTTCTCCTGTCCCCAGGCTCCCGGGGCTAGGGTGCTGCCGGTCCTGCCCGAGGGCTGATCCAGCAGTCGCCCACCCTTAATCCCAGCACCCTAAGTCTCAGCAAGGCACCACGAATCAATTACACTCCAGATTCAGCATCCCTTAAAAGCCCACCTATGACGGCATGAGGTTTGGGGGGCATCTAGACACAAACCAGAACACCAGTAATTTTTCCAAATGTCCCCGGCACCGGTTCCCACCTCCGGGGAGTCTCCTGGCCCTCTCTTCACCGACCTGGCCGTGCTCCCTGCTTCCCCAGCGAGCTCCCACCTCAGAGCCTGCACTTACAGCGGGGCTGCCCCCACCCGGCCCGCAGTGCCTCTGTCCTGTGGTCTTCTTCTCGGCGGGCGGTCATCCCATCGGCACACCCCTGGCCACTGTTTGTCCCCGATTGCCCGCACACTGCCCCACTGGATGCCCAGGAGACCTCTGAGTCTCCACCCACGGCACAACGCGGCCTCCTTGAGCGGCTCACTGCTCTTCCCGCCATCCTCTCTTGGCATATGGCACCCGACCAGCCAGAAAAAGGCTTTTCTTTCTTTCTTTCTTTCTTTCTTTCTTTCTTTCTTTCTTTCTTTCTTTCTTTCTTTCTTTCTTTCTTTCTTTTCTTTCTTTCTTCCTTCCTTCCTTCCTTCCTTTCTTTCTTTCTTTCTTTCTTTCCAGAGGTGCCAAACCCTCTGTAAAACCCACACCCACTGTGTCCTCCAGGCCTGGGTTGGTGGCTGCCGCTCCTGCTGTCCCCGCAGCTGAGCTCCATGCCTCCTGCCCTTGCAGCTAGGCCGGCGGCTTCTCTAATGCTTTTGCTTCCCCTTCTGCCTCAGCACTTGGCTTGTCCTCTCTTTCCTAATTTTCCTTCTGGTGACATCAAACACCCCAGCATCCAAAGAGTCTGCCGCTGCGCTGGCCCACACGTGCCTTCAAGGGGCATCTTTGGGTCTCATTTCAAACTCTCTCCCACCTGCCACCTGCCACCGCGGCTCCTCCAGGCGGCATGGAGGACAGATTGGCTGAAGGTTTACCCAGGCAGAGAGTCAGGCCCTCCTTTTGGTGACGTTCAGCATCCAACTTCATGCTTGCTGGGGTTCGTTTGTGTTTCCTTTTCCTTTTAATTGTTTGGCTTCTTTATAAAATCAAGGTGCATCTTGTTTATGACGGGGAAATAAGAATTTGAGGTGCCCTCTGGGTTGCGTATCTGGCCTACTCGCAGAAAACAAGTGCAGAGTCCGTTCCTGCAGTGCACTCTCAGACAGCAGCCCATTCGTGGAGAAACTGAGGCAGAAATGACTGCGGGACAACAATGACAAATCAAGGCAAGCAGAGCAGTGGGGTGCTGAGAGTGCTGGGAGATTTCCTGGAGACCCTGTAGGCTCTCACAGAGCCACACAGAAGCCTGAGACTCCCTGAGGCCTTCGGCAAGGTGTGGTGTGGAGGACCCCAAGACTGTGGCTGTGCAGAGGGACAGGCAGGGACCAGGAGGAGGACGCTGGAGAAAGGCGGGTGAGGAAGGAAGGAAGGAGGGAAGGAAGGAAGGGAGGGAGGGAGGGAGGGAGGGAGGGGACGGAGCAACCGGAAGTCCTTGCAAAACTGGATGATGTGACTGCACGGACAGTCCAGAGATCTAAAAGTTCATTAGTGTCATACATCAAGACCATGAGTGGGATCAAATGAAATACAAAAAGAAAGACACAGTCAAGGTCGATGCGTGCTCATGGGTACAGCAGCGCAGGACACGACAGCTAGGTTCTGTGTATATACGCGCTCTGCACACAGCTTTCCCAGCCCTGAGGAATAAATCCGAGTTATTTGGAGGAAAACAGGTGGATCTGGAGGTGTAGCTAAGTGACACAGATCAGACACAGAAGAGTGAATGTCTCATGGTTGCTCTTATGTAAGAAGCTCAAAATATCAATAACTTTAGGAGCAGAATAAAAGAGAGATGTGAGAAATGGAGGAAGGACCTGAGGGGCGGGGAGGGACCTGAAGGGGAGGGAAGGGAGCCGGGCTGGGAGGACGGACGCACCGGGCAGGTGGCAGCACTCTGCCCTCCGGTGCCTCCCGCTAGCAGAGCTTGTCCAAGGGTTACCCTGTGGCCGCTCTTTTAACTGTGCCATGTTATTTAACTCCTTATTTTTGTGTTCTTACCTGAAATTTGCTGGTAAAAGTAATTTATAGTGAAAACCTTGACAAGAAATCCTTCTCTGATTATTCTCTTTGTGTATATTTCCCTAAGGGGAATTACTCATCGAAGAGCGTGAATACATGTCCACGTTTGGGAACACTGCTACCCTGTCACCCTGAAATTCTGCCTCAGTTTATATGGGCGCTAATAATCTCTAAAGGCACTGCTTCATCAAATACCACCAGTGTTACGATGTTTGCTCTGTATTAATTTGATCTGCTAAAGGTGTTACCTTAAGGTATTGATGAGTGTGAACTTGTTTTAAGATCATCTTACTTTCTCCATTTTTCAGTGAGGATATTATGGTGGTCACAGGGGAGCTTCTGAGATTTTTGTGTGTTAGGCCTATTTCCTGTTGTAATTTTGCAATTAAGTTTTACTTTTTAATTTTGTTATTTTCATGCTGATGTGCCCAAAGGAGTGCTTTTCACATCCGAGATATATTTCAGGATCTCTCCCTGAAAACACGTTTATCAGATCAGTATTTGGCTCCAAGTTCCCTTTGCTTGTGTGATTTCAGTTTTACCTGCGTCTCCCTAGTTGAACTGAATTTGCTCGGGTTGTGTTTCAGGCAGAGACCTGCGGTGAGAAACGGCCACCGACCCAGTGTGTCTGCCCTAGGACCAACCCTTTTAAAATCCTCACCACTTCTGCTTCAAGCCCTGCGCTCTGGCTCGCTAAGTCTACACTGGCTTTTCCAACTTTGTTCTTCGTTGTCACCCCGTGAAAACCCAGGTGTGGTTCATTCCTGGGGCTTCCAGTGCATTTACCAGCAAAGGGCTCCTAAAGCACATTCTGTGAATGACTGCTGGGACTCCAAACATTCTTCCCCCAGGGCCGAGCCTGGTGCCCAGAGCCCGAGACATGTCCAGAGGGGCCGCCCAGCCCAATGCACCTTCTCAGCACATGCAGTGAGTCGATAAGTAAATGGCAGGGATCAATGGGAAAGATTTGGAGGAGCTCTTAATTAAAGAAACAACTGCTGATACAAATTAAGTTCCTGGTGTATTGATGAGCACGGGGCCTGCAGTGGACAGGCAGAGGGGGCAGTGTCTCCCTCCCTTCATCAGACCCATGGGGCGGGGGATCAATGCTGAGTCACACAAGGACGAAGGCTTCAGTAACAGGATACCTTTCCTCCCTTGAGGTCCAGTAGGTCTTGGGCAGTGACTGTCTCCATCCTTGGCACTCTCTTGACTTGTCTAGATCTGAGCTATCAAAATAGCCAAGTAACACAGAGGACCTACACTGTAGCTCCACAAGGTAACTGTATTCTTCTCCTTCTACTGTGGTTTCCCCAAGGAGCCCATAGCTCTTTCCTGTTAGGAAAGCTCACACAGCATAAGGGCTCTAAGCAAACCTGAGTACTGATGCCCCTGAATGTCTCAAGGACAGAGCCGTGCAGCTTAGAAAAGTGATATTTACCATCTGCAGGGAAACAAAGCTTGCAGCAGGCAGGGAGGGGCTGGGGACATGGAGAGGAGATGGGATATGGGACAGGGAAGGAGCAGAGACCATGAGGGAAATGCTGCTCTGTCTGGACAGAGACTCCCCAGTGGGTGCACAGGCAGGACCCTGTCCCCCTGCCTGCCTATGGTGTCAGTGCTCAGCAGAGACCTGAGGGACCTTCTGAGGTCAATACTCAGCCTGCACTGTCCCTTGGCTACAGCTTCTGTGGACGAGGGAGCACCTGACCATAACTCCTGCATCTCACATCCTGGAGAGGCAGGGACACCGGGGTGACAGGAGTCTGTACTCCTGTGTCCCCCGCAGGCATTCTCAAACGGCTAAAGACTGGCACATGCAGCCCAGCTGGCCCCACCATCTTCCTGTGATGGCATTGGGATTCCGCGGACATCACAGGCATCCCCCTCCTAGGACAAACAGGTGGCATGACCCTGAGAGGCCTGCAGCCAGGTCTGAGTGGGACTTTCCAGGGGTACCAGAAAGAGAAACCTGCCACTGGCAGCTTCTAGGAGTGCCTGGGCAGGAGAAGTGGGCACCTTCACAAGCAAGGAAGGGATCCAGACATGCATTTGTGTTTGTACATGTTTACGTACACATGTGTGTGTGAACATGTGTGTTGTGTGCATTTGTATAAATGTTCGTGTGTGTTTGTGTGCGTGAGGGAGAGAGAGAGATGGGGGTCAAACTCAGGGAACCCTAGTTGCAGGGCATCACCATTCCCCAGAGCTATTTGCAGGAATCACCTGCAGTAGAGTAAGGTCGCCCAGAGATGGCCCTGTGGACACAGCCGCGGTGCTGGGGGGACCCTCAGCAGTGATTCCCAGTTTATCATGGTGATGTTAAGTGGGGGCACTGAGTCGACCCTGGGCTCCGCTGTACTCAGGTCCAACTCCCGACCCTGCTTCTCCCAGAGAATGGGAGGCGATGGAGCCGAGGAGACCTGCACAGCACGGTTTGGTGTTCTGCTGTGTGTTCAGCGTCCTGCCCACAGCACAGCTCACTGGAGGTTTCGTAGCAACCGGAGGCGCTGATGATTTCCCTCTCCCCAACTTCCCCTGCTCTGGTGCTGCTAGAGCACAGAAAATAAATGCTGTGTTTTCGGTGAGGCCCCCGGGCCACCCGAGGCCGCTGCCTGGAGGGGTGCAGACTCTGGCTCTGCTCAAAAAGCAGCACACGAGGCTGAGATGCGCAGTGCCCTAGGGATGCATAGGAGGGAGTGGTGCACTGTGGCCACACCGTGGGCAGCATGAGCAGCTTGTCCATCTGGTCAGCCCACCATTACTGCCAGTGGGCTTCGTCCCAACCCGGGATGGAAGCCACACTGAATGCAGTTCCACCTGGCTCAGCCATTCATTCCCTTTCTAGGTAGCTTCAAGGAAAAGCCAAAGATGCCATGTCCCGGGATCCACACATACCCGAGGCGGCCAGCACAGCCACAACAGCTAAATCTGGGCAGCCTCCGTGCCTATCAGCCAAATAGTGAATAAAGGTAACGCGGTCTTCATACACCAAGGACATGCGACTCTGCCTTGAGGAGGGCGACCCTGAGTCATTTATAGGAAAATAGCTGTGCCTTGAGACCACAGGGTCACCTGACATAAATAAACCAGACACAGAAGCTTAAACATTGAGTTTAAGCTTCTCTTGATAGAACCCCAAGACATAAATAAAAATAAATAAATAAATAAAAGGCCATAGGAAATGGGAAGACAGATCTCTTGCAAAGGGAAGGAGACCCAGAGAGGGAAGGAAAGGGGGAGGGGAAAGGAAGAAGAGACTCCGGAGGCCGGCTGTGTGCATGCGCCCACGCCCTGATCCTGTGTGCACGCGCCCACGCCCTGATCCTGTGTGCACGCGCCCACGCCCTGATCCTGTGTGCACGCGCCCACGCCCTGATCCTTTGTGCACGCGCCCACGCCCTGATCCTGTGTGCACGCGCCCACGCCCTGATCCTGTGTGCACGCGCCCACGCCCTGATCCTGTGTGCACGCGCCCACGCCCTGATCCTGTGTGCACGCGCCCACGCCCTGATCCTGTGTGCACGCGCCCACGCCCTGATCCTGTGTGCACGCGCCCACGCCCTGATCCTGTGTGCACGCGCCCACGCCCTGATCCTGTGTGCACGCGCCCACGCCCTGATCCTGTGTGCACGCGCCCACGCCCTGATCCTGTGTGCACGCGCCCACGCCCTGATCCTGTGTGCACGCGCCCACGCCCTGATCCTGTGTGCACGCGCCCACGCCCTGCTGTGTGTGATGCGATCGTTCTGGAGTTCAAAGATGTAAACTAAAGTAAAAGTGTAGGAAAAGAAGATCAGGAGGGTCCAGCGCCATTCTGTCACCCAGGGTCCCTCCTTACAATCGCCTGCCCCAGGGTGACTCTGAGTACCTGGGTAACCGAGATCCACTGTGAATGTTAATTGTCGATTCTTCAGGCAAGGCAAGGATACATTTGATGCCTTCATCCTGTCTCCCTGACAGTCACCTGAAGGTCACTGTACCTGGGTGCGGGCTGCTTTTTCTGACCTCTGTCACCTGACCCAGCCCGCAACGACATTAAACTCACACCGCCTGGCACAGCAGAGATGCTCTCCGGCTAGGAATGGAGATGGTCACAGGTGTACCCCAAGAGCCTAGGGACCACTGCTGCCTTCCCTGTGTGTCAGCACTGGAGCCTCTCATGAGCGCAATTCTGGCTCATGCGCCACAGGGAGAGATCCCCAGCCCAGGGCAAGGGCAGCTGGGGGTGGTAGTTTCCCATGTACAGCTGCTCCTTGATGGCCTGGAGCTTGGGCTGGGGAAGGGTAGAGAAGCCACTCCAGGGCTGAACGTGGCCACTGAAGGAGTATCTCTGAGCCCCTCAGGACCCCTTCCCTTTGCATTCTGATTTCAATGTTTGTAAGCATCTCAAAGTCAGGAGATGGATGTGAAGGAAGGGACGCCCCTCGACGTCCTGTAGTATGCAGCCACCCTGCTGGCAGGCACTAGGAAGTAGGTGCGCAGGGAATTTTGGCTGTATTGGGAAGCCACTGGGCACTGCTCAGATCTGGAGGTCGCTGCTGTCCAGGCCCAGGAGTGTGGTGGAGGCCCGAGCGGCCACCGCAGGCCCAGACGGGAAGGCCAGCCATTCTGATTGCAACACTGCCTGGGACGCTGCACATGCCTCTCAGCAAACCACTTTCTTGCCCAGAGCCAGGAGCCCCACCTTTCTCAGTGTGGATGAGGGCTCGTAACTGCTATCAGCGCGTTCCATAAAGAAAATGTATTTACTCTCATCAGGATTGCATTAATGGCTATAATTTATGTGTGTGTAAATAAACACACCCACCTTCGTCAGGCTTTTCGTGAGAAACTTATCATTTAAATGCAAATTGCTGGTGCTAGTTTTGCAAACAGTTTGAGAATGAATAACGGCTGTCAGAGAAATATACATCCCTCCTCGTGCACTTGGGATGTGCATAATCTCTGTGTATGCGTGTAATTTGTGTTGCCATTAAATGATACTTTTTCTTATGGTTCCCATTTTTAACCATTTACTGTAATTCAGGATGAGTTAATTAGATACTAATTCATTTTGGGTCACTTGAGGTCTAAAAGTGCCCGTAGAGAGTGAGTGTGGGTCCTGGAGATCGGGGCGTGTAGCTGGCAGCTGGAGGGTGGAGCGGCCGCGTGCTGCGTGCAGGGCGGCTCACAGGCCAGGGGCTCCTCAGAAGGAGATGAATTCGAGTTTTCTGAAACCCGCTGTGGCTGTGCCATGGCGGGGCAGTCTTTCTGCCTCCCCTGTGGCAGGGCAGGAACACACATCAGTGCCAGAGTCGCCACAGGTGAAGCATTCTTCCATCTGTCAATCAGTGCCCAAATAAACACAGGGGGATTTGCCATCAGGTTCATTCACAAGAGGCCACGTGACTGTAAATGAACTTGCCCACGGCTGAGGTGAGTGAGCAGAATTGATGGGGTGACAGCCCTGCTGGACAGGGTACAAATGACCTTGTCTTCCCAGGCTTCTCGTGGAACATGGTCCCCGCGGTTTCCCGTGGGGCAGGGCGCAGGGCGGGGGGAGACACTGTGCCCTTCTGCTCAGTGGTACCCATTTTGTACTTTGACTCTTCTTTCTGGAAAAGTCCCCAGGCCTGCCCACCCTTAAGGGCAGGGTCAGCCTGCAGCTGGCCACAGTCTGCTACCAGCAGGTCGGGCACTGCCTGGTGTGGACACAGAGGTTTTGTTTCCTTCTCTGCAGGCTCTTGGGGTTGAGGGTGATTGCCCCAATCTTGGGTGAAGAAACTAATGCTGAAGTTAGAGGACACAGTCAACATCTCTGAGGACATCCCACACCTGCTAGCCACAGTCATACACGACCTTTTAAGAGATGCTCAATTTCATCTGCAGATTTGGCAGATTTATTCTCCTTGTAGAAAAATCTGGAAAAATTACATCATAGGGTTGTGATAGTTAACCATGGTGTCAACTCAAATAAGAACCGACTTGCTGATCGGGTTAGCACAGGGCTAGGTGGATGGGGGACGGGTAGGGGAGGAAGGGCCACCCTGAGTACCAGTCAGTGGCTTGGAGCCTGGACAGAGTGAAAAGGGGAAGAAGGTCTTGTTTCTGCCTCTGCTGAGGGGCTCCCATCTTCCTCATCACCTTCCAGTGCCACCTCCAGGCTGCCAGTGCAGACCCTTTGGCTTCCTGATGTGGAGTCACACGAGCTGTGCATGGAGCCGCAGACCTCGGCTTCTCCTGGCCTGTGACTTCTGACTGCGTTCCCCGAGTCTTCCGCATGCAGAGGATCCTTTGCGTAATCTGCCTCGACTTCCCAGTGGGCCATTGCAAGTCTACCTTGTAACCCTTTATACATTCCACGTCTACACAATGCGCATTTACAACTATCACGTTAATTCGGTTCCTCTAGTGAACCCTAACGATACAGAGCACTGACTGAGTCATTGCACAACTGCACACACGCACACACACATGCATGCATGCACACTTGTATGCACAGAATTTCACCGGTAAAACAGTTAATTGGTCTTCCTGCTTTTTTGCTTTATTTTGCCTTGGATTCAGTTAGTCAAAGTGACTAAGAAGGTCATTTGTGTGTAGCAGTATTTATAAGTACGCTTCTCCTTTTTGTAAAACTTTCACAGCCTGTGAAAGGGAGTTGAAGTGTGTCTTTACCGTTGTGATTGTGTAAATATTTATCAAGTTGGGTGGTCTGAGGCTGTGTTTAGATGCAGACTGTTGTCTGCAAAAGTGAGAAGTTGAGCTGGAAAGAAGAACAGGGGTGGGGAGGGCCGTAGCTGTGTCACTATAAGGGAGATGAGAGCCTAGGCCTTCAGGGATCTCACGTTTGACTCTTATGCACGATGTGGGAGTCTTTAGGAAAGACTATTAAGAGTACTACTATAAAAAGATAATTAATTAATAAAATATAAGGAATTAGGAACCAAATTGGATAACAAAACATGACTTAGCCTGAGAGCTGTGGCTTTCAGACGGAGATGAATGGGTGATAGGATGCTTAGATTAGGAGGGCACTGCTTGAGTGATGCAGAGCCAGGGTGGCAGTCCAGCAACTTTGACCACTGTTGGGGTTGTCAAGAAAATCAGGTAGGTGATGCTTTACCCTGGTGGTAGTCCTTGGGATGATTTCCTGAAACAGGACTTCAGTAAGTACACCAACAGTCTCCCTGGTTGTAGGAAAGGCTTTCAGCTATCCTGAAAAAGCACAAATAAAGGTGAGAAGATATTTGAGAGTTTTGTGGTGGGGCGTATATGTAAAATCTAACTGTCAGTCCTGAGCAGGGGTGTGTCCTCAAAATTGATGAATAGGAAAGGAAGGGGGTGCTATGTGTCCCTGGGTAAAGGTTTTATTAGAGACAACAGGTGTAAGTTGTTGGGACCTCAGAGTGCCTGCGTCAGTCTGCATAAACACAAAAGAATAAATAGGCATTTTTAAGATCTATGACTATAAACTGAGTGGTGGAGGGAGAGATATGAGAGAGCATGGTATAGGGTTTGGCACCACTGGGTGGTTTGGGGTAATGGCATTATTGATTGCCCCAAGGTTCTGCACTAGACGATAAGACCCGTCAGGCTTAAGTACCAGGAGAATGGGAGTACTATAGGGTGAATGGGTAGGTTTAAGAAAACTATTGTCTAAAAGGCACTTAATTATAGGTGTAAGTCCCTGTAAATGTTTGGGAGCTATGGGATATTGGAGACCACAAGGAAAAAAATTGAAGAACCCCTGAGACAAATTAAAATAGGCATGGCATGGGAAGCACAGGTGGGATTGCAGGTATTTCAAACTACTGGAATCTGCATGGAATAGGCCCTGTCTGTAAAGGCTAGGTGTAGGTTGGCTGTCAACACCCACTATTAGAGACTGAGGACTTAATATAGCAGCCTGAAAACTCAGGAAGAGCACTATACATGGCCTCTATATCCACAAGTACAGAGAATGTCTTACCTGAGACCTCCAGTGGGACTTGGGGCTCTGAGAAAGACACCTTAATGGGGGCGGTGGGCCCTGAGCCCCATCAGTCTTCAGCAGCGAGTCCGAGTAGATTAGTCAGTGATGAATCCAGTGGTGATGAGATCTCCTATGAGGAGTTAGAGGATGGCTTAACTGCTCTCTGGTGGCCAGGATTGTCACTCTTCCAGTGGCCCTTGAGATTGCAATAGGTGAAAGGTCCCAGAAGAATGCTGGGGTTGGGGCACTCACTTGCCCAATGTCCTCTTTTGTTGCACTTGAAGCATGGTCTGGGAGGGGTCAGGCAGCTCCATCTTGTCTCAGTTTACCTGTCTCAGAGCTCCAAGTGTGACTGCTAAAAGATCAGATTGTTATCTTTCCATTTAATTTTTATCTCTGTTGTTGAAAACATGAAAAGCCACATTAAGAAGGTTTCCCTGTGGGGTTTGAGGGCCAAGATTAGCCTTTTGTCTTGGGATCTGGCCCACAGTGGAAGGTATCTGTCTCCTCCACAGTCACAAGACAGTTGGTTTTTATCTTGGGAAAGTGTAGAGCTCTAAGTCTAAAGGAGACAAAGGCAAAGAATCAATCAATTATCAAAGGCAAATAATGCAATCAACAGGGTATTTATGATTATAACTTTATCAATGGCTTTCCATAGGAGGATAAGGTCCAGAGAGTTTTAGAAATTGACATGCCATGCATTTGTCATATATACATTTAGGTTTTACAATTGTATAAGTACCTCTTATGCTGTTAGAATATCTAATGCCATCTGATTTTTGGAGGATGACCTGTTTTATTAATTTTACCTTTTTATTTAGGAGAGAGATCGGGTGTGGTGTCATTTAACCCCAGTTGAGTATAATTAATTATGGCCCAAATATGCATCTTATAACCTTGTTTTAGAAAGATCTGATGGATCACAGCAAAAGGAATGCAAAAGGAATTTATAATTATCTCTTTATTTTAGTTGTTGAACACCCAGAAGATTGATAACAGTACAGTGCAGGAGAGGCAGTAAGCTTAACATAGAGCATTAAATGGAACTATTATTTTGTATTAACCATGGATGTTTTAACATTTGAGCACTGAAGAAATTTCTGACATTATTTGGACTGATATACATCATATAAATTTTTGTTTAAAAATTATCATTTGACTGGTGACCTCATGTTGGTCTCATCTGAATCTCCTGGCTTGAGCACAAGAAAGAGGCAAACATCTGGATCTGAAAGAAAACACCATAAACAATCCAAATTTTATATTCAAAGGCATGAATATACCATCAGATCAGCACCAATGAATTGTCTTAGTCATATGAACTTTAGTTGAGGTGTCTCCCAAAAGGCAATGGAGATTATTGGGCTCTCCAATTAATGAACAAGAGCTGGCTAAAGTTACCAGGTGACCACTCTCTTGTCTAGAAATTGGAGTCCTGTTCAATGTCTCCTCACTGCAAGAGATTTTATTTAACCAGTTGTAGCATCATTTTGACCAGCTGGCAACCTATGTGGAAGCATGTTTTTGAAATCTATAACCCAAATAAACCTTGATTAAATGATCTGAAAATGCAAAAAAGGAGGAAAAATGGTTGAGCTCAAATAAAAAGAAATAGCTATTTACAGAGCAGGCAAATGGACAGACAACAGATATATAGACTGACAATCATCTTATAAAACCAGAGTGCACTCAAAATTTGGCCAATTTGAGTGAGCCAGCAGAGAGGATATCAATGCAGGGTAATGGGGCAAAGAACCCCTGATGGGTTCTTTGATGAGACGGCTCAGGTGGTGGGGGGAGAGGACAGCGCAGGGAGCAAAGAAACCTCTGGCTGAGAAGGCTGCGGGGTTTGGTATGAGAGATGCAGGGGAGGAGCCGTAAAGACAGGAGCTGCATCATCTAAGGGATCTGTGAGCAGGGAGGGAGAGATCCTGGAGGAGCAGAGCGAGCCAGAAGTATTTGGGCCATCACAGAAGACAGAGTGAGAGAAGGACACGGCACGTCCTTAGAGTGAAAAGGGCCTAAAGCTGAAGGTTTCTGCCAACTTGCCACCACTGTGACAAAAGCATAAATAAAAGATCAGCTTTTTGGTTCTTGTAGCCTTCTGGAGGCCAAGGGCACCAGGTTATGAACCAGGCACTCCAGAGGTGTGTTTTTGGGGGGACAGGAAGTGGTCCCCATGACTGAATTATAAGTGAGCTGAGAGAACAACCTTGCCTTGGGACATAAGAGCTTTAGCTTCCCCCAAGGAACATGGAAGCTGTCCTGGGTCACACCTATCAAAAGAGGTCGTCACCTATTTTGAAAGTATGACATGGAAAGTCCCAGCACCCCATTCTCTTTGGCTGGGTCACTGAAGAGTGCTAGCCGGGTCCCAAGGAACAAAAATGTCAGTTTTGTCTCAAGCTGTGTGGCCTAAGGAGCAAGAAAACTGGTATCCCTGTTTGGGATGGCAGGATGGGTTTTCTGATGCAAGCTTGCTAAGGAACAGAAACAGAAAACCTAGAACATATGGCAGCTCACCTGTGATGAGTGAGGAAGGTTGCTGTTGCATGCGGATTAGCGGCTGCAGGTAAACAGTCCCAGAGGAAGAAAAGGTGGTTCTCAGACAGGGGACTCAAACTGGGAGGGGTTCCTAGGAGCCACTCACTCTGCCTTCCTAGTCAGGGAACCAAATGATAGGGTTTCAGGCACGATAAAAGAGAGAATGTAAAATAAAAATAGCCTTTATTCTAAGGACGCAGAGAGAACTTTGTGACCACCAGAGCCTGGCTTTCTCTGCCGAAAACATGGGCATGGGACGTATGCATAATTTCTGATTGGGATGGCGCATAGGGTGGCATTGCTGACTCACAAGCAGCTGATTGGGACTTTTTTGCGCCACTGGTAGAAGGCACAGGAAGGTGTCATAGGGGAAGGAGGAAGTGACTTCAAGGTCCCTTGGTCCCGCCTCCCACTGCCGTAATAGTATCTAGGGCAAAATCCTTTCAAGGAGTGCAGTAAAACGTAAGAAATTACACAAAAGATTGCTTGTTTTGATATGTGTAAAATAAATATCTAGGACAGGTGTTTGGGGACAATAATTTTCAATCACTGTCCAATTATGTATTTTCCTCACTAAAGTCTGGAAGCGTCTTGTAGCCGTGGTCTCCTGGGGCTCAGGCCACGCTGGCTCCTGAAGAACAGAACCATGAGGCTGGGTGACCACTGGGAAAGATGCACCTTCTGAGAAGGCGCAGGGTGCTCAGGGACGTTCCAAAGTCTCGAGATGTTTCTTGTTTGTCATGATTTTGTTAGTTGCAGTCCGATATTCCTCACCTGAATCCACCCTGGCCTCAGTGATTAGCAAATGACAGCAAAGCCAAAATCAGCAAAACAGCTCCCCCACAAAAGACTGTAAATAGAAAGATAAAAACACTGTGTTCTTTGAATGAGCTCTCTAGAGAGCAAGAAAAAAATTCTCCAAATGTATCTTGCATCTTCTGAACAGAAACAAGAAACATTTTGCAGATTCAAATATCACACTCAGACTTGCTTGGTTCACACCCCTGTGGAGCTCTGGCAGGAGCGCTTCCCAGGAAGCCTCACTGTGCAGGGGGAGGAGGATTTTCCTCAGCAGTGTATCTCGGAAGCCTGAGGTCCTCAGGGCACCAAGCTGCGCCTGCTTCCCAGGGAGAAAGACAGAGAAGACGGGCATCGCAGTGACTTCTCATGTTCTGCCCTCAGCTGTCCAGATAGTCTTCTTGCAGGAGACGGGGGTGGACCAGCTGCGTGCTGGACTGAGCCCCCCTGAGATTTTCACCCTGCAGCCCTCGGTCCAGAGCACAACCCTGCCTGGGATGTGAGATGCTCAGCATTCTCGAAGCTCTGGAAGCCTGTGTTAACCCGAACCGAACCCTGAAGGTGTCCATTTGCCTCTCTATGCCCACAGGGCCCCGTGCCTTGCTTGGGAGGACTCTTGGCATGGACTTCCCATCTGAGCTCACCACCTCTGCAGGCGAAGATGGGTCTCAAGCTGTTAGGGACAAAAGAATCCTGCCCCTCCCCAAGGCCAGGATTAGTGCTGTTGGTCTCTGTTTGGGAGGTGAGAGATCGAAGTTCTTGTGTGACATGGGTGTGCAGGGTCACGTGTTTTGGCACTGTCCTGTCAGGAGAACCTGGCCTAAGGGCTTCCAGGCTACTTCCACGTGGCAAGCTGGCCCCATCACCCTCCCTCAGTGCTGCCCTCCTGGCTCCAAAGTGGAAAAGCCAGCAGAGACCAGGCTGGGGGATGGTAGCTTCCCAGGCGACATTATAGATGTGGACACTGTGGGACCTGTGTCCAGGCTTTTTTTTCCTAGGGCCTTGTCGACCTCCCTCAGAGACAACCTTGCTCTTGCCAGCAGATCTTGTGGCATTGAATGCCAGGTGTGAAACTCCAGGGAAAGAACTGGGGGCCCAGGCTCTCCAGAACTTCTCGGGCAGCCAGGGTATCCAAAATTATGGCAAAGAGGCTTGGATGAGGGGAACGTGGTGATGGGCTCAGTGCAAGCCACTTAGAGCTGCGTGTCTCGATAATGCAGTGTCTCCACAACTGCTCCTGCTTAAAGCTAATAAAAGTAAACACAAGATACCCGTCCTCTCCTATCAAATTTATTACTTTGAGCGACAAAATGACAAAATGATTAGCAGTTAATAAGGCCTCAGCTTAAAAGATTGACTGGCACTGCGTTACTCATTTAATTTCCGCTTCTCAGAGCTTTTTCTCCCTCTTCCTTCCAGCACAGAGGGAATTAATATTATCACATCAAAGGCATGTCTCTAAATGGGGAGAAAAACCATTTAAAAGGACACAGGCTGTGATTATTCAAACTAGGTTATTTGCACCTTGTATATATAACAATATCATGGAACAACTCCATTCCCTCCAATTGCTGTCAGTCACTAATAGAAGAAATTTGCTCCCGGTTTATCAGCTCCATTGTGCTGCTGGCCATGGGGGCAGGGAGCGAGCTGTGAAATCAGATAGGCAGCAGGGATGGGGACCCTGAGCCAGCCTGGCTCCCGCCTGGGGGAGGGGCTCGGTATGTAAAGGCCCCTCCTCCTGGCCCTTTTCCTTTCCCTTCTTTCTGCTCTCTGTTTCTGCACCATTTCCCACCGCTTCAGGCCTGGAGAGGTGAGACCTGTCTCTGAGAGGTGAGATCCATCTCTGCAGGGCTTGGGGCACAACACAACACGCTGCCCAGTGTTCGTTCCTTCCATCCCGAGCACTGATAGGCCAGTGACAGCAGGGCCAATGTGATGCTCAGAGGAGCAGGTTTGATTGCTGTGGAATATGGATGGGGTCTATGGGCGGAATTTTGAGTGACCCAGGGCTTGGGCCAGCGCCAGCCATGGTCTACCAGGATTTAGGTCTCTGGAGGTGAGTCCATCTCCCTCTAACTGCATCCTGGTCAGAGCTTCAGCCACAAGTGGTTCACTTGACGGATGTTTATTCCTTCTCTGCCAACATGGGGGTTTGGGGTGCCCCGCACGTAGGGAGACCCTGATCCTTCCCAAGGAGCCTCCAATCCTCATTCACAGAGGTCAGGGGAGGGGAGCTTGGTCACCAAGCACCAGGTAGATTCAATCAAGCGCTTCCCTAGGGACGACGGGAAGCAGGTAATAAACTAATATCAAAGCACAGTCCCCCCACGGACAGGTCAGGAGATGAGGCAACCTCGGAGGTAGATTAGTATGGGCCCTGCAGCAGAGCAGGGTGCATATTGTCCTAGCCAGATAAATTTCCCTGACTGCCTGGCACACTGGCCACTGACAGGACACCGCTGTGAGTAGTTCATTAAAGTGTCCAAGGCATAGGGAATTTTAAAAATTTATAACGCTTCCTCTGGATGGTGGGGTCAAGATCAATGGGCCAGAAAAAATTATATATAATAGCTCAAGGCATCATTCCTGGGTTACCGTTTCAACAAGTTGATGTTATTTTTTTTTTTTTTTTGAATTAAGATGGTTGTAATATCTTTAGATTCAACATTACAAATTCCCCCCATAGATCAAAATGATGACCCGGCTGGTACAGATCTCTATGTTGAACAAGGACCTGGGCCGGGCTGTGTCACCTTCATCAGATGATACTTGGGGATGTGATCACACCCAGGAGGTGGGGAGCCCCGGAGGCCCCTCACAGGTAATGCAGGGACTGTGGTTTACATTGCCCTAGTGGCAGCTGCTATCTGCCCAGCTAAGGTCACCCAGGAATGCACTGAACCTTCCCATCAGGTCCTCCTCAGTGGTCCCTCCTCTTCCAGTGAGCTGACTTTCCCAGACCTGAGCAGAGACACGGGTCCTAAACGTCCCATTAGGGTTCCAAGCCTGGCTTCAGAGTCTCCCTGTCCTTGCTGGGCTGCACAGGACCCCAGAAGTCTGCCCAATTTGAGCAGAAACAGAGCCATCAGAATACAGAAGTCACAGGGTCACCAAGCTCCTGCCACCCTTCTCTCTGAGATGCCCTTCCATCCTCCTGCTGTCCACAGGGCTGCAAGATGCTAGGGGATGCCTGTCTCTGTCAAGGTTAATCACTCCCGAGGGTGATAATGCATCCTCTTCATCAGGAAGCTTTAATGAAAATCACATATAATCCTCACAAAACCATGGTTTCTAAGAGGAGAATCTTAGAAGTATTTCAACATAAAGTTTCTCAGTCAAGACTGACTTTCTCCTTATGTCAGGCTTGACCACGAGGCACCTGTAAAGGATATGCGGGAAAGGACTTTCTCCAGGGAGACCAAGAACTCCCTGGAGAAGTTGGAGGTGTCCCAGGCGCCTTCTGCAATGGCCTCTCAAATATGAGCACTGTTACCACCTCTGTGCCCAGGACTGGGCCCGGGAGGTTGGAGATGAGGGTGCTGAGCCACTCTGGAGCCCAGGGCTTGTTGTGAGACATAGATCTCAACGAAGAGGCAGGGCATGGGAAAGCCACTCCAGGGAGAGCGGAGCTCATCCGGAGACCCAGGTGCATCAGCAGCTCAGCTGCAGGGCTGATGGACGTGGCGGCCACAGCCCCCAAGGAGAAGCTGGAACTGGAATTCAGGAGAAAACCTAAGTTCCCAAGCCAGAAGCAGGAAGGGTCAGGGAGCCTGGGACTCCGCAGGACAGGAGTGCCAGAGCTGCCGCAGAGCCCTGGGACGGTGGGGACCAGCGAGGCAGGAGCTGGGGGCTGCAGAGCCTGCGCCCTCCTGGATTCGCAGTGTGCCATCCTCTTTTACATGGGGCTACAGGGACATCAGCGCTGTGGCTGGAGATCACCAGGGGTCGGCAGTAGTGACAGTGACTATGTAGTTGGACGAGGAGGCTGGGGACGGATGTGCAGCTGGAGACCGTGGTGAGTTCCCAGTGGCAGCTCACCAGGATGCAGGACTCGCTCGAGGCCTGCTGTGACACAGAGCAGTGAGCACCTGGATTCCTGGCCCTGGCACCGCCTCGGGAGCACTGCCAGATCGAGCAGCTGTGAGGGACACTGTCTTTACCATGCTCTGGACTAAGACACAGCGGGAAGAGGGAGGTGGGAAGGTTCAGAAGGGAGGAGGTCGCAGGTGCTCAGAGCTGCCGTCTGCAGACACCCACTGGGCCAGGGCGCTGGGGATCTGCTGAGAGCACGGAACTCGGATATAAACTAGTGCAGCCACTTTAGGAGCCAGCATGGAGCTGCCTCAAAGCCCATTTCAAAAGTTTCAAGAGCATTTTAATGCAGAAGGTCATTTGTTTCATTAGCATTACTAGCTTCTCTTAGCGCATTGGAGGGAGAGTTTTGCATATTATGTTTGTTTCTTCTTTGTAAGAAAAGAAAGACTTTTATCTGTGTCTTATACTCAGAGTAACCTCTTTTAAGATTCCAACACACAGTGTATTAACTATTAAAAGTCTCTTTATTATTTTATGACATTTTATTCTTCCATTAAAAATCATACACTTGAGTCACCCGTAAGAAAACACGTGCACCTTGAGATCATCATGTTAAGTGAAATAAATCAGACATGCAGACCTCAGTATCATGTGGTGTCTCATATAGGAGAATTCAAGTGCACCTGCATTGAAGAGCAAAATAAAAGACAGATAATAGGAACGAAAAAGTTAGATCTTTCTCGGATTGGAGGAGATCAAGAGATGGAGGGAGAGAGGAAAAGGAGAGAAAGGGGATTGAAAAGCAGACTTCAGACAGCTTTATGCTGGGCATGGTGGTGCGAGCCTGAAATCCCAGCATTCTGGGAAGCTGAGTCAATAGGACTGCAAATTTCAGCCCAGCATGGGTGATTGAGTGACTTAGTGAGACCCTGTCTAAAAATAAAAACCAAAACGGGAGGGGGAAGTAGCCCCCTGCGAAGGCCCTGCGCTCAGCTCCCCGGATTGCACAGCAGCAGCAGCAGCGACAGCGGTCAAGGTGGAGAGCGAGGCCGACAGGCTGAGGCCAGGCTGCTGCCAACGCACCACCGCCCTACGGAGGTGCAGGCTGGATGCGGGACAGTGCGCCAGCTTCGGACCACGTTAAAGTGAAGCTTGTTTGCACTGTTCTGTCAGCCCTTCCAGCAAAGGGGAAGCCAGGAGGGATTAGCCCCAGGGAAAGAGAGGGACTGCTCCCCGCTTCCAAGTGTCCTTGGCGCGTGCCTGGTGGCAGTGCCTGGAGACGATCAGAACCCGATGCAGCACGAGTGGAGACTTCCAGAAGCAGTGCTCTGAGGGTCACGGAGCTTTAGAATCACAGAGACCACGCAGGACGCTGCCGCAGCCCTGGGGGTGTCAGGGCTCTCGGAGGGCGTAGAGCTGACCACAGAGGATTTCTCTGTCTTCAGTGAGTCCCAGCCGCCTTCGCGCCTCTCCGGTTCCCTGATTCATCATCGCCCATCTTTCTGTGAATGTAGATCAGCCCAGCAGCCTCGCATGCCCCCCATGCCCTCCCGGCCTCTCTCATCTTTACCTGTCACTGGGCCCCTGGGTACCCCACTCCCGTAATGAATTAGCCATCACTGCTGTGACCCAGCCGCGCTCCTGCTGTCTGGGGTGGCATTTCCTGGCGCCAGTCTCCATCCATTACCCAGCGCGCTCGGTGTGCCAGGGCCTCTGTCAGATGGGGGCCAGCACGGTGGCCCTCAGGGACTGCCCAGCAGTGTGGCCCAGTGATGGGCCCAAGACGGGCGGCAAGTCCTGCTGGACTGTTGCTGAAGAATGAATCTCCCATTCCCTGGTCTCTGATGACGCTGCAGGTGTAGAAACAGTTTTCCACTTTCAATATTGAATATTTCCGGTGGAACTTAAATGTCCGCGAATGTCAGATGTGACATCTGTGATCAATTGGGAACACATTCCTTCTCATAATGCATGCCTGGGGGAGGAGAGCGCAAGTGAACTAGGAGCAAGGGGGAAGGAAGGAAGAGCCCGACTCCAGCTCTGCCGCCCGAAGAGCCTCTGCAGGCCAGGGCCCAGGCCTTTACTTCGTGGCCCACAGGCTCCAATATTGCCGAGTCCTGTTCCCATTTCCTGCCCACAGGTGTCCTTCTATTGCCGCAAGCCCGCCCTCTTCCATGGCCACAGGCGGCAGCGGTGTTCACCCCACAGCCTTCCCCGTGGCCTCGCGCCACGTCTGCAGGAGCCCACACGGTGTGTGTTACTGTGTGCAGTTCACAGGTGACCGTCTGTGCCCTGCAGGGATCATGCACATGACCCAGGGCCCAGCTGTCACATGAGCTGGTGTGTGAGCTGCTTCTCTGAGTGGCCCCGCTTAAGTCTTGGCTCCAAGCACATTGGAGGGTGCTGGTATTGGCTGCTTCTAGAAAAGGCACCAAGTACCGACACTTGGAGACTGTGAACTCCTGTCACTCTGCCCAACAGCTCAGCAGGAAGTCCTGCCATTGTCTCTCCTCCACTGCCTGTAACGTGAGTTGGGCCCAAATACTTAGATTTTCTTTAGATACCTGAGATCGAAATATCTGTGATTTTGTATTGCTTCAATTAATTCGCATTTATTGATTGTGGCTGTCATCGGGGAGTCATACAGAATGGAGAGAAATCGTATTTGAATGTAGCATTGCCACCCAACCTATTGTGACATCGGCCTGGCTCAGCTGCATGTGGAGCTCCGGGTGGCTCCGGGGGAAGGCCTGTCTCCTGCAGGTCAGAGGAGGCTGTCTTGGAGCAGCAGGGGAAGTGGACCAGAACCCAGAGTGCTCCATGGGTGGAGTGGGCTGGGCGTGTGACGTGCTTTGCTAACGCGAGACTCTGGGCGCAGTTTTGCAATATGGGGGAGAAGCACAACTTTCTGAATTCAGAATGCCCAGGAGTGGGAGGCTCTGCGCCCCTAGTCAAAGGGCACAACTCATATAGCAGAAATAGTAGTGGGGCCAAGGATGCCAGACAGGGCCTTCTGGGTCATAGCAAGGAGCCGTGAGAGGTTACAAATTTGGCCTGATAGTGCCTGATGTGACCAGGTTTGCCTTCTGAAAAGATTTCTCAGGGAGCTCCAAAGGTGAGCACAGCCACAATAGAGGCAGACCACAAACACACAAGTATACCCTACTCACACCTGCACATGGGCACAACACATGCACAGGCACAAACACACCTGCATGTGCACACTGGTACAAGCCACATGTGTGCACACATGGGTGTATCCTTGGTCACATTCATACTGCATATAACACATCTGTGCTTCCCCTGAACCATTCACTCATGTGCACACACATTATGCATGAGAACACATAGACTCATGAGAGCCATACCACAGGGACATGTGCAAATTGCATGCACATACACATGCACACACATGATACTGCACACGTATGTATGTCTGCACACATGCATAAGCTGATCCGGACACTGCGGGAGGAAGTGATCAGAAACACCTCATTGCTGATGGGATGCTCGAGGGTGGGGGGCTCCTGACAGGGTCCACTAGACGGGAAAAGAAAGGGCAGGAGGGGAAAGAGAGCACTGGGCCTAACCTCCTCGGGGTGTTTGGGGCATCCGGTACTGGGTTTTGATCCCACAGTGGTCACTTGGCTTCCTCACTGATTCGACAACCTGAGAAAATCAGGAGGTCTCCACAAAGAAACTACTGCGAATGATTTATTTTTTGTCCATGTGAAATTATCATACAACTTAAGATATTCAGAGGATATAAGCCCTAAAGTAATTTTTATTTTTTGCAAAAGTAATAAACTGTAAGCTAAAGGAAGGATGCCATCTCATCTCCCTCCTGGAATTGCTTGTGTGATGCCACGGTCTCGTAATTGTACCTTGTTTTAAATTCATATGTATTCATTTCATAAAAATAGTCTATATTTTACACTGATAAATTTATCAATAGAAAAAAGATACTGCAGAAAGATATAAAAAATTACCTGCCAAAATAATGATTTATGCCGGTTTTGAAGCTTCCCCTCTATTATTCATGTGCATAAGACATTTTTTTCTCATTTTGACATTTACTTCACATTATAGAAATGTGCTCTCCTATGCCACTGTCTTCATTTGAATAGCAGGTGGGGCGGCGGGCAGGCATCAGTGGTCGTGTATGACACCCTCCGGCTGTGCATGGTGCTGTGGGTCACTGCCCGACCACAGGGATGGATCGGGGATGGGGGACAGCTGGGCTTGCACATGGTGAGGGCAGCAGTCTCCCACAGCAGCTCTAGCATGTGGGCAAGAAAGAGCCAGGGACACCTGCACGCAACGAGGATGGGAAACGCGACCGGGTTTTCAGTTGTTAATGACTTAGGGATGCTTATCTGAAGATTTAAATCAGCATGTTGCCATCAATATGGACTTCAGGTACTAAATGATGCGAACTTTGGGAAACAGGCAGGAATGAGGGATCCTGAAACATTTCACCTCTACCTGTCTCCCTTCAGGAAGCTTCTAACAGTAGTTCCCCGCTGGAGGAGGAGGGAAGCTGGGAAACTCTGGGCTGTGCTGAGAGCCGGGAAGGTGTGGTGGGCGAACCTCCTGGTGCCGATGCCACAGAGACTGTGAAGCGGTGGAAGAAAGCAGAGGTTTGCTGAGCAGGAACAGCCCAGTCTGCAGACTGAGGAAGTTCCTCTCAGCTCCGGAAGAGCTGTCCAGACCCCACACCCCAAGCCGCAGCTCTTCCCACCAAAGCTCTGTTCCTTCTCTTGCTCCACTTTGGAAAGAAATCTGTGTTAGTTCCCATAATCAAACCCACACAGATGAGGTCTTACATACCTAATACGGGTGTTACCCTTGATACATGGAAATGATTGATGGTAACGTTTCTACACTAGAATATCTGTTAATTCCCCTAAAATGCCAACCACACATGGTAAACCAGGTTGGCTTCTCCAAAGTTGCCAGCACTGTTGTATTTTCCAAAATCTCAAATTATATGCATGCATATATGTATACATATCTCTATATTTATTTGTATCAAAAGACCAAGAATAGCAATGTCAGCTTCTCCCAGTTCTGTAATCACCTCAACCAAATTGTAGAGATGTCTAGCATGAGCCGTCAAAAAGAAAAAAAAAAAATAGAAAGGACAGAAAATAGTGGGAAAAGGCAAAGGCTTGAAACAACAGACACCTGTTACAGTTTGGTACTTGGCACTGGCTGTTTTTATAGAAAACACCTCAGAGCAGCAACATTAAGAACAACCTCAATAAAGCGTGGCTAGCACCACATGTCACACAGCAGGCTAAGGGTGCTCCAGATCCACAGATGCCAGACTCGGCCCTGTCCTGCATCCCTGAATCTGGAGGGGGCAGTTAGGAAGCCCCTGTTCTAGACTGGATCCCCCTCTGCGGCTGCCTAGATGCCAACCTGCAGTGCATTTGCAACCCTGATGTGAGTGCTCTGAGCCTGGGTCCCCAGGAAGGAGACAGGATGTTCCAACACTGGCCACCACCCCACTCTGTCTTGGGTTTCCCTTCTTCTGGGGTGGCAGAAGCTTCCACACTACCACTCTGTGACCATTTTGAGGATTCCAAGGTCGCTGTGATCTCTCTAGGGTGGTGGGGCCTCCAGCGGTTCCCTTCCCAGAAGAGCTGCAGCCCAGTGCTGGATGACAAGGCCCAGTGCAGCCCCGTGGGCAAGGCCTAGGACCCTCTGGAAGGCATTGCAGTGAATTCGCCATTGGCTCTCTCACTGTTTTTTGTGGCCCTGGGGATTGAATCCAGGACCTTCACACTGTGCTAAATCTCCAGCTCTTTTATTTTGAGACAGGATCTGTCTTGGTTACTTTTATCTCACTGTTGGGACAACATATCCAATGCCCAAAATTAAGGAAGAAAAGTTTATTTAGTTCACAGTTTGTGGAGGTTTCAGCCTGTACTCAGCTGGCTCCAAGGCAGGGTGGCCTGGCAAAAGGGCAGCTGTTCGTGGGAGGTAGCAAGTACCAAAGGTGACAAGCGCCTTTGTTTTTAGGGAAAGCATGTCTCTTTCCCCCTCTTATACTGTATGCCAGCTGCCTGCCTCTGGGTTAGACAGTGAACTAATTACAGTCTTTATATTCAGCCACCTCCACGACTGCATGAAGTTTTGGAGGGATATCCAAACACAAACCATAACAGGTCTCTGAAAGTGATTAAACCCCACAGTAAGGGCTGTAATTTGGGATCTTCCTGCCTCAGTCTCCCAATGTTGGGATTACAGTCACGAGCTACTACACCCAGGCTCTCCCAGGGTCATTGTACTTGTCCCCTTAACAGCTGTCCACATCCATATGCCCTGCACGTAGCTGGCTGCCTTGTCTTCAGTCATGGAGTCACCTGCATGAACAACTGGCGATGGTTCGCCTCCGTGGCCTGGCTGTGGCCCATCAGTGCCAGTGCTGGGCTTGGTGGTGCTCTCTGTTTATCTGCACAGTCACCCTCTTTGCAGCCTCATGCTTGGAATAGCAGCCTCCACTTCCTCCTCGCTTCCTCTGGCTCCACATTTGCACCCTGACTCCTGTTTCATTCACACAAATGGATCTGTTTGTTCTGTCTAACACTCGATCCCTGTCCTGAAACAATGTCTCATAGTTTAACTCCCTGGCCACTAGCAGGAGGCTGGTGCCCAGCGGGGCCCTCGTCAGGCTCAGCACCCCTCCCTGGACTTGAGCACCTTGTGGTGTGTGGTTTGCGGTCAGCAAAGACGGAATGTAGATGCTGCTAATTCACACTGGTACTTCTGGAGCAGCCTTTAAAGCCAGGATGGCCTTTGGCCCATCAGCAGCCAAATGCAGCCACAGGCTGAGATGAGGCGTGCACCCCTCTTCCAGATCATGGCCAAGACTGGTAGGACTCCCAGGAGCATGGCTGTCCTAAGTAACCCCACATCCTGCACAGGAATGGGCGGCTCTGCGGGCTGTTTCTAAATGAGGTCCTCAGGGTGCTGCTGCCCTGTATGTTCTGGGCAGAGACTCAGGGCTGGGGCAACCAGTGGAGGGTAACAAGATCACACTAGCACTGCTTATGACTGTAGGGACTGCCAAGTCACTGCAGACCCTCGAGCTTCTAGAATTATGGCTAATGAGAATACAAATTACTCAGTTTGGGAAATCTTTGTTCAAAACATACAGAAAATATAGATGAGATTGAGGCTCAAAGCTCACCTTGCTGTGTGCTCATGGAGCCTTTTATTTACATCCCCCCTCCCTGGATGCCCAAGCACCTACACATCCGGTCACCTGGGCATGTCCCCCTTCCTGCCACTTCTGTTGTGTGATACATACATACCAACTGGAAATCCAGCATCAGCTGGCCTCTGGGTTTGAGGTAGTGCTAGCAATGTGTTCAAATCTAAGTTACTGAACCAAACGTGGGGTTTAGATGGTGCCCTCAGGCCATTTGCACGTGGTCCACATCTGGCCTTGCTGACTTTCAGGAAGTGAGATTGCACCCATTGTCTGGTAGCACTTGCCCAACCAGTTGAAAACTTGAAAGAAATCTCAGTAACTGGGGAGTTGTCTGTGCTAGGACGCTTTCTTGGCAGGAGTGAAACTCTGAAGCACTGGGTTCAGTCCTTGGCATCGTGAAATGAAGATGGATTTATATATAGAGAGGAAGAGATCGATAAAAAGATGGACACACAGCTAGATGCACAAGCGTGCATGCGAGATGTCTGCAGATATAAAGGCACAGGAACGCTCGGGTGGGAGGCCAGTAAGCAGAACACAGACTCAGGCACAGGGGCAGACCCTCTCTCAGCCCCTGCACTCACAGAATTCTGTGCCCTGTGGGGAGACGCACTCTGGCATGTGTCTTTGTCTTCATCTAACAACAAGAACTTCAAAACTGAGTTTACACTCGAATGGATCCCAAGCCTCCATAGTCCCTGTGCTGGGTCAAGAAGAGAGAGTGTTCTTCCATCTCTTTCCAGCCCTGCCCCTGGGGAGGAGCCAGGTGCAGCCTGTGCGGGCTCAGAGCCTTCCCACAGCGATGTATAAATGCATAATGCTATAATATTCAAATACCTTTTCAGCACGAGCTTGGAAATCTGTTTTCAGTGTGATCTGATATTTGACTCCTTGAAGGAAATATACAAATAACAAATTGACTAGGGATAGATATTTATCTTTTGTCTTGACACAGGCAAAGCAATATTTTTAAAGTAATAAAAGGCCAGACCCAAAGTCGAGCTATAAAAAAAAAATGCAAGATTTTAGAAAAGATACCAAAATAGTAGGCTGTCATAAAGTGACACCAACAGACCCCATCCCCCAGTGACTGCTGGATCACAGGCTTTATTTCCTTGGTGATTTCTCAGCATTAACTGCAGGACACAAGGCCACAGTCCTGAAGGTGAGCAGACCCTGGGACCCCTGCCAGCTCACCTCAAGTTAGGCCTACTTCTGCGGTGCCTGTGTCTCCCTGGCAGGATGCAGGCCTGAGTTGCCACAGAAAAATGAACCCAACTCCCAGGACCTCTCTGAAGCAGGATCTGAAGGGAAACTCTACCCCAGCCTGGCCCTGGAAGGTGGGCCACACCGTTGAGGCTCACAGCACGTTACAGAGGAAGCCCATGAGTGGAAACCCAGCCATCAGGCTGGCTTCTCTGTGCTGGGTGACAGAGCCCAAGTCCAGGGACTGCTAGGACAAGAAGAATTAGACCCACTGCTAGGACCCACTGTCTCCTGTGGGTCCACCCAGACAGTGACAGAGGCAAGCGTGACTGAAAAGGACAGTAAAATTTTTAATAATTACTGTAAAAGGCACATTCCCATCAGCTACCCTCAGGATCCTCTCCCCCACTTTGGAACACCCCAACCCGCCATTCTTGCCAACTTCTGAAGCAGCTCTGGAGTCCTCTGTCCTGAGCGTCTTCAGCTGCACTGCTGTGGCTGCCTTGATGTCCTGAATGAACTTGAAGCATTCACCTTTGCCTGTCATTTTGACTTTGAGGAACAGCGGCAAGTGGCAGTGTCAGATCCGGTGGGCACAGAGGACGAGGGCTCACGCTTGTGTGCGGGGCGATGAGCTGCCTTGTGGTTCGAAAGTGCCTGACAGCAGCGTGCACCATCTTTTTATCACATCTGGTGAAAACTCTTGTTGTTCAGGGTTTGTAAGGGAATAGATTTTACATAAGATACATAACTTACAAATTATTTTACACTATTCACTCAAAAAGTCAAATGCATAAGAATGGAAAAGACCTGTCCATGCACTAGAGACTCAAAGAATCCAGCCAAGGGCCTGGATCCCACTTCAGTGCCCTGCAGGAGTCCAGCTGGAGGCCTAAAGCCCAGGAGAATGTCTCATGAAAGTCTGTATCAAGGATCTGCACTGGCAAGGCCCAAGGTCAGTGGTGGAAGCTAGAACGTCTGCACAAGTCGGGCGCAGGCCCCTTCCTGGGCTCCTCCTGGCCCTGGCCGGACGGTACCCTTTCTCCTGGGTCAGCGAGGAGGCAGGCGAGCAGCACGGTGCATGCATAGGAGCTGGGCTTGGAGCCGGGGTAGAGTTCAGTGTGGTTGTCTCGGTGAAGCTGATGCCTCTTAGCTTTATGACGCCTTGTGCTGTGGAAGGTGGCTTCCTTTCCCCACGGTTACCTGGCTGGATGTCACACCTCTGGTGGTGGTGGGGGGGGCTGAGACAGTGAGAGGGGCTGCACGTGGCCACGGAGCCCTGAGCACCAAGCACAGTGCCGGCCCAACATCCCCTTTGCCCTACCTCTCTTTCGGGCTTCCCCTCCATCCTCTAGCCCCTGGGAGGATATGCTTTTGGAAAGTATTTTGGTTGACAGCGTTTTTCTTTGCTTTCTGTCCCTGTTGATTCTCCAACCTTCTTTTAAAGTCAAGATTAGAATAGAGGCGGAGGCATCTGTGAAGCCTTTGTGAATATTTTCTGAGCAAATGACGCTGTTGAGTTTAAGGCACTGCGGAAGCTTCTCACAAGGCTCTGGCGCATGCTCCCTGCAGAGTCACCCTTGCTGGTTGAACTCACTTTGAGGAACATGACCATGTTTGGGGCTTGCACACACCCAGTCTTCCTGGATGGCTACATCTGTTGGGCACCAGTGGATAGACACAAGCTGTCCTCTGTCCAAGGCTCTCTATGCCATGGCTGAGAGCTACCAGCTCTGTCTGGACAGTTCTTTCCTAGGCTGGATGATGGAGGCTGCAGATTGGTGGCTCGTCCTAGCTGAGCGCCTGGATCTCAGAAGCCAGCAGGCACCCCTTTCAGTTGCTGACTGTGACTGGCCTGGGTGTCAGCCCATGGAGACGACAATGGTGTCCATACTGATGGGCTGTGCCTACATGAGTTCCTGGTGGTGACCTGAGTCCTTTGGTCCAGGTACGGAGAAGAGAAGTATGACCCGGGGTGGCCCCAAGGCAGGAAGTTCTGACTTTCAAGTCTGGGCCTGATGCTTTATCTGCAGTTTACCCAGAGACACTGCACAGATGTGATGCAGGCCTTCTGGCTGGGTTTTGCAAGGATCTGGAGTTTCATTAACAGGTTTTTCTGCTGTTGGCAAGTAAGCCAGTACTCATTAGATGGAAGGGCTGCATGGTTCGGAGCCCAGATCTCCAGGAAGCAGTAGAGTCCCTGCTGGCTGTGAGCCCAGTGCAGTATCATGCAGGGGTTTCAGGATGGTGGATCAAAGTCAGCCATGAGTGTGAATCAAATGCATTGCCCAAGCTGCCCCTGCCCACCAAAATAGGGCTTTGTGATCTTGGGTGCCGGGCAGGGGTCCCCTGTGCCCGCCTGCCTTCACCCCAAACTCCACGCTCCACAACTGCCTCAGGATGGGGAAGGGAGTCCTATGGGCTAGGGAGATTTCCTGAGACACCTGAGGATGAAGGAAAGGAACAGGGTAGGCGGCAGGGACACACTTCCGTCAAGCTGCAGAGACTGCAGCAGAGCGGGGGCAGTTTCCGCACAACTCTGACGAAGGCCTGCAGGTACGCGGCTTTCCAGGAAGGTGTCCCCGTATTCAGAATTTCCTGCTTTGCTTCTGAAGGGTGGAAAAAAGGAGAGGGGAGGCTAATTTTCCAAGTGAATGCAAGCGTTTTCCCTCCTGACCCAAACTTCAAGTTGAATGTTGCCTTTTCAAGCAGAGAGGTGAGAAGAAAGAAAGGCAGCCTGGCCCTCCTCCCTCTCCCTCTCCTGTGGTTGCTGCTCTGACAAACACAAAGACTGCAGCCCCCCAAGGTCCCTGTCCCCTGTGTCCCCACTCCCTGTCCCCAGAGGCCGCCCTATCATTTCCACGCAACCAGCAGGGCCGCCTCTCTGCCTTGCTCTCTCTCAGAGCCCTGCTGCTCAGGGTGAAGAAGAAATCCAGGGCTGCCGAGCAATGATAGGGGCAGTGGATAAAGAAGAAGAAGAAGAAGAAGAAGAAGAAGAAGAAGAAGAAGAAGAAGAAGAAGAAGAAGAAAATTAAGTGACAGCAACAACAACAAAATAAAAGGTGGGGTGGGAGTGTGAGCGTGGCTCCCGAAGAATGTGGAGAAGATAAATAGGGCGCACTCTGTTCCATTGTCAGGAGCACTCTGGGGTTATTTGAAGCTCTTATTTATGCTCTGTAAGTGGAACAATGCTGGAGAAGAAATGATTAAATACCCGCTCCGTGAGCAGCAGACGTCTCATTGTGGCGGTGGCTCACCACTGGGCGGTTTGATAAAGGCAATATGAGTTGATAACTGATAGAGTTTGCCGAGAGTCATCTGGGGCTCCTGACAGCTCCGGCGCTTTAATAAAATCATTAGAATGTAAATGTTTTTATTGCGGAATAAAGAGCCTCCAGCCAAGTTGACACCGGCTCCCTCAGCTGAATGGGAGTGCCGATTAGCATTCAAATGATAGCATGATAGGCTGGTTATCTTTATTAAAATTTTTCAAATCGAGTCTTCATTTTGCATGATTGAGTTTTAAACAAATGCAATATGCAGTCGGCTGGCGAGCTGGCCGAACACTCCTGAAATAATTAAAGTGTTCCTTTTATTTTTTTTAAACATGTGTTTCATAAGAAATGAATTGGATTTGCTATTTTAATATGACAATATCTAGTTAGCTTTGCATAAAAACAGGGATGTTATAGCATAATTATTGAAAGTGTACAGCTTTTAAACATATGTTTCATAAAGCCGAATTCAATTTTCTGAAATACGACAATGCCAGTCACTTGGTGAAGTGTGGAATCTGGAGAGGGATTGATTATCAGATCCGAGTGGCCCAGGTCCCCCTTCTGGGGGGCTGCTCAGGTGCGCCGATGTGATGTGCAAAGGGGGCCTCCTTTCCCGGAGCGCCTTCCCCCATCCTGATAGTGGATGGATTCGTCCCAGTCCTTCGGGTCAGGCAGGTAGCCATGGGGACATTAATTACCCAGGACAAACTAACAGCTAAGCAAGTCCTGCGTGGATCCCAACAAAACCCCTCTGTCTCCAAGTAGAATGAGCTCATTTACGGAGGCCGGGCGGGTCCATTTGGCTTTATGTCTCCATCCATCTTCCCTGGTAGGCAGCCTGACCCCTCTGAAGCATCCTGCTGTGTTACAGACAATAAGCCAGGGCTGGCCAGGCAGCTGTAGATGGTTCTTCCTGTAAGCTGAGGGTGTCAGTAAAAGAAGCACTCCTGAAAAAGCCTCTAGGTCCACCGTGGATCCCAACGAGCTCGCTTGGTGGAGAAGGCAGGGCTGGAGAGCCAGCTTGCTGTCCTCAGCCAAAGGGGTGGGGCCGTCCTGCCCTCCTACAGAGCAGCTTCCTCTGCTCCTCTGTTTGGCTGAGATAAAAAAGATTTTGAGAAAAATGACAAGATAAATGTCAACCTGTATTACCATGTCAGCAGACTCTGAGTTCAGTAATAATATATCTTTACCAGAGGTTCATAAATTATGGATCAGACGGGTTTAATTGACAGGCAAAGGCTTGTTGGTCAGTCGGATTCACAGAGGTAACACCGGCATATTTGTAAGAAGTTGGATTTAGACAATTTCACTTTCTCTTGAAGTGGCTTATGCACATAATACTTTAATGTTTCTAAACAATAGGTTCTAGCGCAGATTCTGAACCATTTTAGTGTCCTCTGCACATGAAGTACAATATTGAACATTTCAAATAAGGCAAGCCATGTATTTTTCTCAACAAATCAGCATAATGCAGACGAAGCATTGATGGTCAACACAGAAGTTTTCTACAAGGCACTGAACAGCTGTCATTGTCAGAGAAGTATTTAGTGTCCCTGCAGGGCAGCTCTTGGGTTCACGGAGGCGCTCTGCAACCCTTGGGAATTCAAGTTAGAGAGACGAGTGGGGATCATATGTGATGAGGGTTAGTGGAGGCATCTGCACCTAGAAAGTGCTTTGGGTTAGGGTTCCGGTTAGCCCAGGCCAAGGGGGCGCTCTGACATATCAGCAACACACGTTTACAGCAAGAAACTGTCTGAAGCCAGTCCAACTGCCGAATGTGTGGCGGGGTGAGGGCCCTGGCATTGAAATAGTAGCTTCAGTCTCCCTGAAGGAGCCGCACAGGGAACTGTGGAAAGGACCCAGAGTGCTCTTCAGGATCTCCAGTCCTTGGTGCTGGTATTCTCACACCCAAGGCTCCAGGGCAGTCCTGGGCACAGTCCTGCAAATGCAGGCACCAGTCCAGCAGTACCCTGGCCCATCAGCTTGCCGGCTCCCTCCCAGTGTGTCCTGAGTGGTTCCTGCCCTCTTTCTCACATGGAACTCCCTGGCTCACGCCTTCTGATGCCACCCAGCCTCCCCGAGACACCACTGCTGCAGCAGAGACACGGCCAATGTGACGGACTCCAGTTTGACTCCTGGTTGATGGTCGTTGGTGCAAATTCTGTTTTAGGAATCTTAATGCTGCCTTTTCTTTACGAGTCTGAGGAGAGGGAAAATTCACAAATGGACTGGAAACAAAAAGTCCTCTCCTAACCAAGCCTGGTGGCCCATGCCTCTGATCCCACTGCTCTCGGAGGCTGATGCAGGAGGGCTGTAATTGTACCCTGCCTTACCTACTTAATGACTTAGCAAAACCCTAAAAAATAAAACAGCCATGGGGTTATAGCTCACCATAAAGGCCCTGATTCAGTCCCTAGTACCACACAAGGAAGCTCTCTCCTGACTCATGAGAGGGCCGCCTTATCCTCGGGCCTGGCACCGTCATGGGTGAACAGCTGCTCCTGTGGGCCACTCCCAGCCTGCCGCCCTCACCTGGTTCGGTGTGGGAGTCACTAACAGAATTGTGGATTTATAGCAGAGCCACTGTGGAGACTCAGAGCCTGAGCCAGAGCTTAGAAAAGATGCTCAGGAAAGTCAAGCAGAGGGTCCTGGCTGCATGCAGCCCTGGAGAGAGCAGGAGACGCGCTGAGTGCAGGCACCACCCCAAGATGTGTAGGAGTCCTGGGGAGAGGAGCAGCCTCCTGCAGCTGAGGGCAAAAAGTCAAATATGAGGCGCTCAGCAGTAGTGGCTAAGGATGGCTCCAGAGTCAGGTAATGAAGACTGAAACCAGAGCAGTGCTGGCCGAGTGTCTGCCTGCTGGCCCTGCAGCCCCCCACCTGCTCGGCCTGGCTGAGCAAACTCTGCTTTCAAACACTTACTGCTGGCTTCCAGAGCTTCTCACAGTTGGGGAATGACTCAGCTGCTTCAAAGCTCAGGACGTCCCAGGACACCTGAGACATGACCTTGCCTGTCTAGTTCAGGTGCTCAGTGGGATACAGTTCTGTGACCGTGAGTTTGCACAGGTAAACAGGCCTGCACTGGCTATGGCACTGCGGAGGAATGTAAACACGGGATAACAACCTGTGTGAGAATCACACACTAGGACGCAAGTGGCTCCTGTGCTCCTGCTCTGCTCCAGGCTTCTGGCTGTGGTTGCTGAGGTCTGCACATGTGCATCCTTTAACTTTGGGACCTCACTCTCAACAATCTCCGTTAGGCCACCTGAGTGGGCCGATACACAGATTTTTATTCTTTTTACTTTTGCATTCTTTGATCAATTGAATATTGTTAATTTTTTTCTTGTTGCACATTAATTATACCCACTAGTGGGTTTCTAATCAGTTGAGTTTTATCTGGCTGTCATTTGGGAGCAGAGTGTGAGGACCCCTTTGAGACATTTTGCTCACTCACATTTCAGTTGAGGGACTTTAATCACAAAGACTATGTCACCACTTACTTATAAGGTGGCCATTTTATTCTCTTGTCTGTCTTTGTATAAGACATTTCAGTTTTTTGAAGATCCTGAAAGAAGTGAATGAAAACATCAAGAAATATCTTCCCTATTCTTACTGCATCAATGTGTTGCACTTACTACGTTTTAACTTTCCTGTTCTGCAGGTGAAGGTAATGGGATGGTCATTCCCAATTCACTTTCTCTTTTTCAGTTTTCTGAAATTATGCTACATTAAGTAGCTTCCAGACTAGAGCTAAAAAGAGATGAAACAAACAACATTTGTTTGTCTAAACAATGAAATAAAAGAAGTCCAGTTCTCCGTGGTTGATTGCTGGCCACATACAGAACATGGAGTGTATGATCACACCAACCCCACTCACCTGGGTAGGGAAGAGGATGATTCTCAGACCCCAAAACATCTTTTCCTGAAGCAGGGTGGTCTAGGGCTCCAGAGTGCCTTCCTCATACAGAGGCTAAATGATTCTGAAGTGTTATGTGATCAGGGTACGTGACCTCTCAGAGAGCTATGAGTCCCAAGATAACATTGCAAGCTAATGAGACCCTGCACCTAAGAATGTTATGAGTATGCCCAGACCCTCATCCAGGTGGTGTGGGAGCAGTCAGTCTCAGGCTCCGGGGTTGAGAAGGAAGGCCCTCTGAATTCAGGGGCTATAATGCTGTTAAATATGAATACCAAATCTTATCTTGCTTCTGAGTGGATGCAGGTGATTTCACGCTGCCACCTTGGTCTGAGAATGGAGAATTGGAAGGTCATGTGGGTGTACAGGTGTGCCTTGGCAGGTGGGAATGGCCCACAGGGATGCCGTGTGCTTCTTCTAGCTGAGGAAGGAGAACCCCTGGCTCAGCGATGTCTCATTTTATTTACTTTTTAGCTTTCTGTTAACACATATAATTCCCACGTGTCTGAGTCTAAAGTGGGGAAGTCCAGCCATGTGCACAGTGCTGTGTCCTGATCCATTTCTGGGTCCTGTAAATCACAGTCCAGTAATGAAAGTTCCTTTCTCTGACCTACAACCAGGGCTGCAACAGCATCAGATTTTCCACATTGATCCTATCAAACACTGGCCGTCTGCAAGTGACAGCACCCAGCACTCTGTCAGGGGAAGGGGAGAGTATAACTTTTCCTCTTCAGCAGCTGGGCTTACAGAAGAAAACAGAATGGAATTTGTGTGTAGATCCATTTCCATGATGGCAAGAATATCAATTATATAACCCAAGGAATTTTTCTTTATCTTAATAAATAGTCAAATTTGAGTGCAGACTGCCAATTTCATTTCAGTTTGGGAACAAGCCTGAGATTTGGGAGATGTTTATTCCAAACTCAGCGAAAGTTATATACCTCTCCAAGTTCTGAATCTTCCTGGGAATTGCATCAAGACAGGTTTTTTGGTCAGATTTCTAATTCTTCTCAATTCAGGACCATGCTCTCCCAGAAAATCTCAGAGCAGAGCAGAATAAAAGAAAAGGAAAGAAAAATAATACACATCTGAGGCCTTACCTTTGTACTTCACATAGTTTCAAAGAAGTTCCACTACTATCCAAACCAGACATCATTTCTGATGAAGTCAGGGAACACTTTCCCTGATTTTTGTATGCTTGAATCTCAAAGCATGAGGACAAACACATGTCTCCACCTGGCCAAATTCTTCAGACAGAGGAATCTTATTAATACTGAGGATTTCTAGTATTTGGTTACACAAACTTTACATTATATACACTTTGCTAAGTATCTCTTCAGCTGTCACAGCCTTTCCTAGTTCAGGAGCTGAGCAGAAGCCTCTCTCTGTGTGTCTTGGACTTGCTCTGCTGGGTGGAAAGGGACACTGAGAGTGTGTCCCACCTGTCGGTCACACACAGGGCGGTTTAGATTAGACGAGTTTCATTTTTGCGTGGTATAGTTTGCCAGACTTGGGCTGAATTCCACGGTGCTTTCAAGCCTTTGCTGGCTTCCCTGGGTCCAAAAAGGATGCAGGGCATGAACTACAAAGCTGAGAAAGTGAAGGAGCTCAAGTCACACATTTGGAGGCAGCCAGGAAACAGGAGAGCTGTACCTGGGATGGACAAGTCACTGTACCTGAAGAAAACCCCACAAAAAGACGAGATTCCATCCCACCCACAGCATGCAGCACGTGGTCAGAGCTGTGCCGAGGTCCATCTGCAGGGAACTCTGGGAGGACAGCCCAGGAGCCCCTAAACATGCTTGAGCTCCTTCCTGTCTGGTTCATGCTGGCAACGCCAAGGCCTAACTCAACAGCTCGCTCATTCTCAGAGTTGCTGGGGAGAGGCTGTCGGGGCTCCCTGAGTGGGGAAGCAGGGACATATGTGTGTAGAGGAGGAGATCTGTGCCAGGGTCCTGGGGACCAGGCCACTCCATATTTGAGATTAACACAACCAGGAAGCAGCTTTCTGACTTCCTGGTCACTCTGGACTTGCAAAAGCAAAACAAAGTCAAAACAAAAGCACAGGTTTCGGAAGAGCCTGTGACTCATATGCTTTGAGGCAGGGTTTCTGAGGACAGTAAGAGGCAGGGATTTTAGTCTTGGCAACAGAAGTGGACTTGGCTAGTCATTTATTCAGACAGTCAGCCAACACATATTTCTTGAACTCTTCTTCTTCTTCTTTTTTTTTTTTTTTTTGTCTTTTTCATTTTTATTGGTACCAGGGATCAAACTCACGACCTCACACTTGCAAGGCAGGCGCTTATGCCGCTGAGCTAAATCCCCAGCCCCTCTTGAGCTCTTCTTCCATGTACTCATCACCAAACAGGAGAAATAAAGAGAGACAAAGATGAATTAAGTAATACTTCTGCCCCAAGGAGGAGGAACATGGTAACCATGTGGAACACCAAGTGTTCCTGGTACCAGGTGCATGCATGTGGCCGTGTTGATACCACCACCATCTTCCATCTTGCAAGGCTCAGGTCCAGACCTGTCTGTCTCTCCTGACCCGGCACCCCTGGGTCCCTTTGAGTTTCTGTGTGTCCGAATACTGTAATGACCTGAGAGAAGTGAGCCACAACAGTGTGTCCTAGGGGCTGGCTCCTTTCAGAGGACACGAAGGGCTCAGGATTCAGTGGGTGTCAGAGTTCCTCCCATTTAAAGCCTGAATTGTCCACAAGCTTGAATACACTGCTTTTCTCATAGGTCCTAGACCCCTTGTGCTCTTGGAGCACTGTGAATGGCACAGCTGTGAACACACATGGGGGTGCTGACATTTGCCCCTCCACCCCCATCTAGGCCCCTGAGGACACCATCATTCTGAACAATCATTTTCTTTATTCCTCAAACATGTCAGGGAAATTGTCAACTTATGTATGTTCCTATAATTCTTTATAACATTTTATGCTCTAAGATTAGCACAAGAAATACTGTCTTACTTACAAAAAAATTCAATAAGCCTATTGGTATTTTTTAAAACACAGGACAGAGAAGGAGAAAAGAAAGCCACAGTTTTAGCAGGATCTGGTAGAGAATTGAGGTGTGATTGTTTGCTAATTCTGCCATGAACTGCTGTGCTTTGATTTTCCAACCTTTCAGTGATCTCCCTCAGCATGAGACAAGATGAACTTAGAGTAAGCTGTAGAAGAAACTTGCCCCGAAATGTGTTTTCTTTGGCAGTATGAGAGCTTTATCCTGGAAACAGCCCGTGTAAGAGGGAGGGCATCAGAAGGCAGAGAGGGCACTGAACCAATTTTAATGAGTGGAACCCTCACTGTAATTATGGACTGAGATTCCTCACACATAGGTCCTGTCTGGTGGCGGGGGCTGAGGGCAACAGGCAGGTCTTCATGTAGTCAGCAGGAGCCAGCCCAGCCAACCCCACTCTGTCCAGCATGTGGCTTCTAAGGTCTCCCCAGACATGGCTTTCTACTGGCAGGTGGGAGGAGGGCCAGCAGGTGATTGCACACATTGCACGGTCTGGTGGAGCAGGTGGAGGCAGCCTGGTTCCTGCAGTCTGTCACCTGCTTCTCCAGAGATGATCACTCCTGTTCTCCTCTCCACCCTGCCCACCACTCTTAGGGGAGTTGATGGGGAAAGTCCTGCTTCTGCACAGGGGAGTAACTCTCACTGCAATTGCAGCACACATCAGAAGTGGGGAGGCTTCTGGTCCCTGTGACGCTGGTGTTTACCATGCTGTCCAAGTAAGATTAAGTGTCCAGAACAAGGGAGGATATCTCATGTCCATTTGGAGGATATCCTGTGTCTGCCTGGAGGATATCCTGTGAGTACCTGGAGGATATTCCATGTCTGCCTGGAGGATATCCCACGTCTAGCTGAAGAATATCCTATGTCTATCTGGAAGATATCCCACATCTAACTGGAGGATATTCTGTGACTATCTGGAGGAAACCTGTGACTCCCTGGAGGATATGCTGTGTCTACCTGGAGAATATCCTGTGACTAAATGAAGGATATCTGGTGTCTACCTAGATGATATTCCATGGCTGTCTGCAAGATATCTTGTGTGTACCTGGAGGATATGCCATGTGTACCTGAAGGATATCCTATATCTACCTAGAGGATGTCCATATTTATTTGGAGTGTATCCCATGTCTATCTGGAGGCTGTTCCATGCCTAGCTGGAGGATGTCCGTGTGTCCCTGGTGGGTATCCTGTATTTATTTGGAGAGTATCCTGTGCCTACCTGATAGCTATCCCACATCCCACGTCTGTCTGCAGGATAGTCCACGTTCACCTGGAGGATATCCCTGGCTCTCTTTGGTTCTTCCCTCCATGACTGGCTTTTGCCAGATTCCATCCTATTTAACTTTTGTTCTCGTTTTTCTTTTCTTTTTCCTTGACTTCTTTCACGCTCCTCCTGGCTCTGTGAGACCCACACATAGCTTATGGAAGACATAAGGAATGTGAGCCTGGGCCTAGGAAAGCCACCACACATGTCTGTGTTGAGACAAACCTGCAGAAAGGTCACAAGCAAAGCTGCTCTTGCTTCAGGCTTGGTCCCCACTGGAGAATACTGTGGTTGTCCAAGAGTCACCTGAACTTGTAGTGTCAAATTCAGTGGACAGACCAACTGGACAGCGTGACAAAAATATGACATCTGGTCCACATCCCGGCCCCAGACTGGAGCTGCTCTTCAGGACTGAGAGAGTGCTTTTGGGTCCAAGTTGTTCTGATTCTCAGAAGCTGACTCTGCTGCTCAGCCTTTCTGGCCGCCAGCATTAAGACCACAGCCCAAGAGCAGCACAAGAGGAGTTTCCACCTCATGTTTAGAAGTACAGCTCTCCCATTACTGATTCAGAAAGGAAATGGGCATGGTGAGAACCCCAAGTCCAGCCGAGTGAACCCTAGCGACAGTTTACAGGATGGAGTCTAAGCACAGATATGGACTGAAAACAGATGTTGTCTTTTATGAAGCCAAAAAATAAGTGAGCATTTTGGGTCAAACAGCAGCAGGCTAACACATGAACCAAGGACTACACACAGGAAAGGTGTGGTGGTGTCTGCCCTGCTGCAGAAGAAGGAAACAGGACTCACAAAGGGGCAGAGGCAGAGGGGGAGGAGGCCACAGCGGAGCCTCCATGGGGAGGGAGGCAGAGGGCGAGGGAGGTGGGGAGAAGTCTGCACCTGTCTCTCGCTCCCTGTACATGCACGAGATTCTGGGCCCCCGGAGTGCACCTGCTGCCTCTGCCTGTGTAAACTCCCCTGGCTGTGTCAAGCTAAATAGGCAATTCCTCCTTAAGTTTGAAAGATTCTCCACCTTCATCCATCTGTCATCACTGTCAGCAGCAATCACAGTGTTTCACTTGCGATGCACAAGGTGCTCACTAAGGTCTTTTGTCCTGTCCACGTCAAAACGCTTTGATGCCTAGTGTAATTTTCTCCAGAAAAGGTTCCCAGGGCAGAGCTCTGGGACGGTTCTGTTTCTAACCTGGCTTCCCAAAAGAGGTGTGAAAGCCTCTACCTTGTCCACTTGCTTCTAAGGTGAAAGGGTCCGGGTGGTTTCGTGTCGGGACATGTGGTTCTCTGGAGCCAGAGCTTCAGCTGTCCGGACAGGACTCCTGCCAGGCACTGAGTCTCCGGAGCACCCCCGCTGCCTGTCCTGTAGAGCTCATGCTCCACACAGGCCGGAGTACAGTGAGTGGCATTGGCAAAGGCCACTCTTCAGTCCCCAGAGGGGCTCAAACCTTGTCTCGAAGGCCAGGTGCAGGGGTCCAAACAGCTGCTTCTGTCCTGCTGGTATAGCCACCAATGTCTCCATGAAGTACACAAAGGTGAACACAAGACAGAAAAGCCAGACATCCTGCTCTGCCCTGCCCTGCCCATCATATAGAAGAGGACATAAGGGACGGGGCCCAGTCTCCTGTCCTGGCTTCTTCCAGTCTCTGCCCCCACATGGTGGGACTGTGTCCCATCATCACGGAGACAAACACCCACATCCCGAGGGCCACCTTCCCCCAGCACTGACAGCAGTAGCGAGCTCTGCACTCCAAGGCTGGTCCTGATGGGACCTGAAGCGGAGACCCAGGAAGGGGGTCAGGGGACAGGAGAGGCAGCGTCCTCAGAGTCCTGTGCATTGCCAGTTCACCAGTATTCTTCACTGTGGCCTAAAGAAGGGTTGAAGGCCAGGAATTGTTTGTAAGTGAACAGCAGCAGGGCATGAGAAGGAATCTAGCATGCAGCATGTCCCATCAGGAGACACTGCCACATCTTTCAGGGACTGAGACAGTCACCTTGCTGATGCATCCTGGGAGATGTGGGCCCATCTGAGCCACCTAAGTGATCCCATGTGCAAAAGGGTCAGTCTGCAGGTACTGCCAGGGACCTGAGTGAGGAGAAGTCTCCATGGCAAGGACAATGACAGCCTCCTGCAAAGTCTCCTGTGTCCAGTGCTTCCTGGGCATTGTCCTCTGAGCCACCTGGACCAGCACAGGATGGAGACTTTTGGCATCCACCACAGAATGGTGCCAGGAGGCAGCTCTGGTACCCCAGTAGCTCTGACCCAGCCTTACCCACCCCAAAGGTCAGGTCCCTAAGAGGCCCTTCGAGGCAGCAGGACTGTGCACCGAGGGCCCTGTGAGGCCTCGAGGGTCAGCCCCGTGAGCACCGGCCCAGCCTCCCGGTCGCGGGGGCTCCTGCCGAGTCTGCAGCCCCTGGCCCCTCGGACTCCGTCGCTCCTTCCTTTCACAGCCGTGAGTTCGGAGCCCTGGTCAGCCCTGCTACATCAGCCCTCAGCCCCAGAGAGGAGACAACAATGCTTTAAGATACCGAAACACTAAGTTTTATTTCTATAGTCCTTGCGAAGTCCAAGCTCTAGCATGTGCAGGGCTCTCCAGTGGAGGCTTCCGACTGAACAGCCTTCGGTCTGGGGGGCCGAGCAGACACAGTACTCATCCCCCTCCCTGTGCCCCAGCTGACCAGCGCCAGGCTGCCGTATCCTAGCTTCTTTTGCTTCACCAAAGGAAAAGAAACAATGAACATGTGGGGCGGCGGCGAGGCCCCTATGGAGCCTTGCTGAAGATTAACGAGCTTGACTCACGTCCCCTGTAATGCGGGGCTCTGGCCTCCGGCTGACCATGGGCAGGTGGGCACGGCTGTGTTGGGTGGTGTGGCCGGGAGTCGCACATCCACGTGACCCAACTTCCCAAGTGACCCCAATACTGTCACACAATGGCAGGTAAATTGGCAGAGACCAGCTCCTATGGGCTCCGGGGGCTCGGGGGACCTGCCAGCCCACGCAAGAAAAATGGGACAAGCTGGAAGGGGCGCGGCAAGATTAATCACCACCCCGATGCAGATTTAGCACGTTAGGTGAAAAGATAAATGTGCAAAACATTGTGTCAAACCCACAGTTTGGCCCGCACGGCGACGTGGGTCAGTAATTGAACTCGGCTCTAATTATCCTGGGGAGATAATATTAACTTATCGTGGAGGGAGAGGGATCTGAGGTCCCCCTGCGTGGGGCCGCGCCTCGCCCATGTTATTGGAATATGATGGCCCCATTTTTATCCTGTCATATGACAACTGATGTGCTTATTTTCTTTCTGCACGCCTCTGGGGGATGATGGAATAGTAAGCAAACATCCTTTCTGGCACTTCATCACGCGGGCTCCGGCTCCGGCTCCGGGAAGGCGCTCTCAATTCAGATCCCGCTCAGGGCAGCGCTGGCCCTGGCTCTGGCAGTGGCCAGGGGCTCTGTTAGCAGCGAGGCCTTGCTCTTTCCCAGTGCTCAGGGACCCTCTGGGCTCAAAAGCACCACTCATTAGACATGTCGTGAGAGTCCTCTGTGCCCTGGCCTTCTGAATTTGCTCCTGTTGCTGGGAAAAGAGTCACGACTTACTCAAAGCTCCTCTCGCATTGGATTGCTGCTCACACAGCCCACTTCCTGCGAGGGTGGCCAGCGCAGCTGACCTGGGCCATGCTTTGCTTGGCTCCCCCACTGCTCCACCGCTCTGCCTGTTTTCTTCAGGGGGAGTAGGGAGCCCTTCCTTTTGAGAAGCCTCTCAGCACTCTGAACAAATGCAGGAGGCAAAGTCTTGGGCCAAAAACGTGAAGAGGAAGTCTCCACCATTCCCACACACGCCAGTTTCCAGGGTGTTTGGGGTGCAGAGTGGATATCGGGGTATTGGAAGGAAGGGGTGCATGGCAGCATATGGGAAAGGGAGGCAGAGAGAGGCCCAGAGCTCCCTTCTGGATGCTCCAGTCCCAAGTATGGACCTCGGAACACAGTCGCGCATTCAGCAAGCCATTGGCCAGGTTAAGTGTCTTTGCTAAGCAGGCAGGAGGGACAAGAGGAAGGTGCGGGAGTGGACAGCCACCTGTCGCCAGAGCCTCTCTCCACTGGCAAATTCATTTAGTTCCCAGGGATGGTGGTGACTAAAGGCACTCAGAAATCTCCACCTTTCTCAGGGCTAAATTACTCAGAATTCCACAGCTTGTTATTTTAACTGAGAAAAAGAAAACCTGTGCAGAACCCAGGATCCCAGGGAAGAGGAGGTGAGTCTACACTAATCTTCCTTTGGTGCTCACCCCAATGTGGTCTCCATGGGCAGCAGGGTCCACAGCGCTGCTGGCTGAGCAGAGGTTGGACTTCCAACAGCTGCAATGGACAGCTTCAAAAGCAATCACATTAAGGTTCATGGTTTGTCTTCAAAGGTGGCCCCAGGAATGCTGTGGCTGTGTGAGGGGCTCATGGTTCCCTAGAGGATTCAGGCCAAGAGTGAGGCTCTGGCTGGTCCAGCTGTTCAGATCGCATGTCTCATCATGCTGATTCTGGAATCAGAGCACAAAAGGGCACCACTCAGTCATCGTCACCCGCAAGGCACACAAAGGACCTTCCCATCCGTGTTTTCCTTTGGGGTTTTATAGCACAGGAGTGGTTACATTCAACAGAAGCCTGAGTGCTGGAGAGAATCCCTAGCCAGAAGTCTGGGCTGCACAGTGTTAGAGGAGTTGAAGTAGCAGATTGAGTGCAGAAAACCAGCTCAAATCGGCAAGCTGCGCTGCACGTGGTTACCGAAGACACTGTCCTTTCCGGAAGCAATCAGCGTGGGACGGTGATAAGACACTCATCCTGCGGGCTTTCCTTCCCCAGGCTACCCATTCCCAGGACAGCTGAGCATCAACACCTTCATGATCACCTTGAATAAATTAGCTTGTACAGACTGCCAGGCCCAAATGCAGCAGCCCAGAACCTACTCCCTCAAGTCTGAAGTCTGAAGACTCAGAATTTCTTTGGTTGGTTTCTGGATGCATTGTTGATGCATTGCCCTCCTGTAGAGAAGTCCCTATCCACTGGGAAGACAAAAAGGCCCTTTGCAAAGACATCAGGACTTGCTTCTATGAAAGACACAACCGGCATGGCCTGAGTGTCTGTGAAGTATTATGTATTTAAGGATTCCTGGTAATTTATGTCTTAAAATTTCCTCCCTGCACGATTGCAGTATATCACAGAAGGTTCTGACATTTTTAACGTTTCTAACAGCTGAGATCTGCTAGCAAAGTGGAAAGCAACCTTCCATAAATTATAGTCTGCACTGTGTCCTGATGTTCATATATTTCTGTGACAGGTTTTTCTCCAGGGAAAATCAGGAAGGAAGATGGCGAGCAATCCTCTCTCTACCTGAGCTGGGCAGGCCTAAGGCATGCCTAGCCTCACCCAGAGGCAGCGGGCAGGCTGGGAATCTCCCCATTTGTTTACAAAGGAAGCCTTCCAGGTTTAAAGCAATGGTAGCCAACAACTATAGATATCCATGTATATACATCTATATCCAGATATAGAAATACCAAGCAGCATTCTTCAAATTGCATTCAGGACAGCAGCCGATACCTGTACCTGTCCTGCCCAAATTCACAAATGTCCCTCTTTCTGGCCCTGCTCTCAGGAGGGTGTTTGTGGCCAGACAGGGAGAGGGGACCCGGCTCTTCTCCAGGGCTGATGCTGAGAACAGGACTAATCCTTGGGAGGAGAAAATGAGGAGTGGAGCTTGGTTGCCATGGGGACACTGCTCTGGAGGAGGTGGACAGGTCCTCTGCATCTCCTTTCCTGTTGGGTACAGCTGGCCTCTTGAAATGTGAGCAGAAGACAGAGCATGCCCGACCAACGAGGTGGCTGACACTGGGCCGTGGAGGAGCAGTGGCTGAGCTCAAGGCACTAGGACTGGACTGTGACCTGAGATGGGCCAGGACTCTAACAAGGACCAGAGAGCAGAGCTAGATGGGCAAGTTGGGCTTCTCTGTCTCCAGACTGGACCCAAAAGTGCCCACGGACAGGACGGAGACCGAGGGGCACCAGCATGCTCCAGAAAAGCTTTCTTCAGATAGGCTTACCCACAGTCCGCCATGTCCATCCTGCACCACAGAGGGGTTCTGGACATTGGCGCTGTCCAGCCTACTTTCTGGGCCTCTGTTGCTCACAATCAAGCCTGGTCCTAAGTGATGCCCATCTTCACCTACGCTGTCCGCTCTGCGCAGTGCTGAGATTGAACCGAGAGGAGCTCGACAGCTACGAGCTGTATCCCAGCTCTCTTGGTTTTTTATTTTGAGAGAGGGTTTTGCAGAGTCGTGCAGCTGACCCGGAGCCCAGCCTTCTGGGTGGGAAGCTGTTTATGTCTTTCTCCTTCTCCTCACTTTGCCCGATGGGCCCCCCCCTCCGCCACACACACACACTTGCTCTGAGGTCCTCTCCCCCTCTCGCTCTCCTCTGCCTTCCCTGGCCTTTCCATTGCTGGGCCTGTCTGGCCTTCCCTGTCCTCCTTCCAGGCAGACTCGCCATCCTGGATGTGGGAACTTGCAGAGACAGCGCGAAGAGAGATTTGTTCAGTACCACAAGTCTTTCCACTTCAACATAACCTTTTCCATTGACTGCTACATCTCCAAAAAGGGTTTTCTGAAAGGTCAGAATCCAAAGAAAGAGGAAGCACCTTTCCTTGTCATGATCTCTAAATTGGCGTGACCCCTCAGGTTAGGCTTGGTCTGGAGGAACCATCCCAGGGCAGGTCCCCGCCTGCTGGGCTGGAGTAACCACCTTCTACTATGTGGGAACTAAGCACCAGAAAACCCGTCAGAATCCAGCGCCCCACCTGAAGGCATTGAACAGCCTACACTGGGATCATTCCCCACTCTGTCCTCAAGCCAAACGGTTCAAGGGCAGATACCCGAGGGGCCCATTGACTGTTACTGAGTGGCATTAATTTATCGACATGTTTTATGTCAGCAGGAAATGCGGACGTGCGGATTTGAATATACTTGCCGATAACTGTAGTTTCCAGATCCTCCTCCTGCCAATGTCTGATGAACATTCTTTTCAAGAGAACATTCTTTTTCAGGTGTCTCGGGAGTGGAGGACCACGTCGTGTGATTCAGGAGGACAAGCTGGGGTTCCCCACCCGGCCCCTGGGGACCATGTGGGGCATAGCCTGTTCCTGAGCAATCTGTGCTCCAAGGATGAATGAAAGGGTTGGTGAGGAAACCCTCACGGCCTCCCCCTTACTCTCTCCTCTAAGGCTGATACTGAGAGAACAGAAGCATCTCTTTCGAAGTGCTGTGAAACTACGCCACAGCACCAATGAGACTGGGACACGACGTGCATTGGGTGGAGGAAATATAATAGGAAATTTGTGTTCAGCTCTTCATTTAAATAATCATACTGTATAATGACATGTCATATGTTAATTGTGTGAATTAGAAGCTCCTGAAAGTAACAATTTTCAATTTTATAAGTATCTCAACATCATTTAGAAAACTGAAATGTGAGGGGAAAGTGAAGAGTGGCTGAACCGCTTCCCTGAGAATGACCCGTCTCCTCAGAACCACACTCAGCGCACAGCGCACTGGAAATGCCAGAGATTGCGCCAAGGAGGTGGGGCGTTCGGTGCCATCAGCTGAGTGGAGGTAAAGAGAGAAGTCTGGTGCCAACAGTTACCCTGCAGGGCCAGGTTAATCTCTATGAGCCTGTGCTAAACTTCACCAAGTCTTGAGTGGAGTTGGGCAGTGGTGAACGTCTCTAGGGGGAATTAGCGTTAAGTATAAGCCTTTCAAGAATGGAGCGATGGAGACCTGGGAGGAGTGGAGGGGACACAGCTGGGTCCAGTGCAATTGTCCTCCCTGGTCACTGCCTCAGAACCAGCCCCAGGCTGGGAGGGCACATGGGAGGTGGTCCCGGGGTTAGTGAAGGCATAAGTCACCTCTTGGTCCACAGGCAGAGGCCAGGAGGGCAGGGCGGGAAGAATCCAGGTTTATCCCCTCTCTCTCATCTCTAGATGGCTGCTCCTGTGGTTGTGCCCTCAGCCTACTCTGTGCCCAGGCCTCTAGGCAGGGTGGCCAAGGTCAGAGCAGGCTGCGTGGACAAGGTAGAGGGGCAGCTAGCAGGGCACCACAGTGTCTGCAAAGGTGACTGGCACTCAGCGATCCACCTCCCCAGGCATAAAAGGGATGCAAGTAAATGACTGAAAGAGTAGGGCTCCTTTTTTAATGGTTTGTAGTTGAAGAGTCGTGATTCTGGAGCTCTTGGCTGCTTGGTCCTTATTGATCACGTGGAGCTCAGATTCTACAGGACAAGGTCATTGCCAGATGTGTACTTGTGTTATGGGTTGAGAACTGGTGGTCAACTTAACACTAGCTGGATTACATCAGCATGCATTGAGTGAAGATGCTCCACCTGAGGAGGGTTGCCAGGATAAATAGGTGGAGAAGAAGGGAGGTGTTGAGGGTTGAGGCTTAAGGAGGCATTGCGGGTTCTCCTACGAGTTGCTGTCTGAGCTGTTGGTTCTGGAGAAGCTTTGGTCTTCACATCGAGCATTGCTTCCTGGCTCCGGAGGGGAAGACATGTGCTGCCTGGTCTCCAGGATGAACTCGTCACACTGCTTCCTGGCATGTGCCTGACTGTGCTTGTCGGAGGAGGAGCTCAGGGCTTCCGTGTCACTGAGGACAGCTGTGGTGCCTTTCAGGATAGCCCTGGTCTTTGTGAGTGTGACTTCTCAGCTCCAGCGTAGAACCCTCATCCCACCAGCACAGCTCCTTCATCCTGCTGGCATAGACTTTCTGGCTTCCACCGCTGACCCTTAGGTCTTCCTGGCATGGATCCTTAAAGAGACTGGTGTGAGTCCTTCTTGTGGTCTCTGGACCTCCAGTTGGACTCGTGGGAGGCATTGTCCTGAGCTCTGGATTTTTATCTGGACTCATGTGGGACATTGCCATGGGGTTTAGGTTCTTGACTAAATAATTTATGTCTTTGGTGTTATGGATAGATTTCCTGCATTTTCCTGTGTTAACTTGCGGTGACCATTATAAAAATATTATAAACTCCATGTCCTGATCCTAGTTGTGCTCTGTGTACAACCCGGGACTACAACAACTTGTGTGCAGAGAGTTAAAATACACAGGAAGGTTGCCGAATAGAAACCGAGCTCTGTACCTCATAGAGAGCAAACTGCATGGAAGCTTTGGAAGCTCAGGGAAACGACCTGTGTCCAAGAGCAGGGCGAAGACGGTGGCGACGCAGAGTGGACCGGGGTCAGCCAGCACCACCAGGAAGAGACCGAGCATCCATCCACAGCAGCCACCGACTCCTGCAACAGTGCTGGAAATCAGCACTGGACGAGAAGCTGGAATCAGGTGTGCATTCGGGAAGCACCAGGCGCATGCTCGGCTTCCAGTGGGAAGAGGGCAACAGGTAGCACAGGGGCTGGGAGGAGGGTTCCAGGCAGTCGCTCCAGGCGCTGTAAGAAAAAAGAACAGTGAGTAAAAGCCAGAGTTTCCAAAGGTTGCTACTTCACACAGTGCACACAAGCAGCAAGCAACAAAACATACAGAAAAAGGAGAATGGGATCGGTGAATAGAAACACCTCCTCCCTCCTCCCCCTCTCCTCCCCCTCACTCCTCCATCTCCTCCTCCTTTTCTCTTTCCTTTCCTCCTTTCTTCCTCTCTCCTTTTCTTTCTTCCTTTTTCTTTCCTCCCTCCCTCCCTTCCTTCCTTCCTTCTTTCCTTCCTTCCTTCCTTCCTTCCTTCCTTCCTTCCTTCCTTCCGTCATTCTTCCCTCCCTCCCTCCCTCTGTCCCTCCCTCCTTCATTACCTCCCTCTTTTCCTCTTCTTTTGAGACAGATCCTCACTTCTTGCACATGTTGAACGACTGCACCTACTGGACCAAGGCGATCCTTCTGCTTTGGCCTCTGAGTAGCGAGACCTACACTCTGAGCAATGGGTTCCAGTGTTAATCAGTTCCCCTCTCCTTTGCCGCGCACATCCTTCACCAGCTGAGTGTTCACTTCGGCAGGGTGATGGGATCTGCAGCTGGGAGTGGTTAGTGCCTTCTTGAGGACAGCAGGTGGACACTTCGGGACCAGGCGGTGGCTTCTTCTCCACCGTCTTGTGCACTCTCCCAGAGCAGTGCTAGGCTGACCTTCCTGGCTTTGTCCTTCACAGGAAACAAGCAGAGCAAGGCAGTGTGGGCTGGAGGGCAACGTGTCTACTTTGCATATTGTATGAGCAACACGCAGCACCACAAGCAGAAATGCCTGTGTGCAGGCTCCACAGCACAGGGCTGCCTCAGCCCTGTCCTGCTGTGGGGCAGCTATGTCCTGTGCACCTCTGCTCTGTGTCCCACCCTGAGGAGCTCTCCTAATGGGGCCAACTTCTCTACCGAGCTGGGTGTTTTCCACAGTGTCCTAGGAAGCGAAGTCTGTAGACAGAGGTGCCCACTCTCTGTGCAAAAAGAGGTCAGCCTTCCCAGAGAACCTGCTCTACAGATGGTGTGGGCATGGAGGCTGTGGGGCGTGGAGGCGAGGGGCTCAGGAAAGTGTTTCTGTGACCCTGGGCAGATCAGAGCATCTCCACTGCATTCCTAGGGGAGCTGGGGCCAGAAGCCAGCTCGAAGGGCTCCTGCCCTTGAAAAAGCCTCAAGTGCTCTGCAGCCCTGCCAGGCCCAGCCCAGGGGACATCGGGACACACTCAGCCAGTGCAGAATATGCATGCGTGCCAGGTGGGGAGCAGGTGAGGCCCTCAGAATCCCAGCCTGCAGGGCTCCAGGAAGGAGCAGTGGTCCTCAGGGCAGCACAGTGAGCCTCACCTCTCCAGCTCTCAGAGTTGGGGCTGGGAGCTCCGGCATCCCAGGCTCTTGCCAACCTCACCCCAGGGCTTGCCAACCTCACCCCAAGCACAGTGCTCCCTGCTCCACCCCGGCTGTCTTCCTTCTGCACAGAGAAGCCCCTCGGCTGTGACACTGTAATTCTGGACCCTGCAGTTCAAGGCCCATGATCAGTTTTTCACCTCCTCCAGGCTCCAGGGAGATGATGCCAGTGCCTGAGGCCAGGGCTTCCTGGGGACCCCTTCTCCCTGGGCCCAGCACTGTGCTGTACAGCAGGGTCAGCGATTCATACTTGTCCCAATCTCACACTAATTAAATTAGAAAATCATGAGCTTTGCAAGAATCTAGAGAAATCTGGAAGTGACAAAGGCATCCTGTTCCTGGCCCATTGTGCATTTTTGTCCTTCTATAGGATGCAGTTAGTTCTTAAATATGTTCTCTTTGCATTTATAGATTTCTCCCAAATTTCTGTTTCTACTCATTACTATCGAAGGTTAATTTTCTCTCCTGCAGGTATCCATTTACATTCAAATTCTAATCTTTAGGGATTGTGTAACCTTCATCTAATATATTTCCTGGCCACGAAGAGTGTGTGGTTAAATACTGTAAAATGTAAACACATTATTACGGATTTTTACAGTAACTAGTTATTGTGAGACGTGCGTCATCCCACACTTCTAAATGACTGTGACAATTACAGAAAGCGACTCGAATCAGCCACAGCACGTGGCTGGCGCTTGTTCCCAAGGCTGTGGGCGGCGAGGACGTTAGCTGGGGCTGAGGAAGAGTAATAAATGTATCACGTCCTTGCCACCTAATTATTTTAGGCTACTTGTGGTCAGAAATACATTAATAACAATTTAGAGCAAGGCGGCATCCCATGAATGTGGAATTGTGAGCGCGTCACCGACACAGTGCAGGTGTCAGGAATCGCTGGGCACGCCGGTCCCGCAGGAATCCCACGTGAGCGCCTTCCCGCCGTCTTTGCTGTTTGTGATTTTTCAAATCATTACACATGCATAACAGAAATGGGCCCGGCTGGTAAATTGAGTATCATTTCCCTCCTCTCCGCACAGGAGCTGAACCGGTTTTATCTCTTCGGGGAAAGCAGCCCCATTTACATTTGCCAGCTAGACTGCAGAAAAGCCTAATGTCAAGAAATCCATTTGCTCTTTAATAAAAGTTATCATAACGTCTGGGACGCTTGATTTATGGAGAGACGCCTGTCACCTCAGCGGCCTGCCGCTGTCTCTCGCCTCTGGAAACCCAAGACAGGTCATGACATTTACACTAGGTCAGAGTAATCATGTCACCCGGATCGCGTTCCCTGACAACAGCCCATTTGTCTCATTTAAATAATGAGCATGATTGGTGGAAATTGCAGGCTGTAACCTCACACGCACAGGAAATGACAAACATAACCGAGGTGAATAATAAGGCAACACTGACAGGTAACACAGCCCGCTGCTACAAATGGCTGGTGTGAGAGTCATGCCCTTGCCCTTCGCCCACAGGGGTCCGGATGGCTGGGAGACAGGAAGGTGGCAATGTTTTGCTGAGCAAGTCCTGACAAGGGAGGCTGCTTCCTAGGTGGTGGCCTGGACGAGAGGCCGTATCCTCTGGAGGGGTTGTGCTCCTTGGCCAAGCCTGTGGCAGCCCATGAGACATGCAGAGGAACAGTACCAGAAAGGAGCTCCAAATGCATGGTCGGGGGCGGCGGTAGCTCCTCGCTTTGCCCAGGGTTCTCTCACTGATGCTCAGGGGCAGGGGTAGCGCCCCCCTTTCCCTGGGCTTCTCTCCCTGCCTTTGAATCGCATTGAAAACAGGGACCTGCTCCAGAAATGAGGCTCCTGATGCCAGGTGGGCATGGACTTGGACTTGGCGACCTTCCTTTCTTCCCTCCAGTGCTGATGGAGAGCACCTCTCTTCCCACGAAACCCTGAATTTACTGAGGTGGCACATCGTGGGCATCATCTGCCAGCAGGGCCGGTCACACCTCACGTGGCTAGTGCGACTCCATGGGCCTTCTCTTATTTTCCACTCGCTTGATGCCACCTTTCTACAAGTTGCTTTGAAGATCACCTGAAATGACAGGGTTCAAGCACGCTGGCGCCTGGCCTTTCTCCTACTGGACAACCCCGTTTCCGGCTGCTTCCCGCATCCTGTCCTCCCACCCCGTGTCTCATCTCAGCCTGTTCCTCCCCGTCTCCCGTTTCTTCCGACTCTCGCCATCCTCTTTCTGGTCTCCTGGTCTCACTCTGGATCTCGATCCAGCTTGCAGCTCTTTCCTGTCAGTGACTTCCTCCTGCCAACTGCACCATGCTCTCTGGGGGCCCTGCCCACCCTGGAACTGCCCCATCTGTCAGACCCCTCGAAGAAGAATCAGCCCTGTCTCTGTGGTCCCACGCTAGCTGATGGGATCTGCATCAGCCCCCAGCACCTGGTCACCACCCACAGTGGAGATTTCCTCTGCCCAGGGTCCTCCTAAAACCCTCCGGGTCCTCTCTGCTAGCTCCCAGGGTGGGTGGGCTTAGGGCTCACCCAGGGTGCCCAGTCCACAGCCTGAAGGCTATTCTGGTCATCTTCTCGATTCTTGTTCAATGTTACCATCAAATAGGAGCAGGCACTCTACGGCCCGGTGCAGTTCATGGAATCACATTTGTGTACCCAGGACTGGAACACGCCCCCACTTCTAAGCCCTCTGGGGGCTGAAGATCCACTTTCCCTCCCCCTCCACCCAGATGGAGGGTCGAGGCCTGAAGCACTTGCTGCAGCAGCTGCCTGCAGAGGTCCCTTCTCGGGGGACTCGGCCTGATGGTGGCCCTGTCTGCAGCTGCCTGCAGTCCTGCACTCAGGGCAGAGGCTAAGCAATGGAAGGAAGGAGAGAGGCGGGCCGAGGGAGGACAGACAGCAGGTCCCAGCAGACACCTTGAGCATCTCTGTGACTTGTAGTGTGCTGGCTGCTTGGCCTGTCCCCATTCAGGACAATTCCTTGTTCCTGTACTCACCTGAAACACAGTTCCGGATCCTCCAGCCTGGGCCTTGTTCCTCTCCCCTGGCGGAGCATCATGGCCCAGGGCTCACTGTCCTGGCTCTGGCCCTCGGGAGGGTCAGTGTGGATCAGGGCTCCCATCACACCTTGGGCGGGGCCTGTTCTGCATCCTCAGTGCCGCAACCCTCCATGCACAGAGGCTTTTGCAATTCTGACACCACCACGTGCTGCAGGAGCACAGGGAAGAGGACGGGTTCCGGGCTGTCATGGTTGAGGTGTGCCAGGAACCCTCGGGGTCCGGTGGGGAGGACAGCGCTGGTGCTTATTAGTAACTTGAAGGATCTGAGGTTCACTTGGACGTGAAAACACAAGTGAGCCTAAACACAGTAACCAATGAGAAACAAAAGTGAACAGAGGAAGGGAAGCCTGAGAGACTCAGACAAAAGCCGGTCTGGGAAGAACACAGAAGCTTCTGTCGCTGGAGAACCTCAGGGTCCTGGCCTGGAGCCTCTGTCTGTCCCCTGGGAGCCCAGCCTGCCACAGCACTGGGCTGGCACGCTCTCTGAAGGTCTCTCCCTGGGACTCCTTCTCTGGTGACTCTTCATTTATTGTCTCCTATTTCCAAAATTTTTCCAACCAGTGAACCTTCATAGGAGAGGAACCACCTGCTCAGTGAGCCTGACTGCCTCCCTGCAAGCTGCCGTGCTGTGATGGGGTGATTGCAACACCCCAAGGCAACTCACCCTGTTGTGGGCATCAAGGAATTTAGAAACTGAGGTTGAACTGACCCCAAACCAGAAAACCACACAACAGCTAAGAATAGCATTCTGTGGCATCATTAACTTGTTGGTGCTTATCCAAATCAGGTCCTAATTACAAATGATGTGGTATGATCAAAAAGAAGAGTGAATATTTAAAAAAATATTACAGTAAAAGTCGCATTACCATTAATTTCCCTCAAAAATGCCCCCTGACTTCGAACACGCTTGTCCCATTGTTACCGCCCTTTCGGAGGCAGCTCTGGCATCCTCTCTCCTAAGTGTCTTTAGTTGAGCTGTTCTGGATACCTGGATGCCCCGAATCCAGTTGAAACACTTATTTTCCATGATCATTGTGACTTTAAGGAGCAGCCGGGAAAGTCGGGGTGACAGATTCAGTGAACAAGCTGCAGAGATGCACCCTGCTGTCTTCACCACCCGCCCTTCCTTTGGGTCGCACTGGGCAGCAGAGTCCACTGCATTTTTACCTCACCTAGCAGAGACACTAACGCCTTGGGCATCTCCTGCACAGTAACCCTGCCTCCCCCAGCATGACGACACAGGCTGAGGTGCCCCAGAGTGTCACCTGGTGTCAGGAGCCATCAAGCTTTTCAGGGCCCTCACTGACTTACTCCATGAGCGGGGATGTGAATGTGGTTCACACAGAGCCTCCAGCCACACCCTGGACCCCTGGTGACGAGTGGGCAGCTGGGGTGCTGGGCACAGAGAGACTCTTCTGCACCTTGATGAACCACACAGAGCAGCAGAGAAACTGAGGCCTGAGCGGACCCCCACAGCCATGTGGCCCAGGATTGCAGAGTGACCCCCTCATACCTCCTAGTAGCAGATGGACGTCCCGAGAGCAGGCCTCACTTATCCCCTCCATGGATGGCAGGGCGCTGGGATAAACAGTGGTGGACAAGTGGGCACCATGTTCCAGGGTTTGCATTTCAATGCTTGGAGTCATCCTGCAAAACTGGTCTCTTGGCGGCACCTCAGCTCTGCCCTTATTTGTAGTTCAGGAATCTATTTGTGGTGTAGCCCCAGGTTCTTACGAATTCCTATGCAGAGTAGCATGAAACTGGGGAGCAACTGAAGACAATGGGGTCAAACCCTGGGGCACTGGGTTCTGGGTTCTGAACTCAGAAAGACACAGACTACGACCACAAAGCGGAAGAGACACCCGCCCCCATACACACACACACACACACACACACACACACACACACACACACACAGACAATGAGATTCGTTTAAGCGCTGCATCTCTGTCATTTAGTTGTAATTTTCGCAGTCTCTGGCGGGTCCCCTGAGAAATTTAGACCCATCTCAAACCCTCGTCTGCCAAGTGCCGGTAAATTCAAAGTGATTGCAAATGGCCATGATATTAAACTCCAAATATCAGGGTTCATTATGCAAAACCCCAAACAGTGCACGGGGCGAGGAAGGGAGGACCGGTATTCTCAGGCACTGTGCTGGCTTGGAACTCTTCACAGCGTCGGTCGGAGGGGCTGAGTCACTTGGAAGTCATCACAGTCCGAAGCCCTGCTTGGAAGAGGCTGGGGACGCTGGGCTGTGGAATGCGGGTACCCCTGGCACTCCAGGGCTTCTCTTTTCCATCCCAGGGCACAGAAACCCACCAGGATCTGCTACCGCAAGGGGCTCTGTGGAAGGTCTGTGGAGGGTGGAAATGGTGACAGAGCAGGGAAGGGTCCATGAGGCTGCGGCTCGCCTGGAACCTCGGCTCAGGACATCAGCATACGCCCACTCATCATGCAGGGCCAGCTGTCAGGTGCCTGGCCATCGCCCCCTGTGCTGCTACCTGTGGTGACACACATGGGTCGGTCACCTGAACACTGTGTTTGCCTCTTGAAACAGTCTCCACTGTGCACTTTGGGCAGTGCGATTTCTCAGGACGGCTTTGCCAAGGGAAGCAGCTGTCCATGGGGCTCCAGAGCTTCCGCCAGGGGCAAGAAGCTGCGGGCCCCGCTCCTGACACTGAGGCTGCCTGGAGAGGCTTCCACCAGCACTGGAAACCTGGACAGGAACCAGGGGCATTGTTAAAGCAGCCTAGCACTTCACGGAGAGAGGTCAAATGCAACGGACTTAACTCATCCCATGATTCTGGAAAAGATGGCCAAGCTCACACTCATGCAAGAAAGGTGACAGCAAGGTGTTTCTCACCCAGAGAAGTCTGCAAACCGGAACAAAGTGCTTCTGTTTATGGACCAAGTCATTCACGAACAAAGGAGCTCCTGAACTGAAGTGCCTGTGTACGTCTTTAGGAACTGCATCCTGACACCTGATACATTCTCACGGTGAGGATTTCACTTCATGTCAGGAGTAGATTCTTCTCTGATGATTGTATAACCTCAAGAACGATCACCTCAGGGATCTCTAGAGAAGGTGAAGCAGACATTTTCTGGGTGCACAAGTATGTGGTGAAGATTTTTGGGTGTTTCTTTGTGATGCCTTTGGGAAAAAGTTGAATCTGAACCCAAATCCAGAGGGATTTTTATTGAAGCACCCACGTGGAGGTGCCTGGAATATGAGCCTTCCGCAAGTGTGACGGGTGCTGTGTAAGGCCAAATCATCCCCCTGCTGTCTGAAAAGTCCCTCAGGTCTAAGAGTCACACATTTATGCACCCTTGTAGAGCCCCCTGATATCATTGGGCACAGAGGATCCACCCCTCAGAGCTGTAAAAAGATGCTGCAGGTGGCAGGAGAGGATGGATCCCTGCATTTCCAGGAAGCCAACTGGGTCTCAAATGTCCTCACACTCAAGCTTGTGCGGCACTGCCAGGCTCTGCTGTTCAAACACTGCACTGACCCCAGCCTGACTGGCTGTCCCCCAGGAAGTAGGTACCTTTTCTCCCCTCCCCGCCCTTCCCACCTTTCTCCTCTCCTCCCCTTCCCTTCCCCTCCCTCCCCTCCCTCCCCTCCCTTCCCCTCTCTCCTCTCCCCTCCCCTCCCTTCCCTCCCTTCCCTTCTCTTCCCTCCCTTTCTCTTCCCTCCTCTCCCCTACCCTTCCCTCCCCTTCGCTCCTCTCCTCTCCCCTTCCCTCCACCTCCCTTCCCTTCCGCTTCAGCATCCTCACAACTATTCTCTGGTAGGACAAGAGCCAATACATCCTTCCTGCCCTGTTGAACTTCTCTGTATTTTCTATGGGCTTGGTCCTGACCCATCCACTTGTATGCAGAGGGGTAAATACAGCTTACCCAGATGGAGAGACTGCCTTGAGACACCGGGCTAAAGCAATACTGCCAGTGTAACTGCACTGAGATGATTATCAGGGGCAAATGTCAAAGATACTCACCATTCATGTCCCAGCCTGTCACTGGAGAGCCCGCCGCAGAGGATGCTGGGACCCGTGTGTAGTGAGGAGGTTGCAGTAGGAGCAGCCAGGAGCCATCTGTCAGCCCTTCACCACTTGATGGCTGGAGTACTCTACATGCAAGGTGCCCTCCTCTGACAAAATGATTCCTTGGTGACCCACTAAATGCATGTTTTTCTATAAAGGTGGATATTCAGAGAAAGAAGGCGTCCTTGAGACTTTATCATATGCCACTGTAATGTGGCTGCCTGAGGTCAGGTCTCCAGAGATGGAGCAGTGAGAACTGTCTTCTCTAAACAAAAGCCAGGAGGTGAAAACAAAACCCTTCCTTTCTTCAGGATAAAGCTTTACCCGGGGGCTGAGGAGGGGGTTTTACTGGCTTATTGTGCACCTTCTGCTTCAGACCTGGTGACGCTCTGTGCTGGAGACAGACGCTGACCTGGAGTGCTCGGAGCGCTGCTTGCAGAAAAGAACACATCAACACAGAGGGAAGTGGGGTGTTCATAAATGCTGCACAGATATGTGGCCCTGTGCATGTCTGCATGCAGATCCCTGGACTGCAAGGTGTGGACAGGGGCAGACCTGTGCACAGCGTTTTAAGTGTGTGATTGAATCCCATCTGAAGACCATTAGGTGAGTTTCATTCCACCCCACCATGAGCCAGACTGGAGAATTCTGGGTTAGTACTGAAGCAGAAGAAGGCTCTGGCTCTTAGGGAACACTGCCTAGGCCTGAGCTTGGTCCCAGAGCCCTAGCAGCATCCTGCGTCTCAGAGCAGGGCAAGCCACCTCGCTTCCGGAAGAGATTCCTGTCGGTCTGGAGGTGCTCAGCCACCATCGAGCAGGGAAAGGCTGTGCAGTGACGCCTCCGTGGTCTGCTTGCAATCTCTCCTGTCTAGGAACACTTTGAATCCAGGGCTTCTTCTGCAGCATCACCGTGCTTTAAAGGGGGAGTCTTGCTGTAAAGAAGGGAGGTTTACCATGCGCATGGTGGGGTAGGTTTCTCACCTGCTACTTCCTGTGATCAAGAGAGCCTTGTGCATCCCAGGTGAAACCACAGTGTGGCCCAGGCCTCCCTAGACCTCAGCCTCCTCCTTACATCCACCGTGGACTCCCGTCACTCCAGACGGCTTTTCAATCCCCTCTGACACCAAGGACCTTTCTACCGCTAACTGCATATCCAGAAGGATGGAGAGAGTTTAGCGTATTTTATAGTCAATTACATTAGAGGGATTGCATACATTTTAACACAATTTTTGTTTCGCAGATAATTCTTAAAAAAATAATAAGCATGTTTCAAACTCCTGCTTGTTAATGCCAAAGTTCCATGTATTTTCCAAATATGTCTAAGACACTTTATTTTGTAGATTCAAACAAGTCTCAAGGCAGTATTATCCAACTAGAGTTGCTGAATAAGTCTACAAATAAATTTTGCTTTATTTATCTATAGTTAATATTCATTTGGAGGAAATCTATTTTGTAGTAGCTTTTATTAACTATAGGACTCAATAATGAAAGGTAGATGAGACTCTATTTCTGAAAATAGCTCTGTGACACATAACTATGTATCCACGAATTGATTTGAGAAACCCCTGATGGGAGACACAGAGAAACTGCTCCAGAGTCCATAGTTGTCAGTCCTTCCCAAGGCCTCAGCCTAGCTTCTTAAGAGTGAACGGGCTCCTTGCCTTCGGTGTAGACACCCTAAACCTGTCAGGGTTCAGTCTGGTGTAAAGAGTGTGCGAGGTGGGTTCACAATGGCGGCCCACAGAGTGAGGCACGAAAGAGCACAAAATGACTACCTGCGTGATGGAGTCAGGGGTCCAATCAGAGGTGGACGGCCGGGACAGTCCAGGGCCAGGCCATCACACAAAGCTGAAGAATCTGCAGGGGAAGCCTGAGAGAACAGACAACAAAAGTCCAAATGCAGTGGTGAGGACTGGAGCTCCTCAAAGAGGAAAAAGACAGACTTCCTTCTTAGGTCCATTTTATTCTATCAAGGCTACAAGACTGTTGGTCATTGCTGACCCATAGTGAGGTGCGTGGGCCTTCCCGCCTCGTCTGTGGCTGCCTGGCAGTCCTGCACAGACACAGGGAGCACTGTGCTCTCTCATCCCGCTGAAGCTGACACTATAACTACCACAGGTCCGTGGCATAGACTCTGGTTTTCTGCACATCTTTCTGCAAAGAGGCCTGGAGTCCTGCAGAAAGGACTGTAAATTAAAGAAGTGCACTTATCCCCTGCTGTCTAAGGCACAGCCCACCAGGAAAAGACTCCTACCAAGGGCCACGCTGTCTGTGTCTTGAACTAACTGTGTCTTCTTCTGCTGGCTCCAGACACTGCAGGAGGCCTGGCTGATGACACAGGTCCAGCTCGTGTCCGGCTTTCTCCTGCTTCCCAGAGAGCTCCTTCTTTATCTCTTGCACATGAAAACTGGAAGGGTGTGGGTGTGTGTTCAGGGTAATAGTGCACACCCTGTATTCTGCCCCATGCTTATGAGAATAGATAAGAAGCAGTGAGGTGGAAACTGGTGAGGTTATAGCTCAGTGGTGTCTAGATGGCGGTGTGTGTGCCTGGGTGGGCACCTGTGTCACTGAAAACTCTAAAAGGCTGCCATCACTGGTGTAGGTTACTGTAAAATTTTGAATTGTTCTAAATCAATCTGTCAAGCAGTTAAAGAGGTTAACATGCATCTATATAAACAAGAAATGCCATTCATCATAAGTGGAAAATAAAATAACCAGAGGACCAAAGGCGTGGTCAGGCCTGCAAACAGTGCTTGCTGCCGGAGGGGGGGGGAGGGGGGGGGGTTGTACCCAGCAGCAAGAACTTGACTTCTGGAAAGCACAACAGGTGAGATTGTTTTTATCTTTGAAGTCACTCAGATTTTAGCAATTGTGAGGGCCTTTATTTTAATATTTGAGAGCCAAGTCAAAGAGATATACTATGAAATCTTCTCATAGTCTGAAAAAAGAATCAAGACCAAATGTTTTGTCAAAACATCATTTCCTTTTGGGATCAAATTGAAGGAGGAATTTGCCCTGAGGACTTGGTTTCCAATGGACACTGTCATCAAATGATATTTTACAAATGACACTAACATTGCTTGAACTTGAAGTTTTCATAAATCTTATGCCAGAATAGGAGGTCTAGTTAATGGGCTACAGGCAGTTTGTTTCTGAAAAACTGACTTTATATGGAAGCAAAGCTTGAAACATAACTCCCACCAACAATGCAGAAAGGTTTCTTTCTCCCCACATCCCTGACAATATTTGTTTTTAGTTGATTTTTTTTTTTTTGTCTTTTTCGTTTTTATCGGTACCAGGGATTGAACTCACGACTGCCTGCTTGCAAGGCAGTCGCTTATGCCACTGAGCTAAATCCCCAGCCCTTTTAGTTGATTTCTTAGCAATTGCCATTCTTTCTGGAGTGAGATAGAATCTCAACTTTTTTTTAACTTTGTGTTCTCGAATGAACAATGATGTTGAACATTTTTTCACATATTTATTTTCTTTTTGTAGTTCTTCCTCTGAGAAGTGTATATTCATCATCAATCCATTTTTGGAATGAGTCTTTAAATTCAGGTGGAGCTATGATTTTTTTCATTCTTTGTATGTTCTAGATAGACCTAGAATAGCAATAAGAATTCACAGCAACAAAGCTAAGGAAAGAGGCCTTAAGTTGCTGACTTGAAATTATAATACAAAGCCACTGTAATAAAAACAGCATGATACTGGCAAATAAACAAACAAAAATAGACCTGAGGATCAGTGGAATAGATCAGAAGATACAGAAACAACTTCAAACACACTCAGCCACCTTATCTTTGACAAAGGAGGCAAACATTTTCACTGGAAGAAAGATAGCCTCTTTAATAAATGGTGCTGGAAAAATTGGCTTTCCACATGCCGAAGACTGAAACTAGGTCCATGTCTATCACCATGCACTAAACTAACATCAAAATGAATCAAATATCTAAATATTAAATCAAATACTAAATCTGATGGAAGAGAGAACAGGTAGAACTCCTGAACACATTGGTACATGTCTTGGTAACTATTACTTTTCTCTTGTTGCTGGCACAAAATACCTGACACCCAAAATAAGGGGAGGGAAGGTTTATTTAGCTTACAGTTCTTAGAGGTTTCAATCCACACTCAGCAGGGTCCGAGGTGGGATGGCATGACACAGGGACAACACTTCAAGGCAGCAGCCACCGCAAAAGGGGAGCAAGCCTCTTCCCCTCCCTTACATTGTACACAGGCCAGCACTCCCCTCCAGGGCGGGTGCAGCACTCACAAAATCTCCCTGCCCGCCTCCTGCACAGGCTGAGGATGTTTACAAAGAAAGGACCCTGGCTCCCTGCTGAGTCTCTCAGATGAACTTCTAAACTTCTCAAGTGGACGCAGTGTATCAACCATGACAGTATAGGCAAAGATTCAAAGCCTGGATTGCATGAGAAATACTACAAAGAATCAACAACTGAGATCTCATCTTATTTAAAGGTTTTGCACAGAAAAAGAACTCATCAGCAGAGTGAGAAGGCAACCCAGGGAGTGGGAAATATTTTATCTACTTGTCCCTCAGAGACGGAAGGAGGGAGGGGAGGAGGGAGGAGGCAGGCAGCTCACATCAAACATTCCTTTACTATTCCCTTACTTTTCCCAGAAATGTCTGTGGCTGAGGGAGGCCAAGGATGGGGTTCAGTTGATGAGGATTAGTGGGAACGATTGATGACCTCCGTCTTCCACAGCTCCAGCCCCATTGGAGTCCTAGGCCGACCCCAGAAAGTATAGTGGGGTGCAGAGAGGAAGCTGAGCCAGTGGCAGATGGGCCATCCCTAGTGCATCTGGGCAGCAAGACCAACAAGCCACACCTGAGCTCACGTCCAGCAAGACCCGTGACTTCCCTTCCCAATGCCATTGGGAAGGATGGAGTAGAGGAGGTCGCCCTTCCAGGGCATGGCAGAATGGCAGGAGGTGGCTGCACCCTTCTGAGTTGCAGTCGTAGACAGCAAGTGTTCTGTGATTACGGCACCAGACGGGGGCGGCTGTCCCAGGCTGGCTGCTAAAGACGGAAGTCGCCATCACAGTTCCATCAGTGGAACACTGGCAGAATCCCAGCAACTGGCTCCACTTCCTCTTTGCCAATTGATTCATGGCAGTGATGCCGGTCCTTTCCTGAGATCCCCTCCCGGAGTTTTGTCCTGCAGGCCTGCTGGGCTTGTTACGGAACCAGCACTCTAGGCGTCCAAGCCCCGCATCCCCCAGAACAGGAAGATGTTCCTGCCTTGCGATGACTGCTTCCCTCGCTCTGCTGCAGTGGCAGGCGCGTGTGTGAAATCCATCTTGCTGACCTCACCAATGTGCCTCATTGTTGTATACCTGGCGATGACTTGGAAATTCAGGTCAGAGACTGAAGGGCCAGGACTCTTTGGATTTTGAGAACTCAAGGACTTGGCCCAGAGCCCCATGAGGGCAACAGTGTGGACATCACGGAGTGACAGGGCTTTGGGTCCTCACGGACTATGGAGCACAGCATCAGGACAGGTGGGCACTCAGGGAGGAAGCAGTTGTGACTCACAAGGATTTGGGGACCAGCCCTCAGAAGAGACGCTTCTGTGACCCCCAGCTGCCCCTGGCTTTCAGCAGCCTCATCTGTGTCCCTTGCTGTGGCTTTGAACCGTGTTCTCCTGTGGAAAGCAAGAGTGACGAGGCAAGCTGCTGTCCATTCTTGGCCACGGCTGCCGTCTCAGGCATTGCCCCTGGGAGGGCATCGGGATGCGCCAGAGACTCAGCTAAAGCAGCGGAATCAGCAGCGTGATGCGCTCTGGATGCAGACCCCGCCTTCCCCACCTCTCTCCCCTCGGTCTGGAGCAAGAAAGGCTGCGGCTGGTGTTTCCCCCGTGCTTCTGGAGAGAGGTGTGTGCATGGCCATGGCGGAGAGCTGGATGGTTCCAAACCATGGCTGCCACTGGCTCTTCCCGCCCAGTGCATGAATGTGAGTCCAGCCGTGCATCCACATGATGGCTGCCGTGTCTCAAAATGGAGCAGTGGAGAAGCTACAGGAGAGCAGGTCTTCCCAGTGGGGGCGCCTCTACTACAGCAGGATCCTCCAGTACAGTGCGGCTCTGTACAACAGCCTGGCCTGTGTTTAGAGATGGAGGATGCTGACCAAAGTGCATCCTTGATGATTCCAGCATCTCCACGTCCGTGGTGCTCCAAGTTTCAGAAACTTGCTCTGTTGATTGCGCCTTTCATTTAACAAAAGCACCATGGGCCAGCGCTGGGATGCAGCCATCTCCGGGAAGGCTGTGTGTGGAAGACGAGAGACGCCACCTCACTGGCATGTAGGAGCCCAGTGTAGCCAGGAGGTCTGACCCGGAGACTTGGAATTCCAACTGGGAGGAAGTCTCAGGGTCCCAGCTGGGATGGAAGAGAGTGTGGAGTGGGATCTCTTCTTTTGTGGATGTAAGCCCTGCTTAAGGAAACAGACCAAGCTCTCTGCAAAGGCCAGCAGGACCTCCACTGGACCCCAAGCTCCTGATTTGCAGAATGAACCACGGCCTGGACAGTGGGGCCTTTCCTGGGATGCTGATTGACTTCTTAACAGCCTGGGGTGCTTGGATGTGTTCAGAGCCTCGGGGACACAGGGTGAGGTTTCTGTGGTTTCTGAGGGGAGGTGATGTGGACAACTGCTTATGCATGCCCTCAGCCCAGCTAGCTCCATGCCTGGAGGTTGAGCACCACACAGTTACTGATGAGAAAAGTGCTTCTGACAGGTTCAGGATCCTGCAAAGAAACTCTGGCGGTGGGCAGAGGCGCTTGGCGTGAGGAGCGGGAGTCAGATGCTGACACACGCTGAGGATGACGGGCGGCAGGGCCTGCCGGGCCATCACGCCCCGAGGGGCGGGGGGGCGGGGACCAGGGCACGTTCGAGAGGTTCTGGAGGAAGACAGAAGGCCTGCCTTCTTTCTTCCTTTCTTTCTTTCTCTCTCTGTCCTTCTTTCCTTCTTTCGCCCCTCTACTCTCTCCCCTTCTCTCTCTCTCTCTCTCTCTCTCTCTCTCTCTCTCTCTCTCTCTCTCTCTCTCCCCTTCTCTCTCTCTCCTTTTTCCCCTCCCTCCTCCTTTTCTTGTGGTTTCTCTTCTTTCCTTCTCATCTCCTGTTAGCTGTATGATGAGGAGCCTTTCATGGGACCCTGCCGCCTGCCAAGAAGCACCACGTCACCTTAAAATGAGTTCCACTTCCTACAGATTCATTTATCCTTTAGCCCATTACACAAGGCCGCTCCCATGTGAGCATGCCCCATCCTCAGGCTGCCTTTGCTTGACTCTTAGCTTGTGCAGGGAGAGCATGATGGGGTTAGACGCCTCTACGCAGAATTATGCTGAAGTATTTGCTGTGACTCCTACTTTTCTATTGATGGTGCTCAGCTGCAGCATTCATGGTAGTTTTTATTGCACCAGGCAAAGACACTCATGAAAGAAGACTTCTCAAGCTCCTCAGAAAGTGGCGAGAACACTGAGACGAGTGTGTCCAAATGAGGGCGTACAGCGTGCGGAGAATAAATTGTGATGCATCTGTTACTATGAATGTATTTAAATGTAAACATTTGCCTGCTCAAAACTAGACCTATCTTTCCACCACAGTGGCCACGGTTCCTGTGGTACAGAGCACATTTTGTTAGCTTCTGCCTTTAGGCTCATTACTATTTACTGCTGGCCAGGCATGTCCTTCTGCTCCACACTCAGGAGAGAGGGCAGTGTGCCCTCTCATGAGCTGCGAACCTCTGCTCACGTGTTTTCCATCTGCGAGCGTTTCCTGCAGTGAGATGTGCATGCGTGTGCACACCCTCTTGTTAAGCAAGTGCATAACACTGGAACGAGGGAGCCTTGCACCCCAGGACCCAAGACAGGGCAAGGACCCAGAGACCCCATAGGAGGAGGAGCAGGGCCTGCGGGGACTGTGAAGCCCAGGACGCTAAGGGAACCATGAGCTCTGTGGGACAACAGGATGTGGGGTGACCGCCCCTACGGATCAGGGCTCTACGAAGAAAGCCAGGCTGGGGAACAGAGCAGAGCAAAGCTGAGAAATGAGTAATATAGAAAGGTCACTGAAAGGTAAACTGAGGAAGACTTTTTTTGACTTCTCGGTTGTTTGGAAACCACAGCATGGATTAGAAGCCACCAAGAACCGTCAGCTGGAAGTACCTCACACACCTGCGCCGTGTCAGGGAGTCACCGCGTACGCCAATCACCTGGCTCCGCATCTGACTCCCAGCATTTTCTCGCTGGTGATCTTTCTTCAGATCCCCTGAGCCAGCAAAAATGAAACTGCAGCACAAGCTCTCGGTGGCATTTTCTTTACTCACACCGTATCGAGATCCTGGTGATAACGTGAGTGAAGATTGAAAGATGATTGAAAATGCGTGTAAAAAATACCAGACTGGACAGAACCCTTGAGAAAGCCCAGGGCTTCCTCAGCACCTGAGACTGAAGACTAAAGTCAGGAGACTGTCTGCTGTGACGCTGTTAAACCGAAGTGGGTCCTCCTCCACCTCCCCCACGCTGGAGCCCTGTGCTCCTGGGTCGGAATCCAGGGCAACCGTGCAGCCTTGTCTGATGACAAGGACTCAGCCCAAGGGCCTTCTTCTGGGACTCCTCTGGGAGCCAGCCAGATGGCCGGTCAGATCTTTTCTTGTTGGGACCCCACCAGGCATGAAACAGAAGCAGCACCAGGGCACCATGAGGTGGCACGGCTTCCTTTAGTGCCCGTGGTGGCCTGGGATCAGGACAGCGCTTTGGGGCCACTCAGGGACTCTGGGAGAGATGCCGCTGCTCTGCAGCTCCCTGCCCTGTCTGCCCATGGTGCCCCACTCTGTGAGTAGCTGTCATGTGGCTGCCGAGTTCCTGGCCATCTCTTCCTCAAGTGTTTACTTGAAGTAGCCCTGTGTCCACTGAGGTCAGGCAGGGCATCCTTCAGGCTCCTTGAAGGACCTCACAGTCAGCCACCTTTGCTCCTGCCGTCAACCCATCTCAGAGCCACCTTGGTCTCCTACCAAAGCAGGGTGTCCACAAGGCAGCTTCTCTGATACCTGAGAATGTGGCCTCATCGGTGGGCACTGAGCTTAAGATGGGGCTTAAGATGAGGTTGGAAGGTCTGCGTCTTTCTGAAGGGTGAACTGAGGCACATTCACACACCTGAGGTGCACAGAGAGCCGTGTGAAGCCTGGCAATGCCATCACGCCCAAGGGTTTGGAGAAGCAGGAGGGGCCCAGTCCTGCCCTCCACAGGGCCTCAGGAGGAGGCCCATCCTCTCATCCTGGGATCTGGGATTTCAGCCGCCAGGACTGTGTCAGAAGCCAGCTGTGTTCCAAAGTCACTTACCTGCAGCACTTGGTCAGTGGTGCCCAGCTGCCCCATGCAGGTCTGTTCAGTGCCTGCAGCCACCTTTCTTGCCAACCACGTCTCTGAGAGGTATCCTGAGGGCCCTGGCTGACAGGGACCCAGCCGTGTGCACTCAGAGCGGTGAGCCCCATGCAGCCTCAGTCTAGGATGGGGCTGGTGCAGGGCCACGATGCAGGGAGCTTCAGGGCACTTGCTGGTCTCCCTGGAAATGCTCCCCGCTTCCCTGCTTGCCCAGAAAGACTCCCAAAACCTTCAGGAGAGCCCCATCCCTGAGAGGACTAAGGAGGGCCAGGCCTGTCCCTTCAGCTCTGTCCCGTGCTCAGCAGAGTGCTCTAAGGGCCACCAGCACAGGAAGTCACTGTATGAACAAGGGGACGCACAGGTGCACTCACGGTCCCTGCCCCCAGGTTCCTGGTGACAGCACAGACAGCAAGCAGTGGCTTCAGACAGTTGGTGCCTGCTCTGGCACTGTCACCCACAGATGGACTCTGAGGATGCTTCAGAGAGAAGGGTGGAGGAAGGGCCAGTTCTTCCAGGAACTGGAGGAGGTGAGTTCTTCCAGAACTTTCTGTGCAAGAGCAGAAAAGGCTTTGTGAATCCCTCTGTTGAGGCAGAAGCTCCTCCCCAGCACTCCATGAAAACTGGTTCTTCCGGCTGTGCAGGACCAGGCGGGGGCCATGGCAGGGGCTGCAGGTGAAAAATCCTTATGCATCCTTATGCATCGCTCCTGCACTTGCCGAATCCAAACAACCAGCTCCAAGGTGCTTAAATCCCTGGGCAGGACCAATCACCTCTCTTATAGGTTGAAAACTCACTTGAAACCTAACACTGTGTAAAAACAAATGTAGGGTGGCGGGAGGCCCTGAGGCTGGCTGTGTGTGTCCACTGGCTGCCCCCTGTCCACCGGCTGCCCTGCATGCTGCGACCTCGCCCCAAGCACAGCAGCCCAGCAGTGCCAACACCCTCTGCTTCCATCTGATTCTGTCTGGGGCGCCTTTCCCTGGGTCACGTAGGAACTCTGCTGTCCCTGTAGAAAGTCATGAGCACAGGTGGCCACAGCTCCAGCCCACCATGCAGGACATGCAGCACCCACAGGAAGGCTGTTCTCTTGATTGAGCTGTGGGAATGTCGTGTAGAAAAGCAGGTGGCTCAGGCTCTTGCATGCGCTCCTCAGTGCACGCTTGGGAGTCAGAGGGATGCTCCTCTGGTCTCCAAACATTTAACTGACTGCGCAATTTGTTCATTTTTAATGAGTGAAATGTGCTTCTCTCCATGGAACACAGCTAAGATTCGATTGCATTATTTTCCAATTTTATTTTAAAATTTGATGCAGTTAAGCTTGTGTGTAATAGTATAATAGTGACTGTTTCTCTTCTCTTGTCTCCCATTTGCCCTCTGCTCTCCCTCCCTCAGTACTGGTCAGTCCATTTTCCTTCTTATCAAGCAAATAGGGCTGTATTAGTCACCAGTGCTGTGTAACAAATGATCACACACTTTTAAACCTCAGAGCCTCTGCAGATCAGGCTCAGCTGGGTTTTCTGTCCCAGATGCAGCCAATTATACTCAACTCAGGGGACCTGTGTCCCTATGGGGAAGCTTGTGTGGGCCAGGGTCCACCCACATGATCTTCTGGATGCTGGCAAAGTATGACCATCTTGGTGCAGAGTTCATGGCAGTTTGCTTCTTTGAAGCCAGCAGAGCCAGAAGTGTCCCCTGCTTCTCCTTGCTCCCCCTAGCAGGCATGGAAGGACTTCCTGGAGGCTCAGGTCTCCCTTGGATGACTGCCTGCTGATAAACCTGAGGTCCATAGACTAGGGACCGGTCTGAGTATGCCTGCGTAGCTATAACAAAACACCTCAGGTGGAATAATTATTTAAAAATAAAAGTATTTCTCACAGTCTTGGAGGCAATTCAGGACACGGGGGCAGCCACAGAGTACAACTGGGGACACCAGGAGAAGGGCCACCTGGAGCTCCTTCAGAGAGTGGCAAGAATGACGGGATTAGTGTTCAAAGCTGAGGGGACAGTTTCTGAAGGATTTGTGTGCATGTGGTTTTTACTGCAGTGGCTTCTTGTTAGCGTCAGTGTCTACTCTAGCTCTGGTTCACACCTTGTGTACACTTGTGGTAGACGTTTCCTACCCACTCATCTGTCCACGGGCGCCTTGGTGGACTGTCGTGGTGTTGTGACAAGTACTGCAGGGAACACGTAACGCAGGGTCTTCTTAAGATCCTGACCTCACATCTTCCGGGTGAATACTCAGAAGGGGCGGCGGACAGCTGAGGCTGCTGGTCTCCTGACTTTAGGTTCTGAGGAATCTCAGTGCAGTTTTGCACAACAGGTTCACTAGCACGCCGTCCATCCACGGTGCCCGGGTTTCCTCCCTGATCCTGCTCACCCTTGCCGTCACCCATCCTGTTTAGGTTCTACTACTGGGATCAAAGCCAGATCCACGCACGAATTAGGCAAGGACAGCACCACTGAGCTACTGCCCCAGGCCAGTTTTTAAATTTTGTAACAGGTCCCAATAAGTTGCTCATGGCGGAGTTAAACTCCCTGTCTCTGGCTTTAGCTACCTAACCAGCTGGGGGTGTAGCCTGTGCCACCACTCCCAGCTTGGGCTGAGAACAAGGATTCTGACAGGTGTGGCGTCACATTACCCTGGGGCTGTGATTTACATTTCCCTAATTATCAGTTTAATTACTGAGCATTTTTCACATATGTTAGCCTTTTTTTTATTTTTATTTATTTATTTATTTTTTTTGCAAAAAAAAAAAAAAAAATGAGTTGGACATGGTGGCGCACGCCTGTAATCCCAGCGCTTGAGAGGCTGAGGCAGGAGAATCTCCATGAAAAAAAAAAGACTCAAGCCCCTTTTCCAATTTTTAGACTGTTTGTTGTCTTTATATAGCTTTGTTTGATTTCCTTGTATCAGACGTGTGGCTTGCAAACGCTTCCTTGTTTCAGCAATTTGTCTCTTTCTTGGTTAATAGCTTCTTTTGTTTTCAGAAGTTGTTTATCAGTCAAATTTGTCTGCTTTTGCTTCTGTCCTCCAATTTGGGATTCATAGCTAAAATATCATTGTCTAGACCAGTGTTGCTTGCTTCCCCTTGCTATTTTTTCTACTAGTTTTATAGTTTTATAAACTGGTGCTTAAGCATTTATCCATTTTAAGTTCATTTTTATGTATGGTGTGAGGTAAGGATCAGCTTCCTTTTTGCTCATGTGTGGCTGTGCAGGCTGCTCAACACCGTTTATGGAAGACACACCCCTCCTGTTTCTTTCCCCATGCACACTCTAGACCTTGTTCAAAACCCATTGAGTAATTTAGTAGTCCTCACTATGTAATCCAGGATGACCTCAAACTCATAGCAATCCTCCTGCCTCAGCCTCCCAAATGCTGGGACTACAGTGTGTACCACCAGGCCCAGCTCAGAATGATAATTTTGTGCAAACTCCACAGGCTGTTTCTCTGATTCTCACTTTGCAGAACTGCCTCTCCTGCTCAGGACAGAAGTCCAGGGCTCCAGTGTGCGGGACTGGGGCTTGGTGCCTGCAGCTTCCCCTGCCCTTCCTCACTCTCTTCCGTGGTGGCTCCCAGGTTCTCACCTGGACCCATGAGCTCGTGACCCTTTTTGTTTAGAATAATCCCCCTGATGTGTGTTCACCCCAGAAACCTTGAGAAATGGACCCTCAGTGTGCATCTCCCGGGGGCGTCTTGGTGCATTATCTCCCTGTCCTGGGGACTGAACTCAGGACCTTGGTGCCGAGCTGCCTCCCTGCCCTCATTCATTTGTTTATTTACTCACTTCTGAGACAGGGTCTGGCTATGTTGCTAAATTAACGAGGGTGGCTCTAGCTTGCCATCCTCTCCTCAGCCTCCCAGAGCGCAGTGCTGGGATTGCAGGCCGATGCTGCCACCTCCCACTCTGAAGACTCGGAAAATTCATTAAAGGTCAGTGCATGGAGCCCCTGCCCTCCTCGCAGTCCCCGTTTTTGGTTTTGGATTGAACTCACGACCTTGCTGTTGCCAGGCAGGCCCTTATGCCACTGAGCCACGTCCCAGCCCAGTCATTGCTCCTTTAAATTCCCATATTACCTGAGACGGCTGCGCTAGGTCGCCGTGCTGACTGCTTTTCTATGGGTTCTTCTGTTTCTTTCCCTTTTTTCTCTTTCTCTCTCTTTCCTCTTCTCTCCTTTCCTTTTTCTCTTTGCCCCCTGCCCCTCCCCTCTCCTCTCTCCTGTTTCTCCTCCTTCCTCTCTCTCTTTTTTCCTTCTGTCTTGCTCTCTCATACTGGGCCAGGGCCTTTACAATGAGCTACAACATAAACCCTTTCTTGTCTGTTTGTTTTGTCTAGGCTAGACTCAACCTTGACATCCCCCTGTCTGAGCCTCTCAGAGTGCAGGGATTACAGGCTTGCACCACCAAGCCAGACTCCGTGGTGACTGCTTCTATTTGGCCGGCATGTAAGTTTGGTGAATTAATGGTTTACGCTGAAGGCATGCTTGCCACCACCTCTAAAACTCAGAGTGTTTCCTGAGATGTAGAAGGAATTCAACAAATACTTGCCCAACAATTGCACGACCCGTCAACACTGAAAACAACTCCTCTCAGTGTGCCTTTTCCATTTCTAAAAATTTGTGACAAACAGAAGCAAGCGAAGGCAGCTGCTTTGCCCCAAAGGCGTCTCACCTTCTGGAGGGCACAGAGCTGCCCTTGGGTTTGGCTTTGGTTTCTCGCCCTTTCGTCTCCCATCTTGGGTACAAATACTGACTGTAGGTTTGGAGAAGATTCGAATTTCCAATTCGTTACACGGAGAATCCCCTGCCCTTTCGTCCTGGGCCAGTTTGCTACTGAGAAGTGTCACAGTTTAATCTGGTAAATGCAATATACTCTGTGGAGAAACCCAGATGCCAGCACACTAATGGGACCTATAAAGCTGAATTAAAACTGCCTCACCGTGAAAGGAGCCGCTCTGTTTTGACCCAGGCTTTATTTTCCTTTGCAGCATGAGACAGTGTGAGCTCCCTTCCAAACACACATGCACACTCACACACACACACAGGTGCACACTGCCGTGCACGCATCCATGTGTGGACACACACGCGTGACTCTTGTGCTGACCCCGGGGTCCCTCCCTGCCTTTTGTCCTACAGTCTCTTTACACCTCACTTCGTTTTTGCTTGAGCCTTGGAGACCCAACTCCCAGCGCCACCACAGCCACCCTGATGATGCCTTCATTTCTCATGCCCTGCAGACCACACTGCACCCACAGAAAGAGACATGCAGCTGCTTGGCACAGCTTCTGGGGGGAGGGCAGAGGGTGCCCACAGGGGCAGCAGGACGAAGGGCTGCGACCGAGAGGGGCAGCATCCTGGCTTCCCTTTCTCTCTACAGAGAGCTGCAGCCCCAGCTGGGAAGTCAAATGTCCCTTGGTCAGGAGCCACACAGTGCCAGCCAAGCGGCTCCCACTGGGAGCAGGTGAGGCTCAGGAAATGTTAGCAAAGCCTCTTACCTTTGATGAATATAAAATGGTGAAAATCCAGCATAATAAGGTGAAAATCCAGCATAATAAAGTGAAAAGGGGCAAATGCTTCACGGAGCCGCGTCTCAGGCGCAGACTCCAGGCTCGGGGCCCACACAGGTCACCCCCTCTCCACCGGTGTCCATGTCCCCCCAGTCTGCAACAGCTTCACAGTGGTGACGCTCACCTAGCTGTGTGCACGCAGCCCCAGCTACTTCCACGCTCGAGACCTGCAGGGGATCAATTCCAAGCAGTTGAATTCAGTTGCTCTTAGAGGATCTGGGAAAGAAGAAAACAAATCCAGAAAAGAAATTAGATCTTGATGAGCTCCCTGGATCTGAGTACAGCCGGACCCCGAAGAGTCTCAATGCCACCTGGCCTTGTGCTGTTGCAGCTTCGCTCCCCGAACACAAGGACTGTATCGGTTTGTGCAACCAGCCAGTGAAACAACCTAAAATACCTTAAACAACACAAAAAACACCCACTTGTAAAATTGCTGACTTCCTTAAAAAACTTCAAGATGAAATTAAAGCGGTCAGTTTGCTGATATTTCTTCTTCGTTTCTGTGTGGCAGTTAAAAATCTACCAGGAAGCTGTCGATCGGCCTGTGTTCTTCAGCCAGGTCGGATATGTGTTCACACTGATCCTCTCCAGAGCCTCGATCCGGGCTTCACAACAAAAACCAGAGCCAGAACTCTACAGAGTGAGCAGAGCACTCTCCTCATTGTAGACTTTTACTGGGCAGCAGAAGAGACTACATAGCACGGTCTGCTGGGCCCCTTTACCATCTGCTCCCCAGGGACACAGGGTGCGGGTTTCCTGCAGCTCTCCAGCCCTCATCCCTCCCAGAGCCAGTTTCCAGAGGTGACCCTGACATCCTTCAGTGGAGAGATGAGGGGTGCTCAGCCTGCTCTGGGAACCCCCGAAAGAGGATTTTACAAATCGTGCTCTGTGGGGACATCCTTCTTCCTTGGGCTGGCACTCTGGATGTTCAACTCCAGCTGCAGACACACTGCTTCCTAGCGGCACCCGTGAGCTGTCTGACCATAGAACCCTTGATGAAATGATGCGTGCCTTTACCTTCTGTGGTCTCCTTCTCCTAAGAACAAAAACTCAGACTAAGGAAGCTTGCTTCTATTTCCAAATTTAGTCTACTTGTTTTCTCATAATAAAAATTTCTAAGCAACAGCCTATACTCGGGGAGGTGTTCACATAGACCAGAGATTCACCCTCGGCAGGGCAGTTGCTGGACATTCATTCAGCCACAGCCTGACTGCTGCCCCCGTCACAGGCTGGAAACTGGCAGGAATGACGCACTGCAGACGGTGCTTCCCGGTCTCCACGGAAAAGGTGAGCTGACCCGAGCAAGGGACTCATGCTGCAAGCGGTTTGGCATCCAGTGCTCGAGCTAACTTGGAATTCTTGAAATTGTCATTAGAAAACAGGGAATGATTGACCTGCAAACACTCTGCAGACTGGAAAATGGGCTAAAATCATGCAGGAAGGTCATTACCCTGAAACCCAAAAGGTAAGGCCACCCACACCCTGGCCCATTCACACCTGCAGAGCCCCGCAGCCAGATGCTTTGTTGGTTCGGGCTAAGTGGAGGGACAATGATCAGCAACCCAGGACCTGACTGCTCATCACAGGGGTCCACAGAGGTGCTCACAGGGCTCAGACCTGGGGAGAGGCCAGGGCCCTCGTAACAGAGGTCCTTACCCAAGGACACACACTGTGGCCTTGCCCACAATGCCATGAGGAGTGAGGGCTTGGTGAGGTTTCCCAGGAAGCTGACCACGGGAGCTCGAGTGTCCCCCAGGTAGAAGAGGCCTTGGCCCTGCACAGATCAGCGGCAGTATCTTTTTCCTTCCTCCGGATCTGTGAGGCCACCAGGACAGACACAGACAGATGGAGGGCACCATCAGCAGCCCTGGCATCTGACCGTTGCACCTGGCTCGTGGCCAGGCTGGACTCACATCTGTGTAAACACAGCCGCCTGCTGAGCTCCTGAGAGAGAGTGTGTGTAGGGTTTCCTTGTCTGGCTGCAGCTCAGGAAGGCGGGAAAATCTCAAACTAAAGAAGGCAGGAGGAGCCCTGGGCTGAGCGGGCAAGTGAAGAGGGAGCTTCAGTGTCACCTGCAGAAGTCTCTGTCTAGGTTTGACTGTCCCCCACCACCACCCCGGCAGACCTTCCCTTCCTTCCCCCCATTCCTGCATCTTTCTGGCTGGTCCCAGAGACCCCAGGCGTCCCAGGTGCAGGCTCACACAGTTCAGCCCACACTGGGTCTGAGAAGGGTGGTTCGGAGATCCCGTAGAACTCTACTCCGAGGCTTTATGTTCACATCACCTTTCACATTCCTTTTATTCTCTTGAAACACTCACTTCTTATGAGAAGCACAAGAGAAAAATCACTTCCCTGATTTCAATGGGCTCAGAAAGTAAACAACTCTATTGGCATCGAATGTTGGGAAAAAGGATTCCCCAGGGTTTGGAAGACACACAGGACCAGTTTGGAGCTGGGGTGAGCCTGCTTTATGTGACTCAGGCTGACTCTTTCCTTTTGATTTTAGTGACACCCTGTCTCAATATAAAATAAAGTTTAAATGGCAGTGTAGCTCTGTGCAAAGGTCCTGGGTTCAGTCATCAGTATCACACACACACACACACACACACACACACACACACACACCTGCATGCATGCGCAAAACTTCAAATGTTTCCATTTGATAAACAGCCCACTGTTTCAGAGTTATAATACAAAACTCATTTGAAATCTGGTTAACAAACTCCAGAATTAATGGCTATGCCCAATCTGTGTGTCTTTGGAAAAGAGTTGGTGTGAAACTCCCACGGTCCCTACCAACCCAGCAGGAGGTGCATGCTCAGGGGACAGGGGAAAGAATAGGGTGACCACCAGCAGATCATGGACACAGGCAGGCAGGACCGCAGGGAAACATCTGCCACTGAGCAGAGATTTCTCGTCTTGTGAGCTTGTCTGGTCGTGGCCCCACGGCACTGTCAGTCTGAGGACGCAGTCACCCGGGGTATGCACACCACAGTCTGCACCCTTCCTCACCCGGAATCCCTGCATGTAATGTCCCCCAAAGCACCCAATCTGGACAGCCCTGTCTCCAGCCTCTGTCATCTCACTGCACAGACAAGCATCCTCCAGGCTCTCCACACGCACCAGCATCCCCACCTCAGGGCTGTCACTCCCGCTCCCCTCTCCGGTGACATTGGCAGCCGGTTCTCGGCTATGAGATCGTGGCTGCCTGGAGAACAACCTCCACTATCATAAGCTCCCATGGACTCGGTGCACCTCGGTCCCTAGAATCTCGTCCTATGATGGCTCCCGGATGATTCTGACCCCATCACACCCCACCTCTGAGGACAGGAGCTGCAGGTGCTGTTGGTTTAGTTTCTGGGGCCTTCTGGGGAGATCGGCCCCAGGACATGAGGGGTAGACGGAGCTGGAGGCCGGGGGTCTCTCCCCGCGGATCAGCACCCAGAGTGGCAGGGAGCAGTGTGTGAAACTGCAGACCCAGCAGCTCTGCTGCTCCCCCACGGGCAGTGGGACGCTGGTGTCCAAGGCAGAGATGAGACTGACACTGGTCAGGAGCCCTCAAAGAGAAGCAGGGCTCACTCCAGGTCTCCAAATCCCGGGACCTGAGAGGGGCGGAGGCAGAAGAGAACCAAGATGACCAGGACCTGGAACCCATGAGGCGTGAGCCCTGTCCTCAGGGATCCCCTCAGAGCCCGTGGCATGTGTCTCAGTGTGGAAAGCCCCAAATCAAGTACTCAGTCCTGCACAATGAATTTCCAAGCTGACACTCATGACCGAGAGGCCCGGAGACTCATTCCCTTCTCAGTGCAAGGGTGCAGCTGTGAGCAGCTCCTCACCGGGCACTCTCAGACCCCAACACGCGGATACACACATGCACACAGGCCGACCTCTACACATGCATGCAAACATCCTTGGGTTTAATGACTGACTTCCATTCCTGGGACTAACCGTCGAATGAGCTGGTCGCTAAAGGAATCGTACACAGCAAGGACATCACAATATTCAGAAAAGAAATGGCCGGAGGGGATGCCAACTTGATGGCTCTGCTTTTGTTTGTGTAACTCTTACATGTAGTGCTGTAATATAAAACAGAGCACAAAACAACAGTGTAAAAACCACAGTCCTGTAACCCAGGCCCACCGTACAACAGAAAAAGATACCGCGGAACTGTGAGCAGGATGCAGAACGGCATGGAAGCATGGACTGTGCACAGGAACAGCAGCGGTCAGCGTGGCCAGCTCGCCTGTGGTGTACGTGGCACAGTCCGGAAGTAGACAGGTCACTAAAGGAGGAGCATGTGTACTCACTTGGGCATGGCCAACAGACGCTAACATGTAATCTTTTAACAAAGAGCAGAGAAAAATATTTATCCAAAATCCAGACTCAGGGCATTAACATGTAGTGTTCTAGAGAAATGCATCCCCCCATCTGTCTCCAGATTCCCTGAGTTGGCGACTCCCCGGGAGTGGACTCCTGGTGAGTGGACTCTGCGCCTGCACAGAACTCAGGCAGGGGCTGCCACCATTCCGCTTCCCTCAGGAGGGCCGTGATGCTTCGGTTTGCACAGGTCACAGATTGGGGAGCGCACAAGGCCATAAGCACAGAGGTAGCGCTGCACTGTACCTGTGAACCGTGAGCACACGGCGTGCTGGGGGCCAGCCGGGGTGCAGCCCCTTCCCCCAAGCCCGGCTCGGTTTCCTGCCCCAGCACAGGAGCAGTGATGAATGAGTTGGCCAGGACTCCACAGATCAAGGAACTGCAAGACCAGATGGGGGGACATCCTAGCTGGTGTGACGCTCGGGACATGGCCAGTGTTCCGGAGGACAGGGCCCAGCTGGGCTCTGTCTCCTGTACATGCAAATGAAACCTGAAGGGTGAGGGCTTTAGCAGCGTCATGCGGTAATAATTTGGGATCTAAAGAACTTCCTGAGGCTGGGCTCGGTTACCGCAAAGGACAGGATCTCCTCTCCTCAAGGTCTTTAAAAACCAATCCTGTCCAACTCTGTTAAGCTTCGGGTCCTCTCCGAGCTCAGAGGTGGAGGTGGGGATGAGCCCAGATTCCATTTGGGCCAGCAAAGGCTGTTTGAGTTTTTCTGTGGTATTTTTCCCTTCCTCCCTCTCTCCCCATCACTTTCTTTGTGTTTCACTTTTCTTATTTACAAACAGAAAACGTGGTGTGTCATTTTTGGTGTGTCATTCTGTGAGCCTGGACCAGCCCTGCAGTCCTGCAGTCACCGACGTGGTGGAACAGGGAAGGACTCTCCTCAGTTGATGGTTTTTCTTCCAGCAGCACTGTTTTTCTTTCTCTTGGCCCACAATGGTAAGGTTTAAAATCTGTTAGAGATCAGCACCAAATTGCAATCTCCAACTCTAATTCTTCCTCAGGCAACAGAGAGAATGAGAGGAGAAGAGAGACAGAGAGACAGAGAGAAAGACAAAGCGGTAGAGAGACACAGACAGACAGATCGAGAGGGTTTGCATGCTTTCTTTGTCTTGTTGGGGAGCTGGGTGACAGAAAGGTGAGGGTGGCTTGGGATAAGATTTCTCGCCTCTGCTTCCCTTGGGCTCTGTGGCAGGGGCATAATTATGGTTTGTATCTAGATGTGACCCCAAATCCTCACGTGCCCACAGACAAGGCTTCAGGGCAGTGGTTGGATCATGGGACGCACTATTCCTCAGTGGGCTAATTCGCTGCTAAGTTTCCAGCTAAATGCATTGTTGTAAGGAGATCTGATGGGGAGGTGTCCCCAGTGTGTGACCCAGAAGGCTGCGTTTCCCTCCCTCCCCGACTCTTTCCTGCTCTCTCTGCTTCCTGGCTGCCCTTGGGAGAGCAGTTTGCCCCCAAACTCCTCTGCGATGCCGTTTCTTCACTGGACCCAGCTGACCATGGACTGAAACAGGAGGCCAAACAGCCGTCTCGTCCTTCAATTTGCAGGTATCGGGTTTTTTGTCCCAGCACTGAGGAAAATGGCGAAGGTGGGAATTGTGCCGGAACCCAGTGGCTGGAGGGAATGTGGAGTTAATGCCAAAGCCAGAGGAGAGGCCTCGCCCACCCAGCAGACTTTAGACTGGGGGTTTCCCGGCACCTGTGGGCAGAGAGACCCATCAACAGTCTGGGGCATGAGCCCCAGACCCCACATCTCCCCTTTGGTGTACTTTGAGCCGATGGGGAAGACTCTTGTTTGGGGAGGGTGATGAGCCCAGTCCGGAATCAAGAGGGCCCTTGGCTTTCAGAAAGGACCCCTCCTCAAGGAACTTTTGGTGCCAGGGAACAGGAGCTCACATTGAGCTCCAGAAGCTGACCATGACAGAGGAGATACAGAGAGTGAAAGAACGCTCATGGTGGGCCATGCACAGGGAGAGAGCCAAGAGGCTGCCATGGGGTGCTGTCCTAGAAGACCGAAGTTGGTACAGCCACAGGGCTGGCACAAATGCCACACTGACATAGGACAGGGAGGTGGCAGATGTCTTCAGAATACTTCACAGCTGTTGCCAGTAAGCAGAGGACATGTGAGAGAGCCTTGGACAGACTTGGTGGGAACTGTGAGTTCTTGCACCGCAAGAGGCCAGCTGCCCATACCTGGAGTGCCCAGGTCCCCTCAGGGGTCATGGGAGGCTCCAGCTGCACAGATGCAGCAGTGGGGTCCATGTTTATCAGCAGAAGATAGGACAGAGTTGGGGAGCCTGATGTTCCAGCAGTCATGGCCCAGACCAGGAGGGAGATTCCGGTTCCATCACAGCCAAAGCAGAGCCACCGAGGGTCAAGGGGCCGCAGAGTGCTTGGTGACAGGAAGCGTGCACCTGCAGAGCGTTTAAAGCAACAGATCTCACACTCACTAGGTGGAGTCAGCTGAAGCTGCTGGCCTGTCCTGCTTGGTGACAGGAGGTATTTGGAGAATGGTTTCATCCTGGGGACAACATCCCAGAGTGGGCTGACCCAAGCCACCCAGTTGTGACGTCACTAGGGAAAGAGCGTCACACATGGGATCCATGGGGTACCACAGCATTATGACTGGGCTTGTGACTGTGTACATGTGAGTGTGTGTGTGTGTGTGTGTGTTCAGGTGTGCAGTGAGCACCTGTGGTCTCATCCCCGTTTGACACCCTTCTTTGGAAGCATTCATTTCTCAGAGTGCTTTGCAATGAACATTTCCCACCACCGAGACTTTGGCCTCCCATTGGACGATTCCCACACACTTTGAGAAGATCTTGGATAGTGTGTATCCTGGTCTGCCTGCCTCTTCAAAGGCAAACACAAACTCACAGGCTGCTCTTCCTGGTGAGGACCCCAGGTGCACCCTGCAGTCACACTGTCCTGCCTGTCTGTGTGGCCTAGACCCACACGGGGTCACCCAGGCATTGCCTCTGGCGCTTATTGTGGCTCAGCTGGGGCTGCTGGGTGTTGCAGAGGTGGAGCAGATCCACACCGAGGTGCTCAGGTCCCTCTCCTCTCTCTGAATTCGGCACCTGTGTGGCTGCTGGAGCGGGGACTCTGGTCTCAGGAGCTGCGCCGTGGTGGTGTCAGTGCCAACTCAGGTTTCACACCATGCAGGGCTTGGATGTGGAGTGCAAACCTCCGCTGCAGCCCTGCTTCCTAGGACTCCGGCTCCTCCAGATGAACAGGAACATGAGAAGGGGGAGGGAGGCCGCAGGGATTAGTTTTGTGCAGAATAAATGTTGATCTTTCCTCACCTGCTTTTAGCCAATCTTCACCTCGCTGAAGTTTTTTTTTTATTAAATTTTAATCAAAAGCACAAAAGCAGATTGTTTATCATCGGAGAGACTAACCTTATCGGAAGCCTTTCTTTCCAGCCAGTCTTACAGATATCAGAGGCTCAACAAGCGCTCACCATGCTTCTTCCAGGAGTTCCTAATGGCAGGTCCTGTGGGGAGCTGCAGGGGACTGGGGGAAAGGGAGGAATTAGTTTCCTTTGGGACCAATCTTCTCCCTTCTGAGTGAAGTTTACTGTAGGAAACTTTCTTTGGAGAATGCTGAAGGCTGAATCTTCAGATTTCCCATTCATAACATTGTTCGTGTCTGGGAGATCTCACGCAGTCAGACTGAAGTTGCTTGGTGGATACAATGAGTCAAGAAGCTCAGTGCACTTCCGGCCTCTAGCAAGGCTCTAACATGAAGTCTTGGCTTATTGCTAAGGTGAGTGGACAGCATCCAGGAAGTGTGGGAAGCCTTCCCCTCCTAAGTGGATATTCCGGGAAGAGGCCCATGCTTTGCACTGAGCTAGCATAACTTGTCAGCGTTTTCTTCCCTAGATGCACCTTCCAGTGTAAGAACCTCAGCTGCACAGTGACAAAAGACACCCACAGCTTAGCTTAAGGATCACTGGAAAGCAATTCAATAAAAAAGATACATTTCATTTAACGTTGTTTCTTTAAGGTGCGCCCACTTTCCTACAAATATCTGCAACGTATCACCTTTGTGATCGAGTAACCACAAGATGCATGGAAATCACATTTTATTTACCCAGTGGTCTGTTGCTGAAAAAATAGGCCACTTTCAAGTCAGCTGCTGTGAACTGCACTCCTCTATACACGGATGTGTATGGGTCAGAGCAACACGGTGTTTTGCCCCTTTGGGGGCAAAGAGGAGAACATCTGGGTTGAATGGAATTTCCCACTTTAGTATTTTAAGAAATCTCTGCACTCATTTATACTAGTTTATGTTTCCCCCAGCAACATTTCCTTTTATTTCTCCCCACAGCCTTGCCAGCTGAAAAACTCCGTGCTTTCTCTTGTGTGAGAAATCCAAAACATAAATAAAATAAAGAGTGAAATAAAGGACAGGTAGAAGAAAACAGGGAGATAAATACTATGCAAATGGGAAAGGGATCAAAAATCTGAGGGAGAAGGGAAGGGCGTCCAAGGCTCGGGGAAGCGTCATGAGGGTGCCCGCTCGCCCACAGTGAGGGTAACTACGGTGCACTACAAACATGCAGTGGCATGACAGAAAAGAAACTCAGGATGGGGTCTAGCCACCGAGGGCGGAGAGTGGGAGAGGGAAGGGACAGAGCACACCAAGGTGCCCGAAGCACGTTTATCTCCTCACTGAAACGAGTGTGAATGTCATGAGCTCCAACAGCAGAGAAACTTTAGTGACTTCCTAGGAGAGACGATGCTATTTTGTAAGATGGTCAGCAAGTATTATTTTAATGACCAATTCTACTCAAATGTCTTAAGGCTTCAGGAGAGCCCAGCTTTCTTCTCAGTCCTTCACAGAATCCAAACCTGCTTCCTTTCTTTGCTTCTCCTTGAGACCTTTGAAGGAAAAGTGTCCTTGCATCCAGGTAAGAATTTCTCTCTCCTTGTGGTCACCATAGTCACTGGGAGCCGACCAGAGAGGTCAGCAGGTGGCCTCTGTATGCACCGGGAGAGCCAAATGTGTGTAGTTTTCGTAGGTTTCGTGGTGTTTGGAGACCTTGAATGGCTGGTCAGGTGTCACCACCCCTGCCCCTGACAGCCTCTCAGCACGGGGCAGATGGAAGGTAGCATCAGGCCCTGGAATCCCCAAGCTTCGGCCTCAGCTCTGGTTCAGTTGGACCAAGGAGTGTGTAGGAGTCAGGAGACGCTGAACCCGAGGCGGGTGAAATGCGGTGCTGTGCACTGAGAATGTTTACCCACACTACCTCACATCCTTACAGGTTTGAAAGGCAAATATTGACCTGCATGATGCAGAAGAAATCCTGGCTCAGCAAAACTGAACAGCTTTCCCCAAACTGCTCAGCTGCAAAGTGTTCCTTCTGACTCAGAATCCTTTGGCTCCATCACCAAACTGCAGCCTCCCGGCACCGGGATTCAGCCTCCCTGCTCCCCACTAACCTCAGGCACGCTTGGAGTGTGCGAGGCCCCCACAAGATGCCACAGCCTGCAAATTCTGGTTCAGAATGTTTCCAGCATTGCTTCCCTACTTAAAACCATCATTATGGTTGATACATTGTGTCAACTTGAGAAATTTAGAGGTTTTACTGAGAGACTCAGCGGAGGGACAGGATCCTCAGTGTGCAAACATCCTAAGTCTGCGGCGCAAGAGGAGGGTGGGAAGATGGTGTGGGTGCCACACTTTGGGGGGCCGGGGTAGCCTGCTTACACTATGCAGGAAGGAAACAAGACTTGCCCCCCCCCCACTTTTGCTGTCTTCTGCCACCTGGAAGTGTTGCCAACGTGCCATGTCACCCTGCAACAGAGCTTACAGACTGACTCACTAACTGTGAGCTAGATAAATCTTCCCTCTTTAACTCTGGGGATGAGTATTTTGTCTTGTCAATGAGAAAAAAAGTAACTAAGACAACTATAAAGGTGTAAAAACTGATTTTTATCTCGTTAAGATTTCGTTTTGGAAACACAGAGGGCCAGGAACTCCAATGTAAATTTAAGAGCTTATTTTTTGTTCCTCAAAGGTAAATACAAAATGAGCCAAATTCCATAACAGTGTACATAGAAACTCTTTAGGTATAAAGAAAAAAAAAACTCATAAAGCCTTTAATTATGACTTGACTGCCTTTCTAGTTTCTGCAAAATGTGTATCGCTATACTAATCTGAAAGTGATTTAGATAATGAGATGAGATCCATTGTTCACATGTTTGTAACTTTAATAGCCTACAATAGTTGGAAAATTGCCCTTAAAAAAGGAAACGTTTTTAAACTAAATGTCAGGAGAATAAAGTGAGACTGCTTCCATCGTGTTATCTTTTTCCTTCCGGACTTGCTTCAAGATGTGTGAATGGGGTGAACGCCAAGCCAGTCCACCTTTTACATTCCAAGACTTTTAGATAAAAGTGGGCTCTCCTAGGGCTGCGCTCGGAGAGGAATTCTCAGCCTAATCCTACGTCTGCTTTTATAAACTGTCGTGCAGGAGGCTCGCTTGATCTCCCTCCTCCCTGGCCAGCAGTCTATATTTTTCCACATATCTAAGTCATTATTTTAACTCCTCTGCAAAGACTCGTAAACCAAAGCAAACAAAAGGAGACAAACAAACGAAACACACTGAGTGCATGTGGGACTATTTTTGGTTCACTGGAAATTACATCCAGCAGTGGTGCCTGCACAGCCTTGGCGAGGCAGTGCTCGGGGAGCCTGCACTGACACGTCAGGCGACACCGGCCGGGCCCGGGTCTGTCACCACCTGCAGGGGGCTGGCGGGGCGGCTCAGCACAGAAGGACAGGCTGGTGGGGGCTCCGGGTGGGGGCACGGCCCGTCAGGCATCCCCCTGCCCCGCCAGTGAGGAAGAAGAAGTGGATGGAGAGAAGGAGAGGGGAGCCCCCCTCCCCGGGAGTCTTGGGAAAGGCTGTCACCACGTGAAAATGGGTTAAACTTAGCGGTCTGCGGTAAATACACAAATATTCTGAAAATGAATAAAATTACTTTGTAGTCCATGTTTCTTGACTGTGCGTAGCTAGAAAATAAAGTAACTCTGTTGTAAACATTAAATAAAGAAATATGAAAGTCTTGCTTAAGTTGAAGGCAATAGTCAGAGACTTGGGGGGCTGCTGTGTCTTTAGCTGCAGCTAGCTTGAACCCTTCCACCAGGCCCAGGGATGGCCTCTCCCCGCGCTGCCTCGGCCCTTCTGTCACACAGGCAGCTGAAACTCTAGATGTGGGATGTGCAGAATCACATTCCACCCTTGGGGAATGAGTGCCCGAGTTCCTTTGACAGCTTCCCTTGCAAAGCCATCGCCATGCTCTCCTACACCACCGTCTTGGCCCCAGACCGCCATCTTTTCACTCCCATAATTCTCTGGGTCCTTGTGGTTGTCCCTTTATGCAGCGTTCTGGCACATTCCCTGGCCAAGGCCAGGAGGAGATAGGCCAGGTCACAGCTCTTGGGACAGGCATGAGTACTTCTAAGATGAAGGGGCAGGGGCGCTCAGTAGGGTGGGCTGCCCAGGATGGGGCTCGCCCTGCACACTGCGCTCGTTTAAAATGCAAACGATCTGGAACCCACACCATTCCACCTGTCACTGGAAAATTGACTTGGGACCAAAGTGGAGAGCAGCGGGACATCAGATAGGTGCACATTTGCACTGTGTCGAGGAATATCTGCATATTAAAATCTTCAAAGCATGTTTTCTTCCCCAGTAACCTATCCCCGTGAGTCATAACTCAGTGTCAGGGAGCCACTGTCCGTGTCTAACCTAAATTCTTCATGCTGTCATTAAGGTCACCTCCTTTAGTTCTGCTTCCTTAAGACAGAAAACTGCTGGCTGCCTCTGTCCTGTCTGGGAATTTTCTTGTGTTTTAAACAGAGGGATTGAATCACTTTCAATATTTCTGTTTGGGGTTAAATAACTCTGGTGCCACCCTCTCTTCCTCCTGCACTGAGTTTCTATGATCAGAGATGACACCATGGTGACCTCAGGGACGCAGACTGCACTTTAGGGGAACTATGTCTTGGGCAACAACCCAGGAAATTCCTCAGCAGCCATCAGCAATCAGTAAGCAGCTCTTCATGCTCGGAGATAAGCCGCTGGGCTGGGACTGCAGGGAGCAGGTAAGCAAACTCAGGCTCCCGGTCAGGAGCATGACGCTGCCGACGCTGGCTCCCGCCACATCTCCCCAGCCTGCTGCCAGCAAGCGACAAGGCTAGCTGTGGCAGGACAGTGGGCTGGGGACCCTGAAGCTCGGCACCTGAAGCTCTGTCTACATGGGGGACAATCATGTTGGCACCAGATGCCAGGCAGGGTGATGGCCAGGAGGGCAAGTGGATGTGGAAAGTTAATTTCTAAGGCATATCTGTCACATGCTCTGTCTTGTCACCTTACAATGCAATTTTCCTTTCTGCCTAATATTCACATCTTCCTTACTCATTCATCCCAGCCTCAGGTGCCAGGGAGTGCCAGGGAGTGGCATTTCTTATGTGCCACACACTGCTGCGTCACATGGAAACGGCAGAGGGACACTGCCCACTTCCCGTTCTGTAGAGAGGCGAGGGGGCTTGGAAATCCAAGACCAGCAGAAGGCCTGTGTCAGGTGTACTGTGGAGGCTGAGGCCTCAGATGACGCCATCCTTCCTGAGGGTACCTGCGGGCCATGGCCGGGTAGATGGCTCTGGGACCCAGGTGTCTGCTACTTCGGACAGTGTCTGGGCCAAAGCACCGCTTTATGGAAGACAAGCTGAAAGCAAAGCAAATTGATTTATAAAGCAGACAGTGACTTGTGACAAGGGGTCCAGGAATCCTCCCTCTGCTCTTGGTGGCTTCTGCAGTCCCTGGGTATTTTGTGCTTTCAAAGACAAGCTGGCAGTTTCCAGCAGGGGAAAAGCAGGGTGACCTGTGCAGGTTCCCAACTTAGTGGCGAGGAGAAAGTTAGTGACCTCTGGGCCAGCAGAGCTGCTCTGAGAACCTCTGCTTCCAGTGGGTGATGCCCTTTGAACCCTGGCCTGCCTAGCCTGCCATGTGCTCGCAGCCCTGGGCTTCTACGACATGTGCAGAGCACAGACACTGCAGAGGCGCTGATGGCAGGGGCTGGGTTGGGGGAAACTTAGAGAATACAGAATTATCCCCGATCTCAGTGCTCGTGGCAGCTTCCCACACCACCCAGCAGGAAGTGACCCAGCCCACGTGGGCTCCTCAAATGCCTGGTCACTTGTCCCCAGTCCAGTACTATCCTTAGGGTAGCCAGGAGGCCAAGAGGATCACCAGGATGGCCCTGGCAGGACAAAGGGCACCACAATGTGGCAGAAGCACCCAGGGAACACTGACCCGAACAGCGGACCCAGGCCTGGGTTATTTGTCAGAGTACTGTGATTAGGGAGCACTGTGCCGCAGAGGACCTCGGGCCCGGGCCTAGAGGGAAACTCGCGTGGCTCAGCTTGGCGGCAGAATCCAGGACTATCCTCCTGGCCCAGCTCCGACTCCACCGAGGGCTGGCACCACTGGCGTCCTGAGCTGTGGACCCCAGCCTGCCACCCGCCCTGGCCCCACTGCCTCTCCTGCCCCCCGTGCTCTCCTTGTGCTCCATTCTCCCAGCTCTGCAGGGATTCACACGTGGGGGTTCGGTCCGCCCCCCTCTATGAGACACCGCCTTAGCTGAGCACATCTGTGCAGCTCTGTCCAGCCGGGACCACATCTGGAGGTCCTCGGGGCTGCAACTTCAGCATACAAAGCCTAGAGAACACAAGTCATGCTGGAGTAGGAGGTGCCCTCTCCTGAGGCCACTGTGCAGCCCAGGAATCCCTTCCTGAGGGCCACGAGGGCCCCAGAGAGGCCCTGATCCCACTTCCCACTGATTCCCCTATGGTCTCTTCCTTGTTGAATTACTTGAACAAATGTGGAAGCTCGGCAATAAGTGCCACCCTGTTTCTGAAAACAAAACAAGACAAAAAAACGGGTCTTTGCGTAATGCACCCCTGAAAGCTCACCACACCCTGGAGAAGAGTGGGAGGGGAACAGCTCCAGAGGAAGCCTTCAGCGTCAGTCACCTTCACGTCTGGGGTTCCTCTAAACAAATCTGCAACTCGCTGGAGCATTTACAGCCGGTGTCTGGAACAGCTGTGAGGCTGCCTGGAAATGTTCCCCGCCTCACACAGCAGGCCTAGAGGACCTGGCGGGGAACTGTTTAGAAGGAGCTGGAATCCAGGGTGCCCTGGATGGCGTGCTGGACATCCAGGCTGAGCCAGGCAGCCCGAGTCGTGACCCTGTTCTGTGGCTCTCCAAGCCCGTGACACAGGAAGCTCGGCAGCTGTCAACCCTTGTCTGCCTCCATTTTGCTGCAAAATAAGGAGGAGTGATGGGATGTACGTGGGTCCTGCCCAGTGTTCCTGGATGCTGTGTAAGCCGTGACTTAGGACTCACTGGTGGCAGGTCACTTGGCCCTGCAGCTGCTAGCATGGTCCCAAGAGCTGCAGCGGGAGGTCTGTGAACCCGATGATCCCCTGTGGCTGCAGGAGCTGGCCTCGTGGAGGGCACTCAGGTCTGTGATCACAGAGTTTCCCGGCGGGAGCGGGCAGAGCACAGGACCAGAGGGGTTTAAGGAAGAGTCTGGGTCCAACCTAGATCTGAGTGGCACTTCCTCAGAGATCATGGCTGAGTGCATTCAAAGCATGCTGAACGCTTGGGATTCTGTGGACTGTCCACAGAATAAAATGATACCTGCATCGGGCAGATTAAGAATTTCTATCAATTTGACCTCTGGTACCACAAAAAAAAATTTCTATCAAAATAGCCCCTGACATGTAAACTCTGTGAAGTGTGTTTCCTATTGACACATTCAAAGGAAAAGCAGTGCTCGCTTCCCTGACTTTTTATTAATTTTTTACGTTATTAAGTTGTGGAGACCTATCGCCTTACAGCTTATCTAAATTCCCAAGAAGTGCAAAGGAAACTGCCTGCATGCACAGCTTGCAACTCTGCAGGGGGAAAGGTGGAAACGGGGTGAAAAAGCCTGTTTAAGGTCCCGAAACCCGCAAACCCAGGAGGAACCGCTCTGTACCAGCCCTGGGGCCCGAAGAGCTGAACCAGGAAGGGTCCCTGCCAAACACCTTGGGGAGTGAGGGGCCTGGGGTCCTCTCTGTCTCTGTAGGGTTCAATTCAGGAAAGAAGAATGCAGCACAGGAAGGGGAGCCATCAGAAGAGATAAACCGGTGCATAGCAGCAGAAGGGGAACACTGATCCAATTTTCATTTACAATGTGTTAAGTATTAACACATGAGGAAAATATTAAAGTGGGGTCCTATTTATCATGAAAAATATAAACACAGAGAGTAACAGGTTAGGCCCTCGGAATGAACTGCAAGCACATTAGCACCGCTGCGTGGTCCAAAAACTAACATGAAAGGCGCACACCCGCCGCGCGCCCCGCATAGAGGAAGGCAAGAAGTTCACGGGGAAAACATCCCTCTGATGCCGGCGGGAACTCGCACAGGGGAGCCAGCCGAGCGCCCGGCACAATGTGCTCACCATGACCGGCCCAATGCGGGGCAAGGCCCGGGCTTCTGAGAAACGGGACAGCTGCCAGCGAGCGGGGCGCCTGTGAGCTCCAGTTCACGGTGACAAAGCCAGGCCACTCAGCTGAGCTGGGAGAGGTGCCGGCGAAGCCTCCGAGCTGATGTTTCTGTAAGACACTAATTCACTGAGACGGGAAAAGTTTCTTTCTTTTTGGAGAGGAACGTGTATTGAAATGTACAGAGCTAGAGTATCTTAATTTTTGAGGAGGTTTTTTAAATAAAAATAAGTGAATATGTTGGGTTTCCATGACGTATTTTAAATCTCAATGTATAGAATGCTTTTTTAGAGCTGTGCTGTTTGTACATCAGGACGGACTTGTTTTCTTCTTTTCCACTACTGGGGCTTGAACCCAGGGCCCTCACACAGAGCTACATCCCCGTACCACCCCCTGTCAATTTTAAACAGGGTCTTGCAAAGTCACTGAGTTGTCCACACTGGGCTGGAACTTGCCATGCTCTTGCCTCCGCCTCTCAGAGTCATAGCAGGGCTGAGACGGGACAGTTCCCTGGTGTCTGTTCTCATATGGTCCTAATCCCATCCTGACAGCTCCCCTCCCAAGACCAAGCAGCATCCAAAGCCCCACCTTCAAATCCCCTCGCAGTGGGGAGCAGTGTTCAATCCTGGGGGACCCCATCTTTAATGCTGCGGTCACAGAAACTTGGGAAATGTAAAGGGAAGCATTTTCATTCCATGTTGCTGTTTGCTGCCGGTGCAGAGCCAGACACTGCACTGGGTTGACCTGCACCAGAGATCAGGGGCACCTAACTTCACCCCCCACCAAATTCGCCTGCTGCCCACTTTCAGAATGGGTGCTATCCTGGCTCCTGGCCACTTATTCACACACACGGTGAGGATAACGAGGTGCAAGGCAGAGAAGGTCATGGCAGCCCGAGGAACACCTGTGTGGCTTTCACAGCGTGTGTCACCTGGGGCTCAGGGAGCCATGCTGGTCCACGCCGGAGCATCAGGCACCGAGTCCTGTGGGGCTTTGTTTCAGCACAGATCTAAAATGTCCCCCAGAGTCCCATGCTTAGGCTGGGGCTTTTGCCCAGTGACTGGATCTCGGAGCCCCCGTACCTCTCAGTGGATCCAGCCTCTGATGAGCTCCTAGCTGAGGTGCTGTGGGGAGCTGGGGCAGGTTAGTGGTGCTGGCTGGGGTGTGACCTGGGAGGGTGATTTCTAGGCTCTGACCCTCCTCCTTTCTCTGCTGCCTGGACATCATGATGTGCCCAGCCTTTCCTCAGGCCTCCCAGCAGCTCTTTCTGCTGTGGAGCAGGCTGACCAGGGACTGAACTCACAGCAACTGTGAGCCGAATAAGCCCCTCCCTCTTCCGTGAAGTTTGAGTGCTGTGTAATTTCACTGGGAAAGCTCTCTAACATGCTCTTCAGGCATGGCCATTTTAGCAGGAAGGTGCTGTATGTGGACTTCAAGAGTGTGCCAGGGCTGTGTGTGAAATCACTGAGACTCTGCATGGACTGCATGTGAAATGATGTCACCCTGGATCAACTCGGTTACATGCAGCACACAAGAAACCAGTTCTGCTGTCCCATGTGGCTCTGCGGCTCTCATTATGTTGCAGGTGGGCGGCACTGGTCCCCAGGATGTTCAGTAGGTTTTTAGCAGCAAACCCACCCCTGGGGGCTGTGCTTCTAGAACATTCCACTGAGTTACAAAATGAGCATGAGTGTTTCCTGGCTGTTCTTTGGCCAATGGTCCCATACAAATGAACAAGGACACAAACCCTGCAGATCGTTCTGAGAGCTGATGTGGTGATGTCGAAGTGGAAATTCTTTTCCTGGGCTCGGTAATAACTGAGAAAAGCTGCCCGTAAGTGTGTGCTCAGCCTGGCCTGTGGGGCTCCCTGTTCCTGCATGTGCTTGGTGGTCATGCTGATTGGTGACTGAGCTTACCCTGCCTCTGCCTCTGTCTTCCTTCCTGAGGAGCCCGACTGAGAAGACTGGGCTGGATCTGCTAGTTCACCACCCAGGCGCTGGTCCAGGAGGGTCCACAACAGCTCCATGGGGCCTGCCCCTGGCCCTGGGCACTGGCTGATTTGGGGTTCAGTCAGAGGCCCAGCCCATCACCCCTACAGCTGCTGGTCTCATCCTCCTGCTGGCCTCCCTCACAACGGGAGCACTGTAGAACCTGCACGGAGGAGAGGCAGGGCATCCCGAGGCCCAGAGCATCAGGTCACCCTGGTGCTTTCCGGAAACCAGCTGAGCTTGGAGGAGTGGGTTGTCCACTCTTTAACTGCCCACACAGGTCATCAGCACACAAGCTGGAGAGGCACAGGGGTCCCACGTCACTCCTGCCCAGAGGAAAACGCAACAGTGCTGGAGGAGAGCAGAGGGGCACGGTGGCACATGCGTGGCAGTCAGGGGTGCTCCACACTGGGCTGAGTGGGTACCTGACCCTGCGAAGATCCCCTGTGGGCACAGGGCTGGGACCCATTCTAGGGAGGGAAGGTAGCTGCAGGGACAGGAGGGCGAGCGGCAGAAGAGAAGGACAGAGGCCATTGTGCTGCATCACCGCTGCCACACGCAAGCCCGAGGAAGGCCCTGGAAAGTGTTTTTTGCTTCTAATAAGATGTGCAGTCAGGCTGACCACACAGGGGGGCCCTTTGGGCCAAATGCATTCATGTACACTGTTTTCTTGACACCTAGAATTTGCCTCCAATTATACCTGGCTTCCGTACAGAGATGGCGTGCTCCAAATTGTTGTCACTTGGAAACCTGTGACGATAAGCTTTGGGATGTGGCCACGGTCTTTGCCTCCTGCTCACAGCTCCAGCCCTGTGGGGCACCAGGAAGGCAAGCTCGGGGGAGTCACCGTTTGCCCATCTCACCTGTCACCCCGGGTTTGTCCATTAATGCACTGTTCAACTTTGCAAGAATTTAGCATCGTCGAATCTTTGCTTGCTTTCCAGATTGTGTGCCTGTCCAGATGGTTGAGACTCCCGTTTCAGCGATCAAACAGGGACCATGTCAGCACATGAGGAGTTCATTTTATCATTGTAGACTTAGTTTGAACCCTCAGTGTGGCGGGCTGGGGAACAGTCCTTCTCCTCTGAAATGAACCACAGCAGTGAGATCAAGCCGGGAATCGTCTCCCTGAGATCTGAACTGCAGCCTCAGGAGCGCTGTGGTTCACAAACCTGTTTTAAGGCGCTCCTCAGAAAACATCACCTTTGTTCACCTGCCCAGGACCCTTTCGGGCCCGAGGACACCGTGCACCTGTGTGTGCGGGAAACGTCTTCCCAGCTACACAGGCACAAGCCGTGCATCCCAGTGAGGAGGCACGGACAGCAGTCACGACTGAGGTCCCCAAATACAACAACTGAGCCTGTCATCGGGAAAAGTACAAAGCACAGCCAGAAGCAAAATGGACAGAGTGCAGACAAAGACACTTAAACTGATAAGGGTCATTTGCAAGGGAGGTGTGACCTCACAGGTGATCCAGGACAGGCCAAGCACACAGACAATGGCTTGCCGTGGTCTGGACTAGAAGCAGTGGTGCCCTGACCTGTACAGGCACTGAGGATAGCACTGCTGTGATCCCTAACAGGAACATATCTGTGCCAAACTGGACGGCAACTTTCAAAAGTCAACATGAGGGTGTCTTGGGACTGACGCGCTCTTCGCCTGTGGAATCTACATTACAAAGTTTGACATGCAGACCGAGATAGGACTGCAAGACTTCCACAGCTGCATCAGCTGTGACAGTGTAGAAAGGCAAAGAAAGAGACACAGCTGAGGCTCAAAGCCGGCGAAGCAAGTTGGAAGGGGCAGCTGTTCTCTGGTCATTCTCACGGTGAGCCTCTCAAAGAGAGAGGCGGACACTGGCCAGGAAAGGAGTCCTTTATATCTTAGAAGCAGACAGTGGGAGGTCGGAGGCAGAGCTGTCTCAGATGGAAAGGGGAGGGAGGGAAGGAAAGAGAGGAGGAAGGGATGAACGTGACCACCGACCAGCTCCACTCGAGGAGTGTAACCACCATGTACTACAAATACTACTCATAAAAATAAGTTTAAAAAGAAAATAAACAAGTGAAGGCAGAAGGCAGATGAAAGCTCCGACCAGCTTGACGTTGAGAGCTGCTCCGTGCAGTGGCCTCGGTTGTGCACGCAGTAATCACGACTTCCTGCCGGTGGAAAGAGACCGCAGCAATGCAACCCAGCCGTCCTTCGGAGGACTCTGCCCTTTAGCAATTTCGAAAATGTCTTCCTGACATTTTCGCTGTAACTATCAAATGCTTAAAAATAAGCGCGTGTAAAAACCTTTCGGGACAAGCACACACATCCCAGCTTATTATAACATCATGTCATCTTTACTGCTGCCGACTCGGCTGCCGCCTTCCAAGGTGCAATTTTATTAACCCTTTTGGTCTCCCAATTACCGGTGTGTTCCAGCTAATGTTGGTAATGATAATCATCGACAGTAATGAACATCACAATTATGCATGAAATTCAATTTTTAGGACCTGCTGCCTCGTGTTAATTACAAATCCTGCGCTAGAACTCCCTGGGGGCTTTGGTCCGCCTCTTCTTAGAGACTGTGCCCTGCTCTGCCTGGGCGGGGTGCCGCTGACCCCAGGCTTTGTATGGAGCGTGGGCAGCTGCAGTTCACTTGGACTCAGTACATTCTTCTGAAAAAAAGAGGTCCTCGGGGAGCCATGCAGCGTCTGTTGCTTGGCATCTTTGGAGTGAGCCTTAAGTTTCTCCATGACAGTCAGCAATGTAAACTCAGGTGAAATCCCCCAAACTCTGTAAGGTAATGAAGGAGAATTTTAGAGTTAGGGTACCTGGAGTTATCTATTCCATCTACCATGGCCAAGATCTGGATGTCTCTTTTATTTCCTGCATTCCTGAGAAGCTTGGGCTTCCTCTGGAAAGGCCTGGCTTCCTGGGTATGAATGCACTGGATCCTCCTGACCCCACCACTGGCTGTGCAGGCAGGAGGCAGGATGGGGGAGGCCAGCCAGAGGTCTCAGCCAGAGAGAGCAGAGTTTTGTTCCTCAGTGGGCTTCCTAGCCTCAGGAATTACCTTTCCTCTGATTCTGTCTTCCTGACTAGTGTAGCCTTTTGGTGACTGCCTTGCCTAGCGAGCTGGTAGGAGACGAAGCCCCTGGGGCCGCCTGTCTCATCTCCAGGAAAGAAGACTAGGGAGATGAGCAGGTGTGTGCCAGGCTGACCTGCTGCGGCCGCCCAGAGCAGCCTGCCCCTGGGCCAAGTGGGAAGTCGAGGAGCCTGCCCCCATCTGTGCTCTGAGTGCAGGGACCCAACACTATGGAGCCTCCAGGAGCAAATTAACACTGGAGAGGCACTGGAAGGGGTCAGGCACATTCGTACCACCACAGGGCTCCTTTCAGACAGAGACGCCCTGCGTCATACTACCTTAAAACCAAGCGTGAAGACATGGCCTCTCCCTCCACTGCGATTGCTGTGAATCAGTTTCCGCACAATGCAGGCCACAGCAGGAGAAGTTTGGGTTTTAGAGAGAGGTAGGTAAGTAAGTTTGAAGTGCAGGCTGCTGCGACTCTGCTGGTGTAGATGTGGAAACCCTTCAAGTCCTGCTTCTTTTCCAGGAGGCGGGTGCACACTGCTGCTAGGGGCTGCTGCGAAGACGTGGCATTGAGGCCACCATGCTGTGAGTGCCATTGTGTGCACACTCCGCGCCAGCTCTGGCCCTCTCTCTCTGGTTTGCACAGTGACTTCCCAAAGTTGGATTCTTTGTCAGTGTGTCCAGCCGAGGGACAGAAAGGCAGTCTGGGCAGGTGACGCCCTCTGCCTCTCAATCTCAGGGTGGATGGGAAGAGGCGCTGCAGGAGAGCAGAGGAGAAAGGGGTGTGGGGAGAGGGCAGAGACCCCTGTAGGATGCCAGGGTAGCTCTTAGGGCTCGGGGTTCCGTCAGGGCTTCCAGGTGGGATCTTACAGCCACGTCCCCTCAGGGAGATGCATGCCTGTGGGTTCCGTTAGCCTTTTCAGCACAATAAAAGAAAAAAGTATAAAAGTAAAAAGTAGCCTTTATTTTAAGGACGTGGGAAGGAGCCCATGACCATAGGTGGTCTGGCTTCCTCTGACCGGAACATGGGGTTCGGAATATACATACAACCTCTGACCAGGGGGTGGTGCTTAGGCTGAGCATTGTGACCCACGAGGAGCTGATGGGACTTTTCTCATCCACAGCAGGAAAGGCAAAAGGAAGTTGTTATAGGGGAAGCAGAAGTGACCTCACGGAGACATTCAGCCTCCCACCACCAACCCTGTAACTTATTCTAGGGCAAAGCTCTTTCATTCCCATTTCTAAGGGGTGCTTGGGGCAACGTCCTGGGGATCCCTCAGGGAGCACCTGGGTCAGATCCATTCTAAGCAAGATGTTGCTTTCCCCTTCTGACCGCCCTGAGCACTGGCGTGCTGTCACCTGAACTCTTTCTCTGTCCATGTCTTAGAGGGGGCAGTTAACTCTGGCATTCAAAAGACATGAAAACTACTTTTTGAAAATGACTGAATTTACATTTTGGAGAAGCCCGCACACAGGTACTCAGCAGACAAAGTTCAGTCAAACCAGTCTTAGTGTTGATGCTGTAACCCTGCCTAGGAAGACAGTGCTCAGCCCGGGGTCCGGGCCCCCCGGAAGGAATGGGGCTGTGTCTCTGTCCTTCCCGAGCTGCCTTCCCTCCACCTTGGGTTTTCCGATACCACTGGATCTGAGTCTGCACAGGGCTCCAGAGAGATCTCAGTGCCACCCAGGTCCGTGGCTTCCTTTCTCGTGGTGTCTGTTTTCTAACAGCATCCTTATCAGGGAGTCTGTCTGTGTTATCAGCTCTGTTTCTACTTTTCAAAAAGTGCTTCTTAAGGAAGGAGCAACATCGCCTGGGCCACAGGCGATGGAAATTATTACCAAGGGCACATGGTGCATCCCTGGGCCTCCTCTCTTGTGTTTTCAGGATCCCTTGGTTAATGACACAGAGACAAATCTCACCGGGGAAGCAAGGGTCTGGCATGAGCTGTGGTTTTGTCCATTTTGGAGAAAACATTGGAGGGGAAGAAATCACATCATCAAAGAAACACACTTGATATATCCTTGGAAGATGTTAGCTCTAGTGACTCCGCAGTACCTGACTTTCAAACTAGATTTGTTTGGCCGATCACATAACTGGGAGAGGATCCTACATCTGCCCAGACCTCTCCCAGCCCTGCTGGCTCTCCAGAAGCAGCATCATCCACTGGTGTGCAGGAGAGGCCTTCAGCTAAGGCAAAGCCTGGAAGCCTGAACAGGAGCCTGGAAGGGGGGGGACCACTGCTAATGCTTCACTCATAAATGTGCCGATTCCCTCACCTCTGCCTGGCAGGCCTCACATCCGTCTCTTCCTGCTGGGAGAAGGCGCCCATGCTGCCTAGCATCTCCAGAGAGGTGCAGATTCAGGAAGCCCTGTGGAAAATCCCGGCACCATGAGGTAAAGCAGGCAACAAGGTCTCTGCCACTGTGCTTTGCAGAGAAGACGCCCCCAAATCAAAGTCTTTAGCAGCTCCCTGAGACACTCTCCATGGCTCTCCTTCGTGGAATTAGGAAACCTTGCTTCTAAAGGAGGTTTGATCAGGTGTCAGAGATCAGCCAGATGGGGCACCACAGGTAGAAGCTCCAGAGTGGGGTGTTCTGGTCTCATCGTGATGCAGCACCAAAGCTGGTGTTCGTCTCCTCTGTCTAACTACAGGGTTGGGCGAGACTTTCAGAGACAAGGGCACCGTGGTGATGGGAGAGGTGGACCAGACATCCCACAGGAGTCACAGCCTGCACCCCAGCCCCAGCCCCTCCCCAGTGCCTGCTTTGTACAGCTGACCATGCGGTGAATAAAACACCCGAAAGTATTTTGTAGAAAATTCGCCCTTCACTGTATTGATTTCCATCAAAGCTCTCTAAAACTTTTCAGGCTTGACCTTTTCTTCGTTAAAGACAAAATATTCTCCCAAAGTGACAGCATTAAAATGTTACAGTGTAGAAAACCCTTTGGAGAGGTGCACGTACTCGGGAGAAAATGATGAAGTGGTCGGGGGAAGCTGCTGGCCCTGGCGGGGCTCTCGGGTCCTCAGGGGTCTGTGTCCTCCCAGGTGGCAGGGGGCAGTCGGTGCCCATTGGCACCAGGCCCTCACTCGCCTTCCCCCTGGTGGAGGTCACTGTGCTATGCCACACTTCTCTCTGTGGCACTCACCTTTCCTGACATATATCAACATTTTCCTTTGACATCAGCACTGATGATTCGAGCCTCAACCTTCTGTGCTACAACCCTGAAACCGGTATGAGAAGGTTTGTGTGGTGCTCGCTAACCTTGAGGCCGGTGTGCCCTGGCATTGCCAGTCTTACCCCTTAGACAATGCAGGGGCATACACTAACTCCACATTTCTGGAGGGCATCATGTGAGCATAAACATACTCAAAATATCCAGGGGGCTAGCAGGAACCCGATGCAAAACAGGAAATACGCTCAGTCACAGAATTTAAGGGGTCTGAACAAATTCAGTTATCAAGACATATAATATTTTATTTTTTGGTACTTGGTATCAAACTTAGGACTGTGTGCTTACCAGGCAGGCAGTTGTACCGCTGAGCTATAACCTGAGCCAGATAATATTCTGACATAGTTTTTTAAACCAAAGTGGTGGTGAGATCTATGTAGTGAATAAAAATATCAACTTGTCCCTGAGACACTGGTTTTCAGTGCCCAACTCCCACATGGCCGGGCCAGCATGGCCCAGCCTGCAGTCTGCAGTTCTTCTTGTAGGGTCTCCTGCAGGTGACGCCCCACAGCTGGCCCAGGGTGGGTTAGGGACATTGTGTACCTACCTTCATGGCAGGGAAGAGACAGCCAGAGAAAGAGTCTCAGGGGAAAGAGTTAGAAGACTTGCTCTGGGCCAGACATTACGAAAAGTGCAGCCAGTATGCGTGATCATCACACACAGACACGGTCATGTGCATACCTACACGCGTACATGTTGCATACGACTGTCACCGTGACCGAGAGGCCCTGAGGAGACCAGTTAAGCTAACCTCTGGGGGGCGGGGTAGTTCACAGGGGGTGCCCTTGGGGACTCTGTTTGGTCCCCAGCCGCATCCTCTCTGGTTCTTCCGTGCTTCTTCTGCTCCCTGGCTGCCATGAGCTGAGCAGGTTTCCTCTGACATTCGTGTTTCAGAACCAGCTGACCAGGGACTGAAACCTCGGGAACCATGAGCCAAAGCAAATCTTTTCTAAATTGACTTCTCAAGGATTAGAAAGCACTGAAAGTCTGAGACACACAGATACGCCCAGACACATGTATACATAGAGGCATTACCATGTAAGTTCTCTACGTATTATTTCTTTAATTCCCAAGCAGTTAGATGAGACAGCTGCTCACTTACACAGGTTTAAATGAAGTTTCTTTGCCTGCACCGTGCAGTCCAGCTCACAGACTCCGGAGCAGGTTCTGTGAGAGGGGAAAGCAGTGCTCAGGTTGATACTGTAGGAGCTGGGAGCCCCCAGCAAGGCACAGGGCCACAGCTGGCCCAGAAGTGACCACAAGCTCAGCTGATTTGCTGGGCAGCAGAATACGGAAGGCAATTTCCAAGTTAAAGCCCCGAGAGGACACCTCCAAACTCCCCCGCTGGCATGGGCAGTTCCTCCTGGACACAGGGCTGAGCTCCACACAGCAGCAGCAGCAAGACAGCAAGAGGGCCGAGGACGGCGGCCGCAGCTATGGTGGAAACTGCAGGCCGCACTGTGAGCCCTGAGCGTGAGCAGCCCGGATTCCCCGCCTGATTATTGTTTTTTCCTGGGACCCTGCGCACCCTTTGCAGCGAAGCTGTGAGGAGCTCTCCTTGCTGAGGAGAAGATCAGATCACCCAGAAAGGGGACGTGGCAAGTTCTGCATGCCAAGAAACACACGTACTTGCCTGAGAATTCCCCCAAACCACGAGGAAGCCTCAGTCTTGAGGACTTGACTAAAGATAAAAGGATAGAGGAGGAGGGGTCCCCTCCCCGCACTTAGACTGCAGGAGAGAAGAGAGGAGCTGCAGTCCCTCCTGGGCAGATCACAAGATGGCACAGCGAAACCAGGCCCTGTACACGGCGGACACCAGGCTCAAGGCCCCGGCCGGAAGCTTCACTGTCCTCCAATATGGAAGCTGATGTGTTTCAGCTTTGCTTTCAAACAACTGTATCTCTTGAGGAGTAGAGAGAGAACGCAGGACACTTTTTATTGCAGGATCTGCGCCTTGCAGCAGAGATACTGGAGCTGAGGCAGGAGCCACATCACTGAACAATCCAGCAGAGGATGCCCAAGTTGATACTTTCCAAAGACTTAAGGCTGGTGTGTGACACGGCCACCTCTGCACAGATTGGGGGAGGGAGGCAGAGAGGACAGTAAACACTCACAGTGTAGGTGGAAGCTCAGTGCAAGGCCGCTTGTTTCCTACCCTCTACATGCAGGCGTGGAGGGTGAGGAGCAGGGTTTATTTCCCTGACTGCAGTGCGTGTTATCTGAAGGGCTCTGTCGCTGGAGAGTGACCGCTGACTCTTGGGTTATTCCGGCACCTGACTCGTGTGTGGGGAGCTGTGAGCAAGGAGGAGCATGCTTCGGTCGGGAAGGTGTTTGGGATCAGCTCGGTCTAAGTGAGGTGGTGATGCAGTGTAGACACGCCTCTCTTCCAATCCTTCTAAAAGCTTTCATTTTCTCTTCAAACAACACCAAGGCTTGCCCAGGGTTTAACTCAAGAAAATGTATCATTTTTCTATTATTTCAAGTGATCAAGGCCTTTCTTTCCATTTCAGTGAGGCCCCACTGATGGACAGGAACTCCTCCTCCAAATGGTGTGATCACGATCTCTCCACATGGCTCCGCCGGCAGACCTTGCCTGCTGCACAGAAGTAGGGCACATCAGGTGGGAGCCCCTCTTTCCCAGAGCACATTGCCAGGCTGCATGTTCCCAGTCTAGAGAAATTGGAAAAGCTAAGAGAAGCCCTGCCTCAGCCAGGGTTGTCAGAAGCTGTGGATCTCGGGGTCAGTTCCCAGTACCACCCACGGCCACTCTGGCAATGGCTCAAGATGGGGGTCACATACAGGAAGGGAGCATCTTCTTGTTCTCATGAGCAGAAGCCAGAGATGCTGTGGGCGTGGTCAGCTCCCCTTGGGCAGGGTCTGGCGGCCTCAAATGCCAGTGGTGCCAGGGGTGAGGCTTGATGGTAAGAGGAAGGACGGTCCTGCACAAATCCAAGTGTGGCCGAGGTTCCAGGCAGACCTCAGGGCGCCCGTGTCCCGGATGGTTCCAGAGTTTGGGTGCAGGTGTGAGTGGCACCCACTTTTACTTCCCGCTCGGGTACGTCAGCTTCCCCTGCACAGTGTGCTCCCTTTTATTTGATGAGCATTCCGGTCTCCTTGGATTCATGGTGCCAAATCATCACTTTTAGGGCTTAAAGTCACTACAGATTTAACAAGAAACCCACCGTCCGCTCCACCCAGTGGGCGTGGTTTGCAACACGCACAGTGCTTTGTGTGTTGACAGCTCTCTTTGTCTTGAGCTGACTCCGACCTCAGCATCTTACCATCCCTTAAATCATCTTCCTCTTGGACCCCTGAAAGAATTCTTTTGTTCAGCTCTGGGACTTGATAAAATTAACGACTCTCTAAATCCTATGTGTTGTCCCTCTATTCCCTTGGGCTGTGATTACCTGCATATTCATGTGTGCATAATTTCCAGGACTAATTCTAATATATCCATGGTACGCTTTGGGTAAGTCAGGAGGCAGATGGTATGGTAAATTGCAATGATGTATTTTTGCATAGGTTTTCACCTGTTGCACATGCAGAGCTGAACGAAAGGGCCAGGACATGTACATACATGCACCCTCAAGACTCACTCACATGTGAAGAGCCTGCTTTTCCTCTGATTTCAAAGTTGTATCACTGGCCAAAATAACTCGGCAGTCTTGCTTGGCTTCAGAGGGTTTTAGGAAACATTTTCAGGGCTCTCCGATTTGCGGAGCCTTTCTGACAGATGCCAATGCGCCTCTGGGGTCGGCCACCAAGAGAAAGACGAACAAATAACCTCTGTCAGGGTGAAAAACGTAATTTATGTTTTATCAAGAAAGCCAAGAGGAAGGTGTTGGCGGAGGCTCTGTGGCAGCTCATTCTGTGTTCCTTTCGGGGCTGGACCCTCGCGTGTGACGGGAGCCCTGGGGCTGCTCGCAGTCCTCGAGGGCTCCACACAGACTGGAAAAAAGCCCTCACAAGCATTCAATTTAAGATCTACCAGAAAGAGGTGCAAACAGTGCCTGGCTTTGTGGATGAGAAACTGGACTTGTGGAGAGGGAGGTGACTGTGCCCACGGACCTCAGCTGGCAAGGGTCAGAAAGGGTCTGCACCCCGACAGCCAGGGGGGAACCCACTGTCCTCCTCACAGACTGCCTCAGTCCATGCAGGACAGCAGTGTCTGTTCATGTCTTCTGGAGTCTAAGATTCCAGCCTCGTTTACCTGCCTTCCCCGACTCACCTGCACACCCTGGCATCACGAGGAACTGGCTGTGCGGGGCTCCGGTCCTCTATGTTCCTGGGACATCATTTAGTCGTCCAGTTGATCCTACACAAGTGTTTCATGCATTTCCTTCCCCAAATTATTCACATGAAAGAGATCCTCTCTCTTAGAGCTTTTCTTCTTTATAATTTGTAGATCCCTCAACAAGAAAAACTCCTAAACATAGCAATTATAACAACGCATAAGGTGCATATGCATACACACAATTTTTACTTAAATCTCAATTAAGAGGATTCCAAAATTTTTGGTTATTCACGTATTTCGAATATGTGAGAGGATGTACTACCTGGATGTGCGACTACAGTTTAGTTTTATTGTTAACGTTCTTGTGATTGTTAATAACCCTCCAGCTCGCTGCGCTTTTGTTCTTGTATGTGATAGAATAATCTTTTCTGCCCTCAGAAGCCTCTGTTCTCATGGAGCAGTGTATTTTTGGATCAATCTGTGTCACTTCATAATTGTGATGAAGTTTTCCTTGTAAAAGAGGGAAGTGTTACTCTAGAAATTTGAATTCTTAGTAAGATACCAGACTTTTTCTACCTTCAATATTTATATAAACCCACACCATTGCAACATTGCTTTGTATATTTGGAGAAAAAGCTTCCTAGGTTTAACTCCACTCTTGTAGGTAAATCTACCATTAAAGAGTTCCCATCACAGCACTGCTTGGCAGAAAGTGTACCACAGCGTTGGGGTCTCATTGACCAAAATGGGGACAGCTGCAGGAAGATTTTAGAATCACACCGGCCCCTAATGTGAGCCATGGTGTCAGATACTATTAAACAGGCAGTTCGGGTAAGACAGAAATTAGAAAACTAGCAATATAACAAAATACAGTAAATAGGATTTACACGATCTCATCCTCCATCAAAATTGTGAAACTATACTCTAATGAGAAAACAATGTTAGCATAAAAACCAACAGAAAACATACAAAACAAAGATGCTCATACTAGAGGCTGCTGTCTGTGCTCTTCCAGTGTCCAAGAAAACAGGGCTCTTTCAAGCCAGAGAATCTCACCAGTGGCTCCCAACCCCTCTGCGGGATGCCTTTCGTGAGCACCCTGCCAGTCCAGCTTCTGGGGGCTGCACTGTCGCCCTTGCACAGGAGGCATCCTGAGAGAGGGAGGAGCTAGAATCCTGAGCTCACAATCCTGACTGCAAACACAGAAGCCCTGTAACAGCAGCCAGGTGTGGGTTCTGGGGCTGCAGGCCTGCCATCCCACTGCTTTGGGAGGTTGAGACATTAGGATCACAAGTTCTAGCCTAGCCTGGGCAACTTAGTGAGAACCTGTCTCAAACTGTGAAATCTACAAAGGACTGGAGATGTAGTCCGTGTAAAGCCCCTGAGCTCAACACCCCCGTACTTCAAAAAGGGGGGGAAATCCTGTAAAAATTCATCCAATGGCACTTGGGGAACAGAATTACCCCAAGACTGACTTCAAGAGCCCCCAATAGCACACAGGGAGAGGTAGAACCAGCCCATGGGGTATAAGGAATGTGTTGGATTTTTCTTTTTAAATTGCACATAGGCACCTTATAACAATTTCCACCTTTAAAGAATACTGATATCAGATTATTCATGCTGGTGGGTCAAGGCCACAGTTCTTTCTGTAATTGCTTCACACACTGGGTGTAATTTCATGATAATGCTAAACCACTAGACCGGGGCAAACCACAAGAGGAGCATTTGGTATGTTTGGGTCTATGTTTCAGTTTTTCTTTTTTTAATGCAATTAAGTAATTCTGGATTGTTCTACAGCTAAGAACTTTTATTTTTGGACCTCAGGATGACAACAAATGCCAGGAAAGTTATCTTTTCATTAAATAGCACATACTGAATAGCAGCTGCTCGGACCATGTTAGTGTGTGCAGTTACTCACTCTGGGCCTCTGGAGACAGCATTTTCTTAGCAGGGCGTCAGGCTTCACGGCTCACCAGGCCATCTCCGTGCAGGTGGATAGCCTGTTTGTGCTGCTTCCTGGCACAGGGTCAATGAGGGTCCAGCTGAGGAGTGGGGGTGAGGGGCGGAGGATGCTGAAGCCGCCTTGCTGGCTGTGCTCTGAGTGCAGCTCAGGGGCCGCATGCCAGGCAAGCTCACGGTGAGATGCTGAGAGCTGTGACCTGCCTGGCCTCCAGTCTGCAAAATGCCACAAGCTGCAAGGAGGCACTGCGCTTCCTTAATGGCACGGGTTTTGGAGGCTTAACAAGACCCAGTAGCAGCCGGAGCGGGTGGGGGTGTTCCAGACGGAGCCTCGCATCCACCTGTGTCCTCTGAGAGCATCCATCTAGCAGTGCCACCCTTCTGCAGAGACAGCTGAGGTCAGGCCCTCAGTTACCATCCTGTGGATGGAAGCACATTTGCTCTGCACTCACAGTTATTGAAGTGAAAAAACAAAACAAAACAAAACAAAACAAAACAACAACAACAACAACAACAAAAAAAAACAGACCACTCTTTAAGGGGCTGCCTAATTGGAGGCAGAGTGATGTCTCCTCTCCTGCTGGCTTGTGCCAGGGTGCTTGTGTGGGGCACCCAGAGGCCTCTGTGGCTGGTGCCTGTGGGTCTCGGCCTTCCCTGGGGTTAAGATTCAAGGTGAAATCATGTTCTGGTATTCTGGACATCTTTGCTTTGTAAGGTGGAAACCTGGGCAGACCAACAGGGTTTTCACAGTAGAGATAATCAGAGCTTGACAGTCTTAGACAGCTGAGAGAATGCAATCTAAAATGCAAAGTTTAGAGAAAGAAAGACTGTTTGACCTGAATTAATAGATTACAGCAGCAACACAGCCAAGGTGTGATCTACAAATCATTTCTCTGCTTTTTCTGGGACTGAACTGGGGACTGAAGACTCCAGGGAACTTTCCTGCTGGCCCCACTCTTCGGTCTCTATACATCACATCTTTAAAACCCACCTGGAGCTGATTCCTGGTGCACAAATCTCTTCTCTAAATGCAGTGGCCTCTGCACTGGATATAAGTATCTCCATCTCTCCTGGTTTCCAGGGTGAAGAAGAGCAGGGAAAATGCCAGGCGAGTTATTCACACACTCCACCCAGAACCTGCTGCCCACTGCATGGGCACCGCCTTCGGGAATTCTTTCCTGGCTTCCACCAGCTGAAACAAGCAGGCATCCGGCCTTCTCTGGGGCCAACGGTCTGTGGGTGTCTCTACTGCAGCACATGGCCCTCCTTGGGGAATTCAGCACCTGCGTGCACCCCAAAATGACTGTCAGCTGGCGGGGCACAGAACCCATGTTTTACTTGGCTCCGTGCAGTATTTCCCTTCACAATTCACAAACCTCCTAAAACATATTGGGATCGAAACAGATTCTAGGATTTCAGCAATTAATATTTTCATTTCTTCAAATTAAGACAAATTAAGCCAATGGTGCTTAAATATCACGAGAAACACCACTTTAAATGTCTGATTTCTTCCAGTAAAATACCGAAGTCCACATACATTAGACAAGATGCCTTCCAAGATCCCTCAGGCACAACAGTAAGTCCTGAGTGCCTTTGCCCATGATACGTGTGCCGTGGGGTTCCCAAGGCTGGGTTTGGGCAGGGGAAGGTTTTGAATCTGAGTTGTTTAAATGTGATCAGCTGCTTTCTTGTGTTGGTCAGATGTCACCTCCTCAGGGATCATAGATAAAGGATGTGTGATGGTAAGGTCACTGAGCCACACTCTGTCCTGAGCTTTAGCCTCCAAAGGAAGGGCCTGGTTCCCGCTCCCACTGCAAGACACAAGCCCAGGTCCCGGGGCAGTGTCCTTGTTCTGAGTCTCTGCCCTGTGAGGTCCAGTCAAGGACCTGGGCCCCTCCTGAGTCAGGACCATGGACTGCACCATCCGTGGGCACCATGTACTTATACCCTACTGTGCAAGCTGATTTCCAAAGCCTCCTTCCATCTTCTTCCTCGCCTTCTTTCCCCCACGCTGCTATTTCTCCATCCCTTCTTGCTCCTTATTTATTCTGAGATATAATTTTCCAGTTATTTTCAGGGTTATTAAAATGAATGTGAAAAATAATAATTACTTCCAGTTGCAGGCACAGTGGGATGGTCCATGTATACATGCGCTGGGCAGCGACTGTGCCGAGCTAAGGAGCTGAGGAACACACCACCAGCCTTGCACACTCATTGTGCTTGTGAAGAGAGTGCTCAAGCTGCACTCTTAACCTGCAAGCGTGCAGGGCTGTGCAGTCCTGTTTCCCTTCCATGCAGATGTGCGAAGCTTCCTGCTTCCTGCCTATGGGAATTTGCACACCTGCCTACATCTCCTGCTCTTCTACCCTGATCCTTGCCTGGCATCCTGCTTCCACTTCTCTGAGTTGGGATGGTCTTAGCTGGGTTTGTGTGTTTGGCTTATTCGCTTAACAGAATGTCAAATGCATTGGTGAGTGTTGTCCAGGAGCCAGAACTTTGCTCATGTACTGGTGAATATCTGGGATACATAGTAATTATACAAGTCTTGTGGTTCTAATTTTAGGAGACATAGAATCCTATGGACAAGACTAGCTATTATATACTGTTTTGCAAAGTAGCATTTCAGAATGTAGAGAGGTTTTGTCTTACATTTTTAACCATCAGTGCTAGGCATAATGGCTCATGCCTATATTCCTGGCATTCAGGAGGCTGAGTCAGGTGGATAGCTGTGAATTTCAGGCCAGCTTGGGCTACAAAGTGAGACCCTGTCTCAAAAAACTTTTTTTTTTTTTTTGACCATCACAAATGGCAACTACCTTGACTTAAAGTTTACTTTAAATTATGGTAATAGGCAATTGAGATTCAGTATTTTGTTTCACACTTAGTGTCCTTTTGAGAACACAGAGGAGAAACGATGTATCCACCAGCAACATGGAGAAAGCGCTGGGCTCCTGGAGGACACTGGGTGTGGCTCTAAGCAAAGGCCCCCCTTCCTGTGCCCGACAGTGTGGTGACAACATGAGACATGGGTGTGGAGCACAGAAGGCACCAGCAGGCGGAGCTCAGGGAAGGCTGAGTGAATTTCTTTCTTGAATTTCTGGACACCGGTTCCATCTGCAGCACTGGCCGTGTCCTTGTGGGGAAGAGGGTAGCACCCAGCGCCCATGGGAATGACATTGATGGGCACCGTGGCCTTCATTTGGCCTTTTCCTTTCAAAGCCGACCTCCTTCTTATTGTGGCTTGGCATAACTGATGCCATCTTGAGCCTTGCATTTAATTAGTGCCCTGTATTTGACTCAGAAAAATGGAAAATTACTCAGAGTACAAGTTCCATGATTAAAGTAGAACAGGCTGTACCTGCAGGAGAAAAATTAGTCTGCTCAACAAAGCAGCAGGATACAGGTGTCAACCAAAAATGAATGAAAGAGTAGAGCTAAGTTGTTTCCAACAGGATGTGTTTTGTGATTGTCTTTTAAAAACTCTGTAACTTCCCAGTTCAGTGCCACTTGTTTGGACCCTGAACCGGGGGGGGGGGGTCTGTATACACGAGTGTTTCTGCACTCAGTTATTTAAATTCCAAATTTATCAGGTTCGCTGCTTGGATTCCTATATCGTTGGTCATGAACCCACCTCATTTGGGGGCTCGTCTGGGATTATAAGATCCAAGTCTCTCTTTGAGGTGATTGTTCCTCAGAGGACTTCCGAGAGATGTTCCTCGCCCCAAGGAATCACTTTGTTTCAAAGAGAAACCAGAAAGGCCTACCCTTGGACTCAGGCCAGTATTATGAATTTGAGCAGAGGGTCCCTAACCCACTTTTTCTTTGTCATGCTCGAATGTCCTTACCCCCTGATTGGATAAGACTTGCTCCAAAAGTTACAGGCTCAAATCTCTTTTGAGGGCACAAATCCCTTGATGACTCTTGGGTTTCACAGAATGACTAAGGATCTTCAGAAAGCTAGATCAGAGGTGACTGCCACTCCTCCCTCTGCTGTTCTTTTTACTTGACTGTTTCTTTATCCCTGACTGAAGGATATTTCTTTCTGGTAGACTAGACCTTGGAAGATTCTCCTCCAACTTCATTGCTGAAAAAAACTGACAAAAGGTGATTCCTGGGGTCTGGGAAGAATCTAACCCACTGGGACCTGCAATCAACCAACCTTCAATTGTAGTCACCCTTAACCCTGGGGCTACCAATATCCGCTACCAATCCAGGTCTGCCAATATCCACTAAGCTTACAAGCCAAAGAAGGAATTTCCAAGCACATTGTAAGTCAGCCTGGAATATGCCTTTGCTACCTGTCCAGAAGCCTGAGACTTCAGACTACTGGCCTGTCCAAGACCTCCGAGAGGTAAATAAAAGAGTCCTGACTGTACACCCCACTGTTCCTGACCCATGTACTTTGCTCCATTTGCTGCCTCTTATGCACACCTGCTACTCCACATCAGACCTAGAGGATGCCTTCTTCTCCCTACCACTGGCTCTGTGACTCTCCTACCTGATGATGACTCCTCAATGCCCATACATACTTGTATGGACATTATTGACTTGGTTTCAAGCCTGAAAGCTGACCTGGCTGATGTCCTGCTTGCCCAGTCTGAAGCCATCCTTTTCACAGATGACAGCAGGTACCTACCTCCAAGGTACTCAAGAGGCAGGAACTACAGTGACAACCAAACTGAGGTAATATGGGCCCATGCTTTATGGTTGGGAACTTTAGCTCAGCAAGCAGAACTGAGAGCCCTTACTCAAGCCCTAAGATGGGGATAAATAGTTGGTATGCTTTTGCTACCATGGGGCCATTTATCAGGAAAGAGGACTATTAACCTCAGCAGGAACAAAGATCAAGAATGCCCCTGAGATCTTAGACCTTCTGACTTCCATTTGGTTTCTTGAAAGGCTGCCATTATACATTGTTTGGGGCACCAATAAGAAGATACCCCCAATAGCTTGTGGAAATGCCCTCACTGTTCAGACAGCCAGAGAGGTGGCACTAAAACCAGTGGGGTCTCTGATGCTCCTCCCACTCTCCTGTCACCTGTGCTACTCAAATCATCCTATTCAGATTCAGATTTGAGACCAGTCAAGAGCCTAGAAGTCCAACTTTCTCTGAAAGGTTGACAGATCCTTGGACCTCCAGCTCATCCAGGAGACCTATTGGGCCACTCACTTGGGGGAACTAAATTGGCCCAGCCATCTTGCCTGACTAGGGAGATCAACCAAAAATGCTCACAGTGTCTTCAGATGAACTCTAAGCTGGCCACCACTGATGTGTGAAAGAGACAATGAAGACTTATCCCTGGGAGCCAGACCTTTCTGAAATGGGTCCAGGTAAAGGAAGACATAAATATATTTTAATTCTTGAAGACACTTTCACCAGATGGACTAAGGAATTCACAACTCGGACTGAATCAGCTCTCATAGTAACTAAGAAACTCCTCTCTGAGACAGTGTCTCCATTCCATTTGCCCACCTCCCTGGGGTCTGGCAATGGCCCAGCTTTCATAGCTCAGATCACTCAACATTTAGCTGTAGCTTTAAAAATAAATTGGAAATTACACTGTGCCTACTGGCCTCAAAGTTCAGGCTAAGTAGAAAAAATAAACTATTTCAAAACTGACTCTTGAGATTAGCGAAAACTGGATGAGTCTCCTGCCTTTTTCCCTTCTGCCTGAGGCCATGTACAGCCAACTGCACCCTTTGATTCCCGATGTCCAAGATGATAAGTTGGCTGCTGTCACTAATGAGGAACTAGTTAAGTCTTTACAGGCTCTCCATCCCTTCCTGCACTCAAACCATTGCTTGTTCCAGGACCACAGACCCTTCCTGAAAGACCTAATGACCTCTGGCAGCTCTACCTGGTCATCAAATCTACATCAAAGGAGACAGTCCACATCCCTAGGTACCCACTGAGAAGGACCCTGTACAGTCACCTTGTGTGCTCCCACAGCTGTCAAGGTTGCCGGAAAGAGCCACTAGATTCATCACTCCCAGTTTGAGCCCACAATATCAGAGACTCCAGCTAAGTGGACTATGCGTAGCTAATATTGAAGCCAGATTATAAATACCTTAAACCTTGATTCTGGTTCTTCATGCTGGTGGGGGCAAAACCTAAGTCCCTCACTTTGGGAAATATTCAGGGCTCTGAATTTTTTGTATTCAGTCTGTAAATTTCCCCTTGGAGTGTTACCCATTTCAAATTAATTGTGATGTAAGTATATATGTACAAAATGTCTCCTTCTCCTCAACCAACATTTAGTCTCCCCACAGGGAACATGGTTTGCCTGTACAAATGGCCTCAGCTCTTGTGCTCGTCTGAGTGTCTTCCTGGACCTAACCCTGAACTCTGTATCTTAACTCATGTTCTTCCTCAAGTGTCCTGGTATTCTGGAGAAGGAGGGAGGGAGCATATGGGGTCATCCAACCTCATGAGAAAAAAGGGGCCCCAGTCCTAATTCCTGCCCTTTTGGGATTAGGAGTAGCCAGTTCCACAGCACTAGGAACCCAGCCCTCATAATGGGAGACCCAGATTACCAGCTACTAAGCAAAGAAATAGACTGTGATCTAGCACAACTGAACAAAATGTTCTTCACCATCTCTGAATTCCCTGGCTGAGATGGTCTTTCAGAACTGACAAGGTCTAGACCTCCTATTCTTAAAACAAGGGGTTCTATGCCCTTGGTAAATCTTGTTTTTAAGAAGTATTAATCAGCTTAGAAAGTGCCTAGCTGATAAAAAAAATGAGAGGCATCATCAACAGAGTTGATATGAAAATTTGTCCTCTGCCACCCCATGGCTGACCATCCTACTCTTGGCTCTGGCAGGACCCCTGGTTTTCCTCCTACTGGCCGTTACTATAGGCTCCTGCATGATAAACTGTTCAATGTGTTACATCCAAGGCCAAGTTCAATCTGTCAAATTAATGGCTATACCTTCCCAACATGAGGATCTGTGAAATGTAGATAAAAAAATGACTTTTAAAAGGATGACAGGAATCAAGATTTGATTCATGTACTAAAATCAGTGGGGACTATTGTGGCTTGGCATAACTGATGTCACCTTGAGCCCTGCCTTTAACTAGTGCCCTGTATTCAGGAAAATGGAAAATTACTCAGGGTGCAAGTCCCATGAGAAAAGCAGAAAGAGCTGAACCTACGGAGAAAAATTAACCTGCTCAACAAAAGCAGCAGGATACAGGAGTCAACTGAAAAATAATGAAAGATTTGAGCTAATTTGCTTCCAACAGGATATCTTTTGTGATTCTCTCTTTTAAAAACTCTGTAACTTTCCAGTTTGGGCCACTTGTCTGGACCCTGAGCTATGAGTTCTGTATACAAGTGGTCCTGAGCTCAGTTACTTAAATTCCAAATTTATCAATTTGGCTGCTTGGATTCCTACATTGTTGTTCATGAACCCACCTCATTTCTGGTCTTTGTATTTCATTTCTGCCCCATTAGAAGGTTCTGTCAAGGTCCAGCCCAGGGACTGAGGCCAGGTTGGCCAGGGTTGAGGCCATTTGCTAAACAGATGATGCTTGTAACAAATAGAACTGGGGACACAGTGCCAGCCGGGCAGCAGTAACTCAGGACAGAGGCCACACTTTGGTGAAGGTGAAGGAAGGCCAAGTCCCGGTCCCTGGGTCAGGTTTGACTTGCCCAGGTGATGCGATGCACCCTCCCACAAAGCTGCCTGCAGCCACGCATGAGCACAGCTAGCTGGAGAAGCCCAGGAAGCATCAGCAACTCTCTAACTTTGCCTTTGCTGAAAGCATTTGCTGTGTTCTATTTTTCAGCTAATTCTGTTTGTATAACTAATAGCATTTGTGTCTGAGAGTCATTTGAATGTCCTTAAGAAAGTTGGAACTGCACAAAGTCTTAATTATGCATTTCTTCTATTTCCTTGTATATTTGCCTTGTTTTGAGTCTCTTAACCTCTTTAACTGACTCATAACTTGTGGACTCTGGATTTCAGAGCTGGTGAAGAAATGCACATCACTTACAGGATGGTTTTGGAAGATTCCTGCTTCTGTTTATGCAGGAGCTGCAGCCACTGGACCATTCGCTCCTTGCTCTGCCCCAAGGGCTGCGGCCAGGTTAAAATTCATCTTATGTATTTCTTCATTCCACTCACTCGATTGTTCTTATTTAGATAAGAACAAGCCTGGTTGTCAGCTGTGTAACCCTAAAATATTCAACTCACTTTAGCTGTGTCTTCTCTCTGCTCCTCAGTAGCCCAGAGTTCTATGCTGAAGTCTTAGCCCAGGGACATGCAGAGAAGCTGGGGTGCCGGGCACCTTCCTGATTAGTGTCTGGGAAGGGGTGGTAGAGTGCGCTGTGGACAGGGCACCTAGGGACAAATGCAGCTGTCCGGGTAGAGTACATAACTCTGGCGCAGCATGATCTGATGGAGAGCTCCCCACGGCACTGCCCTTACCTAGGAGCTTCAGAAGAGCAAAGCAAAGCAAAGGGTAAGGATTCCAGGGGAAGATGGCGCCTCCTGCTGAAGCCTCACTGCAGGTCTCCTTCATCGGGTGTCCCTAATTCATGACGGTTTTTTTGATGGAGAAGAAGGGAGATGCTTTGTGCAACTGGAGAAGGCAGACACCCAGGTTCTCATCAGCCTGCTGGGCTGAGCCGTGGCAGAGTCACAGCTGTTCTCAGAGCCCTCTGTACCTCCTCATCTCCGCTGTAAGGAGCAGGCACAGTTTAATGCATGAACTAATCAAGTTTTACTCTAGTTTTGCAGAGCTGGGGCTTTCTTGTCTCTGACTTCAGTGGCATTGTATCCAAATTCTTACGTTTTCCCTAATTGCAAGCATCTGCAGATGAAACATGCATTCCAGGCCAGGGAGAGGTGGGTGCTCCATACAAATGGAATCCAGAGGAGCAAGCAGCTCATCACATCACAGGCACTCTGTCCCAGCTCGTGCATGAGTGCGTGTAGGACGTCAATGTTCAATCGCAGCTGATGGCTGCCTTTGGAGATCACCTGGGAACTGAGCATCGGGACTCTTGCTCTGAACCATTTGCCAAAGACCCCGAGCACAGCTGAAGTTAGCCCTGCTGGGCTGAACTTTCTATGGCCCGCAGGACCCAGCAGCCCATCTGCTGTGGAAACTTTTGAAAGACACGGAAGGTACATAACTCTTAGCTGAAAGGGTTTCTCTTGGAATTTGAAATCATTCAGTCTGTCCTGCCATCCTCCCATGTTGAGGCCAGATGGGCAGCCAGCTGTCTCCAGGGTCCCTGCTCCCTGCTGGGACAGAGCCCTGAGGTGCAGCGCGCCCTGCTGCCTTGGGCTGGGACAGAGATGCTGAGGTGGGCGGGGCTCCTGTGGGGTTCAATTACCACTGTCTGGGTGGGGATGGTGCGTGTCAGAGGAGTCCCAGGGGCCAGCATCCCCAGTGTCCCGCTCCACCCCTCATCCTACTGCAGCGCTGGAAACTGACTGTAATCTTCAGCAATTTCTCCAGCCCTTTCTACACTTTATTTTGAGCAGGACCTTGTTAAGTCACTGTTTCCCAGGCTGGGCTCAAACCATTGGTCCTTCTGCCTCAGCCTCCCAGTAACTGAGGTTAAAGGTACATGCCTGTCGCCAAACCCCAGATTCCTTATCTTTTATATTTGTTGTGGGTTTTAATTATCAGATCAGTTCGATATTTTATTATTAGCTTATGTTAATTTATTTGTTATGCAATATGTTTCATTTTTTTATAATTTGAATTTATTTGGTATCATGTTTAATATAGTAAAAAAAAATATATTTTGGTCTTGAAGATCGAATTCATGACCTTGTAGCATGAGCTACTGATCTAAATCTCCGGCAATGGCTGAATTTCTTATAAATTTCCTAGAATCAAAATATCAGAAAGTACATCATATATGTGATTCACACATACTGTAGCTTTTGAATGTTATGGCAAAGAAAATATTTGAGGGCATTAATTATCACGGTTAAGGACACTTACAGACCATAGCAAATGCTGATCTTTCCCTTTACATATGGTTTACGCTGTTGCACAGAGTGCTGTCCGGTCTCCCCCTTAAGAGGAGAGATGCGTCACATGCCAGTATAATTAAATACAGCTCTCACTGTGTCATTTGTAAACTGCTTTCCCAGTAGAAATGAAAACTAAGTGCTGGACCCTTTTCAGAGATGACACCTCCCTGAGAGTGACTGTGGTGACTCCATGCTGTGATAACACTGTGATCACTGCCATGGTGGCTCCAGAGGCTTTGGATGTGCACATCCAGCCTGGTCCTCTGTGACTCTCCCATCCTGAATGGGGACAGGAGTGCCATCCAGCAGCTGGGAAATCTGGAGCAGCCACACCGTCCCCGGGCTCCTGCCCCTGCCAGGCACAGTGTGATCGCCAGCATCCATGTCCAGCCCTTGTCCCTCCTCTTCACCCCTGCAGCGCTCTCCTGATCCTTGTCCTCACTTTCAGACTATGCCACACTTGCTGGGCATCCTGCCTGCTTCTTTCTGCTCCTCCCCCATTTTCAGGGGACACCGTGCACACCTTTGTGCCTCTCTGCAACTGTGCAATGACCATGGCCAGCAAGACTGCAGAGGACAGAAACAATGATGGTGACAGAAGAAAACTCTCCGTCAACTATGTTGGAAACATTCCCAACTGCCGGGGTGTTTTGACATGAACACTGCACACATGAACACGCCCTGCCTTGCTGTGGTCCCTAGGCAGTTGACGCACTAGAGACTTTTCCACACGATGAGAGACTACTGCCTAAACATGGTGCCATCTCCGTGTGCAGACACAATGATTTTTTTAATCTGAATTATTATTTTCCCATTAGTTAACAAATTTCATCCCTCCACTAAACCAGCACCTTCTGAACTTTGTCACTGTGTTCCCCTCCAAGCACCGGGTAACAGTGCACCACTGGACACAGCAGGTGACGTCTGTCTTGCACATGTTTACCCTGTGCCCTATGCTGGAGACCCTGACTGCTTGGCAGACCCACCGGGGGACTGACAGGTGGCACAGTTTCTCCAGGAGGCTCTGGTCTGAGTCTGACCCTACTCCGCACTACACAGGCGCTGCAGGAAATCAGTGCAGGATCTGGGTGGCTTTGTAAGTCACCAAAAGGAATGGTGGCGCCCAGAGCCAGGCGCTCTTTTGCTCTCCAATGACTTGCTCAGCGTTCTGAAGCACCAGCACTAACTGGACTGTTATGCTTTCATGGTTATAATTTTGGGCTCATTCATCTTGTGGATCCGACCATTTACTATTTTCAGCTTTTGTCAAGATGTGGCAATACTTAGGCGGCCACAGTGATAACCTAATTCTTCTTGTTGCTTCTGGCCCTAATGCAGCAGGAATGACAGCGCCCTTAGGGAAGCCAGGCAGCCCCGTGGCTTTGGGAGACCCACATCCTTATCGTCCCCGCTTGCATGTTTGATTACTTGTGACAATGACGCACTGTCCCTTGGCTCGCTGCTGCACTCATTGGTATTGTTCACCACTTTGGCTAATACGTTTTGAGTTACTGACTCCGCGGTCTTCCCAGGTTTGCTGGGGACAGTGTGACCTTCAGTGGGACAGACCATCCATCACGCTTCGACCTTTTCACTCCATTCCACGCTCATTTCAGCTCTGCAAGGAAACCTTTGTCCACAGCTCTGTTTACCGCTCCCAGGGGAACCTCGCTGTGGGCCTCTGCAGTGCAAGAGAGGCCAGGTACAGGTGGGAAGAGCACTTGGCCTGGGGACCGGCCAAGGCCAGGGCAGGTGGGCATCTCCAGAGCCCATCTTTCATGTTGTGTGTAATCCTTCTGGGTAACGCAAATGATCTGCTTCAACTGGATTTTCAAGTAGAACCCAGATGCAATATTTGCTGTGTTGCAGCTTCTAATAGGAATTTGAGAAATTTCCTTATCATGATACAGATTGTGGATTTGTCCACACAAATAGAGTAAGACGAAAATTGTACCTGGGGTAAGATAAAGCACAGCTTGTAAACACTGGCTCTGGCCTGCTCTGTGTCTGACACATAACAGGGACGATAATCCCTCAGGACTGTGTGGCCGGAGTCCTGGAGTGAATTCCCCTGTATACACATTTTCAAGGAGCAGAAACTAAAGCATTTAGAAAGAGATGAGCCAGCAAATAAAAATCTTTTCCGGATGAGTCTTCCTGCTACTCGCTGCTCTTTTAAAGGAATGAACTGCTGATGGGGAAACACAGTATCCCCGAGGCCTGAATGGGGGCAGCAGGTGTCCCAGTATTGATCCACAGCGGAGTTTTGGGGTGGGTGTCTCTCAGGGGAGGGGAGTTGCTCTCACTTGACAGTTCCATCTGATCCCTAGAATTTATGAGTACCATAAAGTCACTCTAGGCTGGGTTTCTTATTTTATTGTATGGGTTTGAGGTACTTTTCACATCTTACTTAATTCAGTTCTGTTCCTTTCCGGTCACATCCCACAGAGGGACTTGCCGCCAGTGTGGTGCACCGCTCTGGGTGCTGGTCTGGATGACCATGTGGTGGCCACACTGGCCGATTGTGTTTCCTTCCTCCTTCCTCCTTTGTCCTGAAGAGGTGTCCTAAGCACCACACTTACCAAAGGAGTGGAGATCAGCTTCGCTGCATGCAGATTTGCCACACAGGCTGTTCGGAGGAGGTTTCTTCTGGCTATGGGGTGATATGTCTCTCCCCTTCTCATCACTCTGAGATAAAATCAAAGTGCTGGAAGGATGCTTACCTCTGTGGCTTTCTTCCACACACCTGGGACTCCTGGATGGCCGTGATGAGCAATGCAGTGGTTGAATTCTAGGGGAGGGACATTCTCTAAAATCTCAACTCATCATCAGAACTGCCAGGGTCAAAAAGAATGAGGAGACTGAGAATGCAGCACAGCCGAGAGGAACCCAAGGACATGGTGCCCTGAAAAGGGAGATTAAGGGAATCTGCACACAGCATAGAACTGCCTTTCCAGTGCTGTGTCCACACCACGTTATTGAGATAAATATATCAGTGACTGTAACTTGCAGCACTGGGGAGCTGGGTTGGCAGATTGGAAGCAGTTATTTTTGCAACCCTTCTGTGATCTAATTATTATCCAAATGGAAAAGCGGATAGAAGAAAGGTGAGAAATCAGTGAGGTATTTGCAGGAAGATCATCGATAGGGTCTGATCATATTGCTATCGAGGAACAGAGCAGCAGCCATGGACATTTAGGGTGGAGGCAGGAGCACGGTCAGGAAGAATCCAAAGGACAAGTGGTTTGTGAGGTACTCTGGGGAGACAGATGGGAGGGAGGACAGCTTTCTGTTACACTTGTGGGCCTGTGGCAAGAAACCAAAGGTGAATCCAGCTCACATCTGCATGAATACTTAGAAGTTAACCAGTCCAGCTAGTGATTCCTGAGAAAACATAGGATACATTGTGTGCATATGCAAGGGGATTACTAAATCGACTCTCAGCATCAGAGGCCAGAAAGTTCACAAGCACTGTCTGTGCACTGCGGAGCTGGAGGATCCAGGAGCTGCTAAGCCCTTATAGAAGCTGTGACAGAAGAGGGATCACTGAAGAAGCTCCATTCCAAGACCAAAGAGCTAGAAGCTCCAGGGAAGGTCACCATGTGAGTCTGCATTGGAGGCTGAAGGAACGGGAGACCTGGAGACCAATGTCCAGAAGCAACAGCAGCAAAGGTTGAACCAGGTCAGGAAGACAGGAACTCTTCAAGAGAATGCCCTTCTTCCCCTTCCCTTTTATTACCTCCAAGGTACAAGCCTATTGGTCATATTGTCCACATCCGGGGTGGGTCTTCTGCTCTCAGTTTGCAACCTGCAAGTCAATCATCCACAGACAGCGTGCTTCCTAATCTGCCAGGCTGTTTTTTCCCATGATTAAAGGTCACACAGATCTCTTGACAAGGACTAGGAATCCAAGTTTCAATGCATATTTTGTGATTCCCCAATCCAGTGCTTCGCTTTTATCCCCGCCATTAGAGACACAGGAGGAGGGAGGGCCTCAGGCTTACAGCCCAAGTGTCCCAGCTCTGACCTTGACCCAAAGCACAGGGCTTGGACACCACCTGGACGGGTGTGCACACACTGTCTGCAGGATGGCCGCCTGAGTACACACAGGGAGAATCTCACACAGGCCTTGAAGCAGACATGCAGCACTTTGGGAGGAAATTGTGGTCTCAGGCCATACAGCAGGGCCTGGGCGTGCAGCCTATAACATGCAGCCTATAACATGTGGAGGGACAGAGCTGGGTGGAGCCAGAGTAGCCACCGTGGAGGCCAAGTGCATGAGTCCTTGGAGCGACATTGAGTCCTATCATTTCAGGAGCCCAGAGTTCCCACCCTGAGGATGGCTTGTGAGAGAGAACACGTTTCCCTGGTCCGTGGAGCTGAGAATGGGAGACCCTTCCAGACCTCACCAGGGTGCTGATATGCGTGATTGCGGCTTATCTCCTTAGGAAACGTAATGAAATTTTCTCTTCTCGCTGTTTATATGTGAGTTTCAAATCAGCAGCCCCTGCAAAGCTCTTTGGGGAGAAAGTGGACATTTTGGGAGAATCGGAAGTTGTGAAAGATCTCTCCCTGGAGCCTTAAGAGGGAAAATGCAGGGTCAGCCATGGGCCCAGTCCATGTTTTCATGGGCTGGTTGCCATCTGCACACCATCATGCAGAAATCATCTCTGGAATGTATGGAAAAGTATAGGTTTTCCTTTTTCTTGTTCTTTTTAGAGGTAGGTAAACCATTATCCTATTAAGAGATTTTGGAAAAAATGTGTTATAACTTCTACTCTTCGTCTGAAATGGGAAGCAGCATCAAAAGCATCGTGTGACCTTTCTTACTGAGAGCCCTATCGGGAAGTCATTTAGGGCTCCGGTACACAGTGGCGGAGCCACACCCCAACCCCAGCCCCAACCTCACCCTCTGATACCAGGACAGCATGGTGGTCTTGAGCCTGTGTTCTGGTGTGGAGGTCACGGACTCCCCATCATCACGCTGCCCAGGTGGAGCAGGTGTGATCTCCCTGGAGCTGCAAATCTACAGCTGTTTCCAGAGACAAAAGGTTCCTGGGGTTAAAGTAGATCCCAGTGGAATGGTGAGGGACTTTGGTGTGCAATGATAACGTAAAGAAAATTCCCTTGCAAGACAAGAGCCCATCAAATCAATCAGGCTTTCATTGAGAGTCTATCAGAACTATCCTAATATGAAATACTGAATCCTGATATTCTCTGACAACTCACGAGTTTCTTATGTAAGTCTCCCAACAGCCAGTCATGTGACCAGCATTATGCCAATGAGAAAGCAGAAAAGATCATTCAGTGCTTTGAAAACTACAGGAATAATCAATTTTAGAACAGCAGTCTAGCTTAGAGTTTTGTGGCTTAAAATCCAGTTTTAGAAATCTCACCACTCTGCCCTCTCTTGCTTGGGCTGGGGGGTGGGCCGCGTGGCTTTACCATTCAGCAGTGTTGTCTGGCTTCTGTCAATTTGAATTTTTCTTTATTCTGGTTTCTAGAGCACTCAGGCAGACAGTTGCCAGATGGGCAATATAAAAATAAAAGCATAACTAGCTAGAAAACTGTGATAGTCCCCTCCGTGGCATAGGGACTATAATCTTTTATTTATTACCATGTTATGTTAAATATTTGAAGAGATCAACGTTTAATTTTAAAAAATCTGTTGAGCTTGCAATGAGCTCATGGATGGTGGATGCACATGAAGCGGTGTCAGAGTCCGTGCTCCATTTTTGGATTGAGGAACTCTACCTGCCTGGTGTAGAACTTTGTTTCATGAAAATTAAGCGTCACCTGAATTTTTAGTCCTTTCTGAAAGAAAAATAAACTAGCTCCTCCTGTCTTGAGTTCCACATGGCTTGTGACATAGAATGGATTTGGGTGTGGATGGTTAGCATAGGAAGCGAAAGCCTGAGGCTTCTATCCTTGGTAATCAAGGAACCAGATAAAGAAGCCCAGGCTCTTCTGCTATGATGCCTGACCCCGTGACACCTGGCCCCAACCCCAGACAGAGAAGGAGGCTATTCCGGGACATCTAATCTCAGGGAGACACCAGACTGTGGCCATAGGAGACAGCAGTGCTTATCCTCAATGGTTAACCCACAAACTGCTAACCAAATAAATTATCCTTTCAAGCTAAGATCCCCTGTGGTGTGTTACACAGCAACGCACAGCTGATGCAGAGCTGTGTGTTTGTAACTTACGGTTTTTGACTGGTAGAAGCAGCAGCAGAAAGACAGCAGACATTGTGGTGGCTTTAACCTTTAAGACATGATGCCCTGGGGAGCCTGTGAGGACCGTTTTCTCATTGATAATCAGGAATCTTTTGTAATAAAATGATTATCAAGATTGTGTTTTTGATTGCTTTGTTTGCCTTTTGCAGTATTAGGGATTGGACCAGGGTCTCAGCTCGTGCTAGACAAGGGCTCCAGCTCCAGCACATTTAAAATTCTGAGAGAGGCTCTCACTGTACTTTTTCCACATGTTCTCAGTAGTAAGAGAGATGCCAAAACCCTTCAGTCTTCCACACTTCCCACACCAGGGCAGGAGCGTGGTCTGTCCACCACTTGAGACTTTGAGGCCAAGTGGAGAGAAGATGGGCCTGATGTCCTAGGGAGGATGCCAGGGGCCTGGAGGTCACTGAGATGGAGGTGAGGGTTCCGGGCTTTGAGGGACAGGCAGGGGCTACTGTCAGAACTCAGAGGCTTTCAAGTTTAGAAAGAACATTTCCCAAGGCGTAAATTGCAGCACCTAGAGAGCGTCAAGGAGAGGCTGATTTTCTTTTTTTTTTTTTTTTTTTTTTTTATTTAAGAGGAAAAAGAGAAAAACACAAAACAAACCAAAGCGGCGTAAGGGTACACGCAATACAGAACTACAAAACAAAACAAAACAAAACAAAACAAAACAAAACAAAACAAAAAACCATAACAGTAAGAAATTACCTGCTAGTAGATTACACACTATTTTCTTGAAAATAGTTCCTCAAATCACAGTATCAAAGAACACAAGGTGGGCATTCAAACAGGGAGACTGCAAACAGCTGTGTTCAATGTTCCAAAAACATTGATAAAGTCAGCTATTTAACACCCCCAAACACACTTGCTGTTATATCCGTTAGAGCTCTTTTTCTTTTTTTTTTTTTCCCTCTCTTTTTTACAACAAAATTTACACATCTTGGATTTTATTACTCCTTAGTGCTTATTACTTTCTTTGGGGGGGGGGGGAAGAATACAGTCAAATATGGCAAAACAAAGCTGTCAGTCAATACCAAGGATAGACGTAGCACATGGTGTAGAACAGAGTACAAGTTTATCAACAATGGTTATCAACGTTGTCCCTTGTTTCCTTAAAAAGAATTGTCTATCTTATTAGATATTATAAAGTTGGACAAAACAGTAGAGAACAAGACCAATAAAACTTAGGCATTGTAAACATTACAGGACTTCCAAAGAAGACAATAGTCAAACCAGAATGGGTATCTTAGTGAATCTTTTTGTCTTCAAAGTAGTTGCCTATGTCTTCAAACTTGATACTATCATATAGAATGGAACAGAGTCTAATCAGTCAAAACAAGATCGTGGGAGTACTACAGGACTTCAAAACAAGTTAATAGGAAATCGAAAAGAGTTACTATTTATATATCCTAATTTTTTTGAATTTTTTCTTTAATTAAGACAAACATAAGAAATGACTAAATAATTTTTTTTTGAAACAATAAGGGGGAGATTGAGATAAAACAGGACATAACAATATAACAATAGAGGTCACAGCATGACTGTTTCAATAACCTAGTACTTCACCACTATATAACCTGACTTAATAGTAGTTACCATAGTGTCTTTTTCCTTGAAATATTTGGGTAAAACTTCATATACTCGAGGCTGATTTTCTTTTCCACCAACATCTTTGTGTTTACAGTTAGTATGCATTCGGGATCCTAATACACTCAGCCGGGGAAGTGGAACGCAGTGCATCTGGGTCATGTTCCTCCCCTCCTCCTGGATGCCACTGAGAAGGAGGAGACCTTAATCCTGAATCTTTGGAATGCGCCTGAGAACTGCTCCCAGCAGCATCTCGGAGAGGGGGTTTGTCGCTCCTGGCACGCATGGGGGAGGAGCCTGTGGTCTAAGGCGGAGCATAAAGTCCATCGCCATTCAGGTGCCTTGGCTTGGCCTGGAGCTCAGGCACTGTGGCTTTCACGGCTTTCACACCGGGGTCCATGTGAAAGGTGGAGACCAGTCCCTCCGCCAGGCTTCTTGTCTCTGCCATCCTCCCCGGCTGACCTCTGTAAACATCCTGGGTGCCCTGTCCTTGTAGGTCCTGCATCTCCCTTCAGCCCTGCCCTGTTGGAGACCTTCACAAGCTGCCTTCAATGATAAGCGAATGTCCCCACAACTCTCTCCTGCCCGGTTCCAGGCTGAGTCCCGGCTCTGCCAGCCAGCAGCCTCCTCCTGCAGATGGAGGCAGCTCCGGGCCCTTGGGTCACCACCACCACTCTGTCGCTGTCACCCGTTGGCTGCTTGCTCTGCAGATCCGAGGACGGGGAGCTAAGACAATCACTGCGGATTTGTGCAGTAGTCTTTCTAGATCTGCTTGTCTCTGCTTCAGGTATTTTGAATCTTTGTTGTAAATATATATATACTCCCTTAGGCCCTCTCTCTCTTCTGTGTGAGTCAACCTTAATACCTTCGAATTTTTCCTGTGGAACCTGGCAATATTTCGTGAAGTTTAAATGTTGATGTAAACATAAACACTGCATCTTTTTTTGCTGGGGTCCTTATGGTCTAACGACTCCATTCTTTATTTGTAACTTGGGTGTCAACAAATTTTCATTTGGTACAGTTATGGACGTGAGTGAATTTAAAAATATCATCTGCTTGTTGCCTTTTTGATGTATGCTCTTCACTGAATTTTTCTCCTTTCTTATCTTCTGTGTAGAATATTTTTAATCCGCCTTAATATTTACTACTGACTTACTGGTCAGAATTCACTCAGTTTTTACTGGTTCTCTCCTAAGTTACAAGCATATTCTTAACTCGAAATGCTCTGCGCTGATGACGCTAAACATTTTATGTGTGGAGTTAGAATCTTGCCATGGTGTATTTCCATTGCTCCTCCTTGGTACAGTTGGGCCAGTCAACTTTTTATACAGCTTAAACCCACAATAGCTGATGGTCATTTTATTTAAAAATTAATTTTATAAAAACATTCAAAGGGCAAATATTTTATAATCACTTCAAACAGAGCATTCGCAGCATCTGCACTATTTCCCAAAGACCCACCTCCCTGTCTGGGATCCTCTTCCCTCTACCTAGAAAACTGCCTTAAACATTTCTGTCAGCTGTGAGTTCTTTGGTTTCCTATGTATGAGGAGAAAAATCACCTTCATACATGAGCCACGTTTTTCCCTCTGGGTAAATAGTTCGGTAGTGGCATTTTACAGCTCTTAAGTCATGCCATATCTGTCTCTTGTCTTGCATGGTTTCAGGCAAACAAAATTTATTTTTTAAAAAATCTCTATTATTCTATGTACTTTTTGTTTGCTTTCTTCATGTCTTTAAGATATTTTTCTTTATCTTTGGCTATCAGCCCATAAATTGTGGCATCTCTAAATTCTTCATAAAATAAAAATTGATCTTGCTTGGGATTACTCAAACTTCCTGGATTTGCAAATGAATATTTTTTTGTTAATTTTGGAGCACCTTTGGTCACTGCCCCACCTGTCCCAGGGGCGTTTCTCTTTGCAGATTTTAGCTTACCCGTTTGCAAGAGGGGTACAATAGTCCCACTGCCCCTGGTCAGCGCATTCTTAAACTCCTTATTCTTCTTCAGTTGAGAGGTACTTCCTCTTGGCCTTTCTTTATTTTTGTGAGCAGTTTCTAACCAATAGTTTCTAATCAATAGATGAAGATGCACCGTTTCTGGACATGATGAAGACACGCAGGGGCTTTGTCATCTCTGATACTATCTGTTTTATTCCATCTTTGTCCAGTTCCCGTGTTTGCTGTCATGTCCTATCTGTTTATGCGTGTTATCTGCCCTCTCTCCAGACTGTCTAACACCTGTGACTGTTCTCAAGTCCCTGCTTCTCAGTGCCAACTCTGGGTCAGTTCCTTGTCCCTGGACAGTGAACTGCTGGGTCTCTGTGTGCCTCTTCATCCTTTACTGAATGCCAGGTACAATGAATGGGTGAGGAGTGGAGTCAAGCTACTGAAGATGCACCTGAGAACAGCTGCCACCTCTTCCAGGCCAAGGGCAAGGTACCGAGTCACAACTGGGCAGGAGTGGAGCTGAGGATGGTTAGGTTGCCATTGCTGTTTGATGCCCCTTGTCACAGAGGTCGTGGTTCACAGGGGAGGCTCAGGTGCCTGGTGATGTTTTACCCTCTGAAGTCAGCCAGGCCTGCACAGCACTGTCGTGGTGGGTGGGTCCATCCACTTTGCCCTCTGACGGCACAGACAGCTACTGCCTGGACCTGGCGCTGGGCTCACAGTTGGGGCGGGTTGGTCTGACTTTCCCAGTCTGGCTTCGGTTCTCAGCGTTTCTGCACCTGCACGTTGAGAAGCAGCGGCAGTACTTGTGCCCCAAATTCCTGCTGCAGCCCCAAGAAGGGGTCTTTCTGGGTCTCCAGGGGATCCTAGGAGTTTTCTCCTTTTCTGTACTCAGTAGCAGCCCTTTCCTGGTGTTAGAGTAGGAAGCTGGGCCCCAAGAAATCGGTTGCACTCTCTTTGCTAGGCGTACAGGTGCTTTACTCCACTTGCCAACTAGGGAATGGACCTGGCCCCATGCTGGAGGTCAGGGTGTGAGTGTCCTCCCTGACTCAATGTGTTTGCTCTGTGGGACGAGGTCGCTGGGGAAGCCAGTAAGGTGTGTGCCCTTCCGGGGAGCCTCTGCGCTCTCCTGCCCTTCTGAGTCACCCTCTGGCTCTCCCACTAGGCCTCCTTTCTTCGTGAGCCCACAGGAAGTCCCTGGGGAAGGTGCCTGGGGGTGTCGGTGAGCTCTGCTGCTGCCATTCCAAAGGACACAGCACCCATCCCGGGGTCTCTGGAGACATCTTTGAAACCTTACCGATTTATAATCACTAATGATGGGCCCATCTATTTCTCCCACCCGACAGCCAACCAGCAAGGGTGCTTTCTCTGTGCTCTCCTCAGAAGGCCTTGATCCTTCCTGGGATGCCGTTCCCTCAGTTGTCAGACTCTCCTGTGCCCTGAGAGAAGATGGTGGCTTTGCCGAGCATCTCGCTCCTCTTTCCCAGCAGGGCAGAAGCAGAGTCTTTCCCCTTCCCACAGAGTGCAGCAAGCCAAATCCCAGCACTGTGCTTACCCTGACAAGCTGCGTTCCCAGCACTTGGAACAAGGGCCGACCCCAGCAAGACCCCAGCAGGGCTGACTACAAAAGAAGCAGGAAGAAGAAGACTCCATCCTACCGCCATGAAGCCGTTCTGCTGCATTGCTCAGCAATGAAAAGCACGCCCTGACGCCGGGAAGTCAGTGTCAGGCTGCCTCGCGCTGAGACCTTCTGCGTTCCTGTTAGTTAGCAGAACCTTGTTCTTAACCTTAATTCTACATGAAAGATAAAGAATGCGGGAGATGAGAAGGAACAGCTCTGTCTGCTGTATTGAAGGAACTGTTAAGGACATCCAGGCAAGCGGTCTTGTCACCAGGGAGAGGTTTGTTTATGGTGACCAGGCTGCAGGCTTGGAGACATTCAGGCATGCGTGCAGTGCTTCTCCCAGATGCCACTGTGGGAACTGAGCTGCAGGAAGACCCAGTCCCACTGCAGGGAAAGAAGTCCCTTGCAAGCTGGATTGGATTAACCTCATTTGTGTTGAGTGCATGCAACATGTACAGCATCCATCAGGACCGCAGAAAAGGCATTCACTAAAGTTTGTTGCTCTGGTCACACTTTACAGTAGTGCCCCACGCTGTGTTAGTGTGGTGCAAACCTAATGTGATGATTGGAATCTACGTGGAAGGGGCTCCTGTTCATGGAGATGTCACTGTGCTGTGAGTGTTCTTCTGTGCAGTCTGCACTGGGGTTAATCTTCCTCATGTTGTTTTATTGTGGTATCATCAATATTTATTTTCTCTTTTTTCACATAGCAAATTTCAGAAAGCATACTTCAAATTTAAAAAGAGAGCTGCAAAATATTCCCTCCATTTAAGACTTCCTAGTGTGTATTTAATGCGTTATGATTTTAGCTGTTGTTTTGAAAGACAAATTTTAGAGAGACTATTGCAAGAATATTCATGTCTTACTGGAGTGTATAAAACACCACTTACTTCCTAATTAACATGCTGCCATGATGGCAGAGCCTTGACTATTCCAAAATTTAAACAACATATACATCTTTGTTATCTTAAGTCAGGTGTGGCATCACACACCTGTAAACTAAGCATTCCAGAAGGCTGAGGCAGGACAATCACAAATTCAAGCTCAGGGACATAGAATCTTAGTGAGATTCTGTCTCGAAATAAAAAAATTAAGAAAGACTGTGAATCTAGCTTACTGCAAAAGCCCTGGCTGAATCCCTAGTACTTTGAAAAAAGAAAAAAAAGGCAGTACATCTTGGAAAAGCTCACAACCCATGTGCTGTACGGAACAGGTGTGTGAATCTCTGCTGGAATACGGACACTGCGGTCATCTTTGTCTCTTCCTGTGAGTTCCCCGTGGAAGCTGCTCAGTCCCCTGGGCTTGTAAGGCATTGCAGAACTTTGAGTGCGTCCTCCAGTGAAAGCCTGGATTTTTCTCTCGAAAGAGTCCTTACCTGGTCATTGTGGAGAGAATCTTTTCTTCTCTGATGAGGTTGTTTATCGCAGCTCCATGCCTGTGGGATTTTCAGTTTGCTTCGGCACCGGATGGGAGAGAGAACGGAAAGCCAGGAGGAGGCACGCTGCCCTTGCAGTGAGCCCAGGGCGCGATGTGAGTGTTTCCTGATTTGTGATCCTGTCTCTTCCCTCAGCTTCATTATTTATAGTTTTCCTTTTTCCTCTCACCGCTAACCATTCGCCCACTTTCTCATCATCTGGGGTGCGGGGTGCCTTGTGGCGGGTGCGACTGAGAGTCTCTGTGGTATTTGGGATCTGAAAGGTCCCACAGGGCTCACTGTTTGCTAACGGGGTTTTGGAACGTGGTTGGGTCTGTGGATTAATTCAGTGTTGATGAGGTCACCACTTGATGGCACTTTTCTAGAAGTGATGGAAGCAGACCAGGAGAAGGGGGAGGACCGAGGCCCCCACCTCGGAACCTGTGTGAGGCCTTTCGTCCCTCCGTGGCTGGTTCCTGCCCCTTCTGCGTCCTGGTCACCATGAGGTGAGTGGCTTTGCTCTGCCCCACACCCCTCGCACGGTGGCATCTCTCATCACTCCAGACCCACAGCTGCGGAGCCAGCCACGGACAGAAGCTTCCCCAGCCATAAACCGAGATAAACCTCTCGCTCACTAAATTATTTGTCTCGGTTGTTCAATTACAGTGACAGAAAGGTACCACAGCATGCACAAGTACCCCCGCCCCGGGCTCGCCCAGCGCCAGTCCCGCCCCGGCCTCCCCTGATGGCACCTGCTCCGGCTCCATTCTTGCTCCTTGGGACTTTCCTCTGTTCGCTGCCTCACAGGCTTTCCAGCCCTGCTCTGCACTCTGTTGGGAGTACACAACTGTCCTTTCCTGGGTGTTAATGGTTCCCGGTCTGCCCATCACCAGTCATCCCTTCCCCAATGCCCTCTTCACAGCAGGAGGTGTGCAGGCTCCGCAGCCATCAGGCTCATCCTCAACCCCAAATCCATTTCACCACCTGGCTTAGTTGCGCTTAGCATTACACCTTTCCTCTGTCACGGCCTCGTGCACCCACAGCAGGAGGCTGGAATCCCTGGATTACTCCCTCAAATATCCTCAGCTTCGGGGCGCATTTCCTTGCTCCCACCCACCTGCACAGCCCCAGCCAGCTGCAGCACAGCATTCGGGAGGGGCTGCCAGCCGCCCAGACCACAAGGCCTTTCTCCCTTATATCGATAGAAAATACTTAGTGAATGTTTACTCATTTGTCTTCACGTCCTCCAAGAAATACTGTTTATTTCAAGTCACAGAATCTGGTTAATTTAAGCAGAAAATTATTTTCTTGGGAGACACCACCTACAAATGCACAATAAGCAAACAAAAGCCCATCATAGGTGAGCGTTGCGCTCTGACCCACAGTCTCTGCAGCCACCAGCCAGAAGCCAGACCACGGCACTGCAGGACGTGGCCGCAGGGTCAGGACTCGGACAGTGATGGTCTTCAGTGTCTCTGTTTGGGGCCAGGACTGGCAGAGGCACCCCAGTGTGCTCCCTCTCCTGGTCACTTTCTCCTCACGGGGACGTGATATTCACATTTACAACCTAAGGAGGAGAGGTTTAACCTTTCTCAGGTCTCAGAAATTCCTGTCCACGTTCTGGCTTCAATGCCGAGTCAGATGGTGGAAGGGGCTGGGCAGAGGAGAGCTGCTCATGCCATGGTGTCCCCAAAGTGGAGAAGGTGAAGGGCAGGCAGGGAGGGAGGTGTGTCCGCCCCCTCACACCACCTGCAGTGACCACCTCCCTTTGCCAGAGCCCACCTTCCGCACCAAGGCCAGCTGCTGAACTCGTCAGCAGAGGAGGCCCCTGACCCAGCCACTGCCCAGGAGGGGACTCTGGGGGGGCATTCTCAATCTAAGCCACAGCAGCCTCCATGCCCATCCCACAGGGTGCGTCACTTCCCCTGAGCTGCGAACACTGCCCAGGCCACAGCCCTGTTAGGCACCTTGAGTCTCTGCTCTGTCACCCTAAGGCCCTCCCATAGCTACGCTTGTCTTGGAATCCATGACAAACATGGCTGGTGCCCTGTTACAGCCAGCAATGAGCACATGGCCTTCTCAGCCGGGTGGTCTGGACCAACTCAGCAGGAAGGCCTCTGTCCTCTGCTCCTCATGGACCGAGTAGGAGAGCAGGCCACTGTCCCTCCTTGCTCAGCTGCCAGGTGGTGGAGCAGGGCTGGGTAGGGGTGTGCTGTCTATGTGAGACCCACCATGTGCTGCTTCTTGTACTCTCTGAAAGCCTGTGTCCCTCCTGGTTGCCACCGAAGGATGTCTCCCCAGGGGCAGTATCCCTTGTTGCTTGTGTGATGCCAGCACAGATATCAATCCCAGTGTGACTAAGTTGAGGAGCTTTCTGTGCCTTCCAGAGCTTGTCCTGCAGGGGCATAAAGCAGTTTCCACGTACTGAGTCCCTGCAACATCCAGTGAGCCCAGAAACTCCTCAAACAGCGTCGGATGGCATCTGTCCCCGGGCAGGGAAACAGCTGTCTCAGCTAGCACCCTCGTGGGAGACACAGAGAGTCCGGCATGGTGTAGGAAGCTGACAGCATCACATCAGCTTGCTCCTTTGGCTCTTTAGACAGTGCTCATCCCGGAAAGCACAGGGAGATAAAGATGGCCACGGAAACCAAACTTCAGGGCAGGTTGGATGTCCTGGCCACTCAGGAGCCAGGGGCAGTGCTGAGCACACACCAACCCTGGAGACCCTGCTGGGGCAGCACAGATGTTTGCAACTCTGACTGAGGTCCTGCTTCAGAGGATTTGGCTCCCTTAAAGGACCCAGCAGTTGCGGCCGCCCTCAACATCGCAAAGAGGAGTGGCACAAACAGGTCAAACAGCCGGATGTGGGAGAAAATGAGACCATGCCCTGCTCCCTTTGCTGTCCTCTGCACTGCGATCCTGGCCTCGTTTCTGCACAGGGTGAAGGGCTACAGGGTTATGAGCCCAAAGCAGTTCCAGATGAAGCGTTCATCTCCCCAAAGCCTTTTGCCTGTGGCAAATCAACACAGGAAATTCAAACCTGAAGTCTACTTTTATGCACAATGGAGGCATAATAAAATTCACACACCACTGTGTGTGCTTTGGAGCTTCTGTCTGGAGAACACGATGCACTAACGCTGAAGACTGGAGCCGGGTCTGGCCTCTCAGGGTGGTCAGAGGGTGAGAAGTTAATAAATGGAAGCCATTCCATTTGGTCCAGATTTCCACGAGTATCTTTCCTTCTTCTGTAAGGACGGGATGAGGGCACAAAGGCTGTCAGTGACAATTTGCTTGTAATTGTATTTCTTGGTATGTTGAGTTTACATTGCATTCTTCAGCCAAGAATAGGATTCATTAAAGTAAATCTATGTTGCTCATTCAGAGTGGAAGAGTGGCATTAGAATAACCAACAAGGTACGCAGCGTGCATGAGACAGAGACGGAGCACGAGGCTGACACTCGGGCCTGTGACCCACGGTGCTGTTGCGTAGCCAGGGCAGTGGCACTGGGCTCTATCACCCGAGTAATAGAGTTTGTCTGCTAAACTTTGCCTTTTAATTTTTTCAGCTCTTTCCTTGGATAAATTCTGACCTTTAATCTTAATAAAAACTTGATAGCACAAGGATGCAGAGTGTTACGTAGAAAAGCAATCATTTTAAAGCAGAAGACTCTTTGCCTACGAAAACCCAGAGCTCCCAAATCCGTGTCAAAGTCTCATGTGCTGTAAACACGCAGGTCGACATCATCAGTGGTCTTGTTCTCTTTGGCAGACATGGCCCCAGCTGACGTCCTCCTTCTGCTTTCTTAATCCTCCTTAATCACCAGTTATCACAGATGCATCCTAGCCCTACTGTACGCGCAGGGCTGTTCGCAGGCAGGCTTGCCTAAGTGGACTACACGTCTGCACGCCTGACTGACCCAAGCACCGGACAATAAAGCACAGAGGAGCCGAGTTGGGCCCTCACTGATCCCTGCCCACGTGCACACCTGCAGCGCTGATTTTTCAATATTAAGTGTAAAAAGAAAACTGCATTCTTCCAAGACACAATTCAGAGAAAATCATGACCCATATAACAAGTTCTGGTTAATGAAGGTCTATTTAATGGTATTTACCCACTTTAGCAGTATAAAATCATCCTGTGTAATGATCATTAACTGCCTCATAAAATACAGCAAGTGTTACACTGTCTGAAACTAATCACCAGTGCTGCCTCTCTTAGCGGGGAGCCCTATCCCCTTCTCCTCTAGCTCTCTCTTGCACGTGAGTCTCTAAGAGGCTTGGGAAATTTGCAGATGCTAAAGAAATCACATGCTCGTATGTGTCACGATTAGGTTCAAGAGTGAGCCCCAAAAGTTTCATGTGGTCAGCTGTGGGGCTTGGGAAGCTCATCGGGCCCTGGTCCATCAATGACCATTTCGCTGATGAGTTCCTAGCTGCAAGTACTGGCAGGATGGCGGCGTGGAGCTCGGGATGTGACCCGGGAGGATGGAGTCTCATCTTTATCCCTTTCCCTCTGTTGTCGCTTTGGACTCCTGGGTACCAGGTGTGGAACAGGTTGCCTCCTCCTCAGATCCTCCTACCGTGATGCTTGTGTCCTGGGGAAGTCAGCCATGGACGGGAACCCCTGAAACTGAGAGCTGAAATGCACCTTTTAAGTGGCCTGTGCCAGGTGTCCTGTTTCGGCAACAAAAAAGCTGAAAAAGACCCCACATAAAGAAAGAATAACCAGGGGCCGTAAGCTGGTCTGCCTTTATCTCCTGGCTTTTTGTATTTCTCTTCCGAGGGTGCCCTGAGGAAACTTCTGTGCAGTTCCCTGACCCCTCTGGTCCTGCTGCCCATTTGTATAACCATGGTTACTCAGGGAGGAGGGCAGTCTTTTCTCCTGTTGGACACAGATACCACTCAGTTGGCCCACTCTCAGGTCCTGGAGGCTGAAATTACTGCTCAGGTAATCCGTGTAGACTCATGTGCAGTCCAGAACCGCAAGCAGAGACAGAATTCAGAAACTCTCCCCTCCTGGGCATTCATTGCACCATCGATATCCACAGCCCTGGATGCCCAAGAAACTTTAATTTTTAAACTCTGGAAACACAAAATGGACCTTAATGTCCTTCTCCATAGACAAATGCGCTACTGCCCCGTACTTACTGGTCACTCTGAGAAACTCCATCAGAGCCTGAACTCTCCTTCTTAAGGGGCTGGCGCAGCAATCCCGAGAAACTTCATCTCCTGAAGGGTGAACGCAGAGTCCATCCTCTGCACTGTAAGGGTACAGGAAAAGTTTGTGGCGCTGTACTTGAAGAGAAAGGAATTCGTGTGCACTGAAGATTCCGTCCGAGGGAGCGGCCTCTCCCAGAGCTCAGACTGCTGTGCTGGTGCCAGGGAAGCACACAGAGCGGAGTAACTCAGCTCGGCTTGGGTCTTCCTTGGGGGTGCAGGGTGCCACATCATCTCACACCAGCCTCTGTCAGGCACAGGGTGGACCCGACTGCTCTGGGCAGCTGAGGTGCTGCTCCCTAGAGGAAGCCTCAGCTCAGCCCTTGGGTGGTGGCCTGCAGCAGTGACTGGTGGTAGAGGGATCTCTGCATTGCAACTTGCCCTCCAGCCCTGTGTGATAGGAGGCAGCCCCTGGCTGGCACACCCTGAGTGCGCTTGGCTCACAGTGGGTCAGCCTCGGGATGGCACGGTGTATGTCACTTTGCCACCAGAGCAGGGTTCATTCCAGTGTAAGGTCCAGTCCCCAGGTAGTGCAGGAGCCCTGCTAGCCTCTGGAATGGGGCAATGTTGGGGTGCTCTCTGGGGGGAGATTATGCATAGACTCCCAGACAGACCCAACAGGTGTGCCTAGAGCCATGAGGACTGTGGGGTCCCAGATATGAGGGTGAAAGATGTCTAAGGTCTGGTGGGGCTCCTGAGGGGCTCAGCCTTGTCTTCACTACAGCTGAGAAGTCTTTCCTGGTTCTGAGCTGCATCCGGTTGCAATACTACACGGAGAAAGTTGAAGTTTCTACCCCTGCTCTCTGGGCACTTGAATCTCTGTGCTCCCCCAGGACCCTGCTACCCTTTGATGGAAACTGACGCTGTCCCCTACTTCCTTGCAACTAAACACAGTCGTTTCTGTTGTCCCAGCCACTTTTCTGGGAGGAAAGCGCTCTAAGGTTTCTTCCCAGTCCTCTTGGTGACGTCACTGCTGCAAAGCAGCCTATGCTTTAAAATAAGGGTGCTAACGCTCCCCATCACCACTGTTAATCAGGCTTATATTGGAAATCCTCACCAGTAAGATATGGAGAGTATAAAAAGTAGGGAAAGGGTACTAACTAAGAGGTAGAAAGCTCACGTTTCAGAATTTCAAGTGATAATTGTACTTTGGGAGAAAAATTAAGTCTCAAGAAATATTATTAAAAATAATAAGACATTAGCCAGGTTGTTAGATATAAGCCTTGTACAAAAGTAATTTCTAAGTCCCTGAGTCAAATGATCAGAAATTGTGGCCGAAGGGTACATGTCCTTTGGAGTGGTATCAGAGACTGAAGATGCCTGAGTAAGTCCAACAGTAGATCTGTAAGAGTTCTGCAGCAAAACTATAAAATACTGTTAGGAGATGTTAAAGGAAGCATAAACACATGAGGAGACATAATGCATTTACTTACATAAACTATTAATGTAGTTTATTTCACTGAGTACAGGACCAAGAAAAGCTGAAGCACCTGCCATCTACTAAGGTTCTGTGATTATAAGTCACTGTGATTCAGAGGCATGTGCTGGAGAAAGGGTCACAGCAGCGTCCTAGGGCCTGGCCAGTTAGACACCATGCCGCCACAGAGGTTCAGGAAACAGGTCAGCGTGTTACAATCTCTGCTTTCAAGAACCTAGAAATATTCATCGAGATGCAGGAGGAATGAATTGAGAAGTTACAGAACTAGGGATGTGTGAGACCAAATGGGTCCTGAAGGCCCTGCAAATTCTTGGTATCCAGATGCGCTATGGCTTCTCACTGTCTGTGCACACACACACACACACACACACACACACACACACACACACACACTCACACATCTTTCCCAGGGTCAACGTGAGAGGAAAGCTATGAGGACTCGGCGGGGTGAGCGAGGCTCCCAGCTGCAGGACCTTGTCTGAGTCCCTTTGGGAGATGCAGGTACAAGGAGACTGGCCAAAGCTGGCACCCACTTTCCGGTATCGAGTGGCAACTCTGTCACCTGGGCAGACTTTCCCCTGGGAGCAGGACGAAGTGATCCCCCTGTCTTCAATATCCAATACATTTCCTGCAGGCCCGCAAACAGCTTCCTTTTTTGTTTCTAAATAAAAACTGAAGGCTTATTAAATCTTCACCTCAAAACATTAGCAAATAATAATTTTTAGGATCTTGAAGCTGCAGCAAACTATTCAAATGTTGTTGATGATTGAGATTAGCTTTCATATTAATCAGCCTAATAAAGATTAAATATCCAGTCTTTCATTAGCTCAGGACTTATTTATTGAACACGTAATCCCAATTGTTTCTACAATAGAAAGCCTTTTTGAAGATCGTCACTTTTTACTTGCAAAGAGGGAAACATCCTAACCCACAGTATAGTTCACATCCTGTGATCTCACCTCTTGCCTCAAGGCCTGGGCCAGGAAGGGCTCTGTGTCCACCTCTTTGAGTGTCTACTTCTGAAGAAGGAGAAGCCCAGAGCCTCTGCTTGGTTGGATAGCTCCGGCAGGTGCCTGGGTTGCAGGGGTCAGAGAAGCAGCTGCCTGATGGCCTGGTCTTCCCAACTCCTAGACGAGCTGCCCAGGGCAGAAGTGTGTGTCAAGTTAAAGTGGAAATGTGTCAGGAGTTTTGAAGGGAATCAGGACTGCTGTCTGCAGTTTGTGAAAATGTATTCAGGGAAGGCTGCTTGCAAGCCTGTGGCCAGCACGGCACTCTGTCAAATTCCTGCCCTTAGAGACAGCAGAGGGGCTCGGGGCAGGAAAGGTCAGCACCAAGTCCACGGCTGCCTGACCCCACTCCTGGATGACTGCTTGCATAGCCCACACCTTCCATGGCTTCCTTGCAAAGCCTGTACCTTTGACTGCTTCAAAGCCTACATGTGGGGCTGGACCGGAACACTGGGCCTGGGAACCAGGAAGGCTGATGACCTCCTGGTTAGAGATAACCCAAGGTCGGACTCTGGACAGTGTTCCCTGTAGCTTTTGACCACTTACAAGGAGCCGCACTCCAGATAATCCCTCAGGCGCTGTTCAGGTTGCACTGCGAGCACTTCACACCGCTTCAAGGGGAAAGAGAACAAGACACCAGGAGAGGCAAGGGGGCACCCGCTGACAGCCCCGAAAGCAATTTTCAGCCTGTTGTCTCCACTCCGGGCTGGGGACAGGGAAGTGACTTGGTACCCTGCTCCGTCTTTTTCTGAAGGTGAACGCAGATCGCTGGGCTGATGGTGTGACTGTAACCGGTCCTGCATGCAGAGGGCATGTGGGGTAATTAGAGATAATCAAGTCCAGACTAGCAGGAAAGGAACGAGGCAGTGTTCAATAATTTGTAGCTCAGTGACTCTGGGACCTTATTGTGGGATATCCAGATGGTGCTCACAGGACTCATAAGCACCCATTTACAGGAGCTGTGTGAACAAGAGGTTTATGATCAGTGCTGGCATTAAATTCCCGGTGTCTCCTCTGGCTCTAAAGGGAAGACGGAGCAGTAACTGAGTGACCTAAGCTAAAGGCCTCAGGCTCTGTGCAGAGCAGGGGGTGACTCCACGAGGCTCGGGAGCTGTGGGCTGGAGGACCAAGCAGCAAGCTCACACAGGCGCTCAGGGGCGAGACCGAACCTTGCTTTGCAGGCAGGGATAGGGGCTGAGTGCGGCAGCCCCTTGCTGTTCAGTGTCTCTAGGCCGAGGGGACCGGGACTCTGGGAGAAGTTGGTACAGGAGGCTTCTTAGATAGTAACTGCTCAGGAGCCTTGGACGTGACTGTCCCAGCTGTCACAGACCCCAGTGAGGCGCATGGAAGCCAGATGTGAATGAAGGACTTCAATGAGGATTAACAGGAAGGAAGGGTGGCCCATAGGGAGGAGGGGCAGGGGAGTTAGAGGCATCAGGGGAACCAGAGTGTTTCAGAGGGGCTGTCTGGACACTTGGTCCACAGGAGGGTGGCCAGGGCCTGGCTGGTGCTGGTGGGATCCCACACTATTTGGGAAGTGGAGATAGCACAAAGCTCCTGCTTGGCTTCCACTCCAGATTTCTTAGAGAACTTGCATAACAAAACACGCTGAGATCATTCTGGAAAGTAAACTGCACAGCACAAAGGCCAGCCCCACCAAGCATTCAAGAAGGTCGATGATTACTGAACGAATGACATCAGTAGGTGTGCGGTAGTGCAGGAGAGGGGATCCACTGACCAGGGAGGAGAAAACACGATGGCCCCCTCCGCGGTGTTCACTGTTGTGTTGGGTCCCCGAGAACAGCAGTGGAGAGCGCAGCCCCTGTGCTGGGTGTCTTCACGTTCAGCCTTTCGCTTCTCTGTGTCGTTTCCTCTTCTGCCAACAAGGCCGTCCTGACCGTGCCTTATCCATGACTGGCCGTCCAGATTAGACAGTCTCATTGCAAAGTGACTCACCAGAGGCCAGCAGGGATCCACCGGGAGATATTGGGGTAGAAGTGTGCAGGGAGCTGGCAGAAAGAGCAGGACCGCCAGGAAAGACCCAAGCAGAAGAGGGATGTAAAGACTGAGGCCTGAGGGCTGCAGATGGAGAACAGAAGGAGCAGCCTGGACAGCAGAAAGGAAATCAGGCGGGCAGCAGCCTGACCTCTGTGTTAGGAGCCGCTAACCGGCACAGGGTGAACCTGGTCAGCTCAGATGCTGTTCAGAGCGCAGTGATGTGGGGGACGAGAGTGGAACGCTGAATTTCACAATGTGAAGGTCACTGTTCACCTCCACAAGAGCACTTGCACTGATAGCATGTGTAAAAAGAAAAAAATGTTAGACAAAGGAATAGAATTTATTTGACCAAATTATGATTTGTCAATCAGGTGATGCCCCGAACCAGGACAGATTCAGAGAGTCCCATCTTGCGAAGTGGTCGGTGAGCATCTGCAGAGTGAAATTAGATGTCAGGTCCAGAAAGCACTGGGCTGATCACAGCCAGAAGTCCCCTTACTGGCTGGGTCTCATCGGGTGATTGGCTGAGATTGGCCCATAATTCAGCTTGAGTATCTTTGAAGTCAAGTTGCATTTTGTTACACAAGAACTCCAAGTGTGACTAAGGCCTCAGACCAGTGCCCACTTCTTATTTAGGTCAGCAGACGGTGGGAAATGCTTCTTCAAAGAGCATTCAAGATGGAGCTGGAAGAGAAAGTTTAGGGCAGGGAGAAGAGACTTCCTTCTCTGCAGTTGGGCCTTGTGAGCTGCGGCTGGAGAGGGGAGGGAGGAGCCGGCAGAGGTCTGTGTGAGGAGACCTTTGCAGTGAGCCGGAGGCCCCGGGGGTCTGCAGCCTCCGTGTAGGCTCCCCTGGGTCCTCTCCTGGTGCTGGGCTGCTCGTCCAGGCCCGCTTGCATGGACGCTCTGCCAACACTCCTAGACAACTACTCCAGACCAAACCAGCAAGCTTCGGGTGGCCAAAGCACAATGGGACGTGTAGAGAGCTCCGTGCACACCATGGCAAGGGGTGGGGGCTTGAAAAGTGACAAAAGTGGAAAAGGACACAGGACAGCCTTCGCCTGGCTAGCAAGGCAGGCAGGGTGAGAGTCGTAAGGGAGCTGGCAAGGACCAGCTGCAGCTGGCCGGTCCGCTCACACTGGTTCTCTGTGGGTTTGTCAGCATACATCAGTATTAATGAACTGTTTCTACCTTTTAATAGAAAGGATTCATTTTGTTTGTCACAATGTGCATGAAAGAACTTTGTACCTGAGTTAAATTTGAGTGGCATATCATATGAATCGTGCAGTGCCTTAGGATACTCAGATGACTTCCATTCTTATCAAATTATTACCACCAAAACAACCCTGTGAAGTAGGTGTCATCCTTTCTTTATATCGAGGAGCTAGAACCTCAGCCAGGTAACACATTTGACAAGGGAGCAGGCCGGTGTGGGCTCCCAGGGAGCCGGTCCCAGAGACCCCCGTCATGGACCACTAACCTCGGGAATGCATCTCTATTCACCAGTGTCCCATTGCTGAGACGCAATACCTGATACCCATAGCTCAAGGAGGAGGGGCTGATGTGACTTGTGTGTTCAGGAGAGTCCATCGCGGCCTGCTGGCCTTCAGGTAAGGCATCATGGCAGGAGGGTCTGCGGAGACAATGCTGCTTGGTTTACAGTGGCCAGGAAGCCAAGGACAGCACCAGGGAGGAAGTGGCATGGGACCAGACACAGACCTTAGGACAGCCTCTCCGGGCCGCCCAGATACACCCAGAAATGTTCGCCTACAGTCTGAGCACAGGGCTCAAAGCCAAGCCAGTTGACGCTCCACCCTGCCCTTCCCTTTGTGAACCACAGTGGGTGCCTGCATCGTCTCAGTGGCTGAGACATCACTGGGCGGAGAGACCTCTCTCCCGTATGAGACCATCTTATAGGGTGCATGACTGTGCAGTAGAAATGTACCCCTTCTTATTCACAGCCCTGAACCCCATCAAGGCCAGAAGCACTCAGAAGTCTTCCTGGAGGGTCTCCAAAGTCCCACAGCTACGCCCTCTTCCTCAGCACCAGGCACGGTCTGGGCAGGGATGGGCTGTGCTGTGCTGTCCCGAAGGCCTTGGAGAGACCCACATGGATTTTGTCAGAGGATTTAAACCACCACAGTGTGTGAAGTCCAATGACATGTGTGACATTCCTTGGCCCCTTTCTCTCAGATTAGAGGATTGTGTCAATTGATCAAAGCTTTTAATTCTCTGAAATTACATGATTGGTTCTTTCTGCAGAAGTGTCTGGGAACTTGGCTAAAGCTGCTCTCCTTATAGATTTGAGTCCTTAGTGACTTCTTTGAGAGTTTGTAGCTACATTCTAGGTAAATGGCACCAAAATTTAGATGAGCATAATACTAAGAGGTTATCTCACTTGGTTTTAGTAAATAGGTGTAGGATTAACTTTCTCCAGGAGAACACAGACAAACTAGTCTATCTTATGAGCATCACTGAGCAGACTTTCTCGTGGGTTCAAATTGTGGTCCTGACCTGATCTTCAGGGAAGGAAAAGACTCTTTTCAGGGAAAAGTTCACCTCTGGCTTCGTGACACCACTGTCCACCTCCTTCCTCACTGAATTAAGTGTTTTTAAACTGTTTGAGCATCGTGCCAGAGCCCTTAATGCCAAGCTGCCAGGGGCACGCCAGGCCTCTGTTCTTTCCCTGGCCCTCTGTGTATGTGACCATTTACCAGAGTTACTGGGTTATTTCGGTCCTTTAATAGGAAGGGTTTTATTTCAAGATTGTCTAAAGTGACAAAGACACTTTAGAAAAGATACTATAGTCTTTGGCCTATTAGGAAAATATCCCAATTTTTGCATGTAGATGAATTCAAGTGGATATTCTTAAACCTATCAAGCCATCTCCTGACATGTTAAAAAAGAAGACATCCCCTACCTTCACGTTCTACTTACTGTGACAATTCTATACATATTTTCACCTGATTACAAACCTTGAAAATTACTGGAAAATAAATTGAAAGCCAAACTGTAAACTCAAAAATTCAATGATTAAGCTTTCCTCTGGTCAAGTGCTAATGGTTAGAACTCATCATCACTTTCTAGAAAAATGAACACTTGGCTTGGTTTAAAAATTCAGTATTTGGAAGCATAAATGTTGATTTTTATAGAGCAGTTATGGAGCAATAACCAATGTTTTATGAAAACTTTTTTTTCCACCTTTTCTTAATTTGAACGCACTAATTCCAGAATCATTTCTGAAAATGCCTTCTTGACTCCCAGCTGCCTGGAGGAGCCTGACCCTGTGAAGTTTTCCTTTCTCAGCTGGCTCCGAGCAGACCGGCCGGATACTTAGACAAATACAGAGAGCTAGCGAAGTTGTTTCAGGCAGAGAAGACACTGCTTCTCGTTGGCTGGGAGTATTTCTTTCTGGGTCCCCTGAACTTGGAATTTCTCTTTAAAATGTCCCATTAATTCCTATTAGGGAGCTACTAGTAAAGAAAATTGCATGTTAGCTTTTATCAATCTGCAGGAATGAATGCTAACCGTTCTCGGGGAAAAGCCCTCCTTGAGTGCCACTCATGTGCAAGCAGCGTGCACATCAGCAAATCACCCAGAAGATGAATGCACTCGAGCTGTGCAAAGACTCCGAGACACGTATTAGCGTTATAGATTTTAATTTGAAATAATGTCAGTCTTTTTGGGCCTGCATTGTAGTGCACAGGCTGCCATCTGCTTATAATAATGAGTCTGACAATCCACGCAAATGTGATTTGCTGCCTGCTTTGCCCGCATAATGGCCGGGATATTGATCCTAATGGCGGAGCCCTCGTAGGCCCTTCATTCCACCCTGGCAGGACAGGCGGAGATGCGGCTTGGAGGTGCAGTCGGCATGGCAGCTCACCGCCATGGCACCCACCACGCCTCCACTCAGAGGCGGCACGGCACGGCTGCAAAGCGGTCACTGTGCCCTTCCCTTCTCTAGGTTTCAGCCCAACAAGACCCAGTCACGCGAGTGAAGGAGAGACAGCGGTGCAGAGGAGCTGAGCTGACCGCAGTCCTGTTTCCTCCTTTTCACTGGAACATTTGACCCAGAGGGGACAGCTGGGAACTCTGAGGACCCTTCGGTCCAGCCCAGCATTGGCGACCACTGTCCGGTACGGCGTCCCCAGCCATGTGTGGCTGGCTGTGCTTAAAGTAATGAACATCAAGTGAAATATGAAAACTGTCAGGTGAGTACAGCTACGGTCACAGCCCAAAGGCAAAGCAGCCCAGGTATCCACAATGGATGAGTGGGTGGGAAAACGTGTTTTTGTGCACAGTGGTGTATTATTTGGCTATAAAGTAAGGGGATTCTGATAGATTCTGAAATATAGGTGAATCTGGGGTGAGGAATGAGAGGTTGTAGTCATAGCCCGGCATGGTGGACCATGCCCTGAGTCCCAGAGCTCCAGGAAGCTGAGGGAGCAGAACACAAATTCAAGCCCAACCAGGGCAATTTAATCACTTAGACTTAAATTGAAAACAATATTAAGAGGGCTGGGGATGTAAGTTAGTGCAAAGGTCCTGCATTTGATCTCAGTATCACCAACCTAATGCCGGTCTTTAATGGCTTTTGTATTGGGTGGCACAAAGACAGACTGTATATTATCACGGAAGGCTCTGAGGAGTGTCCCTGCTTTGGTGGCATGCTGCTGGGGAGCAGGTGGCTGTGCACCTGGACTGTGTCTAGAATGTTCTCAGCAGGAGTTTGTGCCTTGTATTTCTGTACCTGCTGCCAGGATGGCAGAAACTACCACCGGGCAATCACACAATGGAATCGGCTTACTCTGTGTTTTTAGCTTTGGGTTCAATTGTGTCTGTGTTTCAGCCATGCATTTTTCATTTTCAAAACAGCTGACCATCAACATGCTTGGGATCACAGGCAAGTATGCATTTCTTCTCATCTTCCTAACAGGATGGACTGCAAGGTGAAGCTTGAGTATCAGGGAGTAAGAGAAATGAAAGCAGCCTGGGCCACACAATCGTGAAAGCCACTCGAAAGCAGGCTCACCAACAGAAGAAGCACCTAGTGACCCTAGGGCATAGACAAGTCAGAGGCGGGCATGGGGATGGGGGCCTCTCTGCATTCATTCCTTTCCTGCTCTGTCCCCTAATTCCCAGCCACACGTCAGCAAACCATGCTCTTGTAAGCATCTGCAGGTGAGGGTTGCTGCAGTGATCCTCTTGTGATTTGTTTGGAAAAAGAAATGTGTTCAAACATAGGATGTGATACAGCTGCATCCCACACAGCCAGCTGCTAAGATTGTAACTAAACCCAAAGATGTATGGCTTCGTGTCATACACCGCACAGCTGTCATGACCCATGAGAAGCTTGCATTGTTGTCTTTCAATTTTTCTCCAGGTGTAGTGATATCTACCTCTTAAGCTGGGAAATTTGAATAAGCATAAATTCAATGGAACGTGGCCAGTGCTCACTGCTAACCTGTACAGTTACAACGATGATGACTTGCAGTCCTCCAACCTTCACGTACTATTGCGGTTACACATTATAAGTTATCTATTATCTTTGCCTCGTATGGCGTATTTTTAGACCTTTTGGATTTGACTGGCCTGACACAAGTAGAGTCCCCTGAGAAATGCAGAACACGGGCAGGGACACCTGGTCCTGAGTGCACTCAAGGATCAGTCACTTCTGCACAGAGCTCTCCTGTGTCATAGAGGAGATTTGCTTCTCAAGTTACAGATCTGGAAATGAGGCTCAGAAATGAGTAGGGACATCCTCAAAGTCTTGACTGTTGGTGAGAGTGGCCTGGGGAGCAATAATAACAGGACTGCCTGGATCTCCACATGACTCTTCCATCCTCCCTGTGACTCCTCCATCCTCCCTGTGACCTTGACCTTTGACACTGCCTGGCCCAGATTCTGCAGACTTGCAGCACAGCACTGGATCATTGTGAGCAGCTGAGGTAAGAATTGGGGTTTGCATGTTAATGTCAGTTGCATGGGATTCCAAATCTGTCTGGACCCAAAACTTAACCTTCTTTACTAAATTCTAGAAGTGTTATTCATTTATTCATAATTCATTTATTTTTCACCAATAATCTTGAAGGCAGAGATGAACTTTATTATCTTTTACCAATTGCACCCAATTTACCATCTGACACTTAATAGTTGTCTATAAGCACCTATCCCTGGGAGTTCCCATGCTCCAGTGCCCAACTCCAGATGTGACATTAGGCCTTTTACACTGGTTGGGTGCGGCTTTAATGTCTCCTCCAATCCTCTCAAAGATCCGTCACCACAGAAAAGGGTCCGTCTGCACTCCTGTGTGAACACTGTTAGTCACTTTCCCATTGCTAACACCCAGCACCCACAGTTTTAAGGAGGAGAGGTGTATTTTAGCTCACGGTTTGTAGTGGTTTCAGTCTGTAGTTGGCTAGATCCAAGGCAGGGCAGCATAGCAGAGGGGTACTGCTGAGGCGAAGCAGCCCATGGCACTGCAGGCAGGAATCAGCAAGGGAAGAGGAAGGAGGTGGACCCTCCCAGGCCCTGCTCCCAGGGAGCCATCTCTGCACCCAGGCTTCACGTCCCAACACCTCATTTCTCTGTAAATTTATCAGTGGTGAATCAAGGGTCACACCCCTGTGATCCAGGCAGCCCCCTAAGCACTCCCTGTGATGGCATGAGATTGTGGGGGATATCTACATGTAAACTACCACAAACTCAATAATCATTTTTTTCTTCTGCTTTCTAAGTTTACATCCTCATCTTTTACACTACATGCATTTTAAATTCCTTTTCAGTTAGCAGCAATAATAGATGGTACACTGGGGAAAGATACTCATGCACCAAAGCACAGTCTGTCCCATCGTAACGAGACTCTGTCCAGGTGGACATTCTCTGGCTTTCCTCTCCTTCGTCTCCACATTTCCGGATAGAATCCAAGGGCAACTTCTACAGGGAATGGCTACGCCTCAGCCGATCCTCTGTACCCCTAACTGTGCTGGCAGCCACACAGAGCGATGCTTCACTGCAAAACAAAGGATCCACCGACCCTTTTGTTATGTGAAGGTCACCCTGGAGCAGCCCTGAATGTCTCACCTGCAGAAACAGGGAGCTGCACTTCCTAAAGGGACGTCACAGGCTAACGCTTTGCTTTATCTTTTCCCCTTTTGTAAATTATGTTTAATAGTCATTGTTCACTGGTTGTGGGAGAGAAATAGCATGAAGACTTCTAATAATTTGATATTAAGTATATTTGTAACTTCTAGATTTATTTTGTGTTCACTAGTCCAAAAACTGATTCCTAATATTTTGTGCACCTTTCTACTGAGTTGATTAAATTTTTACTCATATATATACTTACATACATATATACATCATATATGTATGATGCACAAATATATGTCACTTTCTAATTGGTATATCAAAATCAGATGTCTGTTAGTATCTCCTAGTAAGAAGAGGATAAGAGGGAAATATTTCTTTTTAAAAGAAAAACAACTGCATTGCCATTGTCTGTGTTTGTCATCACACTTATCTTATTTAATTCCGATAATAAAAGTGGTTCACATAACATACAAGGAGCCTCATTTTTTCTTCCAGACCCTGGTCCATGGAGGAACTCACAAGATGCACAGACATGTGAGACAGCACTGTCCTTGGGACAGCCGAGGTCTGCGGCGGGAGAGAACTTGTAGACATCGCGCTGTGAACCTGGAGTCTGCTGCTGAGGAGGCAGGGTCTGGGATGACTTCTGGGTCCCCCTGGCTGAGGGAGTGCGGGGTCAGGAAACACACAGGACACACACAGAAGACGCCAGCAGAGGCTTAGGCAGCGCGGGCTCTTACAAGGTTACAAGAAATGCAATGTGTTTAGAAGTGTGCTTGGAAATGTTGGGGACAACGAGGTGGTGCTGCAAATCCATATTCCAGTTTGGGAGGCCAGTGGCTCTGCGGTGCCCAAGCTGCCTGGCAGCTTTCTGCCTGCAGGCTCTTATGCTGCTGAACTAGATCTCCAGCCCTTCCTTCTCTCCTTTTTCACTTTTAATTTTTGTTTTATTTTTAAGAGAATAAAACCAAACAAAATAAAACAGAATAAAGCAAATCAAAATAAAGCAGTGAAAGTGATACAGGATTTCAAACAAGATAATAGGAAATCAGCATTGGCTACCATAATGTCTCTTGCTGTCTTCAAAAATAGAATCCATACCCTCAACATATTAAAACCAGACCAAACAAAAAACAAGAAAAGCAACCCAAAAAAGCAGTGAAAGTGATACAGGATTTCTAAACAATATAACAGGAAATCAGTGATGCCTACCATAATACCATGATGCCTACCATAATAGCCTTCAAAATAGCTGTCCATATCATCAGACATAATAAAGCCAAATAAAACAGAATAAAACAAAATCGATCAAATAAAACAGTGAAACTGGCACAGAATTACATATTGTCTTCAAAGTAGGGGCATATGCACCAGATATAATGAAATCAAACCAAACAAAACACAATAAACCCAATCAAAATGAAACAATGAAAATGATACCAGACTTTAAAACAAAATAAGAGGGAATTAGCAATGCTACCACTTTCCCTTTTTAGATGTCCCTTCCCCTTTCACTGTCTTCTGTGCGTTTTGGATCCCAGTGTCTCCTTCAGCTTTTCATACTAGGGAGACAACACGATGCCCACCCATGCGGGCTGAACCTTTGAACCCAAGAGCATGATCAGAAGTTACATCATTTGCCTACAAGAGCCTCAATATTACCCTTCTTTGTAGCCGAGCAGCTTTCCTCTGTATAAAATGCTGTATCTGTGGCATCTGCTCTGTGGCTGATGAGCAAGCTGCCCCTGCTTTTTCCTGGTCCTCTGTCACATCGCGGGTGGCTTTCCCTCCTTTCTGCTTTCAATCTAGGAATTTCCTTTGGAGATAATGTATTTCTTGTATACCATATATTGATGGATCTTGTTTCTTGATCCACTTTGCCTGTGTTTCTTTTTCTTTTTGTTTTTCACACTAGATAAACAAATGTTTTTATTAATATATGTTTGCAATATAGTACATAAATTTACTTTCTTATTGGGAGTTGGTACATGTATGTAACTCATTGTAATTCCTCTTTTTCCTTATTTGCTCCTCATCCCATTCCCATTTGAGAGAGATCTGTCTACCTATTTCCTATTTCTTATCTTTTACTTTGCTTTGTATTTATAATTTGGATTTCTCATATAAGAGAGACAACATGATACTTAAGCTTGTGTGTCTGACAACATCATGTTCCCAGGATGCATGCATTTGTCTATGAATGACTCAAGTTTGTCTCTCTTTGTGGCCGGGCAGTGCTCTGTTTGTGTAAATGCCACATTTTCTTTATCTGTCCATCTGTTGATGGACATGTAGGCTGCCTCCAATTTAGCTACTATGAAGTGTGCTGCTATACACATGGGTTTGCATGTGTCACAGGAAAATGATGTCTTTAACTGTTTGAGGATGACACATAGAAGGAGAAGTAGCTGGGAAAAATGGAATTTCTACTTTCAGTTTTTGAGGCCTCTCCATTCTGATTTTCATAGTGATTGTACGAAGTTACATTCCCACCAACAGGGCAGAAGAATTCCTTTTTTCTTGCAGTCTGGTCAGCATTTATTATCTGATTTCTTAACAATGGGCATTCTTTTGGGGGCCAAGTGGAATCTTAGTGTTGTTTTAATCTGCCTTCTCTAGTGGTCAGCAAGGCTGAGTGTTTCTTCATGTATTTATTGACCATTTCAGTGGTTTCCACAAAGTGTCTGTTCATTTCATTTGCCCATTTGTTGATTCAGTCTTTTACTTTGGAGGAGTCTAATTTTTTTGAGTTCTTTATGTATTCTAGATATCTGTTCTATTTTTTAATGTTTATTTATTTGTTTTTATTTTTTATTTAAAATGCAAAACAAAAAAGGACAAATAATACAGAATTTCAAAAAAAATCAATGAGAAATACACACTAATTAATATATTGCATATTATCATCTAGAAGTAGTTGTTCAGGTTACAAAATCAAGGCATATAAATGATCAAACAATCAAACAGTGACAGCACAAACTGTTCTTTTTAATGAACTAACCGAGAGATGAAAACATATTTCTGAGATGAAGAAATACAAATGACAAATAAATTCATAAAGAAATACTCAGCATCCCTGGTCACTTGAGGAGGTCATTTAACGCAAATTAAAACAACACCGAGATCCCATCTCACTCCATCCTTGGGTGGCTGCCATCAAAAAATCAACTGATAACAAATGTCGGTGGGGCTGTGGGGAAAAACGAACCTTTCTCCACCGATGGTGGGAGAGAAGACTGGTGCATCCATTGTGGAAAGAAGTGTGAAGATTCCTCCAAAAACTAGGATTGGAAGTCTTATTCAGTTCAGCTATTCCCCTTCTGGGTATTTTTCCAGAAAAATTGAAAACATCATGCCACATATGTGCACCCATGTTTATAGCAGCACAATTTGAAAGAACTAATTCTTGGAAACAGCCAAAATGACCATCAACCACAGAAAGGATAAAAAAGATGTGGTATTTTTATATAATGGAATACTACCAACTTATAAAAAAGGACAATCTTGAGGCTTTATAGGTAAATGGGGCAACTTGAGACTGTACTCATAAATGAATAAATCAGACTCACATTTGTAAATATAATGTTGTCTCTTTAGTGTAAAAAATAATAGTAGTAAAAAACTGAAAAAGTAATAAGATACAAAATGTACAATAGACATTATAATAATGAAAGGGAAAGAAACCGCTCAAAAGGAAGGAACAACTGATAAAGGGCAAAGGAGAAATGGAAGAAAAGAAAAGATGAAGTGTAAGTAAATATACACATATAACTGTATGTATGGATATGTGTACAAGGTAGCTACTGCACTGCCTGTGTTTCTTTTCTTTCTTTCTTTCTTTTTTTTGTGAATCAGGGGCATCTACATTAATGGCCACAGACCGTGTACCCTGGGTCATCTCTGCCATGCTTTTCTAGTGCTGTGGGCTCCCTGCTTTCCCCCTCCATTCAATTGTCTGTCCTGCACGGCGATGCCACTTTGCTGCTGTGTCTGGTACCGTGGTCATTTTTATCTCTCTCTCTAGAATGTTCTTTAGTATTCTTTGTAGGGTTGGTTTGGTGAGCATGAACTTCTTGAGTAGTTCTTGTCATGAAAATATCTTATTTCTCCAGTAATTTTGAAAGACAGTTTTTCAGGGTACACCAGTCTGGGTTGGAAGTTGTTTTCTTTCAGGACCTGAAATACTGCACTCCGAGCTCTTCTCTACTTGATGGTTTGTGTTGAAAAGCCTGCCATGATTCCGATGGGTTTTCCTGGGTGATCTGTTCTTTTTCTCTAGTAGCCTTTAATAGTCTGTTCTTATGCTGAATTTCTGGGATCTTGATTACTATGTGTCCGGGTGTAGATTTATTTTGGTTATGGTTGGTTGGATTTCTATATGCCTCACTTATCTGCATGCCAGATCCTTTTCCCATGCTTGGGAAGTTCTCTGCTATTACTTCTGTAAATCTATGTCATTTGTGTTGATTTCTGCTTTTTTGTGGACATTTATCATCTTATTTTTCTGTGAGTCATCTTGCAGACATTGAGTTGTTATTTTCTGGTTCCTTGTTATTTTTAAGGGATCTCTCCCTTTGCCATCACTAGCTGCCATCCTGTCTTTAAGGTCTGAAAGTCTGTCTTAAGTTTATTTAAAGTGGTTTTGCCAGCTTTCAGTGGAGTTTCTAAGTCCCCGGATATCCCTTTGAGTGTTCCATGCATTCCAAATCTTCTCTGTATTGTTCATTCATTCAAGGTTTCCCTCATTTGCCTATACTCCTCTTTTTAAAATCTGTCGTCTTTAGATACATTCAGTAATGCCTTTATTATGTTGTGATTTCTTCTTTTACCTGACATATTATTTCTGACCTGATTTCCCTTACAGCCTCATGAACTGGTTTCTGTACTTTAGCTGCCCTCGTTCCAGAAATTTCAGGTTTGTGACTTCTGCTTTTTTCCATGTCCATGTCCATGTCTCCTGGACTTATTCTCTTTGGGCTGGAGGCCAGAGGTTGTGTTTTGTTCCTTTATCTTGACATTTTCTTGGATTCTTCTGGGTGAGCAGCTTGTGGGATCCTGGGCACTTCCCACATTGGCGACTGCCTATCGTGTAAGGGGATGGATCATGCACCTAGATTTCTCCTAACCCAGGGTCCCCAGGTGGCAGTGGGGTGCGGAGTGGCCTTCTACAGACACTCTCAGCTTCTCCAGGGTGTGACTGGCTAGTTCTCCTGGCTTGCACTATCTATCCGTGGGAGAGTCCTGATGGCAGCCGGTGTGTACCTGGGATGTGGCCTTGGGAAGGACTATCTGTATTAAAATAGGTTTTTAATGGCTAGGGGTGTAGCTGAGTGGTAGACTTCCCCCAGCACCACACAAGAAAAAAGAAAGTAATACAATCACAAAATGTAGTGACTATTTAAAGAAAAATGTTAACAATTATCACAGTGAAAGTCACATAGCCAGAAGCTCCCTAAACCCAGCGCCCTCCTTCTCTTTGAAGACACTGACGCTGCCACTCTTGCCGCTTGCCAGACTGCCAAAAGGAAAGGAGTCTGGGAAGGGGGGAAGAGGGGCAGCTCCTCCCTTCCTTCAAGCTGCCCAGGCTGCACCGTGTCGAGCGCAGTGGCCTCCGAGTGTGCACCTAGATGGTGATGACTGCAGTCCTCGTTAGGCTGAAGCCAGTACACTTCCCTCTGTCACCATCACTACGCTGGGGAGCAAATGTCCTTATGGGAAGTCCTGTGTGGCAGCATCAGGAGCCAGCGTTTCCCCACACCCAGCACCGCTTCACTGAGCAATGCAGTCAGGGCACGCTCACCCTGGGCACTGCCGAGGCAGACGGGGGAGGCCCTGTCCAGGCTGGAGTGGACAGCACTGAAGGCATCAGGACTTTGGCCACTGAGCAGATTGCTGTTGAGGGAGCATGGCCAGGGGGAGGGCATCTCTGGGGAGGAAACAGCTGCCCTTAAAGATTTGAGGGTCCCTAAGTCCAAGGCAATCAGGTTTTGGGTCAGAACACTTTGGCAGAAGGGACAGCAAGTTTGTCTTCCCTTTGGACGGCCCTGGGCAAGGACCTTTCCCAGAGGACTGATCAGGTCCTGTAGCTACACACACTCGTCCTGGTCCTTGTGCCCTTCCCTTGCAACTTAGGAAGGTCTGTACACTCACAAAATGTAAATGCCTGCTTGCAAGAAATGAGCCCAGTGGAGGGTCAGATGGACACCAATAGTAACCTTCCCCGGAGGGCAGCGAGACACGGGGCCACTGCCCTCCTATCTGGCTTTGTGTAGCTCAGGTGGGCATGGGGTGAGTGCCCGGCCTTCCCTCGATGCCATGCCCCAGCCTCCGCACACCAGGCTCCCACCTCACTGCCCACCATGGGGAGCCTCTGGCCCCTGTGGCCCTTCGTCTTCACTGCTGTACTTTCTACCTTTTATACTGAAAATTTGTTCCTTATTTTTTTTTGCCTAAAGAGACTGTTGTACTTCCAAAAATAGGAAAAAAAGCTTCAATAAATGTTAAAGCAAAATACCTTTCATTTATGTAATGAGTCTGAAAAAAAGTTTTACTATCCAATAGTCCCAGCCAGTCCTTTTTTTACAAGAGCATTCTCATTACCTAAATTTTATTGCCAAGGAATGAAAAAAAGGAGGAAACTGTAGGTGTTTAAGAAAAACCTAGTTTTAACAATGCCAAGTCCTGTTTATAATTGAAATGGCAGAATTTGTAATCAGGTTGTATAATCAGCGGGTCAGATATACTTTCTATAGGCCCAATTACTGCTGATTTCTATTTTAAACACCACGAGGGTTCTTGGGTGTTATTTTCACCCTCTTGAAAGACTTTTGAGACATTAGCTCACCACGGCCCCGAACCACCTGCCAGGCAGTTTATTGGTCTCTCTAACTACTCCAAGTAATCCTCAGGGTTCCTTTGGAATAAAGTTCCAGGCACTGAGTGATAGAAAATAGTGTCAAGTTGCTTAAAAGAATATTCAAGGTAGAGCTATAGGAAAGCAGACTGGAGGAGACGGGGGCAAGGAAAGAAACCAGGTGCCAGCTGGACACGCGGCGGGGTTTCTCCGCGATTTAACTCAATACTCAGCACAGCCAGACAGCAAGGTAGTGACCACTTTTCTTACGAGACCACCAAAGCTCAAGGGTTGAACGAATTTGCAAATCCACCCGCTGAGGATTAGCAGGTCCTCACTCCAGCCGCGTGGACTGCGGGCCGTGGCCCACAACGCCCCTCTGCCAGCAGACACCTGCCTTGCATCCCCACGCCCTCTCAGCAAGGCCGCATGCATGCCACGGCCAAAGGCTGCTGCTCTCAGAGCGAGCTGCGAGCCAGTCTGACCCCTCCCTTTGTTCAAACACAGAGGAGTACGCGCACCCCAGTCGCCCCATTATTCTGAACTGGAGACCCTGAAATTAAGCCCTCCTCTACAGCAATGCACCGTGTATTTCCAACTGATTCAAATAAAAGGACTTAATTAATCCGATCCTCTTGGATGTGCTGTTCTTTGCGAAGGTGTTGAATGACGCTCATAGATTCAGAGCCCCTGCTCCTCCTCATCCACAGCCCACAGCCCCTCCGAAAGCCAGGCTCACAGCAAAACCAGCAGGAGCACAGCTTTGTGTGTCCTTCTGTTTATTTGGACTTCCAAATCTTTCTTAACTAACCAGCTTCATGGTGTAGAATCCTGGGGGACATCTCTGTTCACAAACCAGGTAAGGTCTCTGGTATGGTTTTATCCTTCCTGGGCTCCCATCTCCACCCATGTGTGTGTCCAGACGTTCATTGGTGTCCCTCAGATTTAACAGGTCACTCGGCTGCATTTAGATTCCACATCAATTTCAAACTCCTTTTACAGCAGAGGCTGACACACACAGGCAGACCTCTCGAGAAGGTCAGGAGACATTTACAGCTCACATGGAGAACTGTTTCACTGTGATTTCTGTGCAGCAATTCTGCTTGAAGAAGGTGCCCGTCATTTCCATGTTTTATCAAAGTAATTTTGTATCTTACTACATCAAATAGAAACAAAGATGGACTAGAACTAAATGTTTAAGGGAACAGCTTTAACAAGCTGTCCCTTGTTGGCATGGACCTGGGTCTCACATGGTTCCTTTTTACACATGGGACTGAACCGAACACTCCAGTGCTGAGTCCTAGGTGCAGTGGGGTTTGAGCCCACTGATTAAAACTTGCGGATGACCAGCTGTCTACTTGTCCCCTCTCTCTTGACTTAAGTCACTGCCCACATGAAGTGTATCTAGGACATCTACTCCAGGAAAGCCCCTTTTCTTTATTCCTTCTGAAGACACTGACGTTCCCTGTGGGAATTCCAGGCTGTCTCTGGTGCCCCACTGGCGTGGCCAAGAGTCCAGCCCAGGCGCCTCCCATAGACCGTGGTCATCACAATGACTGGATCTCCAGGAACCAGAAGTTGTGAATGCTGCAGATGTGGCTGCTGGAGTCCCGGAACTGTCTTCCCATATACCAGGCCCCACCTTCCCAAACCTCTGGATCCCAGGAGCAGCGGTGAGCAGGCAGGCCTGTGGACTCAGACCTCTTCCTGCATACCATCTCCCTTGGCTTGAAAGAAATCCGTAATGCAGAGGGCGAGCCCCACATTCCCATGTCTCAGCTGTCAGTCACATCTGCTGTGATGGTTCCCTTTCTGCAAAGAGACTCTGATCAGCTGCCAGCCTGAAATGGTCTTGCCTCCCACCCCCGCCAAGCGGCTCTGGGGCAGTAGTTTTAGAGGAGATTGTGTTTAGATGTATTTGCTTTAGTTATTGAAACTTTTGTTGCCATCAATAACTAAATAAATCATAATAGATTATAAAAGACAGGAAGGAGAAGGACTAGGAGAGGAAGATGCAGAGGAGGAGGAAGAAGAGACAGGAAGAGGAGAGTTTGCAGAGGACTGGGAGCACAGTTTCCTTGTCTTGCAATCCCGGCAGAGCCAGTACTGTGCCCTGGAGCTTTGCTCATTTTGCTTCATCCCTGGCCCTTTACCAATCCGCAAAGACCCCATACGGGTGAGTGCACCAAGATAGGATCCCGCAGCCTGGCTCCCGAGGTGCGGGCATCTTCAGCGAGAGCCCTGCCTGGTCCCCATGCTGTCCTCGATCCCATCCAGTGCATCACAGGGCAGTGACCCAGGAGCCAACGGCAGTGCTCCCCTGCTCCTTCCCTTCTAGAGGCCAGAGTGGCACGGACCACAAAACACCAGAAAGAACTGTCGGTCACTCACCACACTGAAGCTAAGACTCAGGCTTCAAACCCTGAGGACTTAAACAAGGCTCATTTTACTAGGCTGACAGTGGTGGTGAGCCGGCCTTACTAGGAGGTAAAATTAAGTTTAGCTGCTCTTCGTTCTCTAGCTGTGGTGACTACTCCAAGGATCCTACCGTGCTGAGTGTGTGTGGGAGTGCAAGGAGTTAAAAACAGCTTGCGTGGGGGAAACAGGTTGCCAATGTCCCTGATGTGTGGCAGTGCCACTGCCACGGCACCACAGGCTTCCAGTGACACACCAGACAGGATCAGTAAGGCGGGCAGGTGGCACCTCAAGGCTGTAATTTAGTCACTTCTGCCACAAGTGGCTTCAACATTTATCTCATATTTAGAAAAGTTAAGCTCATCTACAGCCCTTTATTTTAAAGATCTTGGTTATTCTTTTGAGCTCTTAAGGCAAATTCTTTGTTCTGCATTTAGCTCTTGCTGTGTCTGACACAAGTGACATTCATTGCTGTGGTCCCCCCCCCCGCCTTCGAAAACTCCGATCAGCAGACAAGGATTTTATGCTTTGACTTTGTCTTTGCTTTAAAATCAACATTTGTTGCCACATTTTCAAGACAAACGTTGATTATCCATTGGATTGCCCCGTCTTTAAAAGGTTCCAAGAAAAGGCCCAGCCAGGCCAGCCCTCTCTGGTTGATATCCTGATCTCACGTTAGATTTTCCCCTTGTCAGGAAAAGCCAAGATCAGGTGGGTGCCTGTGCCCCTCCTCTGCCCGGCCAGGGCTCTGAAATACTGCAGGCATTTAAAGCGGTGGTGCATCTCAGTCCCTGTGCCCCCAAGTCAAGCTCCAAGTCCCCTCGTAAATCTTAAAGCTTTCAGGAAGTTATTCAAGCCTTGGCTTCTATTTGAGGTTTATTTCACTGTGAGCATGACATGGAAGGAGTGACTCGCGGGGAGCACATTGTGCCCTCTGGAGGGGCACTCTCTGCTGTGGGCATCTGCCGAAAGTGCCCAGGGCATTGGCTGCACACTGGAAAGTGTGTGAGGTTGGGCTGGCTGTGAGGAGTGGGGCTGGCCCCTGGCCAGGTGTGGGCCTGCTCCCTGATGACCAGGGCCTGTGTCAGCCGAGCCCATCTCCCTCCTCCACTGGGCCTGGGGCATTGACTCATTCCCGTGCTCCTATCAGCCCTGGCCCTCACTCTGGAGAGGACTCTGAGCATCTTCTCAGGAACTTGTGGTAGATTTCCGGCAGGCTCAAGGGTGTTACAGGGGCCATTCACATTCATAGTGCCCCAGCCCCATCCGTTCACTTTAAACAGTACCTTCTGTACACACACACACACACACACACACACACACACACACACACACACGCCTTCCCCTCTGCCCATCTCTACAGCTGCAGCCACATCTGTGCCCGTGACTTCAGGCTTACTTAGGGTCTCCTGGTTGGTGAGAACAAAGAGGAGCAGAGACCCAGTCTCTGAGCAGGCAGATGGGGACTGGCTGTGGGGCTGGCAGGGTGTGGGACTCAGACCCGGAGGGAAGCAGCTTGGCTGTGACGGCATCTGCGAGGGAAATGGAGACGGAGGACGGCAGAGTGACCCCCAGCCTCCTCCCGCTCCTAGTATGTGACTGGGCTTGGGTAACTGATCCCCTCAGAGATGGGGACTTGCTTCTCGTCCTCACTTGTCCCCCATGCTGTGTGTGCATGTATATGTGTCCCCAAGACAGGAGACAAGGGAAGGAGAAACCAGAGAGGTTTGTGCTTCCCTTTTGATTAAGATGGGACTCTTGCTTATCAGCGTCATAAGGCAGATGTCCTTTGGTACCTCTCGGAGGGACCAGTCAAGATGAGTTAGAGGCGGTCAGACCCTGAGTGCAGGGTGAGTGATACTCACCAGGACCTGTGACTGGCTCCCCTGGGATTGGGCCCCTCAGCCACGCCCACCAGGTGGGGCACCTCACTGTTGCAGGGTGGGGATCATCTACATCAACCTGTGAGAAATCAGCAGCGGATGCTGGGAGGTGGGAAGGGTGACCCTACACGGTCCAGTACCACTCTCCACAGCCTTTGATGGAATTTACCTTTTCCGTGGCTGTCATTTATCACGGGGCAGATGCACGGCTGCCTGCAGGAGAAGAAAGTTCCCTTTCTCTCTTCCACAGCCAAGTTCTTGAGAGAAAACCAAAGGCACTGGGCGGCTGACCCTGCCAGCCCAGGTCCTCTCCTGTCACTTTCAGTATGACTTCTGAACAATGCAGCTCACCTCCTGCCTCTGCTTCCCTGTCTTCCTAATCAAGGGGAAGTTCAACCTGTCAGGGGGCCGGGGAGGCATGCAGGTCCCCGGGATGCAGCTGCTCACGCCTGTGAAAATGATCTGCAAGCCATCATGGCAGACAGTGAAGACTGTGTCTCTGCTCTTTGCAAAGAAAGGGAGTGGAGCGTGGGGTGGAGGGAGAGGGGCACAAAGTGGAGGCTGCGGCTCCATCCCCTGGAAGCAGTGGGGAGCCCCACATGGCCTATTCAGCATGGATGGGCTGTCAAGTAAAGCAGGATGAATGTGATGGCCCTGCCAATGATCCCTCAGATACTCCCTCAATGAGCTCATTATCACCGCAATTATATTACTAATGTCAACAGATGCTGCTCCGACAACCAGTTCACAATGATGTGGGCTCCCTGCACTTGGACCTCTGTGCCCAGAACATCATGTGTGAACCCTGCCCTTCAAATGTAGTATGGATAGAGTGGGGTCTGATAGCTTGGGAGGTTGTGTCCTCGTGCTGGCCTGGCTGCTGGTGGCCTTCCCTGCCCTCCAGGGAGGATGTGGCCATGACAAAGGGTTCTGTGCCTCTAGTCAGGGTTGATGACATCTGAAAACCAGACTGTTCTGAAAAATACAGTAGCAAATCTGACCACCTGCTTTATATCAATCATGACTTTAGAATAGTGGGTTGCTACTTAATATGTGAGGTTTGATCAAAGACATTGTGAATATTTAATATAAATTTTAAAAATCTATTATAGTAAAAGACATGTTGTCATGAATCTCCCTCAAAATCCTCCCCATCACTTGGAACACTGACCCTGTTAATCTTGGCACCGTCTGAAGTGCTTCTGGCATTCTTCTTTCATGAGTCTTTTCTTGACTGCCTCGGTATCCTGACTCATGTTCATGGCAATTTCTGTCAATTGAAAACACTACACTGTGTCCTTATCTTCCTTATTCAACAGATCTGACATGGTGAGACTCCCAGCTCCTCCCCAAAACCAAAATGACCCTGAAAAGTAAAGGCTTTTGTTATGATTTGTGTCTGGATGTCCCCCTAAAGCCTCATGCAGTCATGGGTCAGGCTTTTAGAACTTATGACTGATTCATGGTCCAGTGCTTGAGTTATGGGTGTCAGTGCTTCACCTACCAGTATGGGTAGCCTACAGACAATAAAAGAGACAGAAAGAGTCTTCTCTCATCCTTCTGCTTCTCCTTTTCACGCTCTCTGGTTGTTTTTGCTGTCTTCTGCCTGCCATGAACTTTCTCCTCTGTGTTGCCCTTGGGCTGTGCCACCCTGCATGGACCCAGCTAATTATGGACTGAAACTCCACAGCTGTGAATTAAATAAACCTTTCCTTCGTTAATTTGGGGCAGTGGTATTTTGTTTCAGCAATAAGACAAAAGTAACCAAGATAGCTTTGCCTCAGTTAAGTACATTGAAACAGCTAGAACAGAGCAAGGAAAGACAATCACGAAAGAGGACTCCACCACTACTGCGGAAAGTGGCAAGAGCAATGGGAGGAACGCAGGCGCAGTGCGGGCAGTGTCTTGAAGAGAACTCATGGAAGTGCGTCTTTTCCTGCAAAGAAGATTTTTATCTAAACCCACATTATGTTCTTTATAACACTTTACAGAAGGCATTGCTTTTGTTTTCAAGCTCCCACACAGGAAATTTCTCAACAGCTGATAATGAATTTTCCTATTAGCCTGTATTTCTGGATAAAATAGAATCCTTTCACCAAACTGCCTTCACCTTTATCTGTCTATCCAAGTCACCTGCAGCACCAGCCCCCAGAGGATGAGGGTAGGGGGACTTATGCTCCCTGGTGGTCAGAAAGCCTCACACCTACCTGCACAATGGTTTCCTGCTCTGGAGGCCCCACCCATCTCCGCATTTAGGGTGCAAAGAAAATAAGCCTATCGATTCCCCTTTCCTGATGGTGAACTGTCTCAAACACCAGGATGTCATGAGCAAAGAGGCCCAGTCAAGGAGAGAATACTCCAGGGGTGTGAAAGCAGGTATTTAGTCATACATATGCTTTCAAAAAGTTGAGATATTACTCATCTCCAGAGGCACATCGAAGAGAGCAGCACTGGCACACATGATGTGAACACAAGGGAGCAGAGGGCCCGGGGCTGGCCATCCTGGACATGACTGTCCAGGTTGCTTCTTTGTTAATCAGACAGCCCTTGTGCTGAAGACTACATGGGCTTTGATCAGTATTCATTAGACTCTTTGCAACCAACTCAAGGCATATGAGCTGATTCTGAAGTAGCCCAACAACTGCAGAGAATAGATGCAGGGAGGTGAACATTGCCCAGCTGAAATGCCCAGCATCTCTCCCAGGCCACAGTTACCCCTGGGTCAGTCCCTGGGGTGATCAGTGATGATGGTGCTGGTCCAGTTTTGAAGAAAAACTTTTCTGCCAGAAAGCAACAGTGCAACCTCACAAACAGGCTTTTCAATATGGTTTTTGATTCTCTCCTAGAACATCTGAGCCTGTGAAAAATACCTCTAACAATATTTCATAGTATTTATTATAGATGATTTTGGTGATGAGTTCAAAAGTTTAGAAAGTAGAAGAGGAAAAGGAATAATATAAAATGAGTGATGAAGAAGTGAGACGTCTCTTCCCTTCAGCCACACACACGTACAGATGCATGTGCTACCTGAAAGTCACCATCAGAATTAGGTTTCCCTACTAGACACCAAGTACGTACCAGCTCCAAAGTAAAGCAATCCGTGCAGAATAAATATCTTTAGACTTCCTGTCATGATCCACTTACAAAAGTAAACACAAACAGCCAGAGGACAGGTCCCATTTCTCCTTTTAATTAAATTTACATCAGAGAATCTAATGAAAGTAAATTCTACCACAGGTTATCAGTCAAAGCATCCTAACTATTCTCACCAGATAGCGTGAAGTGCTTCTCAGTTCTAATGCCCTTCATGAATAATTTCAGTTGGAATTATTTTAAAACTAACACAGAATTCAGAAGACTCCAGCCTATCAATATTCTCTGAACCTTCTTTTAGAAATTATGGAATCTAAAGCATTTTAGTCATTGAATAGCATGGGTAATAAGTCAGAAAACTTTGGGGTGCAAGTATTTATCCTAAAAGGAAACAGGAGGATGATAGGCAGTCAGAGAGCAGACACGGAGATGAAGATGCAGATTAAAATAGAAAGTAACAATCGCGTAAATAAACACGTGCAGGCATCACCAGCAGCTCAGTGACGCACCACCTTGGAGTTAGTCCCACTCTCTTTAGTCCCAGTTCTGAAATTAAACATTCAGACTAGAAATACCCAGAGCAGCCTGTGTTTTCTTCCCATTTACTCCTCATGGTGATTTCCCTGGCTGTCCGGCACAGCAGTAGGAATCCACACATATCTGTACCATGGGGCCATTCAGGAGCCAGGAGCCCTGTACCACAGCCCTGGTAACAGGGATAGAATGTTCACCTGTTGCGGTGCCATGGTTTGAACCTAGAGTATGCCCCAAATCTTGTAGATTCTAAAGTTGGATTTTCATTAGTTGAACGAATCGCGGCATGTTATCCTCATCGGTGAGTTGGTACACTAAGATTATAGCTGTGCTCTAGGAGGTGGGGCCTGGACAGAGGAGACAGTCACTGGAGGCATGATTCTGGAAGGTGTGCCTCCCTCCCTGGCTCCTGCCCTCTCTCTCTCTCTCTCTCTCTCTCTCTCTCTCTCTCTCTCTCTCTGTCTCTCTCTCTGCTTTCTGGCTGCTGTGAGGTGAGCACAGATCCTCCACCATCCCAGGATGGTTGGGCTATGTCCAGCATCAGGGGAGCTGATGCCTCCTTGGTCTTCCTGTGACTGCGGCCATGACAGGAAGGAGACTTGAGGAACAAGCAGCAAGCCACGGTGCATCCCAGTGTGGGAGCAGCTGGGCAGAGGCGGGGGGCTGTGACAAGAGGAGCCTGCAGGGGACTTCTGTGGACAGGCAACAGAGAAAGCAATTTGATGAGAGGGTTCTCGTCTGTCCCCAAACACCGGCTAATAGGAAAGCTCGTTATCAGCTGTTGGGAAACTGTCTGTGTGAAAGCTTAAAAAAAGACACGAAAGAAAGAAATGCCTCCTACGAGGTGCTATAAAACATCTAGTGTGCATTTAGATTTAGGAAAAAAAAAAAAGCTTTACTACAGTAAAACACACCCTGCCATAAACCGTCTTCAAAATCCGAGAATCCGTGCCCTGTGATCACACCACCGGTGGCTTGAAACTACCCGGGAAAGCAGGTTTCCCACCAGGAAGTGTGGTGAGGACCAAGCTGACCCTGGCCACGCTGGCTGGACAAGCCCTCCACCCGGACACTCCAAGCACAGAGAGGTGAAAGTCATTTCCTGTGCTCCAGGCTTCCTCTGGCTAGACATCTGCGCATGAAATCATTTTGGTTTGAAAATTTGAGGTGCAAATATTTATCCTAATTTTGAAAGTGATGCATTCACCGAGCACCAACTCAACATTTAGAGGAAGCCACAGCAGCGGGCTGGCCAATGCTGGAACCGGGGACACGGATCTGGTTGCTAATAGTTGCTGGTGGAGAGGCAGAAAGCAGGCCTGGCTGCTGGGCCGGGCGCTGCCGGGCGCTGGAGGAAGGTACAGGAATGGCATCCTGTGGAAAACCCCGGGACTGCACCGCAGGGCGTGGACTGTCTGGACCTCACCTTCTGCACTGCTCCATTTGTCTGCTGCCAGGGAAGAGGGCGCTGACCTCCAGCTGGCGGGTTCCGCTCCACTGTGCCCTATCGTGTATGGGACTGGAGATGCCAGTGGCAGTTTACCACTCTCCAGGGACGGTACCAGTGAAGGGCGTTCTGTGGTTTTTTTTCTAGTTCCCCTGATCATAAGCGATGTCTGGGAGCACAAATTCTGCCCCAGTTCAGACTGAAGTGCTGTGCAGTATATGTAGCACAGAGTAGGACTTATTTAAAGGTAACAACGGTAAGATAATTCCATTTTCTAACTTCATAAAGTCCTATGCTTAAGTAGACGTCCCTGAGGGCCCTTGCTGGTTCATAGAAAAGGCCATGAAGTGAAGGTTCCCACACCAGTCAGGTCAGCTCCTGCCAAACTTCCTTGGCCAAGGCTTCCACTGACGCGTTTCCAGGGCAGGACCTGGGGCTCTCCATGTTGCTCCAGCCTCTCCTCTGACTCCGTGGAACTCCTGTGGCCTGCGAATCCCAGGGTGTCCTGCCAGGAATATAGAAGGAACCGCAGGGAATGTCTTGTGTCCAGAAAGAGGCAGAAGCCAGATATTCAGGAAGGCTTGCTGTGTGTGTGTCCTGAGGGTGTCGCTAAACAGAAGGGGTGACAGGTCATGGCAGATTTCTGGGACTCAGGTGGAGCGAGCTGGCTTCCTCTCAGACCACTCTCCTGAGGGTCAGGAGGTGTGGGGATCTTCCCAGCTGAACCCTATGTCCAGCCCCACCTACCTGATCACGTGCCAGATGTGAGCTTCCAGCGTCTCTGTCCTGGGAGAGGTGGTGGCATCCCACGGAGGCCAAATGATGGGAAAGGTGGCAGAGTTCAGACCAAGGACAGACTCAAAGGGTGCCAGTTACCCTGGTTTTCCTGGAGTTCCACATGGTGGCCCTCAGCACCCCATATTCCAGGAAGGTACTTGACCCATCCGAAAATCCAGGATCCAGCCCAAGGCCGTATGGATAAATGCGAGAAGTGGAGACTCAAAAGGACATTAAAGCAAGACTTCGGAGGCCGTGGCCTGACCAGGAGGCTGCAGAGTGGACCTGCTCTCCTCCGCTGTCTCCTTAAGGAAGGTGACTGGCCAGGGAGTGAATCCTCAAAGCTGGTTTTCACTTGTGTCGTGGATATGCTGTCTCCCTTGTGACCCTTCAGCATCGTGAGCTTCCCTGATACAATGCACTGATCGTTAGCCAGCTTGGTTACACAGCGCGGGGGCTGGTTTGGGCTGATCGTACAAGGCTGAGATACTTCCGTTAGCGCTCCCCCGCTTCCCTCTCCCCTTCCCTTTGCTCCCCCCCTCTTCATCAGGCGTCTCTCTTTACTCTCATGCCACTTTTCTTTAGGTTCTTTTTAACATTAGATTCTGTATGTGAGAGAAGCCAGGCCAGGCTTGTCTCTGCAGTCTGGCTTATTTGGCTTAATGTGATAATCCCCACTTCTACCCACGGTCCCCACAAGTGACATTATTTAATTTTTCCTCACGGAGATGTGATACTTCGTTGTGTATTTTTCCATGTATCTATTGATAGACACCTCTGCTCCTGCACTCTGGCAACTGCGGATTTGCCAGCCCCTTGAGAGATCAGGGGCTCTAAGTCTTCGGAGAAGGTGCACGGGAAGGTGACCTGGGTCGCCTGAAAGTTCTGCTTTTGGTTTTCTGACAGCCGCCATACTGAGTTCCATCTGATTCCCACTAGCAGTGTGGAAGTTCCTTCTCCTCTCACCCTGGGCATCATTTATTTGCGTGATGACCACTGTCCTTGCTGGGCCGGATGGCCAGCAGCAGGCCTCAGAAAGAAGACAGCCTCTTCAGCAACCGGTGCTGGAACCCTGGCCGTCCGTGTGGGGAAGAGCAAAAGCAGATCCCCGCCTGTCATCCTGTTCACCAGTCGGCTCAAAATGTATCAAAACCCCGAGCATAGAACAAACAATTTTGAAACTGCTAGAAACAATTAGAGGAAACACTTCAATTCTCAGGCACAGCAAGGACTTCCTGAAAGGAACCCCAATAGCTCGGGAAGCAATAGCAGCCCCAACAAATGAGATGATACCAAATAAAGAGCTTCCACCCAGCCAAGGAAGCAGCTGAGGAGGGCCAACCCACAGCAGGGAGGAGAATCTTCTCCTGATAAGCTTCTGTCAGAGGAGTAACATCCTGAAGGTACAGAAGATGCAAAAACCCTAACACAGAGAACAAGCGACCCAGTGAAAAATGTGCAAATGAACAGAACAGACACTTACTCAACAGATGTGCAAATGGTCAGTAAGTACAGGAAAAAAGTTCAGTATCTTTAGCTACCAGGGAAATGCAATTCAAAATGCTTTTCCTTTCTAAGCAGCATTTGCTAGGTGGCTCATGCCCACTGGAGGGAATCCATGTGCATTTGAGACTCATGGAAGGGGTCCTGCAGTGGAGGGCAAAGCGGGAAGTCCTGTGTCTCTTGTGATGGAGCCGAAACTGCTGCTGTCCTCCTGTGCCATCTGCGAAGAGGCTTAGGACAATTTCTTAAGTGAGTTGAATCTTAACATTTTTTCAAGTTAGAATTTTACCTTGCACTCAATGAAGGTTATTATTCGAAGAGCACATCTTAAAAGTTATTTTTGAAAACTGTTGTTAGGTTTACATCTACTTGATTCCCCTTCATCAATCATTGCTTTCATAAATTGCAGGGCTTTTCCAGGGGATATTTAATGCTTATTATAAAGCACGAAACTATTGAACTACAAAATAAATGTATCAGGTATCTAAATCACAATTATCAACAAAGATATCTGTTCTGATGCAAATGAATGACAAAGAAGTATTGATTTGGGTTCTGTAACTGTGCACTATTCCTAAATTTATTACATTTTCTCAGCCTCTGTACTTGAACAATCTAGGTAAGTTGAGTGAACTTCTAAGCTGCTTGTCAGTGTCTTTTTGAAACAAGGCTGGCCTGCATGGACGGCAGAGATGAGGCAGCTGCTGGGGAGACAGCTACTTGCAGGGTCCTGGCCAAGACAGCTCCCCTGGGAGCCCAGTGCGAGCTCCCCACCCTGTAAGTGTGTGAAGAGTTGAGCTTCAGAGGGCTGCCCAAGGAGGGCCCAGCCCGCACAGCCAGCAAGCTCATGTGTGTTGGTGCAGACCCTGGGCACTGTTCTTGATTTCCACACTGCCAGGATGCCTCTTCCAACAGCGGGAGACCTTGGCAGAGACAATGGTGCCCTCCTCAGTGTCCTGGCCCCACTTCCCATCTTGGTCTGGAGCCCCTCTGCTGACTTCCTGTCCCCCTAACCCTCTCAGCCACCTCAGGCTCCATCGGATCTGTCTTCACAACCCTGGGGACCCACGTTCCCAGCAGAAGGATGTTAGAGTCTAAGGCAGCCCCCAAGATGGCAGGAAGAGCCCTCGTAGTCAGGCAACCCTTGTGACGCTGCAGGTGACTGGGCACCACTGCTGGACACTGGCGCAGCTGCCTGGGTGGCTTTAGCAGGCTTCCTCCTTTCACAGAGGTTGGTCAGACCCAAAAGTGACGCAGAAGAAACACTGCTGCTGGCGCTGTGGCGGGATGCCCTGTGGACACCGCAGCACGCAGGGACAGCTGTGACTTTGCTCTTTCACCCTGATAAAAATGAAATTCACTTCCACCTCAGGAAGTGAGGAAACGCAACATGGCGTGAGGCACTGGTGGTAGAACTTCAGGAGCCTTTGTCAGCAGGAGCTATTTGGGGGGGTCCTGCAATAGGACACGCATCACTAAAAAAGCATTAGGGGTGGAAAATTCTCAGTGCCACTCAACGTAAAAACCTGTAGATTTGTGATCCACAGGGCTCCGTGAGAGGGCATGGAGTCACATCATTTTCTGGCAGTTTTGCAAGCGCTGGGGAGACTGAACATTCCGAGCTCCTCGGAGGCCTGGCGGTGCCCACCCTCTGCCTTGGCTCTGGGCTGGACTTCCAGCGCTCGGCTGCGTGAACTTCGGCTTCCGATGTAGAACAAGCCCAGACAAGAGCCGCACGTATCACACAGATTTCATAAACAAACGGCTCTGACTTCATGTCAGGCAGGACGATGCGAAATTTGGTTTTCTCCACTAAGTTTGGCTCCCAGCTGTGATGTGTCAAGTCAAACAGGAACAAGTAATGTCGTATCCGCCTTTAACACCAGGCTCCCAGCTGACACCTCATACTAACAATACCTGAAAGCACGGCTGTTGGTCTTTTAAATCCTTACCACTTGGTAGCTTTGAATTCACGCTCCTAGCGGAAGCCACGAAAGACACCCACACCTGATGGCGCAGCCCTGTGGACTCTGCACAGAGCCCCCCAACCCTTACCCTGACCCCTCAAGAGAGCAGCGGCGGACACAGTCATCTGACAACAGCATGGGCAAGCAGCCAGGTGAGGAGAGCCCAGGAAAAAGTGACAGACGCAGACCATGGTCCTCTTGTCATGCTTGCAGTGCCTGGGAAGGTCATACAAATTGTCCAGACAACAGACATTGGTCAGACCAGCAGCCAGCAACCAAGTGCAGAGAAACACCAAAGCCCAGCACATTGCAGGGCCAGCCTGGGGATTCTGGGACCCTCGAAGCTTCACTGAGACAGCACAGAGCAGGGCTAGGTACCGGCTGCAAGGGCTCTGAAGTGCCTCACTGGGCAGCAGCAGAAGGTGGCACGGAGCAGCGGCTCCAGCTCTGCAGCACCCCAGGGCCCTCCTAGAGGCGCAGCCCCTTAGGGAGAGGCACAGAGCAGGACCAAGTGAAGGGGAGCACTCCTGAGGGCCTTGCTGGGACACCTCAGATGCCAGGAACCCTGAGTGTCTCCATGTCTCACATGTGACCCCCTTTCCCCCCACATCCCCATCCTTTGGACTGTATCTGCAAACATTTGATTTGAAAATAAAGATGAGTAAGCCACCTGGCATCCAGACTTGATGCCAGACTTGATGTTTTATAAAGAGATATAGTTGGTCACTGAGCCGATTTAAAAATGCCAACTTAAAAACAACAGCATGGGGGAATGTGATTATGCAGATTACACGGTTAACAAAATTTACACATAAATGAGAACATTTTTCCCCATACTAGTTCTTGTTATAAAGAAACACCAAGAAGTAAATTATCTGCAGAAGAGTACAGTATAAAAATGTATTAAAAGCTGTAAGAACTAAATTGAAATGTCAAACATAGTTATTTCTATTAAAACTGAAAAGAAGCCAACCAAACAGGTGAGGCCCCCACCCGGCTGGCTGCGGACGCTGGACAGCAGGGCTCCCCGGGGTGTGCCGGCTCCCACCTGGCCGCAGGATCCTCCTGGGCAGCTCGGGCCCTCCGCTTTCTCCTGGTTCTTGAAGGTCTGTTTATGACTCATTGTTCCTGGGCGAGTCTGGAGGTCTGAACCCGAGGCAGCGTTTTCAGCAGAGTTTGCAAACCGCTTTCTTCTTAAAGTGCAAAGGTGATGCCCCTGACCAGGGACCCTGCATGAAAGGTCTCTAAAAGGCGCGTCCAGAGCACAAAGGTGCACCCTTGTCTGCTGTCACTCACTCATTCAAGCCGCCTTTCTCTGCCCTCCCTCCTTTCCCGCCCTCTTCCTGCCCTCTTTCTTGTACACTTTTGGGCGCCCAGCCACGCCTCCAGGCCCCCTACATCTGCCTTTGGACAATGAGCTCCAGAGCGTAAAGCATGTCCTGTGACAGAGGCCCCACCCTGGGGCTTTTCCAGTGGACGCAGCGGTGACACGGAGTGGGTCATGGCTGGCTTACTGGTGCCTGACAACCAGTCCAATGTGTCCCGGCTTTGTGCAGCCAGCCTGAGCTCCTGGGATGCCAGGGCCTGCAGCTGCCTAGGGAAAGCTAGCTGAGCAGAAAGCCCTCCTCCAGGCCGGTTTCTCACATTTAATTACCTGGTTTCCCTTTCCTGTGGTCATGGAGTAAATGGAATTACATCACATGCCGTGTCACACTGGAAAAGCATGGAATGCTTCTAACAAAGCTGCTGGTGACTCAGTGGAGCACTCCTGTCGCACATCGGATATTAGAGCTTCCAAACAAGGGTGGGCATTCCTGCTCCAAAGAGCTCCAATGGGACAAAGGTGAGCCAGCATGACCATGTCACCCCTGCACCTCCTCGAAGGAAAATTTCATTTAGCCTCCACCAAGGCGTGGGGAGAGGGAAGGAGCCATCCGCGAGTGTCTTTGCCTGCAGACAAAAGCACAGAGCTCGTTGAAGAGGACCTGGGACCCCTGCATGTCACTGTCACCCCTGTTTCTGCATTTCCTGTGATGTCCCCAGTCTGCACTGGGCTTCCAAGCCTTTGCCCCGTATCTGACAGAGGACAATGTCTCACGGATGTGCATGGGACACGAGTACACAGAGATCTCCCTACATTTAGACTGGAGAGAAGGCTGAAGATGGATCCCATATGGCGCCCGTGAGTCAGTGCGAGGCTGATGGTGGTGACGCTCTCTGAAATACAGGTGCTGGCACAGTCACCCACTGCACGCTGATTCTAAACCTCCCTGACCTAGTTGTGCTCAACTTTCAAAAATGAGTGTGCGACCAGACAATAACCAACATCATATCTCACCTGCTCATCTGCCAAGACAGTTTTTATTGCCACGTGAGCACACACACATGCACACACACACACACACACACACACACACACACACACACACACACACACTAGCTCTGAGGACCTGTAGCTCCCTGGGTTTGGCCCGGTCCCCGCATAGCACATACAGTGAGAAGCTGCTCAGAGACAGTCACAGGTCAGAGACCATGATGGAGACAGGACTTGTGACCTGGGGACCCTTGCAAGCTGGTGCTCTGAAGGATGTCAACAAGTTCATCTTATAGAAGATCACACACATGCGTGTACACATATGTGTGCACACACCTGAGCAATAATACCGAAACACACTCACAGAAAATGACCTTTCTGGAGACTCACAGGGGATCGTGGCACAAGGCTGACATGGCCAGCAAGTGTGACCACAGGGACCAGACTTGAGGAGGGACACCTACTTAATCCAGTAAAGAGTTTTAAAGATAAACATTTTAGAAATAAAGACTATAGCTTTAGGTTTACCGGAAACTTACAAGCACCCCGACTTCCGCTGCCCAGCACCAAATTTCCCCCGTGGCTGACCCCGCTATGCTGCATGTGACAGCCCAGGAACGCCACGGATGTGCAACGGCTCTCCACATCCATGCTGCACGCATGCAGGCTCCCTTCCCCTTCGCCTGGCCATTCCCATCCCAGCCTCTCCTGGGAACAAGCGGCCCTTTGTCATCCTGGCTCCTGCAGCTCAGCTCAGCTGCGACAGTTTCTCAGACTTGTTTCTGACGACCTTCATAGCTTTGAGCACTTTGAGTTAAGTGTTTCATAAAGCATTTCTCCACTGGGATTTCTTTAATATTTCACTCCTGTGTGACCCGAGTGGTGCATTCCTGGGAGGAGGACGCAGAGGTCAAGTGCTATTTCCATCACGTCTCATTGTGGCTCCACACTGTAACCGCAACTGATGGCCACCGTTGACCTTGGTCGCTGTAAAATGACTCCTCCTGGGACCCCTTTGCATCCGGGACCTTGAACAGAAACCAGTATGTGTAACCCACACGGAAGTGGGGTTTACAGCCCCCAAAACTCGATGCTTTATTTGGAGTTCTCCATGCTGGAGAGTCTCTGCTCTCACTGGCGGGTGGTTCAGTGGGGAAAGAAATCAGGCTGAGAAGCATCTGGCCAGATGGCTGCTCTTGTGGAGGGCAAGCTCACCAGTGGGGCAAGGGTAGTGGTGGCACTGGGGGAGCTGTGGAGGTGGGCAGGACAGGAAGCAGGCGGGGTCCCCTCAGCTTGCCACTCTGGTCCCCAGAGTCACAGGGTGCTCACACACAAAAATAAAAATATTGAGACTGCGTTTGTGTTTTAACATGAGTTTCCTGTATTCTTCCGCAGAGATGAGTTCTTTCTTGTCTGGTATTTAACATATTAAAGCGAATTTAGACAAACATCCCAAGATTTGTAGGGGAAAGGGATTCAGAGAGAGGCCCGAGGGAGGGGCAAGGAAGGGGAAGCCATGAGGATCAAGATGTGATGCATGTGTGGACCGAGACCCCACAGCTAAGGCATTCACTGTGCATCGCAAACATAGAGTGATGAAAAATACAGGTGGAAGGAAGGAAGGAAGGAAGGGAGGGAGGGAGGAGGGAGGGAGGGAGAGAGGGAGGGAGGGAGGAGGGAGGGAGGGAGGAGGGAGGGAGGGAGGGAGGGAAGGAGGGAGGCAGGGGGGAGGGAGGGAGGGAGGGAGGGAGGGAGGAGAAAGGCTGAAAGCAAGCACATTTGCCTGTGTACCCAGGGCACCCTGGTGGTCACTGTGTTTCCCTTCAGCTGTGTCCAGGTCACTGGTGACACTGGGATTGTGGGAAATAGGAAGTTTATTCCAGTGTCGGGGGACTGTTTTAGCTCTGGCTCATTTGCACTCTTGATTGGCCCTGGGGGAAGTGGCCGCCACTCGTGGTGCATGCCTCTCTGGCGGGGCACAGCTGTCTTGGAGAGCCTCGGCGTGGGTCCCTACAGCTCCTGGCTGACCCCTGTGGGTGCACAGGCCGCTAGCCAATTGGCCTGTGGAGGCTGAGTCTCTCTGTCACTCACTGTGCAGCTCTGCCCCCCTGGCTGGGTCAGTGTCACACTCACTGTCAGGAGGCCAGGGTTCAGTATCTTTCAGGGTGCCCTCCTTGAAGGTGGGCTCTTGGTGGACCTCTGAGTGTCGTGGGACAGAGCAGGACTCTTGGAGGCCGGGACACAGTGCTTCGGAGCGGCCCCAACTCCATGTGGGCCATCGGTAGAGTGGCCCTGTGGCTGGTGGGCAGGGACCACTCTCCTTGAAGGCTTCTTGTTTGTGAGGCCTGCGAATTCTCAGATGAGCCAGGAAGCTGGAGGCGCTGTGCCCAACCCAGCAGGTTAGAAGCTCCCGCCTCTGACAGCTGAGTTCTCCCAGGCCCGCACGGGGAGATGGAGGCCCAGGCCACGGAAGCAGATGTGGAAGAGAGCAATGGGGCGCTCACTGCCTCCCTGCCAGGGGCTCGGTCCAAACCCACGTGTCCTGTGCTCTGCTCCTTCTCTGCTGCCTGCCTCTCCATGGGGGGCAGGAGGGAGGCCAGGACATCTGCTGCCCCATGCCCACGCGTGGGGACACTGAGGGAGGGCCAGTGGTGTCCTGTGCTGCAGACACACTGTGAGACACAGCCCAGGAATCCCAGTGGTGCTGGGTCCTGAAGCAGAGTCTTCTCCCCAGTGCACCTGGGAGGGTCTCACTGCAAACATTCGCTTCTACCTGTCGTTACCGGGGCCTCCCGCATGCACCCTTGTCTGGAGCTGAGCTGTTGAACAAGTGTCCGGCACAGCCAGTCCTTACTCCCAGGAAGCCCCAGAGCTGCGTGTCCCCTGTGCCCCGGGGACCCTGTCCTCTGCCCTGGTTCCACGCAGCTGTCAGCGCTGCCTCTGTGGACTCTGGCAGTGGTGGGTACAGACAGGGTCCTGCTCCTCCTTTCTGATCCTCCTCTCACTGCTGAGAAGAGGCTGCTGGGGGGGGGGAGGCAATTATCAGCTCTTAAAAACAGCAGCCAGCTATCAAAGCATCCAAATGAAGGCCACCAGAAGGAGACTTGAAAAGCCCCTGGTGGTGGAGCCGGTGGTCACCCAGCCCGTCCTCAGCATTAGGTTTCAAAGGCAGATTTAAAATGAAAGTCACTTCAGCTGCCTGCTGAATGGGTTTATTTTCATTTTCCTTTCTCTGGCGTTTTATCTCAGGGATCTTAAAGCCCAAGGGGCTGCTCTTCTCCCTGGATCCTCACCTAATCACCCAAGTGGAATTAGAGGGGAGCCCAGCAGGCCCTTACCAAAGGCCGGGCAAGCCAGCTAATGAGGTGATTAAGTCATTAGAGGGATGCATCTGCAAAGTGCCTGGGCTGGTGGGGATAAAGACCCAATTCAGGGTTGCTGCCTGTCCTTTGTGGTGTGGAGGTGATTAATCCACTTAGCTCTGCCAGCCCTTCCTCTGGCTCTTTTTCCTCCTCTCTCTCTTTGAGGTAGAAAGGAAGGGGCTAAAGCAGGACAGCTTTTCAGGGCCCGTCTTTGAACCAGGAGCAGCTCTGAGGCACCTTGTCAAAAGCAGAGTTTTAGTAGTCAGAGGGTAGAAGACAAGCCAGTGGCCCTGGGGACGCGAAGGCACTTTGGAGTTTGGAACTTGTTTATGGATCATCACCAGCCTGATGTGTGACCCAGCGCCTTGATGAGGGCCCTTCTAGAAGCACCTGTGTCTCTGCTAACTGAGGAGGTGGCTTTGGCTTGTGTCCTCCGGAGAGGCTTCCCCTGCTCTGCCTGGGAGAAAGCAAACCGGAGGCCCCAGCTTTGTCTTTGGAAGGAGAAGAGAACGGAGGAGCGGGGTGGAGAAGGAACCCTGTGCTTTGGGAGGAGAGCGGTAACTGTCTGGGCTGGACAGTTCCTAGGTCTCCACAGTTCCCGGGAACAAGCGCACATTCTCAGGGTGAGGAGTCCTGGAGCCCACAGGAAGACGCTGTGAGCAGATGCCTGTCCCCACTCACGCCCCTGCTCCAGCCACCCCGGACCCCGTGTTCAGCGTCCCACGCTGCTCTTCGTGGCAGACAGACAGGTGCTGGTCCTACGCCTGAGTGCAGGGCGCGCATGAGCGCAGCCCCCGAAGCCTGCTCTGATTTCACGAGGATGCACGCTAGCCAGCGCTTTTCTCCTCTTCTTTCTCCTTTCCATTCTTCTTTATACATTCTATTATTTTATGCTTTGCCCCACTTTTCCAGGAATAGCCTGTACTTTTGATCAGAAATGTCACTTTTCTTCGACTTAAATCAAGGGAGTGGTAGACGAGGTCAGAGAGAAACTTTCCTGCCTCTGCCTCCTGCAGTAACAGCCGTGTCCATCTGTAGGGACTCGGCTGTGCCCCACGATGGCTCTGAGTTCAGCCCATGGCTCTGTGTCTGCAGGCACAGCCTGTCCCTTGGGCTGACAGCCACATCCGTGTGCAGTATGATACGGCCCCAGGACGTGTCCAGAACACACAGACCTTTCCCCACCCCTAGTTGGGGCTTCAAGTGCAGCTCCCCAGGAGACTCACGGAGCACCCAGGCCCTGCAGCACGGTGCACCTTCAGGAGACCGATGCTCACAGATGGGAAAATGACTCCTCTGCTTTGAGGAAGCGTGCCCTGAGACTCAGGACAGAACCCTTTGCTTTGTCTTCTGTTTCATTTTTTCTTTTGTTCTTTCTTCCGCTCCCTGATCCCTCCCCTGACCCCTCCCCTGACCCCGCCCCTCACCCCAGTACTCTTTTGTATTTTGCAGCAGGATCTGAGTCGCTAAGTTCCCTAGGCTGGGCTTGAACTCGCCACCCACCTGCCCCAGCCGCCTGGGATGCTGAATTACAGATGTGTACCACCAGCTCCAGGTTTCTCCTGTACCCCCCAGCCTGCCACCTTCCTTGCTGTGAAGGTGGCCAAGAGCCCCCCGCCCCCTATCCTTAGGTGGTGGCTTCCTCCTCCCTGGTCCTGCTGAGCCAGCTGAAGCCCCCAAGGCTGACTCCACACCCGTCCCTCCTTTCCTGTGTGTCCTCACACTTCCAGGATGGGAGGACTCCGTCACCATTTCCTTGGCCTGTGCTCCCTGTATCGGAGCTCAGTGATACTGGTTGGCATGGCAGAGTCAGTGTCTCAAAACCAAACTTCATTAATTTCCTTTAATAAGTAATTGATTAATTGTCACAGTGATCCATTTGACAGTGGAGAGCACCTTGCAGTCCTGCCAGCGAGCAGGGCTCCTCCCTGGGACTCTCACACATATAGGGGGTGCGGACACAGCCTACACGTGTGCAGGGATCCCTGGAGCCCGGGCTGTGCAGAGCTGGTGGAACTGGGCGGGCCCACAGGCCGGTGTTGCGTCTTCCTCAGGCAACTGGGCTGCAAAGCTACAATTCCTGCAGCCAGCTGAGCCCGAGGTCACCTGCCAGAAGTGGAGAAGCAGCAGTTCTGTGGTGCCTGGTCATCTGATTACCCTTCTGCTCGCAGTGGACTTTGTGAACTGGCAGACTAACGTCAGTGAAAAGTACAAGCTGCTGGGTGTCTGCGCGCCAACCGCTCCCCATTGCTGGCTGTGCAGGACCACTCCTTACATCCAAGTTATCAAGAGCAGAAATGTAACAGGCAGAGCTGCAGACTTGAATCAGTCACCTGTGGTCCAAGGCAGTCCTGGACCAAAAGCCTGGGGCAGCGGGTGGGTGGAAGCCAGGCCCAGCCGGAGGTGATCTCCTGGACAGGGAGACCAGGTCCTCTTGGGGAAAGAGGAGGTCACGCGGCTTCTCACACACACCTGTCAGGGTTTAGCACACATTATGCACCGGCTTCAAATTCACTTGGGTGTGGAAGTGTGATGTTTTTCCAGATCCTGCGGGTTGCTGGGAGTTGCCCTTGGCCTTTGGCAGCTGCATAGCACAGGGCACAGGACTGGCTTCCTGGCTACTCTTCTCTCCTGCCCACCTGCCTACCTGGTGGATGCGGAGAGAGCGCTGGGTTAGTGTCTCAGTTTTGTGTCAGCTTCTCTTTGAGGATCCCTGACTTGTCTGCCAAATCAGCCGAGAACAAAGGTCTATGTGGCGCCCTCCCCTCCAGCCCGCTATCTGCTCCTGGCATGCTGGCCCTGGGAAGGTCCTGTGGCTTTTCCTGTTGCTCCTCACCCGGCCGCTGCTCCACACTGATGGGCCACAGCACAGTGCAAACCGCTCACCTGCGTCCGAAGCTGAGCCCAGCTGCTCACCAACACTGCTGCTTCCCCGAGGCTGAGGCTGAGAAGACCGCGGCCCAGGGCCCAGTGAGCAGACTCCTGGGCTGTAAGATGCTCGGGAACGTTTTGTGCTCTGAGTAAGTTTCCTGGAAAGAAAGCAAAACAAAACAGTAACAATAACAACAAAACCCAAACAAACGCAGGAGGCTTGGTGACTGCTGTGTCCTAAAGATGCAGCTTCCCCCAACTCACAATTCTAAAAACCTCTTCCTGGTCTGCTTCCTTCCCATCTTCGTTTCTCCCGTCCTTTCTCAGGCCCTGGCCTGACCGCAGGAGCTTCCTGTCCAGAGCCGCGCACAGCCGCGCACAGGGCGCAGGAAAGGAGGCCCCGGAGCTGCCAGACAGAAGCCAGACTGGCTGGACACCAGGGAGGAGGAACTCAGGGTCTGAGCCTCTGACGACAAAGGTGGGGAGGCAGGGAGCAGGGAGGGGCCCCAGAAGGAGCAGGGCTGGGGGAAAGGACAGGGGGTTTAGGAAATGCTGAGTCCCTGGCATGTTACGGCGCACTGCTACGGCAAGCACAAATGCAGGGGCAGGGGATAAGACCGTCCAGGTCCTATCTAACTGCAGACTTCACCGGGGTCCACTACTCAGGTGACAACTGTGCTCACAAGGTGACCCTGGCAGGACAGTGGTGCCCCTGCTTCTTGTGCCTACGCAACTTAGGCAGTGTGCGGAGTACCAGCAGCTGGCATCAGATGTCAGCAAGATGTGAGCAAAATTGGGACGCAGGAGTCCCCAGTCTTGGTCAATGGCCCCATCCTCCTAGCCCAGGGCTCAGCTGGGGCCTCTCCTCGGTTAAAGAGCACTCAGCCCCATCCATGTCCGTCTCCATGCAGCACACATCAAAGCGGCTTTCCAGCCACTCCTTCCTACGAACGCCAGAACACCACTGTTTGCATCTCATTTGCTTTCATATCTCCTGCACTGTTATTTCTTACATTGTCACTTGTACACTGCAACATGGACGAGGTGATGTTTGAATTCTGTGGATATGCTATACATATGCCCCAGACTCTACTCTTCTGAGTAGCATGTGTAACTACTGTGTATACCCATATCTGTGCATGTATGTGTGTGTGTGACATTAGATGCCACACACGTCTAGTGCTACTAAAAATACTATGAATGTGTCGCTGCTTCTATACACATAGAGGCATTTAAAACATTTTCATTGGTAAAGAAGATGTCCTTAACCACAGGGCAGAAATGCGTAGGTTGAGCCTGTTCACCTTAGGTGCACACAGCCACTCTTAAAGCCTGTGTCACACGGCGCAGGGAGCACTTGACAACTCGTGCACTCCTTGCCCTGGCTTTGCCCTTTTGCAGGACCCAGTGCCTCACCTCAAAGCTCACAACCCTTCCCCAGGTGTCCGCCTCACACGCATGCCCGCCAGCTGTCCACCCCGCTCAGGGTTTCTGACACCCTGGTCTCCCCCTGGAATTTATTGGCCTCTTTTCCTCATCTTTTTCATAGGATCCTGGCAGTTTTATGGGTGGATCGTTTTTCATGAAAGCAGAGAGGTGTTTTTGAATGAGCTCCTATTTTATTGGTCTGTCTGGAAGGGCTCTGAAGGGTGCTCGTCTACGCTGCTGGGAAATTCACTGTGAATTCTTGAGAGGGAAGGCTTTGGGATTCGAAACTGAAGCCACCACCTGCACTCTCTTCCAAGCTCTGCAGGGTTCAGGTGGAGCCCCTGGTGCATACCCCACTGCACTGCTGGGCTAGGCTCTGCAGCTGTGTCATGTTTTGCAAGGAAGATGCTTCCCTGTGACTTACCTGACCTGGTCACTGTGACCACTGGTCACTTTCTGTGGGTGGACTTACAGGAATAGGATGCACAGGTGAAGGCTAACAATAAACCCAGAGATTCAACCTGCCCAACGCAAGGCATTTTGGCCTTCTGGTCTACCTTCCTGCCCCTGAGTAGGTGCTTGTGAGAAAACTCTGGGCTATTTAGGGATACTATCTGCCACTCACCTGCTCAGACCTGGAGCTGGCCTCAGAGTGGCCAGAGGGATGGACATTTGTATCCTGATCTCAACCTCACTTAGCGTGGGCTTCATCCCAGCTTGCCTCAGGTGACTTGCAAAATAAACCAGGTAAGCCACAGTAAAGAGTCTGTGAAACGAAATCTCCCAGGAAGTGAGTGGAACATGGGGAGCCCTTATGGGAAATCCAGAGAGCTATTGAGTCACCTTGAGGTACTAAAGACAAGACCTGAGGATCTGGGTCTCTGTCCTGCTGGGCCACTGGGTGCTCAGAACCAGTTCTCCAGCCTTGGTGCCCAGGCTCGACTCTGTGGAGGGGGGAGTTTGTTATGTTTTGTTTTATTTAATCTTCATTAGGTCACGACTGCAGCACGTAATAGCTGCACAGCTGGTGGGGAGCTGGTGTGTGTACATCAGACATTTCAATTCTTTCACATTCTCTGCCCCTTGCCTTTGCTCCCCTCCTTCCATCCCTTGGAGCTCCTCTCCTCTCATTTGCAGAGGGTCCAACTCTCCTGGTAAGGTCTATGGGATGCTGTGGTAACAGGTGTTTTCTTAGGCTTCAGAAACCTCAGCCTCATCTGGAAAAACCTGAACTGCTCGCTGCTTAGCCAGCCTCACCAGTGTGGCCAGGAGTCCGGAGGGTGTGCAGCATCAGTGCGGTTGGGGAGGATCAGCCCGCAATTCCCAGTCCAGGGACTCCACCACAGCCAACCCGAGAGCGAGGTCACAGCCTTGATGGCACTGGCACATCAAGGGTCCCTCGGACCCATTCTTTCCTCCTAAAGTGATCTCCTTCACCAATGGCTCCCGGGCTGAGGTACTGGTGGGTTTGGGGGAGATTCCTCTCCTCCCATCGGCCCACCTTCCTCAGGTCCAGCCAGAAGCCTGGGTCCACACTGTCCTCATGCTTCTAGGCTAAAGCCTTGAATTCCTGAAGACACATACAGTGTGTGCTGTTTTTCTTGAGTTTCTGACAAGTTGAAACATTTGTGACCCAGAATTCTTAAGAAATCTAAAGCACACCTGCCTCTTGCAAATCTCACTTGGGTTCTCCTCTACTGCCCTGTCCTTGCCCTGTCGTTGAATACACTGACACGTCCAACTTAACAGAAATCGGGTGCTATGCGGGCCCATGGCGAGGACAACTTGGCCCAGAGGGGGGAAACAGCACACAGGACAGTGTCACTGCTGGAGACGCTGGGAGGAGCCGAGTGTGCTAAACTGCCCTTTGCAGGTGACCAAACGGCACAGGAGAAGCTGCCACTAGAGCTCCCTTGGGTGCTGACACAGAGATGGGGAGACCTTATGCAGGCATCAGGAGGACCCCACAGTGCTCGTTTAGATACAAAACACTCATTAAGTCAGTGAAGGGATAAGAATCTGCTTAAAGGGGAAAAATAATATTTCAGGGAAAATGAGGAAAAACAAAAAATGTCTACAATTACATAAATACATAGGATAGCTAAGATGATTGTGCTACAAATTCTGTAAGTTCTTGGAATGGAACAGTTAGCATTCACAGGACTGGGGCAAGTGTGCGGGTTAGTGTCTGGGGATCTGAGGAGCTCTTGAAGATCACCGTGTAAAACAACCACCTCAGTTATGCTCTGACCACCTTGTTCTGAAGGCCTGTATTGTCAGTGTTAGTTATTTGTCTTTTTTGTTTTGTGTTTTTCTAGGAATTTGTTTTATATTGTTTTGTTTTTCCCTCTAATACAGAAAGGCTAGGTACATGTAGAGACTCACATATCTGTAGAAGTCCCCCTAAACAGTTTATGAGCATCAACTATATAATGAGTGATGAAATGAACAGCTACTTTGAAAAAAAAAGGAGACACTAAGGTACCCAGTGCTGATTCTGTAGTGTCATGCTGTGAAATCCAGCAATACCATTATTCTCTATCCAGAGTGATGTTAGTCTGTTTTCTTTTGTTTAATTTCAACACACGTAAAAATATGGACAGCTATTTTGAAGAGAACGAGATACATTATGGTGGCCATTGTTGACTCCCCTATTGTCTGGTCCTGAAGACCTAAAATGCCTTCATCATCCTGTTCTGATCAGGTTAGTACTTTTTTGTTTGTTATGTATTCGCTGTGTGTGAAGATGTGGACAACTATTTGGAAGAAAACAAGAGACAAATAGACAATGAAAATCTTTAGTGGTCTTGCTTTGAAATCTGTGTCTCTTACATTGTTTTCTTATGATCTGTTTTTCTCTGTGTAATTTTACTCTCTTTAAAAAAATTTTTTTTTTATTTATTTAAGAGGAAAAAGAGAAAAACACAAAACAAACCAAAGCGGCGTAAGGGTACACGCAATACAGAACTACAAAACAAAACAAAACAAAACAAAACAAAAAACCATAACAGTAAGAAATTACCTGCTAGTAGATTACACACTATTTTCTTGAAAATAGTTCCTCAAATCACAGTATCAAAGAACACAAGGTGGACATTCAAACAGGGAGACTGCAAACAGCTGTGTTCAATGTTCCAAAAACATTGATAAAGTCAGCTATTTAACACCCCCAAACACACTTGCTGTTATATCCGTTAGAGCTCTTTTTCTTTTTTTTTTTTTCCCTCTCTTTTTTACAACAAAATTTACACATCTTGGATTTTATTACTCCTTAGTGCTTATTACTTTCTTTTGGGGGGGGAAGAATACAGTCAAATATGGCAAAACAAAGCTGTCAGTCAATACCAAGGATAGACATAGCACATGGTGTAGAACAGAGTACAAGGTTATCAACAATGGTTATCAACGTTGTCCCTTGTTTCCTTAAAAAGAATTGTCTATCTTATTAGATATTATAAAGTTGGACAAAACAGTAGAGAACAAGACCAATAAAACTTAGGCATTGTAAACATTACAGGACTTCCAAAGAAGACAATAGTCAAACCAGAATGGGTATCTTAGTGAATCTTTTTGTCTTCAAAGTAGTTGCCTATGTCTTCAAACTTGATACTATCATATAGAATGGAACAGAGTCTAATCAGTCAAAACAAGATCGTGGGAGTACTACAGGACTTCAAAACAAGTTAATAGGAAATCGAAAAGAGTTACTATTTATATATCCTAATTTTTTTGAATTTTTTCTTTAATTAAGACAAACATAAGAAATGACTAAATAATTTTTTTTGAAACAATAAGGGGGAGATTGAGATAAAACAGGACATAACAATATAACAATAGAGGTCACAGCATGACTGTTTCAATAACCTAGTACTTCACCACCTTATAACCTGACTTAATAGTAGTTACCATAGTGTCTTTTTCCTTGAAATATTTGGGTAAAACTTCATATACTCTAGCTTCAAATATTTTCATATCAAGCAGCCCAGAATAAAGCCTTTCTAATTAATGAGTGAAAACTTTATAAGGCTTCAAGGCCACCTAATGGGGAATCATGATTACCACATATTTTTATATATTTGAATCATTACTTACATTAGGGAAACTATTCGGTATTCACACATGCGAGATTGATTTATTTCACTTATGAGTATGGTCTCAAGCTGCGCCCATTTATTGATAAATATCTCAATGTGATCCTTCTTTATAGCTGAATAATACTCCATTGTATAGAAATCCCACAACTTTTTTATCCATTCTTCAGTTGATGGAAACTTAGGTTGTTTCCAAGATCTGGCGATTACAAATTGTGCTGCTATAAACATAGGTGCACATATATCACTGTGGTATGATGCTTTCAGTTCTTCTGGGAATATGCCTAGAAGTGGAATAGCTGGAATAAATGGGATTTCCAGTCCCAACTTTTTGAGAAATCTCCAGACAGATCTCCACAAAGGCTGTACCAATCTACACTCCCACCAGCAGTGCAGGAGAGTTCCTTTTTCCCCACAGCCTCTCCAGCATTTGTTGTTGGTTTTCTTGATCCTGGCCATTCTTTCAGGAATGAGATGGTATCTCAGTGTGGTTTTAATTTGCATTTCTCTAATGACCAATGATGATGAGCATTTTTTCATGTATTTATTTGCCATTTGCATTTCTTCATCTGAGAATTGCATATTCATCTCAGATGCCCATTTTTGGATTGGATCTTTGAATTTCGGAGGTCTGAGTTTCTTTAGTTCTTTGTATGTTTTAGACAAGAGGCCCTTGTCTGAGAAAAAAAATTTTTTTTAAAAAAAGAATGGAAAAAAAATCTGCCGTTTCCAGAGATGTGAAATCCATTTTGGGGAACAATCCCCCCACAGAGAATTTTAATTCTTTCTTGGAAGGACTTGAAAGAAAAGGGGGGGCATTTAATATCCTGATCCTCTGTGCACCTCAGCTTACAGAAAGCCCCGTGGCCCTTTGTCCAGGTGTGGCGGCCTCGGCTCCGGTACGACAGTGACATTTGCACGCAGAGGGGGTGTGTCTCCTGTCCTTGGTGCCACACAGCGACTGTCACCAGGGTGATCTTCGGCTTTAAAGCAGAGCAGAGCTCAGGTACCTGCTGTTCCTGAGCCCTGCCGTGCTGTCTCTCACAAGTTAGAGTCTCCACTTCCAGCCACAGTTTATATGATCTGCTAACTGCCTGCACCTAAGGAACGGTGAGTGCGCAATTTCCTTTTGTTGTAATGTGAAATCCTGCAATTACGGCTTCTCCTCGAGCTGGACGGCTCGGCAAGCTCGAGGCACCATCAGTGACTGGAGCGAAGGAGCAAGATCATACAATGTTCCATTCTGTGCGTGAAACCAGTTGCCAGGCTTTGGCACTGTGATTTAATAAAGGACTAATAATTCCAGAATTTCAAATGGAAGCCCCCTTTCAAAAAAAAAAAAAAATTAACAACCGCAAGTAACGATAATCACTGGTTCTACTTTGAAAACCCAGAATTGAACTAAATTAAGTTCACAGACTTTTTCTTGGACTCACTTTCATGTGGCTTTCATGTTTTAAGTTTAAATATTGAAACATTTCTGTCTCTGGTTCCAGTTAAAGTAATAAAGAATTATTATATTAATAATTGCTACCTACTTTATTAAGTACTGTGGACATCGCACCCTGCCTTCCCCCCAAGGGGGAGGCCTCCAGGGCAAGAGGCTTTCCGAGTCCACGTCCCAAGACTGAATCAGGGTAACAGAAGAGCTGAAGAGGGGCGAGAGATGGTGAGGGCTCCAGGCTGTTCGCAAATCATCCACCTGAAGAAGACGCTTGTGATGAGATTTAAATAAAAGCTTGCAGGAGCTCCAAGCTGCTCCCCTGAGATGAGCTTCACGGTTCTTCGTGCAGAGAACCAGGACCTGCAGTACACAGTGATGTCACAGAAGCCTGGGATACCTGGACCGCAACCCCAGAGCAGAAAGAAAATGACGCATTTGGTTGGAAGCACTCAAGGTCTGCCTGTGAGGCCCTGCTCCTAGGCTCTTCAGTCGGGGAGAACCACCTCAGCATCACCTGGCTTTGGGGTCCTCCTCCTCTCATTCGGTCGTATCCAAACTCAGCTTGCTTTTCCCCGGAGGTGACCCGAGGTTGGTAGGAGAGTGGCCATTTTGGGGCCAGAAACCCAAGCTGTCCCTGCACCCTCATACCCGGCCCAAGGGTAGAAGGTTTGCAGAGCTCCCCAGGGTGATTAAGGTACAGTCCTTGTCCTCAGAGCAGCCACTCTCCACTAACGTGGAAAGCAAAATGCTTGTGCAAAGGGCCATCAAGCAGAGTGGGTCATGGCGTCAGTGAGCCACGGTGGATGGGAACCATTTACTCAGGGAGGAGGCGCCCAATAAATGCAGACACAGCTGTGTCCCTACTAGAGAATGTGACACGAGAATCTCACTTTTCAGCCATTAGTGTATTTGAACAGGTGACTTAGAACCTTTTGTTTGTTTCTTAAACCTCAGCTTTTTTCCTGTGATCTAAGTCATGAGTTTGTTTTACAAAATTATGAGATTGGAAAGAAAATCTTGAAATAAATTAGTTCATTGTCTCAAAAAATTACAGCAGAAGCAACTTAAACTTAGACATCAAGAGAGCTCTACAAGGTCATTTAGTCTTATAAATGCAAATAAAAAAGAGAGAAGAAAAGAAGGAAGGAAGGAACAGAGGGAGGGAGGGAGGGAGGGAGGGAAGGAGGAAGGGCACGGAGAGGAGGAGGGCGGGAGGAGACTTGCTCCCTGCCCAGGAATGGGCACTGACTCAGGACCTCTGGGGACCTTGGCAGGTGCCCGCCTGAACCTCTGTCTTCATTTCTGCCTTATGTTTCCACCTGGTTGGACTCGCTTCATCACCTTAAACCAAAAGCTGGTTTGCTCTGTGCAGTCCGAAACCCAGTGTGCCCCACTCCGCAGCCACCCATCGAGAGAAGTGACTCTGAACTTGGCTCGGCCACTGTGCCCGGGATGTCCAGGAGCCAGCCCTGGCCTGGGCCCTCATGCTAACACCAGGCTGGGGAGCTCCCCAGCCAGCAAGGACACAGCCAGGGGGACGCCATCCTGGACACTCCGAGACGCTGTGTAGGAGGGGCATTGAGGCCAGGCGGCTGGAGGAGGGTACTCTTCCTCCTGGACGTAGGTACAAGATGAGGTCTATCGGGGCTGAAACCCTTGAGAAGAATCAGAGCTTTAGGGCAGAGAACAGCTGTGATGTCAAACAGCACACACAGCAGGCTGGGGTATCTGCTCACTGTTCTCCTGGCACAAGAGCCAGCGTCCCTGTGAGAGCCCTGCCCACGGGGACACTGAGGACTGAGCTGCCCGAGCCCATTCTGCCACTCCGGCCTTTGCTCCCTTCCCCGCGTGCCGGGACCCCAGGCTCAGGCCGAAGCATGGCGGCGGGCCCCTCCCCCAGCAGTTAAGGGGTTTGAGAACCCAGACACAGAAAACCTGGGCAGAAATGCGTTTCATCATCATTTTTGGCACAAGGACAAGTGGACCTGGGCCCAGGGGACGCATGCTTGTCCGGACCCTAAGGCCTTTGCGGGGAGGTCAAACCCTAGCAGAGGGCAGTGCAGCCACAGAGGAGCAGGGAGGCGGCTTCCTTCAGCGGCTGTGCCTCCACGCGCCCAACTTCTGCTTCTGTTCTCCAAATCTCCCTTTGCCCTTGGTGTTGCAGAGACGGAACCTTCTAGAAGGGCAAGAGACACAGAAAGTAACGAGCTTTCTAAGCAACGAGCCAGCTCCCCAAGACAAGTGCACATGCACATGGCACCCATACATATGCATACACACACGTGCACATGCACACAGGCACCCATACATATACATATGCAATGTGCACACACACATGCATGTGCAATGCACATGGATACCTATATATATGGGTGTGCACATATACAAACACACACACAGGCATCCATATACACATGCATCCACATACACACATGCACACACACACAAACTTTTATAAGGTTCCTTTTGGGCGACCTGTGGCCCTGCAAACTAACTCCTCTGGGTGACACTTACCATACCAAGGCTCAAGAAACTGGTTTAAGCAGTGACACTGCCCTTGCCTGAAGCCCAGAGTGAAATGTTCTACTTCCATAGCTCCCCAGTGCTGAGAAGCTGTCTGGTCCAGTTCCAAGGATGTGACCCATGGTCTGGGTCCCCAGGCTGGGTGGGCAACCGGAGTGTTCTGCTTCAAGGTCAGGCTGTGCTGTGAGGTACAGGAGGGGCAGAGGAATGGACGGGAGGTTCCAGGAAGGTAGGCAGACCTAACAAGCTCCCAGATCTTTCAGGACTGAGGATTGGCACCGAGTGGGAAGCTTTCCCTGGTGGGCAGCAGCTGCGCACTGATGCCGAGTCTAATTCAGGGCAGGGCAAGCTCAGTCCTTAAGGAGGACACATGGCTTCCAGGTCTCAGGGTCTGGGCCTGTTCACTCATCCATGCTAGCAAATGGCGCAGCAAACACCTGTGGCAGGCACCGAGGGAAGGTCCTGTCACCTACCTGTGTGAAGCCACGCTGTCTCTTCAAGTGCTGCGGGGAGAAACGAGAGGAACACGCTGCTGAGAAGTCCCTCCACCTCTGAGTCCAGCCCTGATGCTCTCTGGAGCTCTCTGGAGGGGCTGACCCTTGTGGGGGATGTGTCATGTTTGTGTGGGCAGCCTCTGTGCTGCAGAGCACAGCTCTGCACCCCATAAGATTGAGAAGCATACTGGGTACCTGGTCATAGGAGGACCCTCCTCCTGGGGAGAAGCAGCAACCATCTACACCTATCCATAATAAAGGGCAATGCCCCGGTCCCCTCCTGTGAGCTTGGCTCAAGCACCAACTCCACAGCTCCTTGTAGCTCAGACTGTGGTGGGGAAGAGGGCTCCTGAGGGAAGGGAGGAGGTGGTGCTACCTTCTGCGCCGTGACCAGCTCCCAGGATGAGAATACTCTCCAGACACGGCAGCCCTGTGCCGCTTTCCCTCAGCTGACCCTCCCTGGTGGGGCCACCTCCAGGTCCTGTGGCTTCCCCCACAGTGACTTTTGCCCAGCATGACAAGCCCGGGTAATAGTGTCCATCTCTCTGGAATGACCACTGCCACCCCTCATTGCCAGTCCTTTTGTCCCATGACTCCTTCAGCCCAAGCCACCCAGTGGAGCTCTTGTGCCACAGAGGGAACCAGACAGACTGGGGTCCTGTCCCTGCGGGCCACTCCCTGAGCAGGAATGCGGGTCATTTCACCCCACGGGCTGCCTGAAGACCTGTGGGCACTACCGCCTCCTCTCCTCTCTGCTCCACTGGGTGCCCTGAGCGTGTGGGGATACTTGCTCCATGCCGAGAGAGCCAGATGGCTATGGGAAGCCAGGAAGGACGGATATGAGGGCCCTGCGTATCAAGTCTTCCACAAACCCTGAGACTGTGTTCTTCCACAAACAAGTTTAAAAAGCAGGGCGGTGAAGGGTCCTGCTTTCCCCGTGCAGAGGTACAGTGTGGCCTGTGGGTGGCAGGCCGCTCTGTCAGGACACAGGACACTGGGTTGGAGGATGAAGAATGCTTGCCCTGGGTTGTGACCACGGCAAACCACGTCCGAGATGCTACCACCCCTTCCACGTCACTTTGCCGTCTGCCTTTCACAGCCTCCGCCTCTGGGCCACAGTGATAGTAAGGTTTCCTTCACTTTCGTCTGTAAGAGGCCCTGGTCTCTTGTCCCTTTGGAAACATTGCCTCCACAGTAAAAAGAAAAATACCCAGCTTTCTCTGCAAGTGGCTGTGGGCGCCCGCGTGGAGGGTCTGCTGGGCTCTTCCGCAGATTCCTCTGCGGCTCCAGGCAGAGCGTCAGCCAGCAGCCCACCCGGGCCATGCAGGTGGTGGCCGCTCCGGGGACTCTGTTTACAAATCATTAATGAAGTGATTGTGGCCCTTTTCACTTGCTCACGAGTCTGAACCATGCAGAGTGACACATTCCTAAATGGGGACACAGGAGCGGAGAGAAGCCCACAACAGCCTTATTATGGGGGCCACACAGACGCCGGTGGTGCTGGGGTTTATATTAACCCCATCAATTAAGGCTGGACGGAAAGGGCCAGCCCTGGACACTGGGAAAGCCGTGCGGCACGCAGCCGAGTTGCTAGGGTGCAGGGCCGGCCCCCCAAGCGTCCTGCACCCAGCAAGCGGTGCTTTCTTCCTGCACAATAAAAAGCCCTTTCAAAGCGGCCTTTCCAGCACTCTCAGGGCAAGTCACTGCACCATCTGAATGAAATAAATGTCTCTTTCTGAGTCCGCCAGGGCTGAGTACATTCCCTCCGCACAGCACCATTAGGATTCCGCAGGAAAGGCGCATACATTAGACCACACTGCGCCTTTGTGTGGCCCACGACGCTCTCCTGCCACCGACACAGACATGAGAAGCTGCGTGCGAGTGGGGGCTCCCACGCCCTGGCCCACTGAGGGCCCCTTTGTGCCGGGGCCTCATTTGAATAAACAGCGTGCGGTCACTGGGGAGGCAGATGGCTCCGGTGCTCCCTTCAGAGGGACGGAGCGAGAACAGTGTGCCGCGTTCATTTTGCCTTCTCCTTGAACGAAAACAGTGCCGGGTGGCTGAGTTTCCGACCCACACAGGCCGGTCGGGGGATGCAGGCCCGCGGGCAGTGCCATCCAGGGCGCCACTCTGGGGTGAGACACACAGAGGCCTGGCCCAGCCCCTCTGCTCCCACTCTTATGTCCTGAGGGGTTCCATGTTCCCTGCACCTGCACCCTACCAGCTCAGGTGTCAGGAGGCTGGGGTTGCTTCCAAATTAAACACCACGGCATCTCGGACGAGTGGCCAGCGGAGATTTAGAATTGTATGTAAATTTCCAGATGCAAAAGCCTCATTTCATTTTGGATTATGTTTCCTTTTTAGGTTGGCTGATGTGTCTTATCCTAATGTTTGAAATGTTTGCACATCTACTGTTAGGTGTTGGAGAGGAGTGAAGAGGTTGAAAGCTCCCTCACTCCCCAGAAAAGGCAGACAGGAAGGCTCACTGCGCCCATCCCTAGTTTACAGACTGAGGGCTTCTTCTTGGCCCACATTGTGCTGCTCCACCTCGGATGGCCCTGGGCAGAGGTCAGCTCCTGAGCCGCCACCCCGCCTGCATTTCGAGCCCTCCCTCACTTGGTGACAGTGTTAGCAAGGGACTCTGGGAAGCGAAGTCTGAAGTCCACACAGTCAGCTGTGACCGCAGCACTGAGGCCAGGGTGCGTTCCTTTCGAATACATGGGAAAAATTTCTTGGGCTTCTCATTTTTAAAGACTTTGTGAGGTTGGAGAGGGAAGAGAATCTGTTTTGGAAAGTGCATGGAGCACTCAGCAGCATTCTCCCCATCCTCTCCTCCTCAAAGAAAGACACAGGAGCTGCAGGCCCTGCACCTTTCCTGTGACTGCACAGGACATGCACCATTTTACACATGGCAGGCAGTGTCACCAGACAGTTCCAACTTATTTGGTGACCAAGAAGGGTAAAAGTTACCTTCAAGACAAAGGCACTGTAAGGCAGACTAGATAATCAGGACTGTGTAGCACTGAGTGGATGCATTTAAATGGTAGTGCACAAAGCCTTCTTAATTGAAATGCTTGATGTGTGGATTTTTTTGGTCGTGTCCATTCTGCTGTGCGCCTGTGTACTTACCTCCACTGAGGGCCACCAGGTGTGTGTGATATTCACGGGACCCTTCGTGGCTTTTTCTGTTTTACTTAATTAGCATTGAAACAGAACTTGACTGCCTGGGGGTGTGGTTTAGAAGTGCCTTAAATCCCTGTAATATGTCACTCAGATCCAGCCCTCGACCCAGTCTAACAGCAGCCACGCTCTGGGGCTTGTACAGTAACACGGGCATACGGTTTGCGTACAGTCTGCGAGGCACACACAGTCCGCTGTTTCTGGCCGCCAGGATTCACAGGACGTCAATGGCTGCAGCTGAGTCTGTCAGTCGGGGTCCTCATTGATCAGAGGCCGAGCCTGGTACCTGCACTGTCCCCCGCCTTCTTTCCAAAATTTTGGGGGTGCACAGGAGGAAAATACATGGACACTTAGGCATTTGGTTGGCCACGTTGGCCAGACAAAAGTTCAGAGATCTGGGCCGATCCACAAAGCTTCGACAAGGTCTTTTTAACAAGGTGAGGCGAGGGAGGACCCAGTATCCGGGAGACCAGATCTCCTGTGTTTCACATAGAGTGGGCTATAATTTGAGGATTTTAATTTAATGCCATAGAAGCATTTTCCCCTAGCTTTTCTTCACCAAGTAATTTTGAATGCATTGAATCTGTACCAATTTAAAACAAAACATTAACATTCTTCAAGATACTGAGGCTGATGTTGGGTTACCATGGTGGACTAAACAAACTTCCCTTTTACCCCTTAGCTTTCCTTCTCAGCACAAATAGGCACCAGTTCAAGAACAGAAGGCACAATCAGCACAGCAGTGAGAGCTGCACAGGGAAGAGCGGCACCTGGAGGATGAGACCCTGCCTGCTCGGCTCAGCCCCGTGGGGAGGGGCCACTGTCCCCGAACCGATGGCCCTGGTGATAGGCTGGGGGCAGCAGTTTCGAGGAAGATGCAGTCCCAGTGGGTGAGTGAGAGGAAGTCAGCGAGGCCTTAGTCTTGCTCTTCACACTCGGCTGGGTCAGGAAATGCCCAGCAGGTTGGTAAAATACTCTGCTGGGCTTGTCAGTTAGGCATCTCCAGAGATTACTAGCATGTGGGGCAGGAAGACGATTGTGACTGGCACCAACCAATAGGCTTGTTGCTTGGGTAGAATAAAAAGAGGAAGCAGGAAGAAGTTGGTGCGGAATGAACTTGAGTGGGTGTGGCCTCTGCCGCCATCCTTTGTGGGCATCAGACTCCAGCGTCTTCAGTCTCAAGGGCAGACTCACACAGTGACTCTCCAGGGAGGTTCCATTGAACCTGGGCTGGAGCTGCATCCCTGGCCCCTGTTGGCCTGAAGCCTCAGCATCTTGAACCGTGCACTTCCTGCATCCTCTGGCTCTGCGGTGCACAGAGAGCCAACGTGGACCGTCCCGCTTCCAATCCTGTGAGCTGGCTGGAGAAGTCCACTATGTCTTGGTTCCAGTCCTCAACTACGCAGTCCCATTGCCTCCCTAAGCATGGAGACCCACTGCCTCTTCCCCATCAGCAGCAGCCCAAGGCCACCTCCTGCCTCAAAGGACATCGGGGTTCCTCTGTGAGGAGGCCAACTGGAACAGGAGAAAAGATGTCCACCCAGAAGACAGGTGGTCCTGCAGGATCGCTCGCAGCAGGCCGTCCTCCACCACCCACAGGCCACATGTCAGCCCAGTGCATAGAGAGACCTCGCCACTCACAACACTCAGGGTGCAGCAGAGTCTGGAGGAATCGAGGCCTGGGATGAGATCATAGAGGTGGGTGGAGTGTGCCATCCGCAGGGCCAGGCGACAGCAGAAGGTGACTACAGGAGGCAGGGAGCTCGCGGACCAGGAGCAAGCTGCTCCCCAAATGAGCATGCAAAACACCATGAAAGGTTCCACGGAACTGATATATGTTGTTGCCTAAATATGTTTATATGTGAGTTACATGCAGTTTATAAATCCATTAGTTTATACGCTACAATACCTATGTGTGTCAACATTTCAATAAAGGTAGGGTGGGAAAAACCTTTACATGATGGGAGCCAAACTTTCTTAAGAAAGAAAATGGAAAGTTGGGAAACAGTAAGGCAGTGAGGAAATCAGTGTGTGAGTTTCACTGTCTAACAAAGAACAGAACAGAGGAACACAGAGTAGAGCGAAGACCTTGCAGAAACTACAGGAACGGTGCCATTTTGTGTTTAGCACTAGGACTGGTTACAAGCAACTAAGTCAGATAAATACATTCTAGGGAGTCAGGCAGGGCTGCGCCCTCAAAGGAGCCAGTGCAGGAACCCAGGTATCTTATGACCTCCGAGGAGAGGGCAGCTCCTGTTGAGAGCCAGGACTCAGGACAAAAGGCAAACCAAGTGCACCTGGATTCTACTGACTGCTATTCTAAGTAGATCTCTAACCCCCTGAAGAAACCAGGTCACATCCCAACTCCTGCAGAGAGTCGCTGCTCTTCCGCATGCCCGCGTGCCATGTGGCTCCCTTCCCCATTTGTCCCCGATATAATCAATTGTGCCTGAATGATTAATCTCATTGGTTGCCATAGCTCTGTCCCTCCTCCTGCCCACCTGCCTTGTGAGCTCCCATCTTCCCCGACTTTGGACCCACTTCGCCTCCCGATTTTTGTTCTACAAAAGTCCCTAGAAAAGACAGGGTTCTTGGCAACCCACTCAGGACCCTTCCTGTCTCTCTCAGACAGAAACTTTCTGTCTCTCAATAAATATATTCTGCTCTTAGCCTCCATTGTTCCTAAAATTCACGACTGGGTTTTAGAGAGCACGAACTCATGCAAGGACCTGGAATCCGAGGAGCCGGGGAAGGAGGCCAGGGGAACCTGGGTGCTTCCTGACCGAGTGTCCCTTGTGCCCTCCCGCAGAGTCTGCCCCAGTCTCCCACAGCGATGGAGGTGACAGGCAGGCATCGCTCAGCTGAGCCAGCCACTGGCTCCCACGTTCCACCATGAGTGAGTGCTGTGGACTGAGAGCCTGGCCCAGCTCCGGCTCCAGGGCGCACACTCCAATCCCTGCAGCTGTGGTTTGTGCCCTCTTCTAGGGCCGTCCACGGTCTCTTGGTCTCAGCCCCTCTCTCACCACCTCTCCCTGGTGCCAGACAGAGCTGTCCAGAATGCTGGGGCAAGAGCCGACCCCTTCCTCTCACGGCTGGACTCCTCAATTCGCAGAGGGGAACCTGGTCCGCGGGGACGTGGCTTTCACCCCTTGGGTTCTCACTTCACGACTGTCTCATTAGAGAGACGACTTTGTGGGGACCGGGGAGGTTAGAACAGGGACGAGCTGGGCTCCTCAGTGCCTTCATCTGCACTTGTATTTTGCAGTCACAAACAGCCACATTTAAAACTTGTCCCCATGTGTACGTAGATTATATGAGAAAGCCTGGTAAAAATTACTCTCGCCTGAAAGTTGACAAGGTAGCTGAGGATAATTTTCTGGATTCGAAGTTTTACAGCACACTTACAAAAATGTCTACATTTACGGTGCTTTACCTTCGTGGTTAGTGAGAAGTTTAATTCACCAGACACAGTTTCTGTCTCAGCTGGAAGCTTCATGTCCCACGGTCTAAGCACCATTTGTGATCCCGTGAAGCAAGGGCTGACCTCTGTGGTAAGGGTTGGAAGAACATTGCCTGTTCTGCTGTCAGCTCACCTGCTTGGGAGGCTGAAACAGGAGGGCGGTGGACACGAAGTCACACAGGACCACGTACCAGATCCTGTCTCAGAACCAAAAGCAATAACAAAGGGCAGGGGACCCATGCTCCCTGGGTTTAATCTCTAGTAGTTTGTACATGCGATTGTGCACACACACACACATGCACATGCACACAGTGTCATGATTTCAAAGAAAAGATAACTGACTCCTGGATTTACGTGATACACGCATGTACATACACAAACATGTGCGTGCAAACATATGTACACATTTGGCTTCAGATTTTCTGTGTTTTTATTGAACCAAAAATGAAATAATACCAAGTCCAAAGGCTGGTGTGCCGCAGATTCCTGAATTTGAGCCCACTTTCTTCTGGGCTCTCACAAATCGGGCCATGTCAACACTTGCACACACCACCCAGGTGCACACACACCGCCTCCCTCTGACCGCCAGTTCCTGGAATTTTGTTTTCAGGGAAATCTAGTTTCAGTCTTCCACAGGTGGATGTTCAATTTCCCTCCATCACTGTCTAAGGAGGTTAATTTTTCTTCAATATATATTTTTGGCTCCTTTGTGCAGAAGCAGATGACCATAGTTGTTATGTGGATTTGTTTCTATGTCCTCTGTCCTGTTCTATTGGTCAACGTGTTTATTTTTTCATGCTATTACCATACAGTTTTTTTTACTATTGCTTTGCCATATAATCTGAAATTAAGTATTGTGGGGTCCTTGGCTTGTATTGTTCCATAGGATTGCATTGGCCATCTGGGGTCTTTTCTGTTACCCTATGAATTTTAGGGATAGTTTTCTCTATTCTATGATGAATGTCATTGGTGTTTTAATGAAGAGTACACTGAATCTGAAGATTGCTTTGGTAGTGTGCCTTGTTCACAATATGAATTCTGCCAATCTGTGAACGTGGAAGGTCTTTCTGTCTTCCAGTGTCTTCTGTAAGGTTGGTTTCAGGGCTCAGGTATTTTCTTTGCAGTGCTCTCACTTTTTGGCCAGTCTGACCCTAGAGTTTTGAGTACATCCAGATGGCAGGTGCTTTGTAGACCTTAAATCTACAGATATCAGCTCTCTAATTGTGAAGTTCAGAAAACTGAGCCCCAAGAATTTGTGGAGCGTGTGCACAATGCCTCAGCAGCAGAATCTGATTTGAGTGGGTTCTGGTTGAACGGAAGCTGGATTCATTCTCTTCTCTGCTTCAGTGGATGCAATAGGATCACAGACGAGTGCCCAAGAGGGACCCAGGCCGTGAGTGGTAGTTCAAGGAGTTCAGATAATTGACTTTTTCCTCCTAAAAACCAAGTTATAAGCCTGAGCCGCAGATTCATCTCACTTTGTTTTACTGCTCAGAGGAACGGAAGGAAAGCAGTTGTGTTTTATTAGCCGTAGAGTGACAGAATACACACATGCAAACACTCAGAGCAGGAGGGAGCGCCCCAGGACCAGGGGGACACACGGGAAGAGCAGACAGGGGCAGAGGCCGTCACCCCGAGAGCTCGCCTCTGCACTGCCACCCCATTCAGCGCTCTCGCTCTTGAGTTTCATTTTATTTCAGGTTGAACAAATTGAGGCAGGCAATTACCATCAAAAACAGCAGATGAAGAAATCTAATCGTCAGGAGGAATTCGGAGCAAGTATGGCCCACTGAGGCAAAAGGCTCCTCCTGCCACTATGGCCCCCAGGCCTTTGCAAGCTGCAGATGCCCTGGCTCCCTCGGAAGACGCTGGGCCTCGGCAGGCTTTGTGGTTGCTGAGGCTCCTTTGAGGATTTTGGGGTGTCCTCTCTGAATAGGGGACCAGTTCCCAAGGTTTTCTGTTCTGTGAGAAACACAGACCCTCTGTGTCCCATCAGTGGTAGAGGCCACAGACTGGGGCCTGAAGCAAGTCACACTGTGGGGTGCAGTTGTCTCCTTTCTTTATCTACTGGGGACTCCCCTGGGCTGATGTCCCTCTCCAGGCAGCCCCTCTCAGCTGCTGGCATTGAGTCCCACCAATGACCCTGGACTCTTCACCATCACACAGAAGGTGTGGCCCAGCCGGACCAGGAGAAGCAAGGAGCCCATGCAAAGCTTGGGGACAGAGCCCAAGGCTGTGCCAGGCAGCTGGGGCCACTCAGAGCTGATAGTGGAGCTACCGTCCAGCAGGCCTAGCTGGAAACCCTCGGGACTTTTCTTGGAACCCACAGAGGGCAGGGCCAGGCCTCCAGGAATTTCCAGAGCCAGCACACCTGGCCCTTCCCTCTCCAGCCAAAAGGGCTGGATTCTGATCTGTAACTGAGTGACTCACAGATCTCTGTGTGTACAAATCTCTGCATTCTCTCGAGCACGTGCTGCCTTCTCACCTGGAGCCCGGGTGAAGCCGGGCACTGTGCTCTCAGCTGACACCTGGAGCCCGGGTGAAGCCGGGCACTGTGCTCTCAGCTGACACCTGGAGCCCGGGTGAAGCCGGGCACTGTGCTCTCAGCTGACACCTGGAGCCCGGGTGAAGCCGGGCACTGTGCTCTCAGCTGACACCAGGGTGCACACCCACCCACACCACCAGGAGCAGGCTCTCGGGGTCCGCCTACATCCGTAGACTGCAGCAGAGACCGAAGCTTTCCTGAGACTCTCTGAGAAACCTGAGAAGCACTGATAGCATCCTTACGTGTCCTGAAGTGTCAGAGGACACTTCAGTGGGTGCCACACCCAACGCAAACACCGCAGGCACTGATGGCCTCGTGCTCCGCCTCACGATGTAAATGTGTTTCCCTGCACCTGAAACCACCGTCCTTTCCGTCCCAGGGAGCCTGTGGGCTGTGAGACTCTAAATCAGGGGACCCGGAGGCAGCTCCATGTGCTCACTGCTGCCGGGCTTCTTCAGAAACAGAGCTGGGCGGTGAGCGCTGTTTCAAAAGGGGAAAACCGAGAACAGAAAAGCACTTGAGTTCACAAGCGTATTTCAAATCAAATTTCACATTACAAGAATTTACTCCTCGCATCCTACACCATGTGCCTAAATGTTATTACTATAATACTTTTATTAGTACTGATTTAGTATTTCCCAAAACACACACTCCCTGTTTCAAAATTTAAAATATATATATACATTACTACTAATTTTAGACTACAGAATGCAGACTTTGTCTTCTGTGAAGATCCGTATGTCTTTGGGAAAGACCTAATAACCGTCTACAGCCCAAACATTGTCTCTTAAAATAACTCTACCTATTTGTCAGCTCTCAGCGGGCAGGGAAGAGCTGGCCTCTGTGGTTTTGGAAGCAACTTGGGTTTCAATTTCCTTTGTATTGAACTGTAAATGACTTGGAATATTATATTTTAAGAGGAGGTCATTGTCTAATTCTTATTATACTTGTTTAATTTAATAATGTGTTAGTGCTTCCTTTTAAGGCTGCAAAGTTGAAAACTTTGTAAGTTAAATTTTAATAAACCTTCTAGATTTATGTGCTTATTGAAGCAGGTAGGTCACAAAAACCACTGTGAAGTTTTATTTAGAATAAAAATACAAGTAAAGTAGTTTCAAAAAATAGAGTGACAGTTACTCAAAGAGCTGAAATATAATAGTACGTGAAATCCACAATAAGACCATGCAGGCCAGCTCCGACATGTCACAGGTGGTGAGTGAATCTTCTCTGGATTACAGAAAAGAGACGAGGCAGAGCTGGCATTCTTGCAGGACTCGTCAGGCCCCCACTCTGCATTTTCAGCATGTCCAGGGCCCCCTTTTCGCATTTTGGTGCTGGGTGTGAGTGTATAAGGGAGAGTATGCTCCATCCTCTTCTAGTGCCTTGCCAAACGGCAGTGAGTCTTGAGATCAAGGACATCAGCAAATTGCACGGCCTTAGCGTGCTGCAGACTGCTCAGGAGGGTTGAACTGTGCCCCAAACCTCCAGGATGTGCCAACCGCTCTGAGAGGTAGCGGGACAAGCTTACCTTTTGGGGATATGATTTTTATTCTTATCATCTCTCTATGAAGTGTAGCACCTCTGAAAGCCTTAGAGATTGGAGGATCCACAGCTTTGTACAAATGACAGACTGGGATGTGTCTACATGGGCACTGCACAGCATGTGCCTCTAGCTGGAACCCTACCAATAACCCTAATAGGCTTTATTCTGCATGGACACCGTAACTTCCCACACAGTACCCTACTGTCTGTGCTTTGGTAATTACTTCAAGAGATTGGCGTGGAGACTCCTAAATTGAAAATAAGGCGCAATGCTTCAGTGTAACGGCCTCCTCCTGACGTGTTTGGCCGAGTGTAAAATTAAGGAACCAGCTTTTTCTCCCTTCCTTCCTCACTCTTCAAACTGTATCAGAGGTTGCTGAGCACCCCGTAACTGTATTTCCAACAAAGATTACACAGATATTTCTGTCCGGCTACATGTCCTGCAGGGCTGTTCTGCGGTCTTCCGATCAGTAAAAATGTAATAACATTTTCACATAGTCAATATTTAATTCCGTAAATGCAACTGGTAGTTGTAATCTAGGTTATTAACCACACTGTGATTTATGACAGAGGGCAGGCGGTGGCGGGGCAGAGCAGTAGGAAAGTCCTCTGGTGACAATAAAAGGGTTATAAATTTCATAGCTCTGCCTGAGAAATGTATTTATATCCTATATTAAGAATAGCTTTTTATAAATTTTAATGATCCGTGTTATTAATGGGGCTGTCATCGTAGCTGCCTATATGAGACTACAGTCCTTGCTTTTTTTTTTCTTTTACTTTTCCATCAGCTGAAGGTATTGTGAGGGAAAAAAAAGGAGCTCTTATTAGCTATTTGCCAAAAAAATCTTTAAGAGTTATAAGCGTACATTGTTTCTCAGACTGCCAAGCCCGTGAGCAGTAGTTTGCATAAAGTTTTATGACCGAGGCAAAGGTTAGGCTAATTGGATGGAACACAATTGGAGCTCTATCGTGTTTACAAAGGCCCAGTCAACAGGCAGAAACAAACCCAGGGCCATATCAAAAGGAGAAAGGTACACACAGTGCGTCCTGGTCCTGCCTTGGACTCTCCCTTCCCTCGATGGAACCCACTTGGTTCCCAGCGAGCCCTGCAGTGCGCTCAGGCCGGCCCCACCACAGCTCAGCATGTGCCAAGCAAACTCATGCTCCTCATAAATCCTTCTGGATTTTATGTCTTAACTCACATGATGAATGAGGGATCAAAAGGGACGCTCGGCAAATGTCTTAGTCTGTTTCCTGTGGCTGGAACAAAATATCCAAGAAGCTCACTTGACTCATGATTCTGCAGCCTAAGAAGAGCATGGTGCTGACCTCCACAGAGGCCTCCTTGCCATGGACAAGTGGCAGCTCCCAGGCGGGTCCTTGTGAAGTAGCCCACAAGTGACTGCTACCCTCACAAGCTCCTTGGATCCTACCACCCCCAAAGCCACCCACAGATAAACCTGGGGAGGGCACTTCTAGCACACGATGTTATGTGGGAGACAATGGGACCCCAGCAGGGAGGCAGGGCTCGAGGTGTTCACAGCTGGTTTGGGTTCAAAGGGCTTCCTTTAATTTTATAAGCCAGATGTTTGCAGTGCCATCCTGAAAATGCTCAAAGTGGGTTTTGCAAACTGGCTCAAAAATTTTCCATAAAGACAAACAATGAAGCTGGAGAATGGCTTGTTGCCTGTTACACAATTTCAGTGTCAATTACCTTCTGTTTTATGAAAAATAAAATGAAATCTCATAACAAAACAAGAGAGTAACAATAGTTAAAACACTGTGTATCATCTCCAAAGTAGTTACTCAGAGTACAAGACACAGACAAAAAAGATTCAACCTTAAAGAAGAAAAAACATAACAGCAAACACTTCATTATCAATTAATTTAAGAGAAACTAATAGCATAAGTGAAACAATTTAACATATATGTACTATATATGTATATTCTATGTGTATCTCATGCTCTTTCTGTATATAACTTTTGAAACAACACAATAGATAATTTGAGAAATTATGTGAACTTTTCTCTGCCTCCTATTTATCTACCTTCTGTTTGCTCTTCATTTGTGTTTATATTTTGAGCTTCTCAAATAAGAGACATCATGCGATGTTGAGTCTGTGTGTCTGACTTCCTCATTTAAAATTACGTTTCCAAGGTGCACCCATTTCCCTCCAAATGCCTCTGTGCGGCAGCTCGGTAAGTGCCCCTCTGTGCACAAATGCCACACTCATTCCATCATTTATCTGCTGGTGAACATATACACTCATTTCAAAGGCTAGCTATTATAATTTGTGTTTCTTAAACATAAATATGTGTGTGTCACTATAATATGTGTCTTTAACTCTTCTGGGAAGGTAATCAGAAGGGAGACAGCTAGGTCAGGTGGGGTCTCTGATTTTAGCTTTTTGAGGAATCTCCACACAAATTTCCATACTAGTCCACTTCCCCACCAACAGCGTGGAAGAGCTTCGTTAGTGTCAGCTCCTGTCAGACATCCCTCTGCACAGCACTCTGGTTAGAGGGAGATCCAGTGGAACAAGACGATACAAGCCACAGTCCCAGTGTGTGGGAGGCTGAGCCAGCAGGATGACAAGTTGGGTGTCCACATGGGCTACATGACGAATTCAGTGTCAGGACTACACAGGAAGGCTGGTCTCACCCCTAAAAGACAAGTGGAAACTACTGAACGTGATTGTTAACGATCATGTGTCAAGTTGAGTGGTTAAGAACAGCTCAGCAGACTAGTAAAGCATTGCTCTGCGTGCGTCTGTGGGTGGACATGTAGGCTGCAAGGTAGGGGGAGATTTAGCCTGCCTGTAGGGGGCACCGATCCACAGGCTTGGGCGCCAGCCTTCCCCAGCAGGCACACCTTTTGCTGCCACCACATTTGGACACGGGGCCCAGGGTCCGGCCTCCTCGGCCTCCAACATAGACACACGTGGTGACTCCCGACCTTGAGCTGGGCCCCTGCCCTCTTCCCTCTTGGTCTGCAGCTTCCATCTTCCTGGGCGGGCAGCTTCTGGACCTCCGGGTCTCCGGCTGCAGACGGCCCGAGTGGACCCTCCTGCCTCTGGTCCTGTGAGCTGGCCTATCGTCCCCTTGCATAGCTCTACATGTTGATTCTGTTCCTCTAGGAACCCGTAATGCCTGGGTACAGACCGATTAAGGCAAGCAAAAATACCTTGTCGGACATGGAATGAGATGGTTCTTCATTTGATCTAGGAAACTGGTTTTTAACTGTGTAACTACATCAGGCAACTTCTGGGTGGCTTAACATTTAATTTTAACTTTTACTAGTTGGCATTTGTGTGTATAATAATTAAGTTTCTGGGTGGAGTTGAGGTACACGTAGAACACCTCAATTCTTCTTTTGTTCTCTTCCCCTCGCCTCCGTCTTCCCTTCATCTCTCGGTTTCCTCTCCTTTTGTAGATTTATCTTCCAACTTTCTATTAACTTTTATGTTGCTCTATGTTTATATTTCAAGTTTCTCATAGGAGAGAAACTATGTGATATTTAAGCTAAGTGTCTGATTTATTTCATTTACACTACCAAGGAACGCACGTTTTCCTACAAATGACCCTTTGTCGCTCTTTATGGTATATTATTACTCCATTGTGTGTAAATTCCACATTATCTTTACCCATTCGTCTGTTGATGGATGTGTAGACCACTTCCACAGTTTAACTGCTATTCTTTCTGTTGCTATAAAGCTGGGCATGCATGGATCACAGTAATACGATGTATTTAAATCTTTCAAGGAGATACTTAGATGGGGAATATCGGAATTGAATGGAGTGTCGGTCTTGATTTTTGGAGGAATCTCCCTACTGATTTCCATAGTGATCGTACTAGTTTACATTCCCACCAAAAGTGTAAAGGGAATCATTTTCCTCAAAACCTCTCCAGCAGGAGGTATTATTTGATTTCCTGATGATAGCCATTCTTTCTGGAGCAAGATGAAGTGTGTGCTCTTTTAATTTACATTTCTTTATTGGACAGAAGTGCTCAACATTTTCTCATGTATTGGCCATCTATATTTCTTCTGAGTGGTGTCTATACATCTCAATTTCCCATTTTTTGGTTGGGTCTTTTATTTTGTAAGTTTCTCTCTCTCTCTCTCTCTCTCTCTCTCTCTCTCTGTCTCTCTCTCTCTCTCTCTCTCTCTCTCTCTCTCTCTCTCTCTCTCTGTGTGTGTGTGTGTGTTTATATAGTCTATATGTTAGACCTCTGCCCTGGAATAGCTACCAAAAGTGTTTTGCCAATCTGTAGGTTGTCTTTTCACTCAGTGGTTTGTTTTGTTGTTGTGCAAAAGCTTCTCAACTTGATACAACCCCATTTGTTGATTATTGGTACTATTTCCTGTGCAAAGGTACAGTGTGCAGAAAGCCCTTGTCTATGCCTATGACTTCAGAGTTGTACTAATTGTACCTTCCAGCAATTCTCTGTGTGTAAATACTTAGATGCTTGATCCACTTTGACTTAGGTTCGGTATCTGCTGAGAGATATGGCTTTGCTGCGATGTTCTGCCTACGGATAGACACTGTCCCCAGTACCCTTGTTAAAGGGACTGTCTTTCCTGCAGGGCACGCTTTTAGCCCTTTTGTCAAAGATCAGGTGGCCGAATGTGCCCGCAGTTGTTTCTGCATCTTGTGTTATGCTGAGCGGTTCCATCATCTGTTTTTGTGTGGTACCGTACCGTTTTTTGTCACCCCAGCTTAGTAACACTTCTTGAAGTCTGGTGTAATGCTTTCCTCTGCTCTTGGTGCCTGGGATTGCTTCTGCCATTATGAGTCTCTTCTCATTCCATATGAATTTTAGGATTGTTTTCTCTTTAAACTTGAGAATTGATTGGGATTGTGCTAAGTCTGTGTCTCACGTTAAGAGTGTGGCCATTTTGACTGCGGGTTCTTTCTATTCAGAAGTAGGAGATCTTCAGCACCCTGTTGCAAAGTACTGTAGTTTTTGTTATAGATCATTTTTACTTCCTTGGTTGTGCTAATTCCTAAATACTTTATTTTTCTTGATGCTATTATGGATGGCATGTTTTCCTAATTTCTTTCTCGGTGTTTCATTCTTGATGTACAAGAATGCTATTGATATTTGCATTTTCATTTTGTAGTGTGCTAAACTACTAAGTTTGGTTATTATTTCTAGGAATTTTTCATGGAATTTTTTAGTCTTTCATTACAGATTCATGACATATATATATATATATATATATGTAAAATTTAACTTATTTTTATCCTATGCATAGCCTTTATTTCTTTCTTTTACCTGATTGCTTTTTTTGGCTAATATTCTGAGTACTGTATTAAGCAGGAATAGTGGAATAGGACACTCTTGTGCTGTTCTTGATTTTAGAGAGAAAGCATACAGCTTTTTAAAAACATGGTATTAGCAGAAGATTTCTCATAAATGGCTTTTATCAGGTTGAAAAAAGGTCCTTGCATACCTATTTTCTTCCGGCTTTTAAAGTTATGAATGCATGCTGGACTTTGTCAAAGGCTTTTTCTGTGTCGATGGACATGGTCATATGATTCTTGTCCTCACCTCTCTTTCTGTGATGTGTTACAGTTATTGATTTGTATGTGTTAAACCATCCTTGCATTCCTGCAATGAAACTTATGAAATATGATCTGTTGATGATTTGTTGCATTCTGTTTGCTAGTATTTTGTTGAGAACTTCTGTGTCTAAGTTTGTGAGATTGACCTTTAGTTTCCTTTTTTGGTTTGCTCCTAGTGAGGTTTTGAAATCAGGGTAATTCTAACTTGCAGGAGTTACTTTGGAACTACTTCTTTCCTTTAATTTTCATTAATGAGTTGTAGGAGTATTGGCATTAGATTTTCCCTGAACTTCTTATAGAATTCAGCAGTGGATCCATTGGGTCCTGGGATCTTCTTAGATGGTATATATATATATATATTTTTTTTTTTACCTTTCCTTCAGTTCCAATGCCTGTTTTGGGGTTATTCATGTTTTTATATCTTGTAGATACAGTTTTGATTATTCGTAGGTATTTAGCAAATGTAGGTATCTATCTAGATTTCTTCTGAAATCTCCAATTTTTTGCAGTAGGTAGATATCTAACCAGATTTCTTCTAGATTTCTTCTGAAATCTCCAATTTATTGGAGTACAATTTTTCATAGTTGTTGCTAATAATCTTGTGAATTTCAGTGAGCCTGTTGTAATTTTACCTCTTTATTTCTAATTGCAAAGATATGGGTCTTTTTTTCCTTTTCCTTGGTAAGATAGGCTAAGTGTTTCTCTACATTGTTTATTGTTTTGAACAACCAAATCTAAGGTTCAGTAATTCTTTGTATTTTATGCCAGAGTTCTTTAATGACTAATATTTTAAGTTTTCAGTTTCTTCCTATAGACTACAGAGACCATGTGAAATATTCTCTTTTAAGATAATTCCCAGTTTTAAACAGAAAAGCTAATATGTACATGCTTTTAATAAAATTTGCATATTCATTATATTAAGGAAGACAGTGAGCTTTTATCTCTAATTTTTTTTCCTAAAAAATCATATCATGAGATACAAAGATGTTTTAATAAAGCCTGATCAAATTTTTAAAACTAATTTTTCTTTCGTGCCCTCATGGGTACTGATGAGTTAGAGTAGAAAGCATATAAAATACTGCTTTATACTGTGAAAAACACAGGAATTCATTTTCTTTCCCCCCTTCTCTATCCTTTCCTCTTATCTTCTTCTCTTCTTTCCTTCCTTCCCCCCTCCTTTCCCCCTTTCCTTCCTCTTTCTCTCCTCTCTTCCACTGCTACAAGAATCTCTCCCTGTAGCTCAACAGCTGCATGAGTTGTGGCTGCAGGATCCAAGGACAAAGGATGACCTTGAGGCTTTCGGGTCCCTCCCGCCTCCTCCCCAAATGTGGGAAGTGTGGCATTTCTCCTTACCTTCATGAACACAAAGTTCCCATTTCTCAGAAAACCTTTGGAGGCTGTCCAGTGTCAGGCCCCACTTTCTGTCCATCAAGTCACAGCTTGGGTGAGGCTGGGCCTGTCACTCATCCAAGTGACAAGACGGCCATGGCCAGACATTCAGAGCCAAGCACCGTCCGGACTCTCCACCTGGCCTGAACTGTCTTCATTTCATTTCCCCAGAGAATGCCCCTCCTTGGCTCTCTAGTGATCAGGAGTTTGCTGGTGCCTTGAGGGGTTGTGCAAATCAACCCACTTCTGTCTCTGCAGTGGCCCTTTTTGGCTATGGCTGCAGTGGGGTCCACTCTGCTAACTTTTTCTCCTTGCAGGACTCAGCCACTTGCTCCTGTGTTTCTTCCTGTGAGTCTTTACCCTTACCATGTTGAAACTCAACAGCATACACCAACTTGAACTCTGAGCCAAAAGCCAGCTTGTGAGGGCTCAGGATGGGGGCCCCTGGAGGAGCTACATAGGAAGAGCATGCAAACATCCCCGATGCCCATCTCTGAGCTCAGGAACTAGGAGCAGCCTTTCCCCTAATGCATGGGAAGAGGAAACTAGGCAGTTCTTTATGGAACCTGGGAATCAGGCTCCTCGCACTTGTACAGACAGTGAATGTATAAATGGTAAGCACTAAGATTTCATGAAGTGCAACGATGTGCCGAGTGGTTTGCTGTGCCTGTGCTCCACACCAGCCTGAGTGAAGGGCTGCTTGGCTGTCATCATCGCTCATCTCACTAACACTTCCTGCACCGGTGGCCCCAGGTTAAGTCATGGCAGAGGAGCCAATGAATCACAGGTGTCCACTGCCTGGCCTGTGCCCTGTGCACCTGTACGAGATAGTGATCTCTTGCCTCCCCTGACACTGACCAGCTAGGGAACATTCATCCTTTCTCCTGCCTTCTGTGTTTCCACTCGGTGTCATTTCACTTGTGCCTCTGTTCTCTGGGTTCTGCATGATAAGCTGGAGACTATGGCTGAGGCGCCATTAGCTTCCGATCAGACATTGTTTTCCAGAATCTTTTCTAAGACAAGCAGTTAGCACATGTCTAAAACCACCACACTCAGGAGGCTGAAGCAAGAGGGTACTAAGTCTGAGGTCATCCTGGGCTACATAATGAGACCTTGCCAATAATTAATTAATCAATTAATTTCCAGTTGCCTGTGTCACAGACACAGTTTGAGTGATACCAGCCTCAGGGAGCCCTCCACTGCAAGTGATGTTCCCCGCTAGAAACGCACCTTGCACAGCTTGGGTACCCTTTCAGGAGCTTCCTTGGCATGGGCTGCTCTAAGGGATTCAGCGTGGTGACCTGCTATTATCCTTTCTTCTTACTGCCCAGCACTCATTAATAAAAAATGTTAATATACATTCATACACTTCTAACCCTAAAAACCTGGGAGCTATCGACCAAGAAGCAGTAAACACAGTTCTTACCCAAGTGCTGATTCCTGAGTATTTCTTCTGCTAAGTGGAGCCAGATCTCCTTGTAGAAGGTGATGCTTCTGGGTTTAGGGACAATGCACAAAATGAAGCCAGGTGTCTTGCTCAGAAGGACTCGCAGGTGCCCTCTGCCTCCCTCTGGAGCACTGGAGTGGCAGCCATATCACACGGTACTGCGGGGTTTGGGGTTCTGTTTCTTTGAGTGACATGGTACTCAGGTTAGCTATTGCCGGTGTTTTTTTTTTTTTTTAATTTTAAGCATTTGTTTCCCCCCCCCCTTTTTTTTGCTTTAATTTGTTGAATGTCTACATTTTCATGACAACTAATAACCTGCACAAGAAAACATCATCAGAGGAACCCCAGAAGCAGGCGAGAGGTAATAAAAAAATCAATGTGTTAATATAAAATATTTAAATTCAAAAAGGACTTATTATAGAGAAAGCCACATTGCCAGGAATGAAGGCATACATGGGCTTGAAGCGAGAAGGTGTGTTCTGAATATTTTGAGGAGGATTAATGGCAATGCGGTTTTTCGCTTTAATAATTTTTCTTTAAATAATTAAGCACTTGTTGCATTTTTTACCATCCACCATCAGTCAGCCGTTGGCAGAAGTTTCTGCCAAATAAAATCATCAGTGTGTTGCTACCCACCCTAATTCACTGAATCTGCAACCATGAGACATCTGGCTCTTCCCAAAGCCAAAATGACCATGGGAGGCAGACATTGAATCCATTCAGAACATTGAGGCAGCCACGACAGAGCAGCTAAAGACACTCCGGAAAGAGGACTGCAGAGCTGAGGCAGAAAGTGGCCAGAAGGACGGGATGTGTGCGTTGGAAGGAGAGGAATTAGGGCTTCCTGTCTCCTACCGTAACAAATGCTTTAAGTGATTCACAGCCACGGTAGCTCTGGGACACCTTGTACTAATTGCTAGAACCCGTCCCCTGCCACCAGTGAGGGTGGATCCTGCCAGCCCTTGGGGTCATTTTGGCTGACACAACATGGGGTGGGGGACAGTGACGGCAGCCAAGGCATTCAGCAGACAGGGTGCTGCCAGATGTCCTGCCCCGCTCTTCATGAGGGCTCTTCGGCCCCAAAATATCAACAGTGCTGGGATCTGAATCCTGGAAAGAGGGGCTCTCATTACAGAGTACAAAGCTGAGTGAGAAGTAGCAATTGTGATAGTTCAATAGAGACTCGCTTCTGTCTTAAAAAAAGATTTGCTCAGTAAAACATCCTGGTGACCTTTTCTTGTTTTGGGCGGTCACTTCACCCTTACTACAGATTGTTTAACTCCCACAAGAAACTTGTCACAAAGGGTGGGCTGTGTACCTCAGAGGAGACAGATGTGAGAGAGTTTTGGAAATATTTCTTCTCTTAAACCCATGCCTCATTAAGAAAATGTTTCTTCTTGTTAGAAAAGTAACTTTGGGCCCAGCCTGGGACCCTCTCCCATGGCAGAAGGAGGAGAACAGTGTGGCTCAGACAGCGCCACAGCCGACTCATGCTCTGTCCCAGAGCTTGGTCCTGGTTTCATGAAACCACTCAGCCAAGCCAGCCGTGAGGCAGAGTTGACCTCTCCTCCATCCAGATGAGCAGGAAACTCTCCAGTGCTCATTGCTGTTTCATTCGATTCCACTCTCTGTGTGTTCTTGATTTGGTTTTCCTGTAGATCCCAGTGACTAGGAAGTTTTCGCTTTTTTTAAGGGCAAACCTTGACATGTTGATGAAAATTCTGTTTGCTCAAGCGGGAGTCTGCTGCCGTGGCCTCTGCTCCCCCAGATTGCTGTCCTCAAGTTAATGCAGCTGAGTGTGGCAGGGCATAGGGCCAGGAATGCAGCCAGGACTGAGTTCAAAGTGGGTTCCAGGGAAGGGGAAGAGGGGAGAAAGGCAGGTACTGGATGGACATACACTAACTTCTTATGTGCATTGCCGTCCTCCAAAGCATGACCCTGCTGGGAAACACGGCAGGGAGACCAAAGCAGCATGAGAATGAATGTCCGGGGAAGTTATGTGCCCAGACCAATCAGCCAAAGTGAAACCACCAATCTGCACGACCAATTTGGGAAAAAGTGAAAACATGGAAACAAACAAGAACAACTAAAAGCCTCGGGCTTTCTAGACCTGAGCTGGACCCATCTGCAGCCTGGGTTCCTTCCCATGTAATAAGGAGATTCCTCTGGCTGCTTCCACAACTGAGACCAAACTCTGGCCTGTAGACCCGGATGTCACAGTGCTCGAGCCAATGTTCGTGCCTTGCTGCAGGAGAGTGCAAACGTGCCACTGCGACGGCTGACGGAAGTTGGACTCAGCTCTTCATCAGGCGGCCTGGCCCGTGAGGGGACAGGGATGTGGCAGGCGGGCATGCAGAGGCCAGGCAAGGCTCAGAGGAGCAGGAGCCGGCGTGGCTGCGGTGTTAGACAGGAAGGGTTAGCGAAACTCAGGCTGGGGCCCTAACACCAGAAAATCAAGAAAGCAATGGAAAGGGATCTTCTCTAATTCTGAACGAGAAAGGTACACATTATCTTCATAGATTGTACAGACTTTTAAGTCTCAGAATAAAAATAAATTCCTCAGGATGACCATCACTGCAGTGTTCAAAAACAAGCGGGGATTCCTTTTGTTTGTGATAAATTTGTTTATCACCTGTGTTTACTTTGGAAACTTACTTTTCTATGCTTTGGAACATGGACTTAAACATTCAGCTATGCACAGGAGTACCTGCTTGCCTGTCTCCCGAAACCTCAGCATGGCCTGCATTGCCTACAGAAGGAAGCTTGGCGATGTGGGAAACGTCCCATCACTGTGACCTGGGACATCTGTCCTTCAGGCTGCAGGCTGAGCCTGCTCGTCTGCTGAGGAGGCATCACAGCGAGGTCGCATGGGCAGGCTTTGCCAGGCCTGTCCACAGAGGGACAGTGAGAGCCTTTGCAAGCAGGACAAACCATGCTTCAGACACATGTCTTTCTGGCTTTTGTGGAAACACCGCATGCGCTCTTGGAAGAAGACGGCCTCGCCAGCCGTGCAGAGCTGATGCCATGCACCTATCACCTCACGGCACAGACAGGGCTGGAGGGGCTCCTCTTCTGTTTTATTTTTCTCCATGGCTTTTGTTTTGTGAAACGCTATGCGCGTGTCATGCTTTGCCAGTCCTGTTTCGACACAGGGCTCTGGGTTCCTCGTAAACCATGAGAAGGATCTGTTCCCCGACACTGAGTGTTTAGTACACAGTTTACCTTGCCAATTCCACTCTCCAGTCACAGAAAGCATGGTGTTAGGCGGATCCACAGGTGAAGATATTAGCTGAGCCATTTCTCCGGGTGCCTGTAGACTGAGTCTTGGGACCAGGACCTCTGCAACTTCGCCTATCACCAGGGGCACGTTGCCCTGTACCTGCTGGTGCTCCCTAAGTGCTCCAGGGTTTGATGCGATCTCCTGGTAAATATATATTCAAGAGTAGAATAATTTATTGCACTTATGTGAACAGAACCTCCAGTTTGAAAAACAAATGCAGAGAAAAATGAAAATAAACATAAAGCAGACAGATTTTAACCAGAGATTTTTTAAGTGCACAGTAAGTAGTAATCTGTCGTCATCATCTTTGCTATGACATTTCTTTGGAGGTCACATAAACACGTACTTTTAGCCTCCCATCCAGTTCAAAGCTCTGTGGAGCCAGTCAAGACTGGAATCTAGGCAGCCTGCCAGTGCTGCCGGGAATGGTTCAGCTTCCCTATAACAGTCCGCACAGAGAGAGGTAGCAATAAGCTTATACCATCTTCAAGGTGCACTTAGCAGAAGCTCAATTCGGTGTCTTAATTAATGCTCACATTCAAGAAAGAATGTGCTTAGCATCTTAGCAACGGCTCCACAGAGCTTGGGTTTCGAGAGTGGGGACTCTGTGTGTGCTGGGAACTTAAGGTTTATGCTAGAGAAGGCTATGTCTACCGTCTCAAATCCACACCCCTGCAGTGACATCCACCTTACATTCAGCCTCTACAAGTGGCTTCTGCCAAAATGAAGTCTGTTCATTTCACTCAGCATCGTAAGTTTGAGACTTTGTTACATGTCACAAGTGCATGTGTGTGCATGTACGTGCGTGTGCATGTGATGCTGGGTTCTGCCTATCAGCAACATTACTGTTGATAGTGGTCTCTCCTTAGAATTGATTGTATTGAAACAGTGACACTCACCATGTTGCATTGTCCTACTGTCCCAAAACTCCTCTTCCCCTCTGGCTTCTTCTTGAAGCCTTCTCAGAAGGGTATCTACCAGAGTGATTATCTAGCTGTCTCTCTTTGGGCATCTTATCTCTATTCTCTGTCCATCCACTCAGTAATGCAGACAGGACAAAGCTCTGAACTCTCTGTAGAGCTCTGCCACCATGATATGTATATATAGCACTTGAGCATAAGCCAAATTAACCATGTTTTTGGAGACATGTTTCAATGTTGCATGAATAGGCAGGAAGACATGTCTTGTGTTCTCTCCAAGTGAGTGCCTGAATCTTGATCCGCAGAGAAATTGACTTTCATCCTTAGGGCCAAAGGAATCTTCATTACCTGCTGCCAACACTAAAGATGGCAGGAATTACTTCTAGAATATGTCTACATCTTTTACAAGTAAACCTTTCATGCAAAACCTGGTCAGAAAATGTCAAGAAGTAAAGAGCAAGGGCTTCATCAACCTTATGGAATTGGTTGTGCTCAGCCCTTCAGGCTTGCTTGTCTCGTACCCTGTACGAGTAAGGTATGTTGGAGCTGTCAGCCTCACCAACAGCACATTCTTCAGAGGGATCCACAGGAGAAACTAGGACTTAGCAAGACACATGGGCTTTGGTCAGGGCGTAGATCCAACTGAGGATGAAGGGGAGGAAGTCCACACAGACAGGAGCATTTTAGGGTAGACTTTTAGTGATGAATAAGATTCAGCTAATCAGACATGGCTACAAAGGCACTGAAGGTCAGGGGGCAAAACACAAGAGCAGATCCAGTGGGTAAGTAAGGGGCATGGGAATCTCACAGGTGGTGCGGCTCTGAGGGCGAGCTGAGCATCAGTGTAGAAAGCCAACAATGAGGAATGTTTTTGTTTTTTCGTCTTTTTCATTTTTATTGGTACCAAGGATCAAACTCATGACCGAACGCCTGCTTGCAAGGCAGGTGCTTATGCCGCCGAGCTAAATCCCCAGCCCCCCAAAATGAAGAATGTATCATTTCATGTTTACTCTGGATTGACACATGTGCACCTTTATTCCTGTATTCATCACATACACACACACACACACACACACACACACACACACACACACACACTTCCATGGAAAGTGGATAGATTAGTCAGTCTTCGTGACACAGGTACCAAATAGCTGACATCTAAAACTTAAATTAAGAGAGATTCATTTTTGGCTCACGGTTTTGGACAGTTCAGTCCATGTCAATTTGCTTAGAGGCAAAGACATCATAAAATAAAACCATCATGGAAAGAAACTGGTCAACTCACAACATCCAAGAAACAGAGAGCAGACACAGAGTCAAGAAGAAAAAAGCCTGGGCACAAGATTCACTCCCCAAGATCACAGTCCCCTTACCTACTGCCTCTAGCTAAGTCCTGTCTCCCAGTAGCCTTTTGAACTATGAGCTAATCTGTGCAGTAAACCACTAGTATCCCCACTGGAGCTGGATAATCAAGTCAAGTTGATAATTAAGATAAAATAGCTCTGCGGATCTTCCCTGAGGAGGTAAATGGGGTGTATCAGGGGCACAAGCTACTTCCATTCCACAGGATGGGTGTGGGGAGGGGAATGTTGCCAAAGCCAAGGAGAGCACACTGGGAGAAGAAAAGAGAAAGACAGCTTACATGAGGAGCTGCCACAGACAAAGCTGGAACAGCACAGTAGCCTGGGGCGGCAGGCACTTGTCTTATGCTGTGTGGTAGCCTTCCATAAGGACAGCTGTTGACCAGAAGACTGAACATCGCGTTGGAACAGACACGATCCAACAAACATTCTAATGGAAACAGAAATTGAATTGAAAATGAGCATGTGAAGATGGAAAGCCTTATATACATACTACATGTAAACCCTCAAAACGTGGAAATGGAGATACCCAAATTGGAAAACTGAGAGGTAAGAAATCTGATCAAGGAAAAAAAGAGAAAAAAAAAAAACAAACAAACTGGGGACCAGACTGTTTAAGCTCGAGTGATGACTAGTGACCATGTCCAGCTTCCATTTTTCCTTGATGAGCGACCTTCCAGAAATCTTGGTCAATATTCAGAATAGACAGGGAATGTCTCGCTTGTGAGTGACAGCTCCAGCCTTGGAAATTTCTGGGCTTCCAAAAGAGATGGCACTGCGTGCAGAGAAAATGGACTGGATGGCTGAAACCTGAGGTCTCAGGAGCAGGGGACAGGGAGATGGCAAGGAGTAGAGCAGAGGCCACCCAGCCCATGCCAAGTGGCTCACAGCAACCACGAGCCAAGGCAGGTGGAGTCAGAGTGGGTGGCCACCTGTTGTGTGTGTGTTTGTGTTGTGTGTAATGACTGAGTGATCTCTCACCAACCCACTTTACCAAGAGTACAACCTGTAAATACATATCTTTATATGCTCTCCCATTACTTGTTCATCATTTATCTTCCTGAGATTTCAAACAAACTAGGAATATGCAGCAATGTCAAAACTCATCCCAAAGAAGGCTCACAGGCCTTCGGCGAGAGTGGCTGCCATGCTGCATGTGGAGATGGCACTACGCTCTCCTTGCATCTCCTGCAAAGATCACCAGCTGGCTAAGCCGTGGTGCAAGCCTGGCCGCCTTCATGTGTCTCAGCTCTCACATGAACGCTGCTTAGTTGAACACAGCAGCAGAGAACTTGCATTTACATTAAAGTCCTTGAGGTAGAAGCCAGTTTGCAATCAGGTAGAAAAATGGAAAATTCTGGAGAGCTTTGGGAGTGGAAAGAGGAGATTGTGGGATCCAGGCCCAAGTTCCACACACTGTGCAAGGGACAGTCACTTGCTCCACCATGCACACACCCCCTTCTTCCTGTCCTCGATTCCAGACCCAGTGCCCTCCTGATCTTGGATTCATAGGCTGGGACAGTATGCATCTCAATTCCACTTTTTACTTCTAGCCTGTGCAGGGAAGGACTGTGTCTTGTCTTCTCTTTATCCTTGAGAAAAAATAAGTGCTGCCGGACACTGGGAGATAAATGAAGGCAGCAGTGTCCACATCTCCTGAGGACATCAAGGGCTGAGCTAGAGGAAAGGTGTTAGATGTGATAACAATACCAAAAAGCAACAGTGAACCTAATGAAAGGGAGTCGCACCGCCATTGTTCTAAATGCTCCTCTTGAAGCCTAGTGACCTCTTGAAGCCTCCCAGCTTTCTGTCTGGGAAGAACCATTTTCCTCCCCTTTTTAGCAATGAAGGAATCAAGGCCCTGAGACACATAGGTCCATGCCCAGATAAACAAAGCTAATGAGGAGCTCAGGGCATATGGACTCATGCTAGACTCAGCTGATCCAGGGAAGGTCGACACTGAATTTCACAATCTATCAGCTTGAGAGGTTCAGCCCCCTAAGGGACAGCCATCTCCTGACAGAGAGCTCTTCCCGGGAAGTTAATTATTTTGAGTGTTATTGAACAATGCAGTGCAGAGAGGCTCCTGAGGCTGGGTCCCAATTCCAGTTAGGTGTTTTCCTAGTTTGTGGCAAAACAGGTTGAATGTGGGGAAGCACTTGTCTCGGTGACCGCTCCGTCCATGGTCAGAGTGCTCAGAACGTGTGGCCCAGTCTCGGTCAGCGCCCAAGGACTTCCTAGGGAAATGAGAGAGGTAAAGCGGAGAGGACGCACAGGTCTACTCCGGGACAACACTGACAGTGCTGCAGGGAACACAGGCAAAGCCTCTGCTGCAGAGCTCTGGCTTTCCAAGAACAATCCTGGAGCATCCCCCAAAGTTATCATGTGCATGGAAGGCAGCCGGCTCATGGGGGCGCTGTGCTCATCAGTGAAATCTTCCACGGGTCGAGGGGGTCACCGAGGTGTGACCTGGAAGGGTGAGCTCCTGCTGCAGCTCCCCCCTTCTCCTAGCTTCCCGGCTGCATGGGGTGAGCAGCTCTCCTCTTCCTGGTTGTTTTTTCCTTGGGTCCAGCCCAACATAGACAGAGTCAGAGTAACCCTGTCCTTCTTTAAGCACTGTGCCTTGCCCCGTTAACTGGAAAGTCAGTGACACACGCACTTTCAGCCTCTCACTCCAGGCCTTTGTCCTTGTCTTCCAGCTTCATTATTTCCCTTCCAGATCCAAAGTGACCATTGCGTTTCAAGCGGCCAAGAGGATATTTCCGAGAGGAAACCAAGCTGAGAGTGCTGCCCCATCTGGGGCACATGGAGTGGAAGCTACTTGGGTAAGGGAGTCACAGCTGAGAATTTGTCCACCCTGCTGGAATGAGGCCAGGAGCAGTCCCAGAGTGCAGGCTGTGCAGTTCACCTTCCACAGCCTGTACTGACCAGGTCAAAACAGTACATGGAATAGGTTCTCCCTAAGAGTCTGAGAAATAAGGAGCCCTGTTTGCACAAGGAACATTGTTTTCAAGACAGTTGAAGTCAGGCTGCAAAGGAGCTCGCTTTGTATCCATCTATTTATTGAATTTGTTTGTCTGTAATAGATCTCTCCATCTGGTTGTTTTGATCAATTTTGATCATTGCTATTTGATCATTGCTATTTCTTCTCTCTAACTTGGATTGGTACATCTTTAAGTTCATGCCTGACATTGTGAACATAGCATGGTCCAGGCTCAGGAGCCAAGCCCCAGGGGTCAGGCCAGGCGTGACAGCCTCATTCATCAGATGTCTCCTTCGCACCCTGGGCAGGAGCAAGGTGGCTCCCAGGCTTCTTCCTGAGGCATCCTGAATGTTCCCAGGTGGGGACAGCCATGCTAAAGACCTTGGTTTCCTGTGTCACTCCTGTCCTCCTGTCCTTGTCGGTGACTCTGTGCAGGTAGCAGACATCAAAGCCCCACAAGAAGAACATCTTTCCTTCCCAACTGGCTACAAGACAGCTGGTCTTTAAGGATGGAGTTAGGCCCAAGAGCAGCTTGGGACCCTAAAACCCCAGGGTCCTCCTTGCCCCACTTCCCATGACCTGAAAGGAATTGTTTGTGTTTGGTCACAGCAGCCTCAGTCCAGCAATACAGCTTAGCAGGGGAGAAGAAAACAAGCCAGGGAAGGGGAAGTTGCTGAGTTCCTTCCAGTTCATGCAACACCATCAGCCAGCAGTGAAGGAGCCCAGAAAGGAGCCCAGCCATGCTCAGAGTGCACACATGCGTGCGTGTGTTTATATGCGTGTGCTTGTATGTATGCCGTCCTGCAGCCACAGGGAGCTACTGTGGAAGAACAAGCATTTCAACCAGATCAAGGACACAACCCAGACAAATCAGCAGGAGAGGAAAACAGGAAGTGCCCTGTGCCTGGAGAGGAAGTGGGACCTGGGAGAGAAAAGAAGATAAAACCAGAAGAGGGCGGGCAGCTGGGGGAGGAAGCAGGCAGGCCCTGGGCTCCAGGCATCCTGGGAATCCGGCTGTGATGAGGACAGGGTGGAGACTGCAGTAGGTGGGAGTGGTGGGGTCAGTGTATGAGGTTGACTGAGATCTTTGGAGGAGGGCTGAGCAGCGGGAGCACACAGCTGGAAGCTGGCTGGGTTACAGAAGCAGGATGGGGCGTGGGCCAGTGAGCACGCAGACCCAGGCCCAAGCTCAGGCCGCCTTCAACAGCTTTGCTTCTGCTGCACCCCCAGGAACAGACACAGAGATCCATCCGGGAAGAGCAGACTCAGCAGAGTTCAGGTGGCGCCCTTAACCCAGAGTTTTTCCCGCACCACCACCACCAGAGCAGGGAGATCCTCCCTGCCTTCCTCTCCTTCCCAAGCCTTTGGAATCTCTTGCAGCAACATGGCTTATTGTGGATTCTTGGAAATAAGCAAACTACTCCTCCGAGCTGGGCAGATTTATCGACTTCTCCAGAGGGCTTGGAGATTCATATGGCGCGTAAATATTGATGTGTGGGCGATGGTTAAACAGACGAATGCCTTTTATTGTCATAATAAAGTGTTTTGAAGTTTCTCTATAAAATTAAATACAGTCATCATTAGGGCAAAGGAGCAGTGTCTGGGACTGACCCTCAGAGAGTGACACCCGCTCAGCCTGTAGTGAAAGAGGTTGGCCTTGCCTCACAGATTCTTTAAAGGTGTTTTGTCCCCTAAACAGCTGATACCCTATGTGCTGGGGACAAGTGGTGGACAGGGAGCTGCATGGTCTCTCTCTGCCTTACTGAATCCCACTTCCTCCAGCTGGGGAAGATGGGGTAGACAGCTCTAGCACGTGTGTGCGTGCTCACGTGTGTGCGTGTGTGGTCCTGGAGAAGGAGCTCTGGGCCTTTGGCCTGAGCATCAGCTCCAGCCCATTTTTTTTATTTTGATATTCTTGCTAACATACTGAATTGTCCAGGCTGGGCTCAAACTTTTAACCCTCCAGCCTCAGCCTCTGCATGTTACTCTACAGGCGTGTGCCACCGTTGCCCAGCGAGGGCATCTCTGTTTGGATGAGCTTCCTTTATGACTTCCATTTATCCGAGTGCTTGATAATGTCGGCTTTGAAGAGTGAAAGGTACCTGGGGAAGTAGCTGAAGTTGTGAGCTCTTGGCTTAGGCATGGCCTGCCGTCCCTGCAGAAGGACACACGTTGCTTTGTCCTAACCTGGGACAGTGGCTGTGACACTTAAGAAGCAGAGGAGCCCAGCGATGCTCCCAACCTTCTCAGGAGACTCCTGCTCTCCATGCATCACAAGGCAGTGAGGTTTGAGAGTCACATGCATATTGCCTGCAAATAAAATAAGCAACATGAGGGGTGAATTGTTAAAGGGGTGCTGGGGTGTTCCTGAGCACCTGTGCGTACTGAGGCTGTGTGCCCCAGGCCTACACCTGCTCACACACCTGTGTGTCACTCACTGTGTGGTGTGACCTCCTGGGGAGTGCTGGGGGCCCTGGAGGTTCCCCGATCTGAAGCTCTTGCTAAGGTCTGGGCTTTCATCGTGGTCACCGCAGCTCCAGGTCGTGCCCCTACATGGGTCTTACCCTCTGATTCTGTGCAACCATCAGTCCCATGCTGTACTTACATCACCGAGTCCACTTACTGCCATAAGTACTCCCTGGAAGGTTCCTGCTGTGGGTATCGCCCCTGGCAGAGCCTGCTGAGTAGGTACTTTATTACTTCCATGATTCCCAGCAGAAATCTCTCATCATCTTTCTTCACTCTTTAATTTTATATGAAGTTTCTCATCACACAGCCAGTGAAGAGTGGGAAGGAGTATCCACATCCGTCCAAAGTTTGGGGAATGTTCCTCTCAGTCCTCCAAGTCCTGCTTAGTCCTGCGCTCTCATTTCCATGCTATGCCTTGCAAACCCTTTTTCTGACCCATGCAAAGCCGATTTGGAACTGGTTCTCTCCACCTCTTCCAAAGATATCGTGATGATTGATGCCCTTGCATGTCAAGTGCTGAACAAGCTCGTGCTCCAGCCGGCACCTGCCCCGGTGGCAACAGCTCACGGCCAGCCTTGCCTGCCTCTGAGTGCAGGTACAGCCCCAGCTTCGGGGAGCTGGTGGTCTCCTGAGAACTGTGCGAGGGGAACTTCATGGAGAGGTTTACCCTGTCTGCATGTGCAATTAAAAATAACTGGATGCAGAAGCTTCCCATTCAGACAAAATTAAAAATAGTAGAGACTATTTCCAGTGAGTAAGAGAAGGAAACTCTTGCTTCCTTTGTATGTGGAAACACACTCTCACACCGAAGATCAGCCTGTGGGAGAGGCTGTTCTCATGTGGATTCCTGTGTGAATGTCCTAAGAGAGGACTCCACTTCCCAAGGTGGCTGAGGAAGTCTTGATGGGAGCAGCTTGGGCTGCTGACTCCTGGGTCTCTTCCCTTTGGACCGTGGATGGACCCCGGTAAGGGCTTTGGACCCCTATATAATGGGCTCCTGGACAGTGTGGAGGAGGCCTTCTGTTCGACTCAGATTTTGTGTTGCTAACATTGCCAACACCCACATCTTAAAGAAAAATGGTTTCCGAGGGTTCAGTCTATGACTGCCTGATTCCATGGCAGGGACAACATGGTGAGGGGGTGGCGGAGGAACGCTGCTCACTTCATGATGGCCAGGAAGCAGCCGAAGTAACCGTGCAAGAGAGGAAGGGGTGAGTGATCACACAGCGACCTCAAGGTCCCTGCCCGGCTTGACACACCCAGAAGTGCAGGTTGGGGTCTCCTTGACAGACCCCACGTCAATCAGTTTGACTGGACTAAGCTTAACCAGCACAAATGTGTGTCAGGAGTCACACAGACCACCAGCCAGATCAGGAGCCGTAACATCTGTAACTATGTTCCTGCACTGACTGGAGCCCCAAAGTCACACAGATCTGAATTCGTGGCACCTAATTTTTCATTAGATTAAACTTTTCAATGTTTACAGTGAATTAGAATAGATTGGCCCATGATAAGAACACAGTTAGGGGTCCATAACACTTTGTCTTTCCCTTTCCCTATAAGTCCCAAATGTTGATTATTCAAACAAGCAGATAAGAAACTGCCCACTTTCACAGTCAAAAGGACACTGCCTCCATCTCCTGAGGAACTCAGGAGCACGCTGGCGAGAAGGTTGGTCACATACACACACACTCGACACTCTCCCTGCAGACACAGGGTCCAGGTCGTGGGCTCCACAACTGACAGGACACCGCATGGAGCTCAGTGCACAAGCTCTGTCCAGTTAAGTCCAGCTCTCATCTGTGGTCCAGGCAGGTTCTTCTTCATGCACCTGCCCAGCAGGATGAGCCCTCCCTGCTGGATGCAGCACAGTGTCACAGGCAGTCACTGAGGGCCTCTGCCTGGCTAACAGGAGGACCCGTCTGGTCAGCGACAGAGAAGCCCGAACCTGAGCAAATCCCAGGGCACACAGGGCCCTGCTGGGTGTCTATATCAGCAAAACCATGAAACAACTCTGAACTGGGCAGGCGTCCCATGTCCCAGAACCCAGGTCGCAGGCCACAGAGTGGAAAGAAGCCGAAGGAACACAGAAGATGGGGAGCAGGGCAGGGAAGAGGGTGGAAAAATACAGCTTGCCTGGGCTGACAGACGGTTTGACCAGAGACTTTGGCTGAAGCTGGGAATGACAACGCACCCCTGGAATCCTGGTACTCAGGAAGGTTGAGGCAGGAGAATTGCAAGTGTGAGCCCAACCTGGGCAACTTAGTGACCTTGTGAGAACCTACATCAAAGTAATCAGTCAATCAATCAATAAGGTCTTGGATTCAGTCCCCAATATGGCAAAAAAGAAAGGAGAGGATAGGAAAAGAAATGAAGGGAAGGGAAGGGAAGGGAAGGGAAGGGAAGGGAAGGGAAGGGAAGGGAAGGGAAGGGGCAGGACCCAAAGGGAAGGGAAGGGAAGGGAAGGGAAGGGAAGGGAAGCGAAGGGAAGGGAAGGGGCAGGACCCAAAGGGAAGGGAAGGGAAGGGAAGGGAAGGGAGGGGAAGGGAAGGGAAGGGAAGGGAAGGGAAGGGAAGGGGCAGGACCCAAAGGGAAGGGAAGGGAAGGGAAGGGAAGGGAAGGGAAGGGAAGGGAAGGGAAGGGAAGGGGCAGGACCCAAAGGGAAGGGAAGGGAAGGGAAGGGAAGGGAAGGGAAGGGAAGGGAAGGGGCAGGACCAAAAGGGAAGGGAAGGGAAGGGAAGGGAAGGGAAGGGAGGGGAAGGGAAGGGAAGGGAAGGGAAGGGAAGGGAAGGGAAGGGAAGGGAAGGGAAGGGAAGGGGCAGGACCCAAAGGGAAGGGAAGGGAAGGGAAGGGAAGGGAAGGGAAGGGAAGGGACAGGACCCAAAGGGAAGGGCAGGGAAGGTGAGGGAAGGGAAGGGAAGGGAAGGGAAGGGAAGGGAAGGGAAGGGGCAGGACCCAAAGGGAAGGGAAGGGAAGGGAAGGGAAGGGAAGGGAAGGGAAGGGGCAGGACCCAAAGGGAAGGGAAGGGAAGGGAAGGGAAGGGAGGGGAAGGGAAGGGGCAGGACCCAAAGGGAAGGGAAGGGAAGGGAAGGGAAGGGAAGGGAAGGGAAGGGGCAGGACCCAAAGGGAAGGGAAGGGAAGGGAAGGGAAGGGAAGGGAAGGGAAGGGAAGGGAAGGGAAGGGAAGGTGAGGGAAGGGAAGGGAAGGGAAGGGAAGGGAAGGGAAGGGAAGGGGCAGGACCCAAAGGGAAGGGAAGGGAAGGGAAGGGAAGGGAAGGGAAGGGGCAGGACCCAAAGGGAAGGGAAGGGAAGGGAAGGGAAGGGAAGGGAAGGGAAGGGAAGGGAAGGGAAGGGGCAGGACCCAAAGGGAAGGGAAGGGAAGGGAAGGGAAGGGAAGGGAAGGGAAGGGAAGGGGCAGGACCCAAAGGGAAGGGAAGGGAAGGGAAGGGAAGGGAAGGGAAGGGAAGGTGAGGGAAGGGAAGGGAAGGGAAGGGAGGAAGGGAAGGGTAGGTGAGGGAAGGGAAGGGAAGGGAAGGTGAGGGAAGGGAAGGGAAGGGAAGGGAAGGGAAGGGAAGGTGAGGGAAGGGAAGGGAAGGGAAGGGAAGGGAAGGGAAGGTGAGGGAAGGGAAGGGAAGGGAAGGGAAGGGAAGGGAAGGGAAGGGGCAGGACCCAAAGGGAAGGGAAGGGAAGGGAAGGGAAGGGAAGGGAAGGGAAGGGAAGGGAAGGGAAGCGGCAGGACCCAAAGGGAAGGGAAGGGAAGGGAAGGTGAGGGAAGGGAAGGGAAGGGAAGGGAAGGGAAGGGAAGCGGAGTGAAGGGAAGGGAAGGGAAGGGAAGGGAAGGGAAGGGAAGGGAAGCGGAGGGAAGGGAAGGGAAGGGAAGGAAAGGAAAGGAAAGGAAAGGGAAGGGAAGGGAAGGGAAGGGAAGCGGAGTGAAGGGAAGGGAAGGGAAGGGAAGGGAAGGGAAGGGAAGGGAAGCGGAGGGAAGGGAAGGGAAGGGAAGGAAAGGAAAGGGAAGGGAAGGGAAGGGAAGGGAAGGGAAGGGAAGGGGCAGGACCCAAAGGGAAGGGAAGGGAAGGGAAGGGACGAGAAGGGAAGGGAAGGGAAGGGAAGGGAAGGGAAGGGAAGGGAAGGGGCAGGACCCAAAGGGAAGGGAAGGGAAGGGAAGGGACGAGAAGGGAAGGGAAGGGAAGGGAAGGGAAGGGAAGGGAAGGGAAGGGAAGGGAAGGGGCAGGACCCAAAGGGAAGGGAAGGGAAGGGAAGGGACGAGAAGGGAAGGGAAGGGAAGGGAAGGGAAGGGAAGGCACAGGACCCAAAGGGAAGGGAAGGGAAGGGAAGGGAAGGGAAGGGAAGGGAAGGGAAGGGAAGGGAAGGGGCAGGACCCAAAGGGAAGGGAAGGGAAGGGAAGGGAAGGGAAGGGAAGCGAAGGGAAGAAAGAAAACGAAAGGAAAAAGAAAGGTAGGTTGGCTGATTTCATTTTAATTTCAAATTCATCTTTGGCAGTTAAATATAGAGCTAGAATTTTTCTCAACATTGATTCGGTAATTTACTCCAAGAACCAAAGGTCTGGCATCCAATGCTCCTTCATAATCTTCTATCAATGTGGAGGGCAGTGACAGGTGACAGAGCTCCATGGCAACCCCATTACATTCACCTCTGAGTGCAAAGAAGGCCATAAAGCACATCCTACTGAGGGGCAGGGCACTGATGGCTGGCTACTCAAATCTGAGCTCACCCCACAGATCCGCTGTCCTTCCCTTCAGGGGCCAGAGGAGCCCACAGGTGACAGCTCCTGCAGCCCTGGGTCTGCACAGCAAGCACTCGTGCTGTCCCCTCTGTCCCCCTCCTCCCTCCTGTCCCACACCTGCACAGCCCTGCACCTCACACCTGCACACTGTTTCCCTCACAGGAGCCCCCACAGCAGCCTGGGTTTTAGCACAAATCCAACATCTGATGCGTGTCTCTTTGCCACCTCTGAGGGCTCAACATAAGAAAGAATTACCCCATCTCACCACAGGCACAGTCCGTGTCCCCAGAGAGGTAAGGGGAACAGGCACAGGCAGGGCTGGCCTGGGGACAAGGACAGACATGCAGTGCTGCTGGTTACAGGTGTCATGTGGGGCCTTGTGCCCTGCCCTGGCGGGGAGCCAGCTGTTCCTCACAGCGTCCCCTCTGCCACCCTTCCCTGTGGCATAGCTGCCTTTTGTGTTCAGTTTGAAGAACTTTACTTGAATACTGGCAGGATTTGCCTCTGGAAAAAATATCTGTTGTAAGAAAGCCTCCCACACTACCCCCCAAAAAGAGTAAAAAGTAAGAGGAAAAGCGAATTATCTAACAAGAAAAGGACCCAGCCACGGGGATGGTGACATCAGGGAAAGGGACGCCCACCATGCTCCTGCTCTGAGCCTTCTGGGCAGAGTCCTCACATCTCCTGCGGGCTGTGAGAAGCGTCGCAGCAGACCCCAAGCAGCCCCCAAGCAGGTGACGCCATCTGGTAGGGTGAGAGCCAACCTCATCCCTAAGTGACAGGACCCTGCCTTTGTCCCCTGCTTCCTGCATTCCTTTGTGTGCCCCTGTGTGCCATGCATGCATTTAGTGTTAGAAATTTTACTGGGGTTATTTGCTAAAGTACCCAAAATTGGAGAAATGATTACTTCTTTCCTTTCCACACTGCAGTTGGCGCGTCATAGTCTCGCTTTGCAGAGCACCTGATTGCTCCTAACTGGATGTTGCTGAGAGAAAACAGGGAGATGTTTAAAAATGACTTTGTTCAGACACAAAGCCAACTCTTACCACTAAAGGATCGGAGATGTGTAACTCAGGCATGTCTTGTCTGGGCCAGTGTGTGGCTTGGTGGAAGAGCACTTGCCTGGGTGCCTGGGCCCCTGCCTTCCACCCCCAGGCAGCAGACAAGGACAAAGGAGGTGCCTATCAGCATCCGGGCAGGCAGGCCAGCATCCACCTCCTCAGTACCCCTGGGCTCAGGTAGTGCTACTTTCTGGGGCCGGAAATGCGAAACGCACAGCTTCTCCGCTCACCGAGTTGTGCCTCCTTAAATTCACATCCTCAGTCCATGCTGTCAGTGTCTCTGTAGCTAAGGCCAGGTCACTGAGGAAGCTTAGGTAAGGTTGCCGGGGTTGGACACTGAGCTACCGGACTGTGGCTCATAAGAAGCAAGGGTGAAAGGTGGTTCTCTTCTGCTCCTGTGAGCACACAGCAGGAAGCAGGGCATCTGAGGCTGGGCAGGAGCTCTCCCCGGAACTAGATGTATGGGCCGGGGTTCAGTCAGCAATGGAGAGCTTGCTTAGCATGCATGAGGTCCTGGTTCCAGTCCCAGCACTGCTAAAATAAAGAAATGAACTTCCCAGAACTGGGTCATGCTGGGTCCCTGATCTTCAGGCCATGAACGTTTATTGGATAAGCCAGAACTTTGCTTTGGCAGCCTGAGCAGAGGAAGAATGTGCCTGCTCTGGGTTTCTGTGTTCTGGATGTTTCTGGAGTGGCGAAGCAGCGTCCTGCCTCTGAGTTTTGTCACCCCATGAGACGAGACGAAGCCCCATGCAGCCCAAAAAGCACGTGTTCAGTGGCCCTTGTTCAGAGCTTGTTGCATTTTAAGTTTGCTCCTCTGGGAAAAGGTTGCAGTGATGTCTCTTAGCTGAAATCACTTTCTGATGCAGCCTCTTAGGAAGCTTTGCTTTGGAAAAGTGTATGACCATGTTGTTCTGGTGCAACTAAGGCCAGCGTGGAGACCTCCACAGCTCAGCTCATGCGGTGCTTCCGTGGTAGGGAATTAGCATGCGTGTAAAGGGCCTCGCTGCTGGCGTTCCCTCACCTGGGAACCAAACAGTGATTACCAAGTGCGTAGAGGATCATAGTGAGAAATGAACTTTTCTTTATCTTCGTGGAAAATCACATTAGCTCTAAATTGGGTAAAACAAATAGACACTGCTGATGGCCTTGCTCCTGCAGCCCCTGCCTGGGCCTCCTCGGTGGGCACCACGGATCCCAGGACCACCCTCACTGAAAATCGTCCCTGACCCTACTGCAGTTCGGACAGCAGGAGCTCGAGTAAGTGTGAGAGGCCCCTCTCTGGAAGAACAAGTATTCCAGGGATCCACTTGCTCTTCAATACAAATGTGGTTTTTCCAACTCATCTGTTAGCTCAGACAGGACGTGTGTGATGCATGGTATTCATGGTATTCATGGTACGGACACAAAGTGCACTGTGCCGGGGACAGAGCCCGCAGAAGCCAGTGGGCCTGAGGTGCCTTCTACCATCTTCTCCGGCAGCCTCCACATCTGAAAGTGCAACACTGTGACCTGGGTGGTGAGTGCAGGCGTAGCTCATAGGAAGGTGAACACACCAAGGCTTGTGCCAAACACCAGCTGCTCACGCTATGAGTATACCAAAGACCCCCAACAGCAAGAGTTCCTAACTGTTTTGGGCAGCAAGGACCATTTTCCTGGAACACAAATTTTCCACAGATAAGAGGGAACGATTTCAAGAGGATTTGACTATATTGCATTTATCAAGCACATTATTTCTATTATTAGTGCTTTGCAATGTGCAGTGTGCAACCTGGGTCCCTGTCATTTGGAGTTCACAGCAGGGTTCCCTCTCGGTGAGAGTCAGGTGCCAAGCTGATCTGATAGGGAGGATTGCAGTAGAGAGCCACCTTGCCGGTGCTCCCCTCCTGCTGTGCACACAGCCCAGTATATCCTGGGGGCTGGGGCCCCTGTTCTACACAGCAGGGCTCGGACCCCACCTGCACTGCCCAGTCATTTATTCTTCCGCAAGCGGCACCTCCCTTACAGTGGAGCAACAGAACTGCATGGTGCTCTCCCCTGATAGTGCTCTGCAGTTAGCCAAGGCCAATGCTCTCCCTCTGACACTCCGCGGGGTGCTGAGGGGGCTGGCACAGCCTGCCTGCAGCTTAGCGATTCCGGCAGGCTCCCAGCTTCAGAAGGCTGTCGGGGCACTGCCACCACTCTTCTTCCTTGGCACCTTACCATCTTCAGCAATGCAACAAGATGGCATCGATTTTCTTCTCTGTCTCCAAATGGCTGAGGCTGTGTGCACAGAAACATCCCAGTCCCGGATAACGGAAAGCAAGTGGGGACAGAGCCCCAGCCCCAGTCCGCAGGGTCGCCTGGGGCCCCCTTGCAGCAAACGCCATTTGTGAGACACCCACAAATCCCTGCTCCGGCTCTGGGAGGGATGCAGAGGAATTAATCGGGTGGGGGAGTTGTTTAAATAGGGTTGTTCCCCAGCATTTTGGGAATTAATACCATCATTTGTGCCCACTTTACGTGTCCGCCTGCCCTCCCGCCTTCCTGAGCTGCGTGCTGAATTCTGCTGAGGTAGTCTCTTGATGCTGCCTCAGCTAGCAGATGAGGTCATTCTCTTAACAGTTTGGCAAGTCTTATCTTGACTCCAAATATTGTTTTAATGATTTTACTTGGTTTAGAAATATTTTCGGGAATATAGGTTACAAAGCAATGAGAAGTCCTCCTGGAGCCCCCCAGGACCTTCCCTTTGCTGTGCTAACCCTGACCCACGTTAAGGCTTCGCTCCACCCTTCCTAACTGCAGGTCCAATCGCCCGCCCTTGGTGCATTTGCATTAGAACTTCAAGTAGAGTTGTTGTGTTTATGCTGGGGTTTGTTCTCTGATTAAATACTCCCTAAATGAGAAAATTTTGCATCTGGAAGGCACAGTGACCAGGCTTTAATGGATATTAGGTAACAGAGCCACGATATAGCAGAAGCAATGCCATGATAGGGGACTTTGTGAGAATTCGTTTACATAAGTATTTGGAAACTCATGTGAAATACAGCACTATCTTTAGGATCTAAACTCATGACCTGGACTCGCGCTTAGCCAGTCACAGACAAACTGCTGAGAGTACAACTTCAGGCATTGCTTGGAAGGGGCTGGGCTCAGTTTCCAGGTTTTGCACTAAGCCAAATCAAGGAGAGTGGAGAGAGGGAGGTTTTCACTCACTAAGATTATTCTCTCCCTCTCTCTCCGTGTCTCTTTCTCTCCCCGTGTCTGTCTGTCTGTCTCTCTCTCTCTCTCTCTCTCTCTCTCTCTCTCTCTCTCTCTGTAGCTGAAAGGCAGCCACCAGATGAAGTCACTTCCTCTCGGGCACTGCTGTGCTCTGGGTTGAGGACTGTGCTCCCACACCCTGCAGGCTGTCCAACACCCCAGTATGCAGGAGTGTCTGTCACACAGGGCAACACAACAGTGTGGGCCTCACGTCACTCCACAGTGCGTACTCAGGCTCAAGGACATTCAGTGCGCTCTTTAAACTGTAGCCCAGAGTGTCCTGGAGACGCACCATGTGTGCTGCTTGGGGCCATCCCTGGCCGGCGCTGGCCATCATAAATGAGCGTGCACTCAGCCACATCAGACAGAAGAGAGGCTGCTGTTGTCCTCAGGAAGCAAAAATACCACTGTGCCCCGAGGGGCGCCAATGAGTTCACAGGCACCCAGTCCGGGGGGGGGGGGTTGGTAATCACCCACCCTTAACCCCAAAATCCAGATCCAGCCACTCTGGGAAGCCCCACCTGTGACCACAGGAGGCTGCAGGGGACAGCTGGACACAAACCACAACACACGTGCATTCCCAATTTCAGTAATTTCCATGTTGTGCATTTTCAGCTTCACGCTGGTGTCACTGGACCCAAAATACGTTTTATTTTCCTAAATAAGAGGTGGCACATAGTTTGTTTCTAGAAAATAGAGTCATCCATATTTTGAATTTCCTCTTTCGAAATAATAATGAAGTTCCTTTTTTTATTCTGGGGTCTCAGAAATGAAACTGACTCACAGCCATAGAAGTGACCTCTCCACGTTAAACCTGAGCCTCTGTGCTGGGCTCCGAGTGAGCTGGAACAGGGCGGCATCTGAGTCCCGTGCACGTCCCGCGTGGTTCCTGGCACTCAGCCGCGCCCAGGGAACACTTGGCCCCAGCACCAACGCGAGGCTTTGCGCTGCTGTTTCACTGGTAGCCCCGCCAGGCGCACATCCCGACCCGGGCCCGGTGGCCCAGTCACCGAGAACTTTCTGATTCCACCACCCCAGCAATGCAAACTCCACGGAGCTAGGGTAGTGATGCTTTCACAGACGCACTTGATTTTGCCCCAAGTCTCTTCCTCCCTTCTCTCTGTCACCTCTCTTCCCTGTCCTTCTCCTGTCCCTTTCCTCTTCTGCCTCCAGCTCTCTGGTCCACGCTCGCTGCCCCACACCTCCGGGAGTCGCGTGGCCGCAGCACGGATGGAGCACGGACTGGGTGCAGATCCAGGCCCAGATTTATCTGCTCACATAAACTTGTCTGCCACGTTCTCTCGGGAGGGCTGAATAATGCTTTGTGTATTCGAAACACCTCTATTTTACCATAAAAGCCAAGTCTCCAGAAGGCTTCTCATTTATCTTTTCCTCACCATGAATGTTTTCTTGGTTGCAAAAATTAATGTTCGAATTCTAGGTTATTATGTTCCCAACAACCCAGCAGAGGGAACCGCTTCAGCTTTCCAGTTCTCAGCACCTCTGAGTTTTTAGAAGTGTATCATCTTGTATTTTCTTTGGATTTTGTAGCCCATGTCTTATCAGGAAAAAATGAGTTTACTTGGATTTAAATTTTAAAAAAAGTAAATAAACCAGGCCTGGGATTTAGCTCAGTGGCATAAGCACCTGCCTTGTAAGCACGCAGTTGTGAGATCGATCCCCGGTCCAAAAAATAAAGAAAGAAAGAAACCCACATCTCCTCCTGTCGAGTCAGTGTGTTTGCTTCCATTGGTTGTGCTGGTTCTTGCATCACACGGGGTTTGTGCCCTGGCCTGCCGTGGCCTGCCGTGGCCTGCCTAGGGCAGGAAGTCATCTTCTGCAGAGCAGCACCCTCAGCACCTGCCGTCCTCTGAATCGTCTTCCAGGTGTGTGATAGAACTGTAAAAGACGCTGTATCTCTAACGTCCGTGTTGCACATTTAGATGAAAGCAAGTCCCAAGCCACAAGTTTAACACTCAGTTCCAGAAAGGCAGGGAGTTCTTTAGGTGAGTGTAAGGGGCGGCCACAGACTTTGCCTGCCACGAGCTCCAAACCAAACTTGAGGGCCCAGTTACAGAAGAGAACAGAGTCAGCACCTTGGTATCACCCAGATGGGCAAACAGAGAGCTCCTCTGCCAGCCAGCACTGGACATCACCAGGACAACATCCTGACACCTGTGGCTTGAGAAAGAAGAGCTATGTCAGCTCAGGGTTTCCGAGATTCACACTATGGTCAGCTGGTTCCAAATCAGAAGTTATGTGGAAGGCGGACCCAGGAGAGGACAGCTGCTCAGCCCATGATACCTGGGACACAGAAAGAGCCAGAAAGAAGAAAGGCCAGGCAGGTGCTGGGGACACTCCTCCTCCGAGCCACCCCTCCTGCGCATGGCACATTTGCTATCCTTGGAGGAGTCCACTGATGATTGCCACAACCCAGGGTCTGACCACCTTCCTAAGTCCCACTTGTAAACACAGGGAACTTCTGGGGGGACTTTCTATATCTAAACCATAATGATCTCTCTTTTCCCTTACACTACAAGCACTCTTGCTCAGTATTTGAAAAGAAAAAATAGAAGCATTGGAGAAATGATACCAAAGTAAGGGACCCTGGGCTCTGTCCCATGGGAGGAAAAGTCATGCTCATAAAAGACCTGGAGGTCAGAGCCAAAACTCACGGCCCTGAGCTCACCCAGAAGCTCTCAGTGGCTAAGGATGTCAATGAGATGACCTTGAAATTCTGCAAGAAGTCAATGCATAAAACACAGACGTGCGGTAATGTAGAATCTTTCTCTGCCCTGGTCTACCTTGACTAATGACGTCCCCCACATCAATGGACCTGTGTGCATGTCATATGTATAGCACACCCCCGGGGAGCACCAGTGGTCAGAGGGAGAACATGCTAGGTCCTGCACCTATTTGAAGGCTGCCTACCTCTGACGGTGCCTCCTGCCATCGAGTCCAATCTGAATGACTGTCATCTCAATCTCAGGATTTCTCAGCACCCAGGAGCTACTTCCCTGCCATGGCCCATAGATCACCCTGGCCCAACGAACCACAAAATCTGTTCCAGAGCTTCGCCATCATGGCTGATGGACTGTGGATGCGGAGAGGCAGGAAATAAACTCTGCACCGGCACTTAATCAGCAAGGGCTCATCTGTGCCACCTGTCACTGTCTCCCTGCAGGACCTGGGCACAGGCTGTCTCCCTAGAAACCCAGCCCCACTTGGATTCGGGGTAGGAATTTACCTGACGATTCACCTGATTTTCTGTTCTCTATTTCCTCACTGTGTGGCAACAATTTACTTAAATGGGTTTCTCACATGTGTGTGCAATCAAACACGCATTCTTGCATGTGTGCAACAAGAGCATCTCTTTGGGTAACAGGTATGAAGCTCTTCACTGAAATCTAAGAGTCCTTGAAATCCCACTGGCCAAGCGGTTCAGGAGCTCCTTCCTGAGACCTCTGTGGCACCCGGACTTTTCCCAGAATGCTGCTGTCAGGCTCATGTCTTCTGTTCTCAAGGACAAGGCAGAGAAGCACGGAGGGTGCTGACCACTGACTGGAGACCCTAGGGCTTCCCATCACTTGTTGGCCCACCATGGGGTCGGTTTACTGGCTGTGTCACTTGCATGGTCCTGATGGACCTCTACAGTCCAGATATGGCAGTGCTTCATGGCTCTGACTTATCAAGGCAGCCTGGCCTTGCCGAGGTGGTCAGGTTCAGAGGACTTCACAGCCTGGGCTGCACTGTGGATGCAGACAGCCCCTGGCATGGGGTCAGTGGGTTCCAAGTGTGGACTGCATGGGACACTCACCCCTCATGACTCCCCTGTCATGTGGGTGCCATATCTGGTCCCTCTTCTTTTTCTGTCTGGAGACAGAGGGCACTCCTGGTCATCTCCCTCTGCCCGTTCTTTCAGGAATACCCAGGACATCTCCATCCCTCGGTTATTTACCCATCTTCCAGCCATGATGTGTATAGTTCCAGACACTTTTCAAGCCTGAGATGTGTCAGCCTCGTGGGGGCAGTGAGTGGACAGCTGAAGGATATTCTCACAGAGCACTGTATGAGGATTAGACGGATCAGCAAAGGCTGCAAACAGTGCAATGGGAAGCGTCTCAGGCCACCCCAAATCTGTAGTGGGTCCCCACTGATACCAAGCTTGGTATCTTCTACTGCTAACATTTCGACTATTAGTTTCCATATGCCCATATTTGTTTGCCTTTTTTAATTTGCCTGTGTCATGGTACTGAATTTCCCCGTCCACCTGTACTGATTTTCTTTTGCCATTTTAAAATTTGTTTCTTGCTTTCCATCAAATGCGGGGCTTATCTCTTGTTGGGGACAGCCACTGCTAGAAGAACTAGGAAGGGCGGCAGCCTCTGTAATATTTCTTAGGAGGGGTCTGCGAACTTCGCAATGATTATAGGACTGCAATTTAAGCCCCAAAATGGGTTTCCTGCATTGTGCACCACTTTACATGCAGACCAAGGGTGAGGGTGTATTGTCGTAGGCTTAGTAAATTTGGTTCTTGACTCATTCCCAGTGGGATTTTAATGAAGAACATTTCAGGGTGCCATTCGTGAGACCATGTAGCCAAATTGTAAGGATGGGACTATCTGTTAACCCAGAAATAGATTTTTGAAATTATTTTTCCTTAAGGAAATAATTGGAGATATACAAAATATATAAGAATAAATATAACATTACGTTAACATAATACACGATACTGAGACATTGGAGACAGCCTAAATTGCACTAATGATAAAATTTTCAGTTACACTGACAGTCACAAATTGGAATGTGAAAAAATTACTAAAATTTTAGTATCTGAACTGTATTGAATGGCATGAAAATTACTTTATATTGGATGAAAATATTGTTCTTTGTGTACTGACCATATTTGTCAAACATATACAGAGAAAAGCAACTGAGAGAAAATATATCAAACTACTAAAAGTGTTTGTTGCTAGGGGTTATGTGATTTTACATTTTTTTTTTCATGTTATTCTGTACTAGTCACCCATGTGAGGCGTGATAAAAAAAATATGTTGGCGATATTTGCATTAAACTGTATCACAGAAGACACAGTGCCATTAACACTCCGCAAAATAGAGCCTTTCACTGGGAGCACACTCAGCCCATGTCCCTGCCACTGTCTGCAGCGGCTCTGGACTCCTCCTTCCTGAGTGTCTTTAGCTGCACTCTCCTGCCTGCCTTGGCTTACTGAGTGGATTTGAATTTTTTACCTTTCTGATGATTCTGCGTCTGGGGCAGAGCCAGGATTCACACGGTGCCAGATTCCGAACACGGCCAATGAGGATGCACTGTCCAGCTTCCAGCCACCCCAGAAACAGTACCCACCGTATATCCCAATGCCCCTCATAAGGACACTCAAGTGTATTTATAAATGTGAGCTTGATTTATTTCACTTATAAGCACGGTATTCTCTACCTAGTGTAAAAAATAATAAAAATTTAAAAACTGAAAGAGTATTAAGATCCAAAATATACGATAGATATTGTAATATTAAAGGGTAAGAAAATGCCAAAAAGGAAAGAACAACTAGATAAGCGAAGGAGAAAAGAAAGAAATGAAAATATTAAATGTATATAGGAATACATATGTAACTATATGTGTGCAAGATAGACAGCTGTACCTCTAATCTCTGTTAGTTCATCAAAAAGAACAGCTTGTGTGTCATTGTTTGATTTTATGATAATTTTTATGCCTGGATCTTGTAACCTGGGCAACTACTTCTGACAACAATATGCAATATGTTAACTAGTGTTCATTTTCTACTATTTTTTAAAATTCTGCATCATTTCCATTCTTTTTACTGTTTTGCTTTTTAAAATAAAAAGACTCTCAAGAAGACTCTTTGGACCCGTACATGTTGGCGTGCCGTAGTGCACTGCCATGTTCTCAGCCCAGAGTGATCCTGTCCACCTAGGGGACATGCGAACACCTATGGGTGGGCTTTATAGCCTTGTTCAGGGCAAGGCCATGCTGGCCATGCTGCCAGCATCTCATCTCAGGAGAATCTGAGCCCAGCAAATCTCACCACAATAAAGGATGCCCATGCTGGCAGCCGGAGTAAGCTGAGGCTGAGGGTACCCACCTAGCAGAGAGAGCAGGTCCTGCTTACACCAGTGAGCGACTGCAGGACCCCGGGGCCAAGGTAAGGCACCTGAGTGTCTTTGTAGTTGTGCTTACAACTTCTAATTGGTCCCACTAAGCCATAGGTCTTTGTTTTTGCCAGGGCCAAAAACACTGTCATTTTATCACAGTAGCTTTGTGCTATAATTTCAAGTCTGGGATCATGATGCTGCCTGGGCTTTGTTGTCAGGATGGCTTTCGCTATTCTAGGTCACTTCTGGTTCCAGATGCATTTTAAGAATGTTTTCTATAAATCTGCGAGGTATGCAAATGGCATTTTGATCAGGATTGCATTAAATCTATACAGCAGTTTTGGGAGTATGGCCATTTTCACAATGTTGGTTCTTCCTATCCATGAGCAAAGGTTATCTTTCCATTTTCTGATATCTTTTTTAATCTCTTTTTTCAGAGTACTGTAATTTTCAATATATAGATCCTTTACTTCCTTTGTTAGATGATTCCTAAGTTTTTTTCAATGTTATTGTGAAGGGTGTGGTTTCCCTAATTTCTCTTTCCATGAGCTTGTTATTTATGTACAGGAAGGTTGTCAATTTTTGAGTGTTGACTTGGTATCCAGGTACGCTGCTGAATTTGCTTATTAAGTTACAAGTCTTTTGGTGGAATGATTGAGCACTGCTAGCGTATCACATCATCTGCAAATAAAAAAAAAAAAAAAAAAAAAACTTAACTTCTTCCTTTCCTATCCTTATTCCTTCTATTTCTCTGTCTTGTCTGATTGCTCTGGCTAGCATTTCCTGGACTGTATTGTACAGGAGCGGTGACAGTGGGTATCCTATGGGTGATACTTGCATCAACCGCTATCGCAATTAAGTTACTGATATCACTTTTGGGGAGATGAATTTCCTCTGGGTGCTCTCCAGAAGCCACAACAGCAACATGCCACACTTGTTTACAGCATGTTTCTGCTCCTCTCTTAAACCTTTCAGCTCAGCTCCTTGCCTACCAGCAGGAAAAGCTTAACTGACTCTTCCAGACTGTCTAGAAACTTCTCATATTTTGTAGTTCTACTTTAAAACCAAGCAAATTCTTGCAAATGGGTGCGAAGCTCTACATCTCCCTGCGTGGTCTTGTCTGAGGGTCCTTCCTGGTCCCTGAGAGCCACGGGGAGGTATGCGGGATATGAGCCAGCTGGAATCAAGGATGGAGTCTCTTGCTGGGTTGGTGGGTTTCCCCAGAGGTGGTTGGAGATGGAGAGGGCTCTTCTCAGTGTGGGCTTTCTGGAAGCTCCTGTGTGGCCTCCCCATGCCATGTAGGATGTCTGCCCCGCAGTGCTTCCTGCTTTTCGGGGTCCACCCACGTTGACATCGAATGGCATATCTTTCTGTAGTGTATTTTCTCTCTGTGTTCTCACTCATTTTACTCAAAGTTCTCCTCAATCCAGCCCCTGCATCGTTATCACACTAAGGTTTCTAACCCATAGCTTATCTAGATTTCTCCAGCACTCCTACAGTGTCTTGCTCACTGTTGCGTCCTCTCCACCTGTCCAGCCTGCTGAACTCAGTTCTTCTTGCTTTTCATCCTTGATGGGTATTTCAGCAAGGACAGGTACTTGGTGAGTTACCTGGTTTCTGTTCTGCTGAATCCGTGTCTGAGGAGCAGGTTTGAAAACCCCTTTCTTGTGCGGGCCCCTGTCTCAGCTCCCCATGGGCCTGCAGGGCAGTGAGGTCCATGCCCTTGGCTGCTGAGGCTGCTCTCTGTCTCTGCACCCACCTAGCTCTCACCACACTACATGGCTGCCTTCACACTTACTTCTCAGGTACCTGGAGATGCCCCATTCTATCTTGTAGTTACCTATGTGTTTAAGGGGAAAGGCCTTCATGGTCCCATCATCCAAGTGTCTGCACTAGAAAGGTCTCCACCAGGCACAGCTGTGTGGCTGGACCCATAAATCTCCCTCTATAAACATAGAGGGGCAAACTGCGCTGGACATTATTGTGGGCCGAAAATGAAATGGAGGAGAAGAAGCGTGGTTCTTTCAGAAACTGGCACACAGTTCAGACAGTCATGGAAGATAAAGGGAAATTGAAGCCGTGACCTAGAACTAGATCACGGAAGCTCTCACACAACACTGAAGCGCTCAGCTCACATGCATAAGGACGTGGAGTGTAGATTTAAGGTATAATTATGGGTGGATCAGAAGTGACTTTGGACTTGAGTTCAGGAGACTGACTATGTAGGGCATCTTCGAGATAACCTAACAAAGAAATGAAACTAGGAACACGTTGGAGGGCAATGGTTCTTCTGCAGACTGAGACTTTAGCACTGATGGGCTGAGTCCCTTTGTCGGAGGGTGGAGAGGAGAATCCGTGGGTGACAAGGAGGAGCTGGGATGATGGCCGCAATGGGGCCTTGGGATCCTGGTAGCCCATTCCCTGCGCAGGTCCAGTGGGTGTGTGCTGTGTCTCAGCTTCCTGCGGGCTCTCAATCACTCTGACTTCTCTGTTGGCTGGGGCATCCCGGGTGACTCCTGCCTAGGACCAGATGTGAAAGTGGCAGGTGGCATCCAGCTGTGGGTAGCTGCAGAGAAGAAAGTAAAGCATGGCTTTCTGATCTGCCCTCCGTCCCTCACCTCACAGCCAGAAAGCCTGGTGTTCCCCCAGCCTTGTTATCTGCTCCAATTTTAAGACTGAAATCAAAACCTTCCCCTCTTCCTTCTCCTCCTGCTTCTTCCTCTTCTTCTCGCATCTAGCTCAGGTGTTTTTGAACATAATACAAATGGCAGTTATTAAGAACCACCTGTGTTGAATTAATTGATGCCTCCATGTCCTTGGGTTGACCTGACCTCCATCCACCAAGGGCAGGGTCTTTTTCTGCTCTTCAGTGAGCAGGGGAGTGAGCAGCACTTGGCACAGGGCTCAGCAGGCATGTTGGAAATGAGAGGATCTGAACCCACTCTGGGGCCCTGCCTCCTCCTTGCAGAAGGACTGCTGCCTGCCCCTGTGCCTCAGAGTGGGCAGCCCTGGTGCTACTCCCACAAACCTCCACCATCACTTCTCTCCCCCACCCACTGCACGGGACTCTTCCATCCCTCATCAATTTTCACTCAAATGTTCCTTGAAAATAACAGATGATTTCAAAGTGCAACTCAGAATGAAGAATATTCAATTGGAACCTTTAAGGCAATTTCCACTTGGTGTGTTGTTTGATAGCATGAAACAGATGGAAAGAAAAGCTTCTTCATCTTCTCCTTATGGCGCACTGGAAATAAAAAGTTAGGAAGTTGTCATAAGGTGAGCTTTGTAATTAAAAACAACTTGGGTTGATTTAACAGTTGGTTAAGCAATTCTTGAAGCTCCTTTTTACATCATCAGAGACCAAGATGGAAGCCTCTCTGATTGTTAATTATTCTTTTTTATTGCAGTCACGACACTGAAGATTTTCTTTGTGCTCCAGTCTTCTCTGTAATTCGGTACTATGATTCAGACACCTATTTCTGCCTTGCCGAAGTTTTCCTTTCAAATTTTCCAACAGGAAAATCATCCCGATTGTTCATTAACCATATAGAGTATGTCCTCTACATCAAAGTGGCACCTCTGCCACTTTCCTGCCTTCAATCTCAAAACCCTCAACACTGCTTTTGGCCTTGGTTGTCTGTCTGCTGCCATGGAAAACGCCTGAGAGGCAGAAGCATCATGGCAGAAAGGATCAGGGGAAAAGCAGTTCAACTTCCGGAAGCTGGAAGTAGAAAGAGCAAGAGGAACTGGGCGGGGATGACATACAGCTCCCTGAGTCACGCCCGGCAGCCAGGCCAACTTCCTGTTTCCATCACTTCCCAGTAATGCCATTGTAATGATTTCAGTTTTGGATTAACCCACTGATGAAGCAGACACTGGTGATCCAGTCCTCTCTGGGAATGCCCTCACACAGGAAGTGTGCTGCACTAATTTCCTACCTCACACAAGGAAGTGCGCTACACTAATTTCTTACCCTCACACAGGAAGTGTGCTGCACTAATTTCCTACCCTCATACAGGAAGTGCACTACACTAACTTCCTACCCTCATACAGGAAGTGTGCTACACTAATTTTCTACCCTCACACAGGAAGTGTGCTGCATTAATTTCTTTCCTTCACACGGGAAGTATACTGCATTAATTTCCTACTTTTACAGAGGAAGTCTGCTGTAATAACTTCCTACCCTTGCACAGCAAGTGGGCTGCACTAATTTTCTGCTGTTTCACAACCCAACCAACTCGACAAGTTTCACGTTCACATTCCTCCATTTCTCACCACAGCAGTGCCCTGGCTGCATCCTCCACCACTTGTCAAGTTACTAGTGCTATTTTTGTTCACAAAATAATGTTCTATCTGTTCTTCATGGAGTACCACGAGAATATCAAAAAGTATGCATGAGAAAGTCAAGGCCGGCGTGGGGCACATGCCCATATCCTCTGCACTGTGGGAACCTGGTGCAGAACTTCAATTTGGGGCCCCAAGTGGCTTAGGAAAAGTGTCTCAAAATACAGCCACAATAGAGGCTGTGGATGCTGCTCAGTTTGTTTATTTTATTTAATTTTTAAATTTTTTTTTCTTTTTCCTTTTTATCAGTACCGGGGATTGAACTCACGACTACCTGCTTGCAATGCAGGCCCTTATGCCATTGAGCTAAATCCCCAACCCCTATGCTGTTCAGTTTGAAGGCCATGGGTTATATCCTCAATACTGCAAGGAAGGAAAAGAAAAATCAACTGTACCATTTCTATTCTTTTGTTTTATTTTGTTTCTAAAATAAAAAATCAACTATAATCATTTATCTAGAAATATTCTGATGGTTCTTTTTGAAGGCATAACTGACTTCTGGACATAAATTTTTGAAAATATGTTTAAACAAATTTTACTGCGAGGCTTTCTGCTTTTACACTGTAAGGCTTTCCCCTATGCAAACACACTGTGAGAATGTAATTTAGCTGATGAATAGAAACTGCTTTGAAGATGTATGGAGGCTATTTAGCCTCCTCTTTAACAGTGGCTCTGGATGTTGATTAAAATGCCGTACCCTAAGTGATGATGCTTTGATTATCTTTGCAAATACATGTGTGTTTTTATCAGCATACATTCCTAGAAGAACACATCTTTCAGGAACAGATACTAAATAGTAGAATGGTCCTTTCTTTCCTTCATTTTGGTAGAAAAAATTTTCCCTTATCAGGTTAATAGAGTCACAGATTAAGAAGGAAGAGCTGAGCTGAAGAATGGAAACTGTAAATGTTTCAGGATTTGGTTGATTTTTCTTGGTACTGGAAGTGCAGTAAATCATGAAGACCATGCTTTGGGTCTGCACAGGTACTCAAAAGTACAGCTCTCTCTTCTCCATCTACAACTTTGCCTGACCAGCGGTCACTGCCGCACGGAGCCTTGCAGGCCAGGACTGCACCAGTGCATCGAGGGAGATGAGGAGGGTGCCGATTTAGAGACTTTGCGTGGAGTGACACAGAGAGGCCACCGTGTTTACTTCCAAAGGCAGAAAGCACTTGGTTTCCTAATTCCACATACCTGTGCATGTGACCTCAGTGGGAAATGGTCTGTCTGAAGATATCATCAAGCTGAGGTGAGGTCATTAGGATGGACATTGACTTGACTGATGTTCTTCTAAGAGGAGGCAAGAAACCCAGATGTAGACACAGCGTGCAGCCATACAAGGCCGGAAGGGTGTGGATGACACTGCTGAAGTCTGGGACACCTGGAGCAGGAGGAGGCGCTTGGGCCTGTTCTACAGACTGTGCAGATCAGTGCCCTGCTCCACCCCCACAGTGGGCGTCCCTCTGGCTTCTGGAACTGTCAGAGCATAAGCTTCCATCATGGGGAGACACTGGGTTGCAGCACTTGGTTAAGGACGCCCGAGAGCTGAGACAACACCCAGAAACATTGCTCACAGAGGACGGCACCGCAGACGGGGAAAACTCACCCAGAGAACACACATCACGCAGCCCTGGTCCGCTCTGCCGACGTGGCCCACAGGGCCTCGCACAGAAGCAATGGGCCCTGTGCAGAGGGGCAGCGCCCTGCTTTTATCTAGCTGTACCCTCTTCCCAGCTGGCCTCCACCTGGCCACTACTGCAGACCCCTGAGGAGCACACACTTCCAGGGCACTCCTGCCTTCTCCCCAGTGAGCACCATCGGTCACCTGGGGCACAGTGACTTGTTTCCGTTCCCAGTCACCAAGAACACATGCCTGCCGTGAACCTCAGGTGTCCTCATGTGGTCCGCTAGTGACAATGGGGCTGCCAGTTCCTCATGGACAGCAGAGTCTGTTCAGTGTCCTCTAATCTCAGGGTGCACAGAGCTGTGAGCGGCCACAGGAGACAAGATCAGCTACGTTCTGCCCTGCACCACACGCAGCTTCAAGTCTCCCTCTCCCCACCTCCCGCCTCCCCATCGCTGTCCTGGCCTCTTGTCCTGCTTCTGCCTCCTCTCCCTCATGACCCAGAAGCTTTGGAAACAACTTTTCCAAACTGCCTGCCAAATATCTGTGAATTTCTTATTAGTGTTCTTGAAGGAACATCCACTGTTGCTCAAGGAGCACTGTAGCACGGCACTTGAAGGACTCCTGTGGTCTGTAAAGTTCTCACACCACATTTCCAGAGTGCTGGTGGCGAATCCGTGGCATGCATGCTGCTCTTGGCCCAAGCAGAGGTACCTCAGCAGCCAAGGGCTGGAGAACAGTTATGCTTTCTAAACTAAAAGCACAGCGCCCACACTGAACCACAGTGCTGCCGCTCAGCTGGGAATCAGCGGTGTGGGCTGCAGTTTGGGCTTCATTTCTGGATGGTTTGCCATCACTGGTTGCCCCTGTGTGCACCCTGATTGGTCACACACTGCACGTGTGTGATACCTTATGGTTCATGCCATGGTGTCCTGTGGCATATAAACTCCCCCTAAAATTAAAAATTATTAGAGCAGTACTATAAATTTGTAGAAATCATGTTTCTATTAATGCTTTACTCAAACACTTTCTTCTTGTTGATTTAATTAAAATTCTTCTTTATAGACTTGTTAAAATATTGAACAGAGGTTTAAAACAATGATTCAAGTGTACAGGAGAATGTAGAAAACCAAAAGCCCAATTATATCACCTTGCAGGATTCACACTTTGCCATTTTGAAATAATAACACAGTATTTGGCTCTTCAAGAGTCTAAGACTTAGAAAAAGTTTTACAGGACTGAAAATGAGCGGAAAATTTTGCCTAGGTTTAAACTGTTTAAAAACTGATTTCAGTTGAAACCACTGCAACCCATTCTAAACAGAGTCATGTAAATCACCCTGACTTAGAGGCTCAAAAAAGGAAAAAAATTACCCTTAAATGGAACAGGGAGGAAACAATTCAAACGCCAGAGCAGCAAGAAGGTAAGTCCTCCTCACCCACCTCCCCTCCCTTCAACTTTCTCTCTGGACCCGCAATGGCTGGAGCTGTGCGTCTCACTGACTGCATGGGGTGCAACTCCATGATGGACGCAGTGGTCACAGAGGGGTTGACCACCAGGGACCCTCCGAGGCCCTTTCCAGGTAACACAGACGATGTCAGAGTGAGACATGGTTGTCAGGATGTGAGAGTCCCCAACGATTCTGCAGACTATGAAAAGCCTCAGGCAGCTTCCCCAGTGAAGAGGTTTTGCTGTTACTTACAGCTTCAGAGGCCCATTTTCTAGGACTGAGCTGGACCACTAGGCAGAGAACCTCATTTCTGCTCATCAGAGCCCACGAAACCTGTCACTGTGAACTCTGAAATGTAGTGTGCGCTAGTGAAGTCTTGAGCAGATTGTTATGGTTTAGATCAGAGGCCCCCCAGCAGGCTCATGTGTTCAGAGGTAGGTGATGAGATTGCGGAAGCTGGATCCATCAGTGGACTCATCCACCCATCCGTCCCTGAGCTCACAGGGAATGTGCTGTTAGAAGGTAGAGGCCTGCTTGCCAGAAGTGGATTGTTGGGGGCGTCACCTGTAAGGGCATTTTCTTCATCTCTGGTGTCCCCCTCACCCCACTTCTCTCCCTCCGCCTCTCCTGTCTCTGTCTCTCTCCTGACTGCCATGAACTGAGTAGCTTCGTCAGCCAAATCCTTCCACCGAGCCATTTCAGCCTTGGAGCCAGCCCGCCGTGGACAGAACTCTTTGATACCGCAAGTCTCACAGTGTCCCCCATCGGCAGTGCGGGTGCTTTGTCTTCGCAGTGGATCAGTGACTGAGACAGCAGTGGCCGTGTGTCCCGCATTTCACCCAATCCGGCTGTCCAGGTCGAGAATGTACCAACACTGTTACAGTAAGCTGGATGAAAAATACAATCAAATGTCTTAAAGATGACATTTTCCATTCTTTTTTTCAATGTGATTTAAAAACCCATGAGAAAGCTGGAAGGAAGATGTCCTTACTTCATGGTGAACCCAGGTGTGGTGTGAACCCTAGACTGTAGGTCTTGACATGAAAAGTCCAAGGGGATAAAAATTTCTGTTTCTTTATGCGGGTCTCCCAGCAAAGCCCAGCTCCTAAGCCGGCTCCCTTCAGCAGCCTCTCCAGGCCCAGGACCTCACTGTCCCTCCCGCAGCCTTGACATCCATGACAGTCTTGAGCGCCCGCACACTCCGTGGCTGGCACCCCTTACTCCAGATGGAGAGGCAGTTCTGAAACTCTGAAAGGGTTATTTTTTGTTAACCATGCAGTGATTTGAGATGCTAGTAGAGGTATCTGTTAAGGGACTTTGATGCAGGTCCTGTTTCTGTCACCACCACGAGCAAATTCCCCGCACTTATTGAGGCCTGTTGGATCATATTTCCTGGGACAGGAGAGGGATAAAGGCTTTGGTGGTTTCCTTAAGCAAAGGCCTCGGGCACCAATCCCCAGGCTCGCAAGGCTGCTGCCTTTGTGGAGAGGAGGGTCCCAGAGGGTGCGTCGCGGGCAGCGGCTCTGTCACACGGGCCTGGCACCGTCCAAGTCTAATGAGACCCCACCCCAGACCCAGGCTGTGTCTTTGGAGGTGGGGACCGGGCCCCCAGGGCTCTGTCTTCTGCAGGGTTTGTAGGGGATCCGGCGCCATCTTCCATAGTCCGGACACTCGTGGGCGCCTGGGACCCAGCATCCTGCCAGTGCCCACTGGGGCCGTGCTGTTTCTACCAGGTCCCCTCTGCACAAAAGGCTCACGGAGCAGGCCCCGAATTCTGGAGGCGGCCCCTGGGTTGCCCCCAGGCAGTTTCTAGCTGCTCATGCCTCCGCGTTTGCTCTGTGACGTGCACTGTCCACATGCAAGCCCCGCAACCCCACTCCTGCAGGGCTGGGTCCGCGCGTGGGGGTCCCCGCCAGCCTCCTGCGCTGGACAGGAGGAGTGGATCTCGCGCGCCCCCTGCAGGCCGTGACGCGCCGCTGCGCTGCTGTTGGTCCGAGGCTGGCGAGGCCAGAGCTCTGGGGTGCCTGTGCTCAGCTGCACTCCTGGGGCTCAGCCTGGGAAACCCAGGGCAGCAGAGAGAGCTCAGGACGTCCCACCCCCACCTCTGCGGCGCTCTGCACTGTCCCCATGCCGCGCCTTCGCCTTCAGTGCTGCAGGGGTGAGCAGGGGTCCTCTCAGCTCCCACCCAAGCCAGGCACAGAGGGCAGAGCACATGCATTGCACACACGCATTACACGCGTGTGCACGCTTGTGGGAGGCTCAATCTCTCTCTCCCCAGTTCTGACTCAGGCGGTGGTGTGAACCTGGGGACCTGCTCTGTCCCGGGGCTCCCCTGGGAGCAGGAGGACCCCCCCCCCCCCCGAGTCAGGGCACGCAAGGTCCAGAAAACCAGAGGGGAGCAAAGCCTGGCCGAGAACTCCTTGCGTGGTCCCTGCCCTTTCCACGAAGCTGTCAAAGCCTGGGCCTTGCAGGGACTCGGTGGCCGGGCCTCGGGCTGCGGTGCTGGTGGGGACAGTTGGTGCCGTCCACTGGGAGAGTGGGACCAGCTCCAGGGCCACCCTGTGAGGGGGCAGACAGTCCCTCGCCAGTGCTCGCCCCTTCGCCTGGTACGACGCGGGTTTCTGTCCTCTTCTACGGGATAGCGTGGTGCAGGCAGCCAGCGGGCTTGCGCTTCCAACTCAGACTAAAATTCCTCCTCTGGCTCCCGGGCGTGCTGGCCTGCTCAGGGATCCGGGGATCTCTGGGGGCCCCTGGGGCCCCTAGGAGGGCGGCCTCACGGGTCCGCGAGGGCCTTGGGTGGTGATGAGGTTCTGATCTCTTTACCCCCTTGCAGTTCCCCAGGCTCCTTAGCAGGACTGGGAGATGCGGGTGTGCTGCGTGCTTACTGCCTGTTCACCCAAATAAAACGGGAAGATGGTCACGCCGAATCCTAGCTGATTACTCTCTGGTTTTTATTTTTCAAATAAAAATAGGGTGGATTCGCTCTAGGGTGAGAAACCTGGGAAATTATGTGAAGCGGATGATGAAGGCTGGCCGTCTGACCCCCTAACCCTGATGTCACCAGAAACCAGCAGCGGTGCGATGCTTTGCTCCTGTTGCTTGAAAGTCACCTCCAGTGACACTTCCAGAAGCTTCCCGTAGCGGCTGGACCAGCAAGACTCCGTTTAGGACTGAGGCAGGGGCACACTGTAAGCTGCAGAGGGTTCCAGGAACAAGCAGTGATGCATCTGAATGTTTTTGATGTAGCTCATCATCTTGGTATTTTTTAGATCTATGATTAGAAGAAAGGAGGGTATCTGCTGTCCATATTGTACCCCATCACACTGAGCTCCTTCACCAGGGTCTGATTTTTCTTCACAAGTTTTTTTTTTTTTTAAACATGAAAAATTGTACAAGCAGACTAATTTGTATTAGAATGCATGAAATTAAGGGTCTAAACAAAAACACCTCATAAAACGGTATAAAGCACAATGTATGAAGCACACTATAAAGCAAAAATATATTTTCCACAAACAAATGATGCCCCTAACCAGCCAAGGCATCCAAAATGCAAAGAGCAGCTAAATAAAGTGTTTTATGGAGGCTGTAGGAGGTTTGAAGCCCGTTGCTCAGTAGGCAAGGAATCCTATTTTGCAGAGCTATAAAAGTTGCCTTCTTTTTTAACCTCATAGAAGTTCTAAAAAAATCCCACTGGATTCTTGAACCTGCTGAGAGTCTGCAAAAATCCAAACAAACATTAAATGGCCCTGGCCATGCATCCATTTTTAAGAATGTATGATGAAACTTGCTCAGGAGACAAATAATGCCTGCTCTGTGCTTTATGTCTGTAAATAAATAACTTAAAATACAAACCATGAGATGGGTGGAAGGAGGCTGGGGGACCGCGGGCCTGGTGGCCAGAGGATGAGCAACCATTCTTTTTCTTTGTTTGCTTTTGTTTTTAAAATTAAAAAAGAAAAGAAATGTTCAGCGGCTTTATTTTAGGAAATGAGAGTGCCCCCTGTCCACCTCCCGGCCGGCCCCACGCTATCTCGATTCAAACTCTAACAAGAGGAAGCCCGTATCTGAGAAAGGAACGGACTGCTCACTTCATTTTCAGATTTTTCTTAAAGGCATCTCAAAGTACTTACCATCGTTTATAAGATTAATCACCATTGTATTTGGAGAGTTAAAAGGCAAAAAAATATCGATCGCTTCATCTGATAGCTTGGACACTGACGCAGAAGTGAAAGACACTTGTGCCCGCCGGCTATCACTGTAAGAGATGAGAGAGGCAGCAGAACTTCACTGCGTGTGGAGCCTTCACACGGATCCCGAGGCCTGGTGAAGAGACAGAACACCGCCTCCAAGATAGACACGAAATGTTGATAGTCACAGCTCACAGGAATCCTTCCAAATTATCATTGCCTGAAAAGACAGGACCTCAACAACTCTCACAGAAAGACAATGGAAATTCGAAGGACAGGCTGCCGTGTGAATACATAAGCAAATAAATAACAGTGTTTGTGAGCATGTTCAGTGGCTGCAGTTTTACTGATTAACTGCTAGCTGGAGTAAGAAATTGGCCTCTCCACCTGGGAAGACAGGGTGATGGGCTCTCAGAGCTCAGTGCATGCATGTATGAGCTATGGATCCTTCTGCCTGGACCCCCTGCGGTGGGTGGTTTGTAGGTATACAGCTCATGAAAATACGTGTTTTGTGGATGTGGCCCATTCAGGAGGAGACTCTAAAAGTTACCGTGGTAACAGCTGTTGTAACAGGAAGCAGCTCAAGTGTCCATCCAGAGAAGACACATTGCTGCATTTTCGTCTGTGGAATACTACACAGAACTGAAAAAAGTCATCTGCCATGTAAGATCCAATGGGGTACATCTTACACACTGAGGGAAAAAATTCAGGCCAAAAGTGCTTCACTGTGCCAAAGGCATCCAGTCCATGTGACGAGAAATGAGAGGAAGAACTGGCCTGAGGGAGGGAGGCTGGCAAAGGGGGCTTGCGGGGCACAGTTCATCACATTCGGTTTAGAAAACCCTGAGCTGTGTGTGTTTGAAAGGTTGTGCTTATTGGAAGGTGTGTGTGATCCAGTCTGTGACTGCAGCATGCACTCGGGGACCCCAGCATCCCATAGGGTGAGACCTCAGCCAGAGCCACAGGCTTGCCTGGTGACTTTGCCCCACAGGAGAGAACAAATCAGGGGACCTCATTAGGAGGCAATGGGGACCCATTGAAGGTGGAGAACGTGAGCCTCCCTTCAAAACCCAGACTGGAAGAAGAGGTTCAGAGCCCTGAGCATGTTCCCACATAAGGAGGGGCAGTGGCCAAAAGCAATCTGGGGGTCTGAAGGGCTTCCACACCAAATTCCCTGTACCACAGATGCTCCATTCTCTGTGTCCTGCTTGTGCAGACAAGAATAGGAATTGCACTGTGATGTGTGGAGGACTGAAGGCTGATAGTCTCTACCACACTGGCAGCTGTTCCCCACTGAGACCTGTGGTTGGTGGGGTGGTATCTTGGTCTACGGTAATGCTGAAAACCTGTGGCCACAGCAGTGGCTCCTTGGTCTGTTGTCAAAGCTGAGTGTTCATTGCATGCATGAGGCCGAGTAGGGAACAAGAAGGGGAGAAGGAATACACACAGGCTCTTGTCACTCTGCTACTAAATTAACCCAGATCGCATTGCAGCATTACAAGCAAAGATCAGCAGAAATGCTGCTGACCAGCGAAAGCAAACCCGGCCAGCAGCGAGATCCACAGGGGCGTGTTTTTTGGCTTTGTGTCTGTTACCTTTATCCCACTCAAGTGCTCAGTTAATTGGAAGAGAAGCACACTCCATTTTATTTTTCTCCACATGCACAGAGCCAAATCTACCCAGTTGTGTTAGCTGTATGCTTCGGTGCATAGCTGTTAAGTTGTGGAAGGATAAATTCCTCTGTCAAACCATTTTCCCCTCTGGATGACAAGCTCCCCAGGTTTATGTCCTCAGCAAAGACACGCACTTCACAACCATGCTGAAAGCAGAGTTTGCCTGTTCTTCTCTGCTTAAAATTATGTGTCTTTGGCCTACAGTTTTTTTTTTTTCTTTTAGTGTGATTTACCTATTATCTGCATTCTATTTTCCACCCTGGTTACCATGGAACAGGTTTTTCCTCACTATGGACAGAGCTCTGAGGATCACCCAGCTGACAGTTGCACAATCCCAGCACCACTGCAGTGGGCACAGCCTCACTTGCACTCTGATGTAGGCACAAGGTATGAACTACAGCAATGTCAAAGAAGGTCACCTAGTTCATATTCACATGAGGCAGCCCACTCACACAGACCAGATTTATTCATTTCTGTCCAAATGATCACAGCTCTTCCCAATTCAAATTGAGAAATTCCAGGACTCTTTCAGTGATGTTAATTAGATACTTAATATTTAAATTGTGTGTACCAGACCTTTTCAGATTTATTAACTTTTGAGTAAGTGCATATACTATTTTGATTTTTTTTTTTTTTTTTTTTATTGAACGGCATGCTTTTGGAAGAATTTTTTTTTTTTTTTTTTTTTTGTACTGGGAATTGAACTCATGACCTCGCACTTGCCAAGCAGGCCCGTATGCCACTGAGCTAAATACCCTTGGAAGGATTTGATGAGTTTTTAAACTGCCATGTCTGGAAACCTAGTCTACTCCAAGCATTGTGTCAGAGATTTTTACTCACTAAATTTTACTGAATGGATGGAGGGAGAAGGTGATATTTTTACTTTCTGGGCACTGAACTTATTAGGATTATGTAGGACGGGAATAACAGGATGAATAAACTAAGTCAGGCTGAGAGGAGAGTGTCCCTCTGCTATTATAGGCTGACGAGTCAGGATGGTGGACTCTTCCTTGCTTTTAGGAGCCGGACTTTCTCCAGAGGAGACTCCATGTCAGCAGTGCCGGCTGCTCTCCCATCCCAGAAGTTCTGAGGTCCACGGGCAGAGCTGCGCTGCATGGCCCCACCCCTCCATGAGGGATGCTTGTATGAGGGGCCATGTGGTCAGCTAAGGGTCAGAGCAGTAGACTTACTAAGGAAACTTGGAAACCTGGACCTTGGCAGGTAATCAGAAGTGCCTGCCACAATAACCAGTTTTTTTAGTCTAATGTGAATATAAATGTCCCAGAATGAAAGGTTCTCAGGGGAACTTCTGTCTCTGATTTTTAACAATTCAGCCTATGTAGGTTCAGTACTAACCCGCTCACCCAAAGCTAGAATTCTTTGAACAGAAACTATTTTTATCTACTTGTCTACTTTGCAAAATGTACCCAAAGAGTAGTTTAATTATTTATATCTCTAACTTGTGAGGATTATAAGAGTGGCAGACTGAAATTGAAAAACAAAATGTGGTTTTAAAAGGAAAGATAGAGGGAGGGGAAAGGAAGGGGAAGAGTGAGCAGGGAAGGAGGCAGAAAAACTGATACTTAACAAAAAATGGGAAGCTCGCTGCTATTGTAATGAGAGGAGAACGGGACTGAAATTATCTCCCGTGTGTGATCACAGGGGTCAAATGCTTCCCCCTGGGCTCTCTGTGTTTGTTATTAATCTTATCTGTCGGGACAAAGACAATCATTAGGTCAGAGATAGCATCCCTTTAGCTCACATCTTGACCTCAGTGAAGCGGGCAGCCACACCGAAGAGGGCGTCCTGTGCGGCAGCCGTGCGCAGCCCAGAGCTCCGAGCTGGAGGCTGCGGGCAGCAAAGACCCTCCCTCCTCACGCTGAGTCTTGGTTTTGACCTGATCCTTCCAAATTTTTCATCCAGGTCCTCCTCAGTTTCATCTAGTAAAAGGGAAAAGAGATGGACAGATAAAAATGCAGACAACTCCCGAATTCCTCAGAACCCTCCACCCTCTGCAGTCTGGGACTCCACCTTTGAGTACACCCAGAGTCCCGGACGGGGGCATGAAGCCCCCAAAAAGCAAACTAGAACATTTGAAAAAAATGTGTAAGTTTGGGATTTCTGGAACTTTAATAGTTTTCCACTTAAATTTTTGGCTATCATGCACTTTAGCTAAGAGAAAAAAAAAAAAAAAAAAAAAAAAAACTAAGGAGTTTTACAACATTCGACTTGCTTTATAACATATTACATAATGGTGTAGGCACTATAAAGAAGGTTGTGTGCCATGCTGTAAAACTTATTAGGTCACAATATTTCTGGTTTCATATTAAGAAATTAGAAATAATGGCTCAGATTAGAGTTACCAGAATTATTAAAAAATCCTTTCAATTGAATCAGTCATTCCCAAAGATATACTAATGAATTTGTAGCCTTAAAAAAATGTTTCATTTGTGCACTCACCTGAGGGGCTGAGGTGAAAGGAGTCATGTTCACATTTTAAGTTTTATGTGGACTTTCCATCGGAGAACGTGAGCTCCCCGCTTCGCCCGCTGCTCTGGGTAAGCTCACCTTAATTTCCATTTTGTAGGCCCCAGTGTGGGAATGATTTTGAGAAATCAGACTTGTGTTCTGAATACAGTCACGACTAGCAATTCCCCCTCCGCTGTTGTTTTAAGTTTCAAATATTTAAACTACGTGCAGTGTTCTAAGGTGCTGTTTTCACGCAGCCTGCTCTCACTCTGCTTTCTTGTCCTCCCTCAGTCTGCAGTTCTAGTCACGGATAATGGGCCCGGAAACCCGCCACCAGGGCTGCAGGCTTGCCCTGAAGCACCCTCAGACTTGCACTGAGATCCACAGACACAAGGCGCTTCTTGAGAACAGAACCAACGTGGCACCACAGAACATTCACACAGAGCAGGAGCTCCGGAACTGGTGCCATTAAAGGTGAGGAGGAGGAAGAGCAGAAAGACAAAACGAGTTCTGGAGTTTGTCCAAACTTTGCTTCCACTATTTGTATACAGGGCCTCCTGGGAAACCAGTTTCAAGGGCAAAAACTGAATCCTGACCCAGAATGTAATTTTTTTTTTCTGCTTTCCAAAAGGACAGGGTACTTTGAGTGTACAAGGTGAATTTTGCTGCTTTTTCGGAAAGACTGACAGAAAAAAAGGGAGTGCTGACCTTGGTATTAGTGTCACATACCCTGCAATGTAAGGCTCTCGTTTCCATATTCTCTTTACCATCCATGTAGCCATCCAACCATCGTCCACCCATTCATCCACCCTTGTGTAGTCTGCCCATGGGTGTCCACTTGACAGCTATCCAACCACCCCTCATCCATCCCCTCATCTCCATCTATTCATCAGCCATCTGTCCATTCACTGCTCCCCATGCATCTGAGTAAACAGCCAACAGCCAACGTCCCCTGATCACCAAGCTCTGATGCAGTCCATGCAATGGTGTGTTTTGCATATTTGATAACATCTCTGAGCACTAGAAACGCTCTCCAGGGGCATAGGTGATTCAGATAAAGACAGGAAAGGAAGGCTACAATGCAGGACTGGGAGTGACTCTGTGGGAGTGTGACCCTCGCAAAAATCCTGGGGAAGGTGGGGCCACTTGATTGCCCAGAGAAATTAACAAGACGTAGACGAGTACTTCATAATGTCCTGTACACATTCAAGCTAAATTATGACCCACGGGGAAGACGTGTGCTGTTTCACGTTGGGTCTCAGTCATGTCGATGGGAGAGAGGTACCTTAGTTTTCTGCTGCATCGAGAGAGAAACCAACACAAACCATCTCGGAGAACACTGCATAGATTTGGGTGACCACAGAGCAGTGGTCTCCTGTGAGCGTCAACAATAGCAGCCCCAGAGCCGGGAAAGAGCAGGAGCTTCCCTGAGTAGCTTGGCTTTGGCAAAAAGTGGGGGGAGACAATATCTCCTCTAAGAATTTGTCCTGGTCCAGGCATACATCTGGACTTTCAGTTAGAACTCACACAACGAGTGAAGTTCAAAACTACTATGCAGATTCTTTATCTTAGGTAAGTCAGCGCAAGGATGCTTCCAGATTACAGCACATCAAACACAGGTCCACTTCCAAAGCTCCACCACAATCACAGCACCAGTGATAGAAATATGTATATTGATTTTAGAGAAAATGAAATTAAAAGTACATCATCACTTTAAATCCGTAGTTTTAGTATGTAGCCATTTGCATTGTAGGTGTGCGAAGTATTTATCTCCTGTTTGTAATAACTGAGAATAAAGCTGTCATAGACTACGAGTCTGTACATCTGTGAGATGAATATGTGGGGAAGATCGGCATCGCCTGCTACACCCACCCACGTGGAGCCCGGAGAGTGAAACAGCTCTCTCCTTGGCTGTCCCTTCTTCTTCCCACGTGCCCTCCCGGTAAACAGTCTGCAGTGATGTCCTGGCCACGCGCGCAGACTCGGACCCTTGGTAGGTAATGTTTGAATACCATTTTACCGAGAGTAAGATTCCTTTACTTCCTATTTCTCTAACAGGTGAGTTTTGATGCACACATACTATAAGTGTACAAGGATTGATGTATACTTTTCTTGTGTAATGAATGGGTATTTTCAGTGGGATGTGTGCTTTTCCTTTTTAACTAGGTTTGCACTCTAATTTTATTGATAGAGTTGTTAGAATTCTTCATGACGAGGGAAGTCTGAGTGCCATGCACAATCATTTCCAAAATCCGGAAGCTACAATAAGTGGGAAAGTTATATAGTTTGGGGCCACTAACAGTTTGCAAAGGCTGCAGGTGTCAGTTATCTCTGCGGGAACTCACAGGGCTCAGTCATGTTACCAGAGGGCCAGAAGTGTCCCTCATGGGGGAACCCCTTGTTGGCGTCTCAGTGAGCACTCTCAGGACTTGATCTGCAGGTTGGTGTCGAGCCAGTCCTGTGCTCCGGGCTGTCCTCTAACGGGCCAGGCAAGTATGGGGCATTAAGACAGCATCTGATGGACGCCAGACTCACACAGCCTAGCCAGGGACCTGCTGCTGTCATGGCACCATATGTCCCCCTAGTGTCAGGGCTGCACCCGAGACTCCTGTGACTGCAGATGCATCCTCAGAGCTCTGGAGCCCTAAGCTGATGAGTGGGGAGCAGTTCTGAAATGGACCATTTCAGAGAGCTAATGAAGAAACACCGAGAAGAGAAGCTTTCTCTGACCAGGGAGTGGAAACGCTGTCTGCTACTCCGTAGAAGACTACGGTGTGTTTATAACACTTCTTACTGAACTTGCCCGTGACAATTTGTAAGCGTTTTCAGTGGGATTATCTTCTTGTCAAGTGCGGAGACAGCCATGTAATTTAATATCTAAGATACCTGTGGCACACATGGTTTAAATGTGCAAAAGAAATGGGGGTGAAAAATCAGGGGGGGGATGCATTCCCTTGGTTGAGGGGGAGAGGGGAATGTTAGTAGTAGAGAGAGAAGATCAAAAGTGACCGTCACCTCTGCACCACAGGGGGGTCACCTTGCTGTTCCAGCCCAGCGTCTGCCTGCATTTCCTTCTCAGGCAAAAGCATTAGCACAGGTCCTGGGGTAAGCACTGAGTAGCTACCATGTACAGCTCCCACGTGACTTTCACACACCTGCCCCCCTCGGCCACGCGGGGCTGAGGCCGTGCTCCTGTGGGTGGGAAGGAACAGTCCAGGCACAGGTTGCCGCTCTGAGTCAGGAGGATGCAGATGTGACTCAGTTTCCTCTGTCACATACCTTCACAGCCTGCCAGAGCCAGGACGCAGGAAGGTCTCTGTTTCCAGCAGTGTCCAGTGTCCTTGGCGCTGACCGCTTGGCCCCATCAGCATGACGTGGATGAACAAGTCGTGCAGCACTTGGCTCTTGAACCCAACACCTTCTGGGGTCTTGAAGATTTTTGGTTTTTCTTTGCCTTTAAAATTTTCCTCTGACTCCTAAAAATCCCATAGAGCTTGCCTTATGTTTATTTTTATGGACCTACTTAAGTTGCATTCTTGAAGACGCAAATTAATTTTTTTTTTCTCAAATAAAACAAATTGAAGTTAAAACCAACCACATGTCTCAGCTCAGCCAGGCTGCCTTGAGGTTCTTGAAAATAAAAATAAGTGAATAAGTGCTTTTCAAAGTGGTATTTTAACCTCCTGGCAACAACTTAGCAGTAAAATATGATTTTTTATTATCATTTGAATGTGAGTTTGGGGACATGATTGAGGTTTTCCTATAATCGGTAAAAATGAGGAAACAACGTAAAAATGTTTGGGCTGCCTCCAAATAGAGGAAAAAAAGTTTTTAAAGGTGAGTGAGTTAATGTAGCACATGTTATAATAAAAAAAAACCAACAAAACGCAGCCCACATGGTCCCCTCTGCTGGCACACAAGCTCAGCCATTCTTCAGGGAGCCTTTATGACCTCGTTTCTAATGGAGAGCCCTAATTATAACACAGGCATGGAAAACGTTGAGAGGGACCGAGGAGTAATTATCTAGTGCCACAGCCACACGTGGGTGTGATGCAGTGCACACCCCAAACGGGCATTTTCCACTCCTTAAAAGTTCCTTCTATTTACAATGTGTGACATGGAGAAAAAGGCTTTGTCACTGAATGCAAGGAGTCAGGTAGCAAAAAGCAGAGGCTTCAGCTGCGCTGGAAGCAGTCTTTTCCCTCAGAGGTGACAATGTCGTTTGTTATTAGGGCAGCACTGATTAAACATCACACTTTTAGCTGAGCTCTCATTTTCAAAGCAACCAGGTAAAATCTAAAATAAGATGAAATCCATCCTTTGCAGCCCTTTGCTCTTTGAACTGAATCTAAAATTTGGTTAGTTTCATCAAAAGTGATGAAATCACCATCACCGTAAACTAATATTTTCTATATTTCCTATGGAGCCATAGGCCTAATAGTTCATGGTCAAAAGCCGATTTTGCTACCCATGAATGAAACATCACAAAGGGATAAAGCGTTTGGAGAAAGACTGGTAGGAGGTCTCAGAAGCCATCTCAGGCTGGTCTGTGCTGTGCAGACAGCAAAACTGCTCCGAGGAAGAGCCGCGTGTTCTGCAGGGAGCACACCGGTGCCAGAAAGCTTCTGTCATCCCGAAGGAAGGTGACAGGACCAGGGACAGGCAGTGTCAGACCCCAGCTCTGTGGGAGCTCCAGGCCCCAGGTAGAAACTCACACCATTCCCCACTTCCGAGCACAGGGAGGCTGTCCCAGCCCATCCCCACCAGGGAAGGCGACGCAGGCTGAAGGCCATGGGGACCTGAAGCAGCGTCCAGCGGAGGGGTGTGTGGCTGGAAATCTCAATAGGAGTCCACCAAAGAGCGACTGTGAGTCATTACTGTGCTTGCTCAGAGTGACGGCACGGTGTGTGTGTGTGTGTGTGTGTGTGTGTGTGTGTGTGTGCGTGCGTGTGCGTGTGTGGGTGTGGGTGTGGGTGTGGGTGTGTGGAAGCTGCCCTTAATGAAATGGGTTGGCTTGGATCCTCCTTCAGGTGCAGGAGGCAGCAAAGACCCTGACATCATTGCCATCTGCGGGGTCAAAAGGGAACCCCAGTACTGTGTGATGTTCTGGGTGCCCAGGGTGCAGCACTCAGTGTTTGGGGGTCAGAACACTTACCTGTGTTCTCCACTTCCGGTGACCTCCTGGAAACCAGCTCCACTGTCCACTCAGTAGCTTTGGACTCTAACTTAGACCAGAGGCAGCAGGCGTGGAGTATGTTAGGAATGGTCTGAAATCCAAGATGACAGGTCGGGGCCAAGGGCAAGGGCAAATGGGCAGCTATTTTCCCAGGAACAAATAAGGGTCAACGCTTTATTGCCAAAAGCCACCAGCTGCAAGCCAGGTTGTGGGCAATGACCAGCGTGCACACAGAAAGTGCAAATAAGTCAGTTTCCAACCCACATCTCACCTTATGTGGGAACCTCAGCATTTGACTTTTCTCTATAAAAATATTTTAATCTACATAGGTGTGAGGTGTGAACATGAAATCTAGTTATTTTCTCCAACGTTGGGAACCTGAAAAAGATACAACAGAATCACCCAGTTCAACTTCATACAGACCTGGCTCAGCCCAAGTGAGCGGAAGCTCTGAGGGGCCCACAGTGCACCTTCCCATGACTAAAAACACATCGTTTCCTTGCACACCTGTGTCCATAAGAACGTTCACTAAGTCGAGACCTTACTACCACACAGTAGTAATGAGAAGAAAGCGCATTGTCCCATAGCAAGGGGCTGAAAGTCGCTTCACACTCAGGTGGTGCAGGGCAGAGCTGGATACTCACCACTGGGCAACAGAAAGCCGGGCCCCTGCACATGCGTCCACCTGCTTTGTGCTGCTCTTAATCTTCAGAGAAGGACATGTCTACATGTGAAACAGCTTCTTCCCTTCCACTGCATTCTACAGAGAAGTACTGACCACAAAATCCTAACATGCACAAAGTAAAATGCTACCACACTTGTTTCTCTGGAAACTCAGAGGTAGAGACGGCATCTCCTAAGGGAGTCACCAGGGACAGGCCCTGCTCTTTGAGCTCAGGCAGCCCTGAGAGGAGGGTGCAGATGCTAAAGGGCCCCACGGTGAATCTTCCCTCAAAATGCATCAGCACGTCTCAGCGCTGTATGTCTTTTGGGGATATTTTCCCACTTTTCATAATTCAAAGCTGAGCAGCATTTCTAAAAACCAACTTGGGGAAAACACTGTTAGTCTAACTCTAATGGAGAACTTTTAAGTTATGTTAAATTTTAAGCCTAAAGGTTTAATTTCCATGCTTTCTGGTTTTACGCAAGCCAGTCTCCAAATCTCCGCTTAATATGCTTTCCTATGGTTTAATGTGTAGTAATTTTTGCATTTTAGCAACTTATTTTCCCGAAAAAATGTGTTTTACTGGTATTTCTAGGGTGAGGGGCAGAAGTGGGAGGAATAGATTTAAGAGAAAATTTAGCAATTAGAATTGTGAATCTCATTAGTATAATTTGAATAAAAAGGTATAAAATATGCCACATAAATTTCTTTTCCCATTTTCCCCTGTCTCATCACAAAGGCTGAACAGGAATTAATGGATACAAATGGGATCTGCATTCAAAATATAGGTGACAGCAGTCTCCCGGTATGTGTGTGGGACGCTGGTTCTAGGCCCCTCGTGCACGTCACCATGAGGGACCCACGAGTCACTGCAGAAAACCTTCTAGCATCCGTGTGTCACCTTCACCAGCTCTCACACCTACACCGCCATCATCAGATTGCTTATGACACCCAGCGTGATATAAATGCTATGTAAATAGTTGCCATATTGAATAAGTTTCTGGAAATTATGTTCACATTCAGTATGATGACACAACTTTGTCCCCAATCTTTTTGATCTGCAGCCGATTGAATCTGAGGATGCGGCATCCACAGCTCCGAGGCTGACGGACAGCAGGTGCAGAAGCCCGGAAGCTTTGCACTGTCCTTGAAGAAATCAGCATGGTTTCGTTGGATTCTAATGCTGGGGCCAGGAACACAGCTGCTCCGTGCCTGACCCACCTAGGGCAGAAGCAGTGAGATCTGTGGGTCTGGTTCCTGGGACGTGGGAGGGATATGTCACAGCAGAAGAGGAGGGCACACAGACAGTGTGCCAGGAGTGTCCTGTCCCCATCTCTGCTCTGCCTTAGGGCTGCTGACAGCAGAAATCACCTGTGGAGGACGAAGGCAGGAGGCACGAGGGTGGAGAGCTCCCATCAAATGCTCAAAATCCGTCGTCCATGGATGCATGCAACATGGTCTAGGGGAAATCACGCTGTGCATCCTCATGAAAGGCATCCAGGGAAGGGATTCTTCACTGCCGGCTCCGTCTCTGCACCCTTCCTTGACCTGTCCACTTTCGGGGTGAGAACACGGGATGGGGCTGCTCCAGCGTGGTTCACCTCCTCTCAGATCCAGATATCTGAGCTGCCACTGGCTCCATCTGTCTGTTTTATAACCCTACCTGTGCCAGCAAAGTCGCTTTCTTCCTGCCAGCTGCCCTTCTGCCCTGGAAGCCTCAGAGCTTTATCAGTGGGCCTCATAACAAAGGTTAACGCAGATGCAAGTATGCTGTACACCTGACCACTGCGGGGAAATTCAGTTTTGCAGGCGAGTTGCAATGCAGGAGAAGACTCCCCCACTGAGGAATACACTGAGTTACCCACAGAGCAGCTCAGGATGCATGGTCCTCAAGCACCTCACACGCAATCTGGGGTCTGAATTCCCAGATCAATTCCCGATTTCACAGTGGACGAGCCCAGCGGATTGGATGTTCCATTGACACGGCCCCCGTAGTCTTGGGCATTCTCTGTGTTGTTCTCTGTGGCCATCAGCATGGTCCTGATGCAGTAACAACCCTCCCATGGCAGTGACACTTGCTGATTTGACAGCTTGTAATAGGGCTCACAGTCCACGCCATCACATCCACGAGCACCTGTGACCTCGCAGCCTGCATCGCAGCTTCCGTTTTCCTCGCTTGCTAAAGCATTTCCGCCTGCAGATTTTCCATGGTGCTAGCAGAGCTCCTGCGAGGCCTGGCACCCTGGGGTCCCTCCAAGAGTGCCACGCCCTCTCAGGTTGCGCTGACTGCATAAGGTGAGTGTTCCTGTGAGTGTAAAATGCCAAGATGCTGACTGCACAGTGAATAGTTTGCGCTATGTAAGAGAACACGGTAAAATGACCCAGAACCCGTCATCAGCGCCTCTCTCCCTGCGCGATTCAGCTCATCACTGCTGTGTATGTATTAACACTGGAGTCCTGGCTTTGGCATGATTAGTTTCCTGGCCTTAATCGACTGACTTTCTCTGGAAATCCAGGCTCTTTCCCTTATGAGAACCTCTTATTCTGTGGAGATGGGAAGGCACATTCAGTCCACTCGCGCACGAGAGCACGTGGCCTGCAGACCTGGGCCACTGAGCTATGGGGAGGGACCAAGTCACCTCTGACACTCTCTTGCCAAACTATCAGTCCAAATTCTATTTTAATTCTGTTTTTAACATTTTCCTAAAACAAAGGAAGAGATTTAAAAACTGTTCGTGCTACTAGAGAAGAAAGGAGTGAGTACACTGGATTAGAGAGTCATTTGCATGAGGACTCACAGGGGCTCCGTGAGTTAAGAGGCGGCCGGAGGGCAGGGCGGACGCACTCTGCAAAAGCAGCGGTGTTCAGGCACCAACGTCGCCTGAGTGGCCGGCCCTGCTCATTTCAGTGCAGACGGACAAGCTCAGCTGTTTCTGCACCGCTGTCTCCAAGTCCAGTTGCTCCTGTACATTTATGTCAGGCCCGTAGTGCTTTGGAGATCAGAGATACCTTGTATGCAGCTCTTCAACATTCACTTCTTCCTTTTTCCTTGTTCTTTGAGGCAGATTTCTTCAGGTTTTATTTTTAGGAGCAGTTTTGCAGTGCACAGGGGCACAGCCTCCTGAGAGCGGTGCAGGGAGGAACACAGCTTAACGCCTTTCTCATCCCTTTGTCTCCTCTTACTCCTCCATCTCTTGCATCTTGGGAAAGATCTTCCTACTTCCTGGTATCTCTCATTTACTTTTGCTCTTTATTTATGATTTCTGTTTCTCGTATGAGAGAAAGCACGCTACCTTTAGGCTCAGGTGTCGGATTTATTTCACTTAACATTATGGTTTCCAGCTGCCTCTATTTACCTTCAAATGGCTCAAGTTCATCTTTCTTTATGGCAGAGTAGCTGTCCATGGCGTGTAAACACCACATTTCCTTTATCCACTCATCTGTTGATGGACACGTAGGCCTCTTCCAAGATTTAGCTCTTACGACTTGTGCTGCTCTAAATGTGGGTACGCATGTGTCCTTCTGATGTGATGTCTTGCCTCTCTGGGAAGATACTTAAAAGGAGAAGAGCTAGAGTGAGTGGGATTCCTGTTTGCAGTCTGGGAGGACTCTCCATACTGAGTGGTTGCATTAGTTTACACTTTCACCAGCAATGCTGTTTTCCAGGATCCTGGTGAGTGACCACACTGGGCTGGAGACTGTACAGATGCCAGCTACACATTGTTCTGCAGGACAGGTGCCTTCCTTGATTTCATGAAGTCAAAACCAGGCAGAAAACTCAGGGAGAGAACACAGCATATGCACAAGGATGTAAGGCAAACCGTGTGCCTGGCTGAATCTCTGCTGAAAACACAGCATGGCAACATTGCATACATTCAAATTACAAAGTTGGATAAATATGTTATTGTTTTGCTACTCAGTGAGATATACATTACCAAAATTTATAGTGGGATTTATTTACAAGGGCATATGATCCAGTGAATGTCTTGTTAAGTAAAAGGAAAGCTAAGCAGTGTAGTTCTATTTTTTTGTTCGAGAAGTACTCACATGTTGCTCAGTGCCAAGGGAAGGAAGCCCATCAGAGCACTAACACGGTATTTCTCTGAGCCGCACAGTTAGAGACCCTCTTTGTTCATCCTCACTTTTCGCCTTGAGTGATTCTTTTTCCCAGTGTTTTCTATAAAACTGGGCTAATTGAGTTGTATTAAAAATATCGACAATAGTATCAGGAGGAGAAGTCATCATAAGCCAAGCTGCTCTCAAGAAGACTTTAGCAGTGGTGACCACTGCCTCATTGTGAGGGGCATCTCAGGCGCCACACTGTGTCCCCCTGAAATTCAGGTACTAAAATCCTGTCCTTCCATGAAGAAAGGGGCTTCGGTAAACCAAGGTCTCTGGGGCAGGGGAGGGCCTCCTCCTCAGTGGTTTAAGGTGCAGACCTGTGCCAAGGGACAACCTGTGGCATGCCAGGGAGAGCAGTGTCGGTGAGGCAGGCACGGAGGCCACAAGAAGGACAATCACCACTTGGTCTAAGGTGCTCACGAGACGCTCAGTCTACAATGTTGACATAAAAGCCCTAGCAAGCTGGCCAGGGCCGACTGCCTGAACTTTAGTGGCAAATCTCTCCTGGGTTAGACCTTTTCCTGTTTCACCTCTACCCTTTGAACTTCATTCTACAGATGGTTCGTTTTTTAGTTCACTGGATAAGGGGGTGATAGATGCACACTGAGCTCAATGCAAGATCAATTCCTATACGCACAGGGCCAAAGCCTCAGCTGTACACTCACACCGGGCCACAGCGGTGAGCCCCATTCTCTGGGAGCCCCTTCTGCCAGAAGGCTCCCCTGCTTTGGAAACAATGTTAGGAAATCAGGTCCTTGTTAATGTATTTCCCACTTCAACACATTATCTCCTGATTTTCGAGTCTGCATATCTCTTGCTTCATAGTAAAGATATTTGCACTTACTCAGATGTCCAGAAGGACCTGAATTGTGTGTGTGTGTGTGTGTGTGTGTGTGTGTGTGTGTGTGTGTGTGTGTTTGTATTTTGGATCTTGGCTGTGTGATATTAACAGTCCTCTGAGGAGGCCATTTTTCAGGACCCTTAAAATCACAGACCCCAAGCAGATGGAAGGCAGCCAAAGTTCAGTTGGCTTGTGATTTGCTGTTCAGCCACCCAGAGCATCCTTTTCAATTCAGAGGGTGGCACTAGTTTCTGATAAAATAGAGCTAGCTATTTATTAGGGGGAAATGTAGGCTTTACTATCTACCATCACTATAGCAGGACATTTCTGCTGTGAGTCCCAGTGGCTCTTATGATGGTCTGTTCTAGAAATGTGACTTACCTGCACTGGAGCCTCTCTCTGGAGCCCGAGTCAAATGGTCCTCGTGGGCATCCCAGCAGCTCCGGAGGTAAAATCGGTCACCATAAGCCAATGGAGAGCAAGTGGCTCATCTGTTACCAACGTGACAATGGCCAATTATGGAATAATATCTCTCTGCAGAAATTAGAAATTATAGGCATAACGGCCCTCCCTCAGAGGAAGGATGATTGCAAATTGTCCTAACAGAAATAATTTCTTTTCTATTTCATGCATAAGGTGCCCATAAAGAGAGACACCTCTCTCTGTCACTCTTTTAAACAGCGCCAGTGCAGCACTCCCAAGAAAAACAGGTCCAGACTATCAAGACCCACATTTTCTCCTAACTTTATTGTGCTGGTTGCCAAAGGCCCCTGGGTTTCTATTGTGCAGAAACAAGATGGCAAGGATGTTTTTGCAATCAGACTTGGCATGACAAGCCTGCTAATTCATGGTGGGGAGACTGGGCAGCGGTGGCTCTGGGCTGGTAATAGCGGCACTGGTCTCCCGCTGGAGGAGGCAGCGGCCCCATATTCTGCAGCTGCCGTGGGATGCTAAACATCTTGAGCAAAGACGCTGTGCTCAGCCATAATTTAAAGAACTGTGCCACGAAGAAAGTGTTATGATGTTTAACTTATAGGGCATCCAAATGTCATAGACCCAGCAAGTCCCTATTAGCAGTAACTCAGGCTCTCTGAAGGGATTTGACATTCAAAACTGATGAGCACTGTCCCCGGGGCCCGCAGCGACCCAGTCTCGCCCAGGCCACTCTGTAACCCGAGTGGCCCAGGGGTCAAACCTTGATCGCCCTCTTCAATTTAGAGAGCAGCTTCTCCCCGCTGCTGGGCTCTGACGCTGCACAATAAATTTCCCAAGGAGCAGAAAGAGCCATCGAGTGTATATCAAATCAATATCGCTGTGGCTTGCAGCGATATCGGAGGCTACAGTTCACAAAATAAACTAGGCCAGGGGCTGGATTCCTGCCCTTGGCAATCAATCAGGCTCCTGGGTCATGGATTTTAGTGTAAATTAACACACCAGAAGCCAGCAGGCTCCCAGATGATGCTATAATACAGGATGGCTTTTTTTCTTAAACTTGATTTCATTGCTTATGTCAGGATGTGTTGTTACACTGAACAGAAATAATAAAAATCACTGATTAATAAGGGGACATAAATGGTAAATAAAGCATTAACAGTCTTCTGGAAAAATCTACAGAATGCCTACTGAGCTAGGTAAACAGTTATTGGGCACAAGGAAGGAAAGCATCCCACGGAAACCGATTTAGGGATGCGTGATTTCCTAAATGGAGCTCAAGTTGGTCATCCTAATCCCATCAGATTCCCATGTGGAGTCATGAAAAAGTGGCCGTATGTACAGGAGCGCTCCTCCAGTTTTCAGTGCTGTCCATGTATGGAAAGGGTCCCCCAGATGTCCCTAGCCTTTGCAATTGGCACTGCAATTGCAGTAGCCCCTCAAAACCTCTCAACTCTGAAAACACCCTCTTGCGCTCACTCTGCTTCTTTGTTGGGCAAGGGGAGGTGATCGTGCTTGAATGGAAGGTGCCCAAATACTCCCCAGGATAATTCACAGTATATAATAGCGGCTATAGACCTACAAACAGAGGCAGGTTTGGGGGGACCTGCAGGTTACAGGGAAGTCTGCAGACGCAGAGCTAGTTTGAGAGAGAAGAGTCATCTGTATTCACTGACTCTGAAGGAATAAACAGACCGTCACACAGCTCGCCATACTTCTGATAGCATTATACAATCTGTCAAGTCAAATTGCACATATAAAGCATGATACACAGCACAGTTTCTCCCTGTAGCTTAGCAGACAGAGTATGTGAGACTGGACCAATAGCAAAATAGGCTGCAAACATCTGAATTAATACTTTTCATAATTAGTCCATTTGAAAGTCACTAAAATGTATACAGCTGGCCAGCTGACATTTCTTTGTTGTGATCCTGAAGAGTTTTCTGATAGCAGATAGTGAGCAGCCGAGCTGGAAATGGGAGACTGAGTGACAGCTCCATCCTGAGTTTTCCCCGGAGGACACAAAGTCTGGCCCACATTGGGGTATGGACAGACCCTGGACATGACACCAACATGAGACCTTGGATGGGCACTGTCCTGTGTGGAACTCAAGGGCAGGGCCTGCTTGTAGCCTTCCATCAAAGTGGATGTGTGTGTGTGTGTGTGTGTGTGTGTGTGTGTGTGTGCAAAACGGTGATTGGCCTGTGATTATTTTAGGTGAAGACACATTTACCTATTTGAGAATGCTTGAGACTATGAGAGCAAACCACAATGAGGCAACAGCATGAAATAGCACAAAGCAGGCTCCCACAGGATGGGTTCCAGCACAGAAAGCCCACAAGAGGACAGCATTGTGGTTGGTAGCTGTCACTCATCACCGGAGAGAAACTCTGTGATCCACAGTGCACTGGGGTCATGTCTGCATCAGCCTCCAAAGCCACGCTGACTCCGTGGTGCTGGGCTGCTTGATTACTACAGGTTCCCTGAAAAAGGCACACACTACAGGAGGGAGGAACTGGTCCACTCGAATCAGAAGCCGAGTGTCAAAAATAAGGCCTGGGACAGCTTAATTTTGGTAACAAAGACACGTGTGGGTGAGTTTAAGCTGCAGAATAGCTTAGGAACCCAGCCAGTACAGATGACATTTCCTTGGAACAGAGTTATAAAAGCATGAACACAAAACAAATCCCCCAAACTCAACAGCAATAATAACAGATTTGTACTTACAGATAACCTGTCCTTAACTCCGCTGAGTCACAGACTTACAGATAACCTGTCCTTAACTCCGCTGAGTCACAGAGCGGGGCTTGGACTTAAACCCAAGTCAGATGGTAGAACTGACTGAGAACAAAGCTAAATCCAGCCCAGCTGCAGGCCTGACTTTTGCCCTGCAGGACACACGGGACCGAGGTCCCATGGGTCTTCCTCCTGTGTCTGCCAGGAGCAGAGCCGTGAAGGGATAGGACACTATCTCTGGTTGCCTTCTTTGGCCCCTGTAGCATGAGGGGATGCTGGATGCCCCACAGAGACATTTGTGCTGGGAATTGTGGCCTTTGCCTTTGCTTTAAGGAAAAAAGAGAACACAAATGGTGCCGGATGCACCTCCAGCCCCGAGTCTGGTGGCCGTTCAGCAGCCCAACCAACCTGCCCACGTGGCCACTGCTTATTCCTGGGTTCCAGGACTGCAGCGGTGGCTCTGGCACTGTGGGGATGCAGTTCACTGGAAAGTGCTAGCTGAGGACCTCATAGCATAATGCAGAGCAAACAATTAGCTGATGGATCCGGCCGGACCATATTTTCATTTTTCTAACAGCAGTTTTGGCACCAGATGGAGAATGTCAAATGATAACGCTCTAAAATAGCCAAGCGGACGCCATACTGTGGGACCAGTAGCTATCAGAGGCCTCTCGGGGAGGAATCATGTCAGATACAGAGTTCTGTTTTATAACCACAGTTATGAGACATCCTTGGAATTACATATTTTTCTCTTTTAACTTATTTTTAATTATTACTTGATCATTGTTAAATAATTTATGTTTTATTATTATATGCTTATAACACATAATTATCATTTCCACCATGAGGAATTTGTAAGTACATACTATATTTCTTAATTCATTTTTTCTCATTCCTTTCACCTCTCTTCAACCCTTCTTCCCTCCTCATTTAAAAAGCTGTTTTCATTTCTCCTTTTCTCTCTCCCCCTCCTCTCCCCCTCTCTTCTGTCCCTCTCTCATATAAGGCACAGTCCCATAGAAATCACCTAGGAAGCCCCAAGAGTCTTCTAGAACATGAAGGAACAAGCATGAAGACAGCGTTGTCCACAATGTGCAGGAGGTAAGTGCCCCAGGGACCATGGGTGGCATTGTGTCCAAGACATTGAGTCTGCTAAGGCACAGGTGGGGGAAGCCAGTGGTCCTGACCCAAGAATCCAACAAGCAGAGTCTAAGAAGTCAGCAGGGGAAATGGGAGCAAAGTCACTGAAGAGCCAAAGTGAGCAGCAAGAGACACAGGGTGGTGTATTAGTTACCTTTCTCATCACTGTGACAAAATACCTGGCACCCGAGGTTAGAGAGGAAGGGTTTATTTTGGCTCATAGTCTGTAAAGGTTTCAGCTCATAGTCACTGGCTCCCAGGCAGGGTGCCATGGCACAGGGGCCTTGCAGAAGGACAGCAGCAGCTTCAGCACTCAGTGGTAAGGAACATGCAACCAAAGCAGCTTCTTCCTGCCCTTTTATGTTCTGTCTAGGCTGCCTGGCTGGGTTGGGTGTCAGACCAATCAATGGGCTGAGTACTCACACACCCTTAATTCCATGGCCTTAATCCCAGGATTGCATCATGAATCGATCACTCTTTAGATCCAGTCACCTCTGGAAAAGTCCCATCTATGACTGTATGAGGCTTAGAGAGATATCTAAACACAAGCCATAACACTCTGCCCCAGGCCCCCCAAAGGCTCATGCATATACCTTTATGCAAAAGCCACTTTGTCCATCTACAGGACTTGCCCAAATCCTAACAGTTTCAGTAGTGTGGAAAAGTCCGAGTCCAAAGTCTCCTCTGAGATTTAAGGTGAAATGTTATGTGTGAGCCCTTGTTCAAATAAAAAGAAAGTTAAACACTTCCAAAATTCAATGGCACAAGACATTTGCATTCCAAAATGTACAAAGAAGGGAATAGAAAGAAATGGGAACAAAGCAAGTTCAAAATCCAGCAGTGCAGACATTAAGTCCCATAGCTCCATGTGCAGGATCCAAGGAAACCTGTAGCAAGATGTAGACTCCAAGGGCTTTGAATGGCTCCATCTCTATGGCATTGCCTGTGCTCAAAGCTCCTGTAGCTTCTCTCCTGGGCCTGCTCTACACCCTCCTTGCAGTTTTTCTGATCCACATTCCTAACTTAGCCAAATACCAAGGAAGAGCTTCCATAGGTTGCTGCCATTCTGAAATGTGGTGCTCTAGGACTCTCTTCTCAAAGCAGAATTTGGTTCAAAGGCACTGGACCTCTACAGCCAAGAGAGAAGGAAGATTGGCTTCTCCTCCAGCTGAAGGCTGGCTTTGGTCTAATCTATGTGATGCTGATTTTAGGTGCTTGCAGGATACAAGAGTTGTGGGGTCAGGAAGGCTTCCACCCAGATTTCGGAAGAAGGCTTGGGAGGCCAGGAAGTGTGCTAGTGATAGGACAGCATGTGAAGTTGTGAGTGTGGGGTGGAAAGTGCTGTGGAGATCCTCTAAGTTTGGCTGAAAAAGACTGGAAATCTACCAGTTCCTGTGATGTCCTCAAGCTATCTTTTCTGTCATAGTCTTCTGAAATACTTGAGTTTTTCTTGCTAGTCATTCCAGTGACTGATTTCTCCTTGCAACTTTATGGCAACTTCCTTGGCCAAAGTCACAATGCTTTGAATCATTCTGCTGGTCTCTTTGATCTTGATTCTCAACTTAAATCTAGCTAATAGCCCCTAATAGTAACCATGTCACTGCCTCAACATTTGACTGAAAATTTCTTCTGCAAGTTGAATTATTCCACTACCCTTAATCTCAGACTCAGGTGAAGTCTCTGAACACTAGTAAAGCACAGACAAACTTTCTGACAAGCCATAACACATTGTCTGGAGTCCAACAGCCAGTGCAGCCCTTCTTCCTAGTGGAAACCTCGCAAGCCTGGTCTTTACTGGCTTCATTTCTGTCAGCAGTCTGGTCTTCAGAGTTCTGACCAGAATCTCCCATTTGGTATAGCCTAAGGAGTTCTAGCCATCCTTTTTCAGCTGGAAGCATTTCCAAACCTTTGCTAACTCTTCCCACCAGCCAGCACCAAGGACTCCTAAACCACATGGTTAGGTGCAGTCAGGGCAATGACCCCACTTCTCTGCTACCAAACTCTGTCTTAGGTAGTTTAGTTTAATCTCATTGGTGAGATGAAATATCTGATACCTCAATTTAAGGGAGGAAAGATTTAGCTCACGGTTTCTGTATGAACTCACTCCATGTATAGTTGGCTCACTCCAAGACAGGTAGCATGGCTACGTGGGGCATTGTGGAGCAGAAGCAGTTCATGATGGGCAGAAGACAAAAGTGAGAAGAAACCAAGCAGCAAATCCAAGTGACCTTAGCAGTCCCTTCCTTCCCCTTTTACATTCTACCTAGGCTACAAGCTTAGCGTGGGTGCTCAATCAACCAGCGGGCTAACACGCTCTTAATCTCAGTGTCCTAGCACTGGACCATGAATCAGCCACACACTCTAGATCTCGCTACCTCTGAAAAAGCTCCACCTATCATCACATGAGGCTTTGGGGGGACCTCTAGACACAAACCATAACAGCAAATACTCAACATCCTGACACCCAGACCTGACCTGAATTCCTGTGCTGTGGTTTGGCCCTAGCTGCCGATGTGCTCTCCAGCTCTGCAGCTAGCCCCCCTGGGAACACTCATGGCCCTCCCTTCTGCTCTTCTTTCACATGCTGTCCTGCATCACTCACACCTTGCACAACCTGTTTTCCACGGGCACCTGGTGTCAGCCTATTAACTCATGAGTTGTGCTGGGACTTGCCACAGGGCAGCACCACCACAGCTGCTCCTTGGATCTTCTATGACAGGCAGAGCCACCAGGTTCCCTGTCATTTTTCCTCACTTCCCATGTCACAACACTGTCTTGATTGCAGGTCCTCCGGCATTGGCAGGTACACCTCTCTTTCTAATCTTTGTTGAGGCCGTTCCCTGCACAAGACACACCCCCCGCCCCAGGTCACTTCATATGATCTCCTTCACCTCCCTCACAGCCTGCTTTCTGAGTCAGGCCCTTTGCAGGTCTCCAGCATCCAAGCACAGCTCCAGCCCAGGTCTCCACAGCAGCCTCCACTTTGAACATATGATAAACCATAGACTTCTCTACCATGCTGTTGTGCCTGTAGGAGTTCTCCACGTTTAGAAGCTCAGAGATCATAAGTTGTCATGTTTTCTCCATGGATGTATCCTACAACTTTTAAAAGAAAAATACTATGAAGAAAGCCTCCAAATTAACAGCAAAATGAAAGAATGAGTGAATAACTGGAAAGATGCCTCTGGTTTTCTCTTAGACCTAACTGGACGTTAATGGGCTCTGTTGCCTGAGGGACTGAAGGTAAAGCACAGGAGGCTTTGACGTGGATGCCAGGGTGTGCGGAAGGTATGCAGGCATGAAGAGAAAGCATCTAGAATTTCTTGCCTTCTAGCAACTCTGAGACTCAAGGTGGGGACTGTTGGAGCTGGAGAAAAGACTTCCTCCCACTGCACTGTGTCCTCTGCTTCCTCCCGCAGCACTGTCTCCTCTGGTTTGAGGATGGCAGGAGAGTAGGTGGCCTCACAAAGTGCTGTGGGCATTGGTAAGGCAGAGCATGGTGGACATGTTGAAGCCCTGGTAATGCGTGTGACTGGAGACGGAAAAATATCGCAGAGAAACACTGCAGAGTCCCAGCGCTATAGACTGCCATCCAAATTCTCATTAAGAGCAGGGTACTTGGGTGCATATGGTATCACCTCTATTTAGTAAATTATTCAAATTATAATAAAATTGGAAGAAAAACCCTACAATGATGAAGAGGACTGTACAGAAAACAACTTTTAATATATTGTTTCATTTATCCTGAAAAATCAGCACATCCACCTCACCATAACTGTCATCTGTTCGCTAGTCTGCTCTGGCAGCTGTAGAAAATAACACACACTGGGTTCAGGGTCAACCCCTCGACAGCTCCTGAGGCTGTGAGCGCAAGACCAAGGCCCTGGTGGATTCGGTGTCCAGGGCTGCCTCATTCGAGGATGCATCGCTCAGATGCATCTGCACACAGTGGAAAGTTTGGGGCTCCCCAGGGTCATTAGTACTGGGGCAATAAAGGGTTTCACTTACTATTTACTCACTTTAAACATCCCCACCTGCTAATTCCACCTCCTGGTGATGATTTTGTTTCCACATGAGTTGGGAGCACTGACATGTGGCTGTAGCACCCACAGAATTACTGAAAATGCACCCCCATGGTATATCAAGAGTAACACGAAAACCACAGATTTAAGCATATAACCCCTTATCTTATTCACTGGTGTCAAACCAATTGGGACAGTTTTTAATATATTGATGTATCTAGCCCATATTGTAAAGGAAAACTACTTCATGCAGAGCTACGGATTTCATCTGAATGAAGTATCTACGTATTCTGAAACTTACAGGGCTGCATAAAACAGCACGCATGCTCGTACTGTGCTGAGTGAGGACGGTGCAGTCTGGACTTAGCTGGTTTGGTTTCCTACAGAGTACCACCATTTTCACATTTCTTCCTGGAAAATACTTACATTTTATCCCAATATAATTAGAGTCCATTGGGCAGAGACATTACATAGGTTGGCTTTCATTAGAGTTTCTGCATAATATCAGTCACTTTTCTAGGTAGTAATTAGATGCATTAAGGAAGAATGGCTCCCTGGAGGCTTATTCTAGAGATTTTTCTTTCCAATTCGTGTCAAAGGTCACTCAGGGTGGGGAATCATGGCTGTCACTAAGGGAGACAGTGAATAAAAGCTTCTGAAGTGAGCCAATGGTCATGGGCCTAAGTATCTGGGCTCCTGACTGTTGACACAGAATATGAATAGAGTAGAATCGTGCGTGTGTGCATTATCGGTATTGAAGGAAAAGAAAATAAACATATTATTTCATTAAAATACATACAATAATACAATTTGAATGGAAATTAGATACAGGATCGTCAGCATAATTTCGGTACAAAGATGGAGATTTGCAAAAGATGGTCTGTTTAAAAAAATTTTTTTTGAGACAAGTTCTTACTAAATCATTAGCTAGGCTGGCTCCTTTGTGATCCTCCTGCCTCAGCTTCCTAGCATGCTGAGATTACAGACTTGCACTCTTCTTAAAAGTGCATGGCTTTGAGGGTTCTGTTTTCATTTAGTTATCCTAATCATTCTGAGTCATGGGTCCCTTTTGCATATGGGGTGTGTGTGATGCGGGGATCAAGTCCAGGGCTTCGTGCCCAACACACTAGAAGATCTTTTAAGTTCAAATAATAAATGTCAGAAGCATTGTGATGTATGTTCTGCTTTATAATCTTCAAGTGAAAGACTATTTAAATAAATCTCAAAGCATCTTAAATGCTACCATTCAGTTTTCTTTTTAGAAACATTTATATCCAACTATCTCTTGAATTCATTCTGTTCAGCTGACAGGTTTGAATCAATTTTCTTCAAACTGAGTTTGATTAAAGAATGAGTCCCAGTTTTCTTAAGTCTTTTGAAAATTCAATCCTTTATTCTCGTATCCACCTGATAGAAAAATAATATTTGGAAAAATAATTTAAAGTAATGATCTAAAAATAATATTTCCAGATATAACAAAAAACAGCATACTCCAATGAATTGAAGTATCAACTAAAATATATTGCTAGCACAAATACATTTCAAATATTGCATGGGCACACTCATATTAAAATATGTAGCTGTTCTAAAGTTCACATTTAACATAGTTTTCTGAGAACTCCAAATAAAACATTCATGATTACTCTTCTTTATATAATAGTAGAAATAAACAGGTACCAGTATATTACTCACTTCTTTAAAAATACAGATCAGCAATTTTTCACTGTGTGGTACCTAATTTCCAATGTGAATTTCAAACTTTGGCTGACATTGTTTTCAAGATAAATAATAAAATATTGCACACTGCAACAGCTCGGGCTGGGGCAGAGGGGCGGGCACGTGCTCTCAGTGCGCATGTGCAGAATCTATCGCAGATGGTTTCCTGTGCAGGGTTCAAACTGACCCTTCCTCTCGCGAGGGACAGGGACGTCCTTAACCTGCCCTTATAGAACAGCTGTCTCTGGAGGTGATTGTGGGGACTGATTTTTATGTCAGTTTAGCTGGGCCACCAATACCCCAATATATATGGTTAAAAAGCTACCGTGCGTGTTTCTTAAGGGGTGTTTTCAGGTAAGTTAGTTTCTTTGTTTGCGTGTTGCTTTAAGATTGCAACCTTTTCATTCTTTTGTCTTGGTTGCGCAGATTGATCAGTTTCATTTTGATAGCTTTAGCTGTGCTCAGAGCATATTTCGATCTTCTCACCCTCATTACCCGCCTTGCCCGGCCTCGCCTACCTTCACAGTGTGGGGTTTCGGTGTGCGCTTTGCTGAGGCACAGTCTGGGGAAGGTGGATCCGCCTAGCAGTGTGCACAGGCTGTGAGGCCCTCCTCCACTGTGTGAGAGTGACCCCCTGCCTCCGGCCTAATCCTCTTCAGCTGGGACATGGCTTTGCCTATCCTTGAACCCGTACAGACAGCTCTGCTCCCCCAGTCAGCAGTTTGCCAAATGCAGCTCTCGGGACCTGCCAGCTCTCACTACCACATGGGCCACTGCCTTACGGCAAAGCTTTTCCTACTTTGTGGAATAGACATGTTTAAGGACCAGAAGAAAGTCATCCCCAAGTGATTCAGGGTGGGTTCTGCATCTAGGCTAACATGAAACTTCCCTAACATGAAAGTGTCCCCAGATGAGAAAGGCCAGAAGCCACAGTCAGTGGATTCAGGTTGCCTGCTTTCCTTCAGTTCCCCTGAGTCAAGAGAAAATTCTGGGAAAAAAAGTTCAGCTTTCTAAGGTCAGGTGCTCCCATCCTCAAGCTGCAAGAGGATTGCTCAGACCTGAAGGAGGTCTGCATTCCTGCACTGGGAAATGGTACGTAGCAGGTGTGTGTGCACACAGAGAGCGCTGATCTCCCTGGGGTCAGCAGGGCAGGCACGTGGCTCTCTACTCCCCACTCTCAAGGACAGCGCCAAGGACCACAGAGGTAAAACTGCACCCTCAGTGAGCCACGGAAGGTCTGAATGCTCTGCAAACACGACACGCTTGACAACCTTTCTCTCAGCTTACTCTGTTTGCAAATGTTGGGTGTTTTGTCTGTCTTCGGCAACAGAGTGTCAGCCATTCTGTTTGGTTCAGTGTTGCTTAACTGGTTTATAACACAGTATTCCCAAAGAATTGATTAAAAGGGTCTCACAATCTAAAATCATCCTTCCCTTTGTATGAACATACAGCATCATTGCAGATGTTAACCTTCAAAGTTCCTCCATTGGCCTAAAAGCTGCCTGAGTGACTAGTGGTGCATCTCTGAGTGTGTCTCGGAGGGTCGTGGGGAAATGACTCTGGGATCTGCATTCTCCCCCGCCCCAATGCCTCTTCTCTGCAGAGAACTTTGTTCCTGCTGTTTCCTGAAGTCCAGGAAGTAAACAGCTTTGCTGTGCCCCGCCCTCTGCCAGGATGCTTCTGTTTTCTGGTCAGCCAGCCATTGACTGGAACCTGTGAAGTCATAAGCCACATAAACCGTTTTCTGTGTCCTTTCAGTGGAAAACTGACCCATACAGTAGTAGAAGATCAATTTTCACTAAGCTCTAACTTGGAAATGTTCTTAAGTTTTCAAAGTGAAAAGCTGTAAGATAACAGAAAAACGACTGGATACGATAGCACAGTCTTATAAGATGTCCTGGGTCACGTTACGCTCCCTCCCCTCAGTTATCATCATGTTCTTAAAAAGCCCCAGGAGTATGTGTCTAGACCCAAGTTAAGGATGCTGGAGATGCAGTTCAAAGTAAAAGATGCTCAGGGCACTGCCGATGCCAACATCCTTCAAACCACAACCCAGGCAAGCCCACCTTGACCTCCAGGGCTACTCTGCCTTTCTAAGCGGCCAGAGTTTGGATGCATCCAGGTGTAGACACAGGTTTCCTGGGTGAGCCGAGGCACCACATACTGGATGTTCTTCTGCGGACAGCTGGAAGTCCTCCCTGGGCTGTGGCATCTACATATGCTGAACCCACAGACTCCAGTGATTATTTTAACCGGGCTCGATTTGTCTTTGAAAGAGACATTTTAAAAAGCAAAAGAGCTTAAACAAACATGAAAGTAATCTAATTCAACCATAAACATGAAAGCTAATAAGATTACAATGAATTGATCTAAATATTACTTAAAATAATTAGAAATGATTTTTGATGGCATGCTGTTTCAGTCAGGACACTTTTATGTCACATCAGGAAGCAAACAGATAATTGCTTTCGAGAATATTTTTTTGTTGTTTATGACCTTCAAAAGAAGTGTCAGTGTGGGCCGAGCTGTCAATCAGGGCTTCTCCAAATGAGAAGGCATATTTCACAGCTCTGCGCTTCCTCCGGGCTTTCTCTGCATTCCAAATGGTTGTGCTGTGGTGGTTCTGCTTTAACTCAGCACTTTCTCCTCACACAGTTCCACTCGGTTTCAGAGCCTGCATGTGCTGTTTTCACTACGTTCCATCCTGTGGCAAAAGCACACATGGAGAGAACACGCTGTTGGGGTTGAAGGTTGTGGGTTGTTCCTCTACATAGACAAAAAGATCCCAAGACTTTGTAATGTGTCTCCTTGGGTGTCTCCTCTGCACCTGAAATAAAACTATGGTTACGGTCATGGAGGAATCAGCATTTCCTTCCTTTCTTACCCTTTTTCTTCCTTCTATTGGTGAGAGTATTCCAACTCTTACCTTGAGCTTGGAGATCATCACTACCAAAATATTCTTTCTGAGTCAAGAATGTTTCTGGGCTGAGTACTTTGAGCTGAATGTTGAGTGCTTGGTGTCATTGCTTGCCCTGAGAAGCCTCCCAGAGCAGAGCAGAGCAGAAAACAGCACTGCCCTCTGTGCTGCTCAGCCTCTAGGTGAACATGGGGCTGAAACACACTGCATGGACTATCATGCCACCCTCCCAGGGGCACAGAGAGCTTTCACATCTGTAATTGTTATGCACACACTCAAAACACAGTTATTTAGAACGTGCAGGATTCATCTGGATGGGATAAAACATTCACTGTATAAATGTGGCAGCTAATTAATCTATTTTTCTAATGTGTGAGCAAAGTAAACAGAGCATGTAAAGGAAACATTGCATTGAAAAGTTAATAGGACAAACAAACTTAGGGGTTATTCTCATCAATAACAAGAAAGCGTATTGTGAGAAACCTGTGAAGCAGACATTCCGTTTTCTCACTGCAGTGCGCTCGTCACAGTGGAACACTGATGGGAGCACCATGGACAGAACGTGCTAAGCTCCTTGTTATGGTTTATGTTTGGTCCCACCCCAAGCCTCATGCAATCACAGAAGTGGCTGAATCTAGTGTTCTGATTGGTTCATTATCTAGTGCTGGGATTGGCAGTGTGAGTGCTGCACCTGACTAGGGGCAGACCAAGCATGCAGTGAAATGGCTGTGTTTGTCCTTGCTGCTTGCAGTGACCATGAAACGCTGCCTCACTTGCCTTCCTGCCTTAGAGTCAGTTGAGCATAGACTGATGCCTCCAAACTGTAAGAAATAAAACTTCCCTTCCTTCATATTGGGCATCGAATATTTTGTCTCAACAACAGGAGAAAAGTAACTGAGATACTCCTTATGTTTTCATGAAAACGCTTGTTGATTAGAGGCACGTAGATGCTGAGGCCCTATTTTGAAGGGTTAAGTCATTGAAAGCTGCTTGAAAACCATGAAGTACCTCTCAGAGATACTTGCAAATCATGCTGTTTCCCAAAGTTCCTGAAGGTTATGCCTCTATGAAACTGGAAGCAGTGAGATTTCCAGCGGTTGAAGTGGTTTGGTTTTACTGTCTTAAAAAAAAAAAAAAAAAAAAAAAAAAAAAAAAAAAAAAAAAAACAGTAATAAGAACTGTGGGAGTAATAAAACCCAAAATGTGTAATTGTCATTGTACAAAAGAGAGGAAAAGAAAATGCTCTAAAGGATATAACTGCATATATATTTAAGTGTATAAGATAGATAACCATATTACTGAGTTTTGTTGGATCATTGAACAAAACTATTTGTAGTCTCACTGTTTGAAAGTCCACTTTATATGCTTTAATTTTGTAACTTGAACAACTATTTCTAAGATAACAACATGAAATCCATTACCTAGTGATTCCCTACTGTTTATTCTTTCTGAAATTCTTTATAACTTGTACCCTTTTTCTGTTTTTTTTTCTTTTTCTCCTTAAATAAAATTTAGAAAAAAGAAATTTAAATAAGTAATATGTTACTGTCAAGACCATGTAAATTATGATAGTATAAAATGCTTTAGTGATAATGACCAGTTAAAATGTATTCTGAGGATGAAGAATTTTTAAAAGAATTGCCTACAAGTTTTTACTGATAATTTTAGCTGTCCTTTATAATTTCTTTTATTGCTTAGCTTGGATATCTCAGGTTATAATGCTCATATGGACACAGAGCACAGCAAACCATGTTACTATTTCTCTCCCAAGCTTGGGAAGACTGAGGATCCTTCCTGCAGGACTGGTGTTTATCTGCACCGTGATCTGGCTGCTGGTTCCCCGGAGGACAGAGTTGGAGCAGGACTACGCCTGGAACTCACAAAGAACTAGGCCACAGCAGCAAGGCCAGGAAGCACTTTAAACTCTTTCTTGAAATTCTGCTTTGTAATTCCTTCCTTTCCTGTGGTTTCTCTTTTCCATCGCCCACTCTATCTATCTGGGACCATGGAGCCAATGGACAGACCCTGAACCAACACCATCGGCCAGGTCTCTGCAGTCTCACTCTCTTGGGAACCTATTCAAATGAGCCCTGTGCTTTTTGTTCTGTGCTGTTCAGTTGCGCTGCATGCTGGACCCTGCCCAGAGCTTGGTTTACTTTCCTGCTATATGAGTATCAAGCGAAGGTTTCTCTAAGTTCAGCCAGCTGTGCGCTACATTTTCTCAAGCATATCCACCAGCTTGGTATTCTTCTGCTTCCCAAATCACATAAACTCAGATTTCCTTACCATGTAGCTCAATGTGATCAAACTGAAAACTAGAAATCAGGGAGAACTCTCACTGACTGGTTTCTGGAGCACGGGTACACTGCTCTAGGCTTGTGTTTTTAAACCCAACTTGGCCAAAGTGGTTTTGAAGGATTACGGTCTTCAAATTCCCCAATGTGCTGGGCAATTGGAAGACAGGGATCTGAGTGTTCAGAAGACAGCAGAAGCCTGGAGGAAGCATGGCCCCATGCAGCAGGTGACTCCAACCCGAACCACAGCCAGGAACCCGGACGTCCTGGCTCAGCTTGGAGGACTGAAGGGTCTGCCAGCAACAGGACACAACTTCATACCACATGAAAAATAACTAAGTTACAGAGTCCCTCTCCAGATGTCTCGTGTGTCAGTGTTCAGAGGATGAAATACGATTCATGACAACAGTTTATCAAGACTTCTAGGTAATAGTTGACAAATTAATCAATGCGAGTGTCACTGGGTACTGCTTTCAATATTAAACAGCGATGAACAGAACTTTGACATTTACTTTTGAGGCGCTGCAGACCAAAGGCAATTATAACCCAGTGGTGGCATTAAAATGTTCCTGCAGCAGTAAGCAGGAGGAAGAGGAGAAGAGCGTGAGCCGCAGTGGAAATGGGTCCCCGCCCGAGAAGTGGTGAAACGGAGGAAAACACACGGAGACAGAACCGTGACGTGCGGTAATTGGAGCTGTCATATTTCATCCCCCGCAATTAAAGGTTAAACTGATTTTCTCTGACTGTATTATTTAATTACAAAAGTAAATATGATTGAACGTAAAACGGATGCGATGTCAACAGAGCCCTGAATGCCACCAAACGCTATTTTGAAGATTGCTCTTGTCATTTCTAGCAATCAGGAAGCAGCCCTGTCACCACACTCATGGAAAATAATCAAGTAATTGTGGTAATTGCTTATTTATACTATTTATTCTCCCACGCTTTGAGGGTAAACATAAAGGAAAGACTTTTAAATTTCATCTAAAAATGCATACCCCCCACCTGTCAGAGTAGAGGGGGAAATCCAGAGAAAGGTAAATTAGTGATGAGTCTGGTCATTGGCCTGCAGGTGAGAAGGACCCAGCCTGGAAAATGGCAGGCAGAAATTGACTGCACAAGTAATCTACAGGTAGCTCCACCCTAGGGTCGAGGCTCTGCCTCCACAGATGGCAGAAGCACCTACAACTGCGGGAACCACAGTTTCCATTATGTACTAGGTGAGATCAGGCAGCATAATCACCAGAGGCTGCAATGGTGTTTTATTCCTAGAAAAAGAAGCAATCTGTTTCCGGAACCAAAAGTCTACATTCAGTGGTTAATCCCACTCTCAGCCCTGGTGCTAGGAACCGGAGTGTCAGCGCCTGAGGCACCACATCTTCTGCAAGCAGTGTCCCCAGCAGTGTGGACAGCTGGAGGAGCTCAGCTATGCTGAATCTACACTTGACCCTTGTTTAGAGTCCAGGCACTGCTGCCTGGGGCTGGGAAGTATCTAAAAAGCAAGGGAGCTTGATGGTCTCCAGCGACCCCACCTGCAGCTGTTGGCCTGAGCGGCCAGAACACCTTACTACAGGGCGCGAAACTCAAAGAAGAGAAATGTGTTTTCCCGCAGTTCCAGAGCTAGAATTCCAAGATCAGCATGCTGGTATGATCTGTTTCTGATCGTAGCTCCTTCCCTGGAAGGGCCTTCTTGGTGGCCCTTCCTATAAAGACAATAGTTTGTTGGACCAGGACTCCAACTTTCCAACCTCACTTAAATATGCCTGCTCCAAATACAATCAGGCTGAGGACTGGGACTTCAACATATGGGTGAAGAACACAAGAATTTACACTGTAGCATTCTGCTTCTGTACAGCGAGCAAAATACATTGTGTATCCTTTAGACACGCACAATATACTCATTTCATCCCAAAGCCTGCAGGTCTTAATCCAGCATCAACTCTGAAGGCCAGAACGCAAAGATCTCTGTGCACAGGAGGCGCAGGCCTTCCAAGGCTGTGTGTCTGTGCTTCTTATTATACATTCCCAAGTCAAGAGAGAGGAGGGATCAGAAGGGAGGAAGAGTCATGGCTTCTAAGAAAGTTCACCTTGGTAAGGCAAATCCCATAGATGTTAAACTCGAGAACATTCCTCTGGGAACTGATGCTTTGTCCCAGAGGATCATGGGGGGGGTGTCATATATAAGTGCTGTGGGGTCTCCTTGCTTTCAACTGTTACAGATTATGGCAGTGAAATATTTTGTGAATAATCACCAGAGTTTGATTTCTTCTTTCAGGTTCTGCAAAAGCCAATGTAGGGTTGCTGGACTCTTGTGTTATACAAAGACAGTTCACAGGTTTCCCCCAGCAGAGTGCTAGCATTACCACGTTAGGCAAAGGTGATCATAACTGCAGGACTCACCCTTACTCTAAGCAAAGCCATTCCAAAGAGGCCTAGACCTCAGTAGAACAGTCCTGCATGTGAGACTTACCTTTTGCGTGGTCTGGTCTTGGATTTTCTCTGCCACTAACTAAGTGTCAGCCTGAGATGACACAGGTGTGCTTCAGTGGAGTTGCCCTGTGATGGAGGCTGGTGGGGAGATAAATCCTCCAGTGCTGTGAAAGTGAGTGGTGGAGAAGCAGCTTTGAATGTGGACTCTGGAGAAACTGAAGCACAAAGTGCCCAAGCCAGTTGTTTGGGGGAAGTGGAGAAAGCAGGGTGGCTGTGGAGGTCAGCTGGAGCGGATTTCTCCAGACGCTCATTGTTTGAAGGTGCTAAGGTGGTATTTTCAGGACTGAAGGATAACAGTCCAAATGTTGCCAGTGTCTGTCACCAAGGTGAGGCCTCTACCTTCACCGTTTATCAGGCCTATCCAATCTGAGGCCCACAGGCTGGACACTACTGGAGAAGCTACAGAGTAGAGACAAATCATCTTGTGCTGCATATATAATATAAAGTATAATTAAATAGATAAGTAATAAAACTTTATTTGTGCAACATGCTTATTACACCACAGGCTTGTCTGCCCTGTGGGATACAACTTGGCCCTGCCTGAAGTGTCCCTCAATGGATACCTCTGCTGCACAAACTCATCTTCTCAGTGCAGGTGGTGAGTGCACTGCCAGGTGGCCAGAGGCTCCCGAGGGTCCCAGCAAGAGCCTCTTCCCTCCTCCGAGCCTCTCGAGTAGGTGTCCTCGGGCAGGTCCTTGTTGTCACACACAGATCAACCCAATCTCATGCTGAAGATCTCGCTATTGCAGTCTCCACCCTGCAGCTAGGAGAATAAGACAAGAAAAGACACGCAAAGCCGAACACCTGGCAGGCAGTGGACACAGGCTCAGGAGATGCTCCCCGCTGCCACCCTTCTGGATCAGGCCCATGCCAACCTCCACCTGTGAGGAGCCAGCTTCAGAGAACCTGAACAAATGGCCCCCTTTGGAAGCCAGGGACCAGGGAACTATCTGGGTGCTGAACACACATGCAGGCCAGGAATATGGCTGGTCAGTCACGAATGGCCATCGAGCCCAAGTGAGAGAGAATCTCTTCAGAGAACTCCGTCACTCCAGCTGCCCTCACAATGTCAAGGTGAACAGATTGTGTGATTGACATGCAGGGCAGCAACTCAGGAGCAAGACTCAAGATGTGGGTGGGTCCGACCAACAGGCTCACAGCCCACATGGAATAAGAAGGGAAAGAGGAAGGAAATCTCCCTTTTGCCTCTTCAGAGGAGCGCTGATCTCTGCTATGGTCTCGGGATACTGGTCTGCATTTCCTTCAGGCTCCCAGCACAGATGGTTCTGTCTTCCAAAGCAAAGCCTTTGGATCTCCAACACGACTCCCACAGACTGTGCAGTGAGCTCCAGTCCGTTTGTCTCTGACTGCATCCTCTGGTTCTTCAAGACCCAAATGATGGTCTTTGGCAGTCACCTAACCCTAGTTCCACAGGAGACCACTGTCAGCCTCTCAGTAAACCCTTTACAATAATATCTATGTCTGTATCTGTGTATCTACATATCACCTACATCTGTATCTCTAGTCTATATCATCTTTATCTGTATCTATATCATCTATATCATCTGTATCTAGATCTACATCTATGTCTATATAATCATATCACCTATCTCTATGTCTATGTCTCTACTCTGTATCTGTATCATCTCTATACCATCTATCTCTATATATCTCTATATCATCTGTATCTATGTATCTATGTATCGATATTTTCTATCTCTGTATCTCTAATCTATATCTGTATCATCCATATCTATATCTACCTCTATATCTCTATCTCCATCTGTCAATCTGTTCCTCTAGTGAACCCTAACTGATACAGCAGGGTGGCCTATGGATGGCCATCAGGTCTTCCCCCTGGAGGTGGGGAACCCACCGGTGTCTTTGCCTCTTGCTCTCTGCTTGTCCTTTGCCCCTGCCAGGCAGCCCTCGGGTGCACGCAGGTGCTGAAATGACCTGCACAGCACTGGGCCGAGCTGGCCCGGGGGGAGCAGGTAATGCAGTGTGGGGAGCACGGAGGCAAAGATGTGGGACGCTTTCTTCTCAGACACTTTCTAGCAAGTTTATATCCCTGCTTGAGGAAAATCTAAGTGGGGAGCAGTCATCATTTATTTTTGATAGATTTCCTACAATATTTGTTTTTGATTTGTTTTTCATTCTTTTAAAATCTGAACATTTTTTAACGCATAAGCCTCTAATACTGGCTTCTATTTTCCAAGACAAGCAACGTAGATTACTTGCCAACCCTCTGAAGAGAGGGATTTTTCTGTCCGAAACTGCGTATTTCATATTTCAGACCCTTTTTAAACAAATCATTCATACTTCTTAGAAAGATTACTGTGCACTTAGAAATTTGCTATTCATACTCATTTGATGGCATAGAACTTCAGATACCATCCCAGCTAATGGGAAGTCTTATTTTCACATGAAGAGAATGAAGCCTCAGAGACCAAACTCCTTCTGATGCTTGCAGGGGGCAGAGAGAGGGCACGGTGAGGGGGACGTCACCCATTCTTTGCTGAGGACACTCATCCTTGCGAAGGTGGTGGGTGTCTGTGCTGCAATCTGAGTGCAGCCTTAGTCCTGTCACTGTGCTACCTCCATCTCAACCAGTCTCCTCTGCAGGTTATGACTTTTTGAGGTGAGAGAACCCCAGGTTTGGCCTGGAGCCGGTCATCGTGTGTTGCTAATGATAGCTTTCCTGTGGAAATGTGGAAAAGCAAGGTGTAAGCTAGCATAAATAGGAGCCGTCAGAAGCTGCCCCCTCGGGGTCACAGAGCGGGTCAGGAAGGCCTGAATGGGAACTGCTGCCCTGTTTTCAAGTAGAGTAGGACAGCGCTGGGATGCTGGGAGCATCTGGGCACTGCCCCTTTCCATTCCGGGCCCTTCAGTAAGGAGGCGGTCAGTGCTGACCCCGGATGTGGCCTGGTACTGCCTGGGTGTCAGCTTCTGCTTCTTCATTTTCCTCACTGAGAAAAACAGCAACCTGTTCCCCTCTTCGGGGAAGCTTGGATCAAATAAGTAAACAGGTAGAGAAGACACCGAGAGTGTCCAGAGAATGTGGACGTTTGAAAACAAAGGCTCCCTTGTTCTGTCCCCTGTGTGGGCAGGAATACACCTCCTTCCACAGAGCTGTGATCTAAAAACAAAATCCCAAACCCAAAATAAAAAGGAAAAGGCCCCAAATCCATATAAAAGGAAGATTTCATTCTAGTTACACATTTTAGGGGATACCCTGATATGAGGGTCACAAACCTAGAGACACAGGATCAAAGATGTGCATGGAGCACCTCACAGGCACGGACACTGCACCCGGGGGCTCTGGCTGGGTCTGGCATCTGCTCACTTGCATGTGTGTCCATGTGATCTGTCTGTGACCCTGGCCAGCACACACGGCCCCCATCTTGATCACTTTTCTTCTTGCTGAGACACAATATCTGACACACTTGACTCAGAAGGACAGGTGTGTTTGGCTCAGTTTTAGAGGTTTCAGCCCATTTTCTGTAGTTGACTGGCCGAGGGGCTTAGCTCACAGCATGGTGGTGAAAATCAGAGAGTTCAGGAAAAAAGAGGCCGAGGACCCTGCAGCCACGTTTCTCGTGACCACTAGGCTCTCTTGGCATCAAATTTAGCTATAATCCCAACAGTGGACCCAGCCACTCAGGAGCATCACACCCTGACCCAGTCAGCTCCCCGAGTCCCACCTAGGAGCCATGAGCTTTGGGGGACTTCTAGATATGAATCAGACCATGCGGCCCCACTGAGTCTCAGCGTCCTCGCATATCAAGTGTAAACTGCGACATGAACAGCCACTTGTCAAGCCTCAAAGCTGTAATTTGTGAAAGAAAGCAATCTAGCGTGAGGCCCATGGCGAGCTGTCCAGTGAGGGAGAAAGAAGCATGAATCCGTGCAGTCCGGATTCCTTCAGATGTCAGCATGAGTGTGTCCATGCACGTGGTCCCTTTACCTCCAACACGTGCCTATGCCTCCCTGTCCATGCGTACAGAGCCTAGCACCGGTTGACCCAATGCACTTCTAGGTAAAACTCTGCACCTGCGCCTCCCTGCAAGAGCGGCCTAGCCGGAGCCCCCTCCCTGGGTGTCAGCAGTGGACACTCACTGTCTCTCCTAGTGGCCTCTTATTTACTATCCACCTTTCCATAGAACGATTTTACGTACAATTAAAATACATAAAATCCAGGAGCTGCTTCTGGGTTTGCTTTGCAAAGTGCTGTTTGGCAAATGTGCCTGAGGCTGGCAGTCTCTGTCCTGACTGTGACAGCACTGCCATTGCACATTCCCAGCCAACTTGACCTCTCCAGTGGGCTACGAGGTACCATCCGGGTGGAAGGGCGTTTCCGTGCCCCCAAGTTCATGTCGAACTGATACCTCAAGGTATGAGCTTATCTGAAACAGGATCTTTAGAGCAGCAGCTGAATTAAGAGGAGGCCAACCTGGGTTAGAGCAGCCTCTGTGACTGCTGGCCGCTAAGAGATGGGACTAAGAGTGGTGGCCCCCGTAGGGCAGCTTGGAGCTGGAGAGGCACAGCTACAAACCAGGGGTTCCCGGGGCCAAAAGGACCTGGAATAGGCAGGAGGACTTTGCTCTGGGAACTGTGGATGCAGCACAGCCCAGCTGATGCTTTGATTCCATACTGTCATCCTCCTGGACTAGCTTGGAGTTAAGTTTCCATCATTTCAAATCACCTCTTTGTGGCACTTCGGTATCCCAGCCACAGGGAACTAAGAGCATCCCTGGTCAGTTCCGCTCCCAGAGTCCTCCACTCAGTAATCCTCCAGCAGGGACACGCATAGTGATGGCTTGCTCCGGGGTCAGGGTATGGGTAGGGACCTCTCTGCTCACCCCCACCACTGGTGCTGGGATACCCACTCCTTTCTACATGTACGGAAAAGGGCAACTGGAAAAGTGGGTGCACAACATTCTGCCAGGAAACCCATAAACCCTCCTGATGATAACAAGAACTCCCATGAAAAACATTTTCACGTAAGACCGAGACCAAATAGAAGGCATTTCAATGATTTCTGCAAGCACTTTAGTGAGCGTTTAATTTCACTGTTCTTGCCACCTCTGACATCTATTTCACGTGCATTTGAATTCAAAGTGTTTATAAAGTGATAAATGTGCCTTCTAATAGCAAAGACATGAGAAACGTCTGCTTAAAGCACCGTTGCAGGCTAGTCTGGGATTTCTCGCTGGGGTGCAAGATGAACGCCATAGTGCTGACTCTCACCAGGGCAGCCTCATAAAACCCGGTGGTCACTCCATGGTTTCTGGACTGGGAACTAGCTGGGGTCCAACCCTTCCCTAGCACGTTGTCTTGAAGCCAGTGGGGACCCCGACCGGCCACATGAGGACCGGACAGCTGCACGGTGGCCGCTGGGTCCCTGCTGGGTATCTGCCCCTCCAACAGTGCTCCTTCCTGGTCTCTCCAAGCCTTGTGTCTCTGTGCTCCTCCTTCCCAGCTTAGGGCAGGGTTGTCATACAGAGTGGCCTGGGCAGGGCAGGTGCAAGGGTCACCAGTCCATCTGGATGGCCTCTCAGGACCACGGGAGTCCCCGAACTAATAGCAGGTCAGTGTCCCTTGTGGCTGGGCAGCTCTGCTTCAGAAAGGATGTCTGCACCTTTTCCTGACATTACAGTGGCTAAGAGAGCACGAAAGCAAAGTCAGCAGAACCAGCCATTCTCAACGCAGCCAGCTGCCCTGGCCCTGGACCACCGTCCTCCCACCCACCCACAGCAAGCAGGCGCTTTATCAAATGCGAGGAGAGGCCCTGACTCTCCTCTTCCGTGCTCCTATCTAACCTAAATGCCTCCCTGCTGGTCTGGTGTTTTTCTGCACATGGTGACGCACTCTAAGGTTTTTTTCCATGGAAATACTGAAGTGTGTTCTCTCCTCTGCTCAGAGACAGTCAAGTGCTTTTTCTACAAAGAACTTCGCAGTCCTCTTGCGCCCGGCCTGGGGGGGACACCTTTGCACATGTCTTATTGTGTGTCCCTCAGTTTCCACCTCTCGCTTCACTTGGGCGCCCCAATACCTCAGCTCGGAGGGCCACTGATGGAAGCCCAGCAGTTGCCACAGAGCTTCGATATGCTGGACAGCAGGTGATGGCAGGATCTGATGGATGGCAGGTGAAACCCAGCCCAGGGAGCAGGGAGATGGCATCTCATCCTGGCACCAGACCAGGCATGATGCACCCTTACACACTGTCCGTTTTGGGGATGTCCACTTACTACTGTCACACCACGGTGGGCTGCAGGTATCTAAAAGCACAAAAACTAAAACTGCAAATAAAGAGAAGATGGGTGCTGGCCCAGGGGAGCAGTCTCTGTATTTAGAGCAGACGGCTGTGTGTACCCCCAGCACTGCTCTAGAGTGTTCCGGGCGTCTGTCTCTGGGTGTTACACTGCAATGAACGCTGGTTTCTTGGTTTCTTTCTTTCTTTCTTTTTCTTTCTTTCTTTCTTTCTTTCTTTCTTTCTTTCTTTCTTTCTTTCTTTCCTTCCTTCCTTCCTTCCTTCCTTCCTTCCTTTCTTTCTTTCTTTCTTTCTTTCTTTCTTTCTTTCTTTCTTTCTTTCTTTCTTTCTTTCTTTCTTCCTTGCATTCACTAGTCCATGTCTGCAGCACCCTGTGTTTCCATTCCTGCGTGGAGTCGGTGCCTTACATCACACGTCTTCATCCCTTTCCCCCCTCTCGCTCCCTCCTTCACCTTTTGATCCCTCCCACTTAAGGAAATTCTGTGTCCCTGCTCCCTAATGCCTTTCAATTTACTCTCTCCTCCTATCAGATAAAGCATGCCATACTTAAACTGGTGTGCTGGTTGGCTTTTTGTAACACTGTGGTCTTAGAGTTCACCCGTTTTCCTACAAATGGCTCCAGGATACCTTTCTTCACAACAAAGGGGTGCCCACTGTGTGTAATTACTACACTTCGTTTACCCACTAACCCATGATGGACAAATAGGCCGTGCCCAGGATGGCAGAACTCTTTCTGCTCTTTGATGATGGTCTTCCCACTCCCTACCAACAGCTGATGCCTCTCAAAGAAGCAGTGTGTCCTTCTCAACTATGAGCAAAACCCAGTCCCGAGCCATTCTTAGTGAAAGAGTATGGGAAACTGAGGCAGGCAGCTGGCAAGATTGGCAGTTGGACTAACAGAGAGAAGCAGGCATCGGACACACTCAGCAGGTGGTAACAACTCCTAGAGAAACTGCTAGAGAAAAAGGCTGGTGCAGATTCAGCAATGAAGACCAAAATGTGTGTCAGAAAAACTGGCAACAAACGGCACAACGGGTGACCCTAAAACTGTTGCTGCTAGTTTCTTGATTTGTTCATTTTTCTCAGATGCTGTGGTGGGGGAAGCGCATCGAGAAGCAGAAGAGCTGAACACTGTCGAGAGCCTCACAAGCGCCTCGCAGCCCACAGAGGCCGGCAGGGGCGGAGAGCCATACGCTGACCCTCTGCAGGCAGCCTGGCCTCCTTGCCCAGGTCTCTGGTCCCTGCCCTAGACAGCGGGAGGACGTGTGGGGTCTCGTGGCTTTCCTTAAAACTAGAACGCATGGCAATGGCATTTCTAGAGGGTGGCTGAACAGACCTCAGAGTCACAGCAGAACACCTGAGCTGCTTCCCCTCCGGAGAACCAGGAGAACAAAGAGCAAAGGCGACCACACCGCACTGCACATGCGACACAGAGAAGATGAGAGGTCAAAGCCGTCCTTGAAAAGTGCAGCAGGGGAGGCTGGCTGGTGGAACCTACAGAATATTAGCTCTTTGGATCTCTTCCGCTGCTGCCCACAAAATGAGGCTCCAGTGGTGTGAGGGTAGAGTTCAAGGCCCACCAGCCAGGAGCAACAGGGTAGAAGTGTGCTGGTGGCACCAAATGAGGTTAGTGGGCACGGGAGGGGAAGCCGCAGTATCCTGCAGGCCTGCACCGCAGCAGATGGACTCACGGCCAGCAGGCATGAGGCGAGACCCCGTGGAAAGAAGGAGTCCAAAGCCCCGTCCATGCTGAGGGTGCTCCTCACGTTAGCTGCAGGCTCCTGTGAATCAGTCTAAACTCTTCACAGCCCGGCGCAAACATCTGTGCAGAGCTCTGGTCAGGAAAGATAGATGAACAGGATGGACGTCAGGCTGGGGAGGAGGCAGAGGGAAAATGCATAAGTGATTTAAGTCATTACAGCGAGAGCGCCTTCTAGAATGTTTTGTAAAATCCAAGAAAAGGAAACATGAAAGGGGGCGGGAACCCGCGTAACAGGGGTCAATGATCTGAGCACACGATAGGACTTCAACACTGGGGGAAGGGAGAGGGGCAGCAGTTTCCTGTCTCCCTTTCTATATGTGGCTCATGTGGCTAAAGGCTGCAGTCAGCCGGAGTCCTCTTCACTCAGGAAATGACTGCAGATGAAACGTGGCATGGAATTCCAGGGAGAACCATCTCAGGCAGAAGACAGAGCATTTCCTCTAAGGGCAGGGCTTTCGCTTCTGCAGGTGGCAAACAGCTTAAGTTGGAGCTGAGCGTCCAGGAGTTGGAGGGTTCCTGCCGGCACATCTGTCCTGCGCTGCCTGGCCCAGGCCCGCGAAAAGCCGCATCTCGTGTTCACAGTGGTGCTCTGCTTGTCTCCCGGGCAGCCCCGCCCTGCCCTGGTTTGGTCCTAATTGGAAATCCTGACAGTTGGTTTTCCCCTAACGCTGATTCCAGGGTTTATTGAGGATTTTATCCTTGCACTGCTGGTTGTTCAGACTCTTCCCGTATGTCACCATCACAATTTTTATTCCGTGGTACAAGTTCTCCAAGAAGAATTTGTCCTTCTGCGGAGGATACGGGAGTGATTAGAAGCAAAGCCGTAAAGCCCTGGGCTTATGATAGACAGCCCTGGAGAGCAGTGGAGAGCTCTCTGGAACGCAGGCTTCCTCAGCTGCACCCCGGGCCTCACTGCAGAGCAGCAGGGTGGCCACAGAGGCCCTTGCTGATGGGAAGGAAGCACCCTGCATCCAGTACCCAGCAAGGGCATCCCGGAGAGGCTGGTCTGCCAGGGATCCAGGAGCTACAGGCCTAGGCAGTCCACCCTCCTGGCAGCAAACCGCAGCTGGACACTGAGGGTTGCGGATGGACACTGAGGGCTGTGGGTGGACACTGAGGGCTGTGGGAGGACACTGAGGGCTGTGGTGGATGCCTCAGTGCTATGCTCTCTTCCACCCAGGTCTCTGTAGGGTCCTCTGACCTTGCCTTTGCCTCCCCCTGGTTGGAGGTGGCCAGTAGTGGGAGGTGGAAGGGACAGAGCACAGGTGTCCGGCTGAGGCCTGCAGTGTCTGTGTGAGCTCCTCCTGGCCCCCGGCATCCAGTGGACATGGTTAGCAATTTCAGTACCTTAGGAGGCCGAGGCAGGAGGATTGCAACTGCTGGCTCAGACTGGACAACTTAGCAACTCAGAGAGAACCAGATTTAAAATAAAAAATTACAAATGGGTGCTGTGGGGATATAGCTTGGTGGGAAAGTCCTGGGCTTCATCCCCAGGACTGTGACAAATGAACCAACGAAAGAATAACAAGAAAAGTTGGACATGGCTGAGATGCCAACCCATCACCCGTGGACACACATTCCCAAGTGGGCCCAGGCGAGGCGAGGCTGGCTCAGCTGACCCTGGTCACATCATGGAGTGACCCAGGTGACGGCAGCCTGCGTCCACCAGTCCCCAGCACTACTGTTCTGGACAGTGCTCAGCTGCAGAGGACACAGGCTATGGGGCTACACCGACTCATTTTCTTCTGCGTGCGTTGCTTTTCTTCTCCTTCCCCAAGGCAAGCCTTCCTTCATTTGTGTATTTCCCTGTTATTGACCTAGATCTGCCTGGTGCATAGTGAAAATCTAGAAGATACTTCTGAATGATGTCATTAATCACTTAGACAATTAAGCTCACTCACCAAAGAAGGCTGAGCTCGGATTTCAGTGATTTGGCCCCTTGGAGCATTTGCTGAAAAAGCTTCTCTACAGATGCCGGCTCTACATCCGAGTCCATACCCATGTCAATGTCTCTATCCACAGCCACACCCATATCCATATCCACATCCATATCCATTCTCCAGATAACGTCTGTGTCGCAGGCTCTGAGGCGCATCTGATTGCTTGTTATTTTTATTACATTTCTTTGAAACATCAGCTTGAGGACTCAGCACATGATTTGCTGACCAGCCTAGAGTAGAGCTCAGCTTTTGTTCCCCTGTATTTTACAACTTTCTTTATTTGTGTGCTCCAAATTTGCCTTTTACTTATTTATTCCATTATATTAATCGTAAATTGTCTGGTTTCTGCTTGAAAGAGGCAAATAATAGATATTTTCTAAAATACTATATATGTGAATTAAGAATATATTTATCAAACTGCTTAAGATTTGCTAATTTTAAAAGTGAACCATAGATTATGGTGGCTTGAGCTAGGAATAGTCTTAAAGAATGGTTTAACTACATTTAGCTTTGATGAAGATGATTACACATAAGTTCCAGCCACTGCAGAGGGACGGCTGCATGGACCCGGTGCCGGGCCGGCAGCCAGGGTCTGCACTGCATTTTATCAGAATCTAGAATTTTCATGGCTCTTGTGAGTCTACTTGCAGAATACTGAGCTGCTTATTGGTGAGAAAATAACAGAGCTATAATCATGAAAGTAGATCTTTTGCAGCCAGTGGTATGTTAATTTCTTAGTATTGAGTTTTCTTTTTTTCTTTTAAAGAGAAAAAATAAAAAATAACAATAAGACAGAATTTCAAAGCAGGCCATTAGGACAGTTAGAGTAATGAACACATTGCGAGTTGCTATCTCCCTAGGAGCCATTCAGGGTACAGGACACACTTGTGTGGATTCATCTTCCTGGATCTCTTGTCCCAACACAATGGTGCTAATTCAATTATCGAGAGCTGCGATACAGATCTCTGTGTCCACTGTTTCCTGAGTTGTGTTTATTCTCTCTTTTTTTAATTTTAAAGAAATTAAGACAAAAGAGGACATAACAAAGCAGATCAGAACAGAACAATGTAAGCAACACAGCATTTCACCACAAGACAACCTGTAATTTAACAGTAACTACCACAATGTCTCTTACTTTGAAATAGTTGAGCATAACTTCATTAACAATAGTATCAAACATAACAAAATAGTACAAAACCATTCAAGAGAATGAAAGCATTACAGGGCATTCAGAACCAAATAATAGAGAGAGAACTAGTTGTGTTTATTCTCCGGTGGCCAGCACACCTGGGGAGTCACTCCCGTGTGTGATATCTGATAGTGCCCGAGGCTGCCCTGCTGACCCTTCCACTGAGCTCTGACTGACAGCATCCACCTATTCCGATGCTTTCATAGGTGAAAAAGGTGGTCTTTAGACTGCTAGTCACACAAAGGGGACTGCTCCCTCCTTCGGAGCCTGGTTTCTTTCTGCATCGTCCCTCCGGGGCAGCCCCTCTCCACCTTGCAGTTTCTCTGTGATCCTAAGCCTTCCCTGATGGCTCTGGAGGGTGACCCTGACCGTGCCCAGCTTCCTGAACTCTGCTGTCCTCAATGTGCTTGAAGACACAGGAAGGACACAAGGAGGGAAGAGCCAGGACCCTCCCTCTCTTCTTGGGGATGTGGCTTCCCAGGAGGAAGCCTGCATCTGCTGGTCACCCATCCCGCTGGGCTCCGTCATCGCCAGCATGAGGCAAGTCTCACAGCCCCCTCCTTTGCCCAGTGGCTGGCCCTGGTGACTTCCCCGGCCGAGCTGTGGCTTCAGCCTCTGCCCTGCCTCTGTGAACACTCTCACACTTTCATTTCCTGACTGAAATAGTGAGAATGTTTTTCTTTTATAGTCGGGATTCTGCCAGACACAAATCAATTTCTCTACTTCATTAAAACCAAAGGAAACTGAGTCTCACAAAAATAGGAACCATTCAGTGCCTGACAACGAACAGATTCAGACTTTTAGCCTGGTCCCTGAACATCCTGAGTCCTTGGCGCGCCCACCATGGCCAGCTCCCAGCCTGTGTCACATGTGACATTGGGGCCGGGGCTACACTGGAGTTTGCTGGCCTGGTCTCAGGGAGCCCTGTGCTCTAACTGGCTGACGAGAAGCATCCTCCACTGCAGCAGCTGCGGAGGGGATTAAACATCTTGATTCTTGTTTCCTGAGGCCCGCAGTGATAGTCTGCTAAGCCTGTGTCGGGGGGTCAGTGGACAGTTATCGGCCTTGAAATGGTAAAGCACACCCAATTTGCAGGCCTGCAGTTGGTATCTTGACTAGGGTAGCATAAGGCAGAGCAGGAGACGATGCAGGAGGACGCTCATCTTAGAGGGCAGTGTCAGGCCAGCACCTGGCGTGTGCTGTCACAGCCCAAGCATCTCAAACAGCCAACTCAGCAGCTTGTGGGCGTAACGGTGACATTTCCCACCATAATCCGCACGTGTGCTGCCTGGTCCTCATGGTGGCATCCTCTGCTGTGGTCTGTGTTAGAGAGGTTCCCTTCCTCTGCACCTCGCAGCTCCTTCAGAATATTTACTGTTTCTCCGGAATGAGAACACCGGTGTCCGACAGCCCAACGTTTCACCTCTGAGGCTTCTGGACCATGTCAGAATAAAAGCAATCAATACTGGTTAATAAGCCAGATCAGTGTTATTAGTATTCTTTACAACCTTGGCACACTTCATTTTATGTACAGATTGCCTCTGAAAACTCAGGCTTGTGTCTTGTCTAGACAATGCCGTACACGGCCACTCAAATTAATAATGTGCCAGAATTATCTCACGCTTAATGCAGCTGGCTCTATATTGACTCTGGAAATTAAATTTAGTCCGCAGTATTATTGACAGCTGGGTCTCTGGCATATTTAATGGGTTCCAGTGAAGATGGGGCTGTATCGTGTGCCTTCAAGCAAAATGTTGATAATGCACCATTTCCATAAAAAGTGGGGCAGTGCTTTGTCTAAAACCGCCCTCCTCTCCATAGACAGCGTCAGCGTCAGAGGCCTTTGCAGTTGGCTGGGCTTAGCTCCCAGCAGGAAATCCTGGGGAACCAGCAGGTGCTCGCCGGTTTGTTCCACTCGAAGCTCAGGACTCTCCATGCACTTCGGGTGTAGGTCCCGAAGACCAAAGCTGTGTCCTGTGGATTGGATTTGAACGTAATGAAAATCCTCATTCACCTGTGCATTACAGTCAGGTCTGGAGACTCCGCTCTCCGAGTTTCAGCCGGCTTTGCCCAGGCACGGAAAGGGAGAGCCGCATGCTCTTCCTGTGCTGCTATTTTGAAGTGGAAAAGGGGCCTTTTGAGGGGAAATAAGTATGAGCTATCACAGGGACCAGTTACATGGATAATCTGTGATATGCATGGACTTGGCTCTGTGAATCCAACCTATCCGGGAGCGTGGGTTTTGTTGGCCTCTGTCCACCCAGCTGTAAGAATCAGCTAATGTGTGCTTTCTCAGGTCCTAGATGGGATCTGAGCTAGTGCTTCACCCATTATGTGTCAGATGATACACTCCGGCATCGCCTTTGGGAGGAAGGCACAGGAGAACCCGCCTACATGTGAGGGCGGGGATTCTCTGGGAGTGACCCTTCACGAGTGGAAGGAGCTAGTTCTCCTGAGCTTCCCGCAGCACCAGTCCCTGTATCATATCGTGAGGGCTGTCGTCTACACTTTTCACTGAAGTCTTTCTCGTTCCATGGTGAGAGTCCTCTCCAAGGGGCATGGTGGGACACTCTGGGTTGGGGTGAAGTCTCATTCTACCAAAGCGGACCAGCAAGGTGTAGCGTGGTGGCCAAGCCTGGAGGGCGTGGGAGAGAAGAGTGGCTCTGGGGGGGCTTCAAAGCCACCCTCATTGCCCTTGTGCTTTCAGATGGGCGACAGGCCGCTCTAGGCAGCTGTATGCGTTGAGAGTCCCTGAGAAGCATTAGGGAAACCCCAACACAAACACAGGGGCTGAAGACGGCGTTCACTATGGCTACCAGGATGCAGGACAATCGGGATTCCTGTCTGGATGTGTGTGCTGAGACAGTGCCATCCCCAGCACAGGAAGACATGTGAGTCCAGCTGGGGAAAAAGGGGCCCAAATCACCCTTAGAAGTTACACATACATGTGTGCAATGGTCCCCAAGGGCCACTGTGACATAGCACCACAGTCCCACTGACTCAGGGCCACAGTAACCTGTTCTCTCTGGCTCTAAAGGCTGAAAGTCTGAGGTCATGGTGTCAGCAGATGCAGGCTCTCTGCAGAGGGCCCCGGGGAGACCCTTTCCTGCCTCTTCAGTCCCCATCATACTCCCTGGCTTGGGGTCACACCACTGCCATCTCTGCCTAGTGCGTGATAGGGGCTGTGGCCTGCATGCCTGGGTCCACGTTGTCTCTGGTCACTGAGTGAGGGTCCACCCTAAACCAAAATGTCTTCTTAACTTGGCCATGTTCCCAGGGCTCAGTTTCCAAGGAGCCTCTCATTTCTCTGCAGTCCTGGGGGTTAGGTACTCTTCAGGTCTCTTCCTGAGTGCACAATTCAGCCTGAAACACCCCGTGCTATCCCTGTGCAAGAGGCCTCAGAGGGGGCTACTCTGCTCTTCTAGAATGTGTAGCAGGTGTGCTGCCTCAGCCTCCACGACTGCACCAACTGCATCTCACCAACACTAGCAACTGGCATTTTCATATGCATTCTCTTGAGATTTGCTCTTGCCTATAAAAGTGTGCTAACTTTAATGCATCAGTATCTGGAAGAATGGCCATACAAAGCCATCTCTCAGTCTAGTGTGGAAAGTGAGCATGCGCGGTGGTGCTTCCCACAGACCACACCAAATGTCTTTTCTGGAATATCCAGAAAGCATGGTTCTCCCAGCTATGGGAAGCAGGGCACCTGCCTGAGGAAGCTGCCTGCAGGGCACCAGAGCAAGGGACTCCATGGAAACCAAACCTGGCGCTTCCAGGTACCCTCCAGACATCAGTGCTAGGGAACGGCTTCCTGAGCACCTATGCAATGTGGATCAGTCAGTGTAGACCTCTGAAAACATGTTGGTAAGGGCGCCCACTCTACCCACCCAGCTTGCCTAGCTCTGCTAGCCAGCTGCCTTCCTCTGTCAATGTAAAGTTGCTTCATTCAGTAATGAAACTCTTACTGTCCCTGCAGAGGGTTAACCAGACACGACACGTATGTGAAAAGAGAAACCATGACAGAAGGCCACTTACAGAACTCGAGTCAGACTGCTGAGCATCAAGATAAGAAAACGTCCGGAAGGTGACGTCTTACTGCGACACAATGAGGACTCTTTCTGGGCCAAATCAAGCCGTGGTCTTAGCGCTGCGCACGCTTGATCCCTACTAACAATAGCAGAGAAGAGAGCGCTTGGTTGGTGTAAAACACCCGCTGTTCCGCGTGGTCTTTCCTGACAAGGCGGAACTGTCCAAAGTCAGTGGAAACTTCTCCCACATGCTCTGAATATTGTTAAAGCTCTTTCCATGCCATGCATCCATGTCCAGTAAATAAGAACCCCATGTGCAGTTTTTCTGAGAAGCACCCCGTAGTACTCCTTTCTTCTATACCCCTGTAACAGTTACCTACTGGGAGCTTGGCAGGGAGCACAGTGTGTGGGCCCAGAACTAGAGGTGCAGACCTTGCTCTGAGAATGTGGAAGACCAAGAATGGTGTTTGAAGATGACCACAGGATAGGCCCAGTCCTGCAGCAGCCTGAGGGCCCATGGATGGGGAGGGGTGTAGGAGGAGGAGGAACGTGCAGCTCACATAGCCCCGAGTGCACCCTGACCGGAAGGGCTGCTGAATCCCGGCTTGGGCAAGGCATTGCTGCCCGGAGGTAAAGTGAGGAGATGGGGGCCAGGGACAAGGCAGCCCTGAGCGTCACCCCCTGCAGCCCCACAGTCACACAGGAAACCAAGAGAGAGCTGGGACCCCAAGACAGGGAGTCAGCTCCAAGGACAGCTGGGGTGAGCTGGTGTCAGGACAGAAATGCCCAGGCCAAAGCTCAGCAGCACATCAAGGGTGCCTTCCTCGTTGTTTTGTCTGGACTTTTTGTCTTGCTCCAGTATTTCTTTTACTGGTGCTTTAAAAAAGGAGAAAGAAAAGAGTAGACGGTGAGTCCCATCCTGTGCCAGCTGTCCTTGTCACCTCACGGCCCAGCCACACCCACTCAGTCCCCATGCCAGCAGCCGCAGTCCTGCTGCTCATTCCCTCCAGAGCCCGGGCTCGTCAGCATCCTGAGGAGGACTTGCACCCAGACAGATGCACCCTGTACCTTAGCACAAGAAGCGAGTTCGCTCCGCAGCCACCATTGTGAATTCAGAGTGTACAATAAAAGCACACCGACACACCTAATCCTAATCCAAGAAAAACTTCTGTAGTGTAGTCATTAAAATCACAGAAACACTAAGCTAAATCAGAGGTGGCTAGCTATTTAGAATGTTCCTGATATTATTTTCAGTTGTCAGGTGGACATTTGTGTGGCTGAGTCACTGTGTTTCTTTAATGGAGCTCAAAAGTCTCCAGAAGCAATCTGATTCACTAAATGATAGAACATTCCTGAAGATAGTGGTCCTCCTTCCTTTGTTTTTTCAATGGACGGCCTCCCACATGCTTCAGAAGGGTCCTACCACCTAGCTGCTGCCCGAGCACAGCAAATGTTTTTAGGTGAGACACCATTTATTTTGTTTCTGATAAAGGTGGTTAGAGGTCTGCAGGCGCAGGTTCTGACATCTAAACGTGGTCCTGGGTCCCAGAGGGAAGCTCTCAGGTGCAGCAAGCCCGTCCTCCCCGGGGAGTGTCTCTGCAGCCCGAATGGGGTCTTCGGTCCACCACAGCTTGGTTATGTTTCCATTGGTTTCATGGAGCAGCTGGAAGGTTGGTGAGAAGATCACTGCTTTTCCCTTGGGGTAACACGGAGATTTGTTTCTTGGAAGTGGTGAGATGGACAGTGTCTCTCAAGTTAGAATTTATACTTTTCCTTCACTGGTCCTCTGTCACCATCACAGAAAAGAGACACTCACTCATTCTCGTCCTCTTTTTCCAACCTCTTAACATGACCCTGTGGGAAAATAAATTCCGCAGACCAAGCTGCAAAGAAGTAAACGTTGGTTGTGCTCTTGGAAAAGCTGAGTTTCACTCTCGAATGTGCCCTTCCCTCTGCTTCATCCTCAGGCGGCATCCATGCCTCGGAGACGCAGCGCTCACGCACAAAGCAGCCACCACGCTACGTGGGACAGGTGTGAGAATCAACGGACCAGCCGTGGACTCTGCTTGGAGGTTGTTGAAGCCCTGCGTGCACAGAAGGGGACGCTGTGATTAATCAACTATGCGGACAGCAAATCGCCTGTTTACCAAGGGGCATCTGGAGGACCAGCATCCCTCCTCCACCAGGGAGTAGGATGGGGAGAGAGGCAGGGCGTGCGCAGCACCTGGATGGAGATGAGAACTCAATGACAGCCTTTTCAAAACTGCCTGGGGCGGATCAAAGTCCTCTGCTCTCAGAAGCTGCAGGCATGTCCCCTCATCTGCAGGGCCTCGCGGCTGGCTCCACGGCCCGCCCTGCCCACATGAAGGGAACCCGCTCTGAGGTATGCTAACGTGCTTGTGGACTTGTGTCATCGACATTGGCCATATGTGAATGGTTTGTACCCGAGAGCCGGGCTTCTGAGGAGAGGGTTAAACATCAGTGCTCTGGAAGACGTACAAGCGAGGAGGGCTTCAAAGGGCACGCTTCAGTGACAGCGCATTCCTGGAGCGCATCTATAAAAAGACGTGCAGGCACGCAGTCAGCACTTGGTCTTAATTTTCTGTTGATTTCTAAGCTCTAGCAAACCGCAAACAGCTCTGTAGGCTCCTCCACCAGGCTGGCTTGACAGAGGCAGATGCGCAGCCAGCCCTATGGAAATCAGAGTTGCAGGCAGCAAAGGAGAGGGGTCTGGAGGAAGACGGAGCCCAGGCTCCACACATGGCCCCAACAAGCTGTGTCAGGGAGCGTGACTAGCAGTCACGGGCCTCAACACTCGCAGCATGGGAGACACCAGGCTCTTTTTCCCTTGCTTGTATACATTTCTTCTTCACACATTCCTTTCTCTGCCAAAACTGTTTTCTAGGCATCCACTGGAAAGGAAGATGGCTCGTCATTTGGTCATTTGGACAGAGGACTAAAGTACCGAGGTGGAGGTTTTTCCTTTATTAATATTTTAATACAGTTCACATTTGTGCATGCATTTTGAAGTATTGATCATAAGACAAGTGTGCTACAAAGACCTAATCCAGACCCTGACCTCCAGTTTCCTGGTAGCCAGCAGCTTCCCCTGTGCAAAGTAAACCTGCTTTTCTGAGACTCAGGGCCACCCTGAGCTAGGCTCTCACACGCGGTACACCTTGGGTAACAGTCTGGGGACAGGTCCTGAGGTCCTTTGAAAGACAAGAGAAAAAGGGTGACCATCCCGGAGGGGCACACGAGCATAGGGAGAACTGAGCTTCCCTAACCGTCATCCCATTTGTAATTCAATGCTGGTCGTCTCTGGGAGCCTGGCAATCTACAGGATTGGCCAAATGAAACCCTATTGACCTCTCATTATGCTGGGGGCAATTTGGTCTTAAATAGAGTACTCATATGTCAAGTGGGTCAATATTTTTTTCATAAATGTTACACATATAATGAATGAAAAGTAATTAAATCCATCTTGGAGACGAAGGGGAACTTACTAGCACTATATTGCTTTTATGAAAAGTCAATAGTTAGCCTTATCTTACAGCTCTGATCTTCAGTTATGATGTCAGCTTGTCCTCAAGTGTGACACAAGACCACTTCGAGTGTCACATCAAGTGCCCATCATTTCTAGGCTCATCTCATTCCCACTTCAGACTGGAGTGCGGCTCAAAGAAGGGCTATCACACAGCCACACTGCTGGGGGGCCCCTCCCGCACCTTCCCCCTCATGTCCCCTCTCTCCCTACTTCCTCGCTCGCCACCTCCCACCCACTGAGCCTTTTTCTCCTTCTCGCTCTCCCGCTCTCCACCTCCTCGAGTTCTTCCTCCCTTCCGTCTTCCTTTCTCTCTGCCCCACTCTCCTCTCACACCTTTCCTCCTCACTCAGCACCGTCTAACCCAGCGCCCAGCTAAGAACCAGCAGCAGCTTTGGGGCTGGGGTTGAAGAGGCCGGGATGTTACAGTAAATAAAGGCTGATAGCTAGACACAGGCTTGGTCTGCATGATTACACAGACTTGCGGCCTCCTCCTCCCAATCCAAGAAGCACATTCCATTACACTGGATAGAAGTTTCCAGGCCATATGCCAGGCAGAAGTGGCCAAGGTAAAGACGGTATGTGGAAAGACCTGGGTATTGTTTGCACAGTGTTCTCCGTGGAGCACAGGCTCATCTATTTCTAGGAAAATACGTGACTGTCATATTTATGAGTCCCACGACTTTCCCCTCTTGTAGGGCAAAAGTTTAAGTGACTTTGGATTTGAATTTGCAATAAAAAGAGACAGAGATTGCAGCATTAATAGCACTTAGTGAGGGAGAGCATGGGTCTCCCAGCCCTGCTCTGATTTATTCACGGGAGGAACGACCTTCAGGAACAACAGGGCTCTTATTTATTGGTTGCGTTTCAGCCATTAATTAATTTAATTTAAAAATCTTGATTCATTTTCCCTGCCAGACATTGCTTTCTCGGCTGCACCTACAGGGGGACGTCACAGGCTGTGATTCACTCCGGCTGTCAGCGGGCTGGTAACACCTCGTGATGTCAGTAAATAAGGACACTTTTATTTAGTCATATGGGTTTTAAGGTCTTCTTAATCTTCCTGTCTTCCTCTTTCTTGGTTCTCATCAGTCAAAGAAAGCACCCGGTATAACTATTATTGGATACTCTATAATTTGCTGGCACCTCCAAAACTGCAGCCTCTCAGTGTATCCCCAGGGTGTGTAAATCTCTGGGCTTCATCTCTCCACCTCCTGGTTTCCTCTGTTGCTTTCTTGGTGAGTTAAAATCAACATGAATATGAACCGCAGCTACTGATCTACCAGTAACAACACATGCGCTTGCAATTAGCTAATAATCTATTATGGTTCTCTCTGTACTTCTGAGGTCGGGTAGGTGTGGGGTGGGGGTGGGTGAGTGGTAGGAGGGTACACACCTGTGCGGCCCTGCGTGTGGGAATGGAGAAATCTCTTGTCCTTGGTGCTGTCAAGAAAATGCTGGGACCTTGACGCCTCTCTGACTATAACTAGTGACCTGAGTGGTTAGGGAAAGAGGAAGTGCTTCTCTGGCCTGTGGTTCTGAAAATCTGATGTGAGCCAATGTTTCGCAGAACTCACATATTATGAATCCAAGAGAAGAAAATTACAGAAAGTTCTGGCTCATAAAGTTGAGTCCTAAATGTAGATGTAAAGCAGATCAGAAGAAATAACTGAAATTCAAAACTTCATGTGTCATTAAACCTTTATTTGATTTAAATATGTGAAAGACCTAGCTATTTTTGCACAGTTAAAGAAATCCAGGTTATTCTGGAGTAGAAAAAAATATAAAAATTCTTTTTAGTGGTATAAACAAAGCAAATGCAACTTGCTTTTCAGTTTCCGAATAAGAAGTTAAAATTCCAGTTCCTGTTCCTAACATTCTAGCTTGTGCTCCACTGCTGAGAAAGAAATCCTCGCTGTCTCTGAGGGAAGCTTCCCGTCTGCAGCTTCTTAGCACTGACGTGGGCAGTTCCCTCCTTATGGGAAAGGGTCATGGCGCAGGTGGCGTGGCTGGGGAGCCTGGACACTCTTGCTGGAATGTCCATTTCTAATTTGCTTTATACTTTAGCTATGTTTTGTTTTCAAGCAATTATGTTTGTACAGCTTTTTCAGGATGGAATGTCTTTAGGTGGAATTGCTGACACCTCCATCCTGACTGAGCCCCCAGTCTGAGTCAAAGCACAAGGACTGCTGTAGCCCTGGATCCTGGATTCAAGAATAACTCAGGCAGGGAAGGCTGCCTTGGCTCACGGATCATCAGGCAATGTATCTGCACACTCAACCATCATGTCTTCAGAATAATTGCATGGCTTAGCTGCTTTGCACACATAAACTCATGGGGGAACACCCTTGTGCTGTACTCGCCGGCAGTGTCCACATCACGTCAAGCCCCAAATGGGATCCAAAGTGTAGTCCACGATTACGACTCCACAGCTTTCTAGCTGTGCTTTGAATTTTTCCTTAAATAACAGGGTCTGTAGAAGTATTTCAGTTACAAAAAGAATTCTCCTAAGAAAAGACTTGGATTTTGATTTCCTAAGAATACACTTTGATTTGCAAATTTGTCCCTCAACTAGAAGATTTTTCTCCTTTTTATGCTTTTTAAACATTTTCCTCTTTAGTGTTACTGATAATCACTGGGCTTAGTTTAACTTTATTGCTCTTTAGCTAATCACCATCCAGAGGCAATTATGTTAAACCCCAATGAAATATTAAGCTTATTTTATAAAATGTGTTATTTCATGTTTGAGTCTGGCCCAGTCCCAAGGTAACTTCTGCCAATAATTAAAATATTATTTACCCTATTTTCTGTATCTAATTTGTCTACTAATATTTTTATTATCCCAGAAGGACTTGGTGATTCATTAATAAAGTTTGTGAGGATCTTTCAGCAGCCAGCTGGATTTTCTATGATGCACTAACCTCCTCCCTTCTTTCTTCTGAGGACACAGGATTCCAGGTGCCAAGATGGATAAGAACAGCCAGGACCTCCCTCCACAAAGATAATGCGGACCTTTTTCACAGATAGCCAGAAGATATTTAGTGTGCATTGTGATCCAAATAATCTGCCAGGGAAACTGACAAGCAAATGAAACCTCCAGGTAGATCTGGAGCTTCCAGTAATCCTTTCCCTGTTGTCTCTTAGCTCACGCACCTGGCTTCATTTCTAAGGACATCAGCAAAGCGGAGTACATTCCGGGGACCAAGTGTCTGTCAGGAGCTCTGAATTGGTCAGCATGAACAGTGGGTGTGTGATTAACAAGAGTTATTTCGAGGAAAGCCATGCGGCCATTCAGCACCCTGGCTTCGGACAGACCTAGCCGGTGATGCTGGCCTTGTTTGAAGCTGTTCTGGAGGCCCTACTTCGTGAATGTCGTTGTACAATGTTATGTAACAAACAATGCAGCCGCTGGTCTGCCGAGTGCTGTCCAAAGGACAGACAGAATTACAACACCCTTACAGGGATCCCCATCCACCTCGTCCACTGGGGTTCAGGCCGTGTCACTTTTGGCTCCCCAAACCCTAATGAAGCGCTTCTGAATCTGCTTCAGAAAGCAGCGAGAATGAAAGGGTAGCTAGGCTTAATGCAAGGGGAACACTGGAGGGGGACGGGGCAGTGCTTTGCTCACCGTAATCCTGCTTCACCGTGGACGTCCACTACATCTGCAGAGCTGGAATTCACTGTGCCCCCAGCTCTGGCGGAGGCTGCTCTTACCCTGCACCCCCACCAGAATGGCACCACCAGGCACCCGCGGGAGGTCTGTGCAATCCTTCCTCCCCTCTGCCACCTGTCACATGCTATCTCCCGGGACATGCTTGCTGTTGTTTAGATCTATTCCCGGGTTGCTGTCTGCTCTAAGTACCACTGCTAACTCCCCCTACGAGCAGTCACGGTCTCACAGCCCAAGGTCAAGTGACCTCCCCGTCCCCAGTGCTGAAAGCAAGTTTTACAATGACTTCTGCAGACGCACCTCCAATTCTGGCTGCCAGTGGTGCGTGCATGGAACTGTCTGACTGCTTTCCTCTGGCTGTTTTCATTACAGAACCTGAATCCTCGACAAATGCAAGGGAGCCCTTGTTCTCAGTGGTCATGCTCCCTGGAAAGCGAGCCCTCCTGTCCCGTGACTTTACTCATCTTCCTGCTTCCTGTTCGTCTGCTCCCTTCCTGGAGAAGTCCCTGGGTCCCAGACACTCACTCAGGAGAGGAATATTGAGGACAGATTTCCAGACCTCGCTTGTGTATTTATACACAAATATATACTCCATTGCAGGCATGGGCATCTTCTTAACTCAATTATAATTCTATGAAATTACCAATACTTTCTTTTTCTCATTGGAAAAGTTACCATAGAGGTCATCTCATGTTGCAACACCTGGTTCCATCTCATTTCTCTGAACCAGCCAAATAGTAGTCTTTGATTTTCTTTTCATGTTTTAACCACATATTTTAAAGGACTTACTTCACATAACGCATGAGGGAAAATGGGAGAATGAAGGAGAGATCTCAGATTCTATCCTTGGAGATCATTCTCGGTGTAGAGGTCACACATTCTCCTCCAGGACCTTCTCGTGCAGGTGTAACTCTGCCCCGTGGAAGACATAAAAACCAGATTGATTCCTAGAAGGTAAGTTTGTGCATGAGTAAAAGCTACTGCCAGCACAGCTGGGCACATTTACGATGCCCTCAGCACTGGGCAGTGCCCTGAGGCCCAGTCCATGCATGCAAACCTCGAAGTCTAGCCAGGCTCATTAGCTCTTCCACAACATCCTGAGAGCAGAAGCTCCTGCCCCGAACGCCTTTCACAGCCAGCTCTTCCCACTCTATAACCCGTGAGCCCGCCCGACAGGAAGTAGTCACAGTGCATGCTCACTGCCAAGGCATTTCAGAGCTCCGTGGTGCAAAGGGTCCAGCATGAGCTGAGGGGCCGCTGCCCCTCTGATGCAGCTCATGGGCTATGACCCTTTCTTTCCTCCACAGCCAGCTGCCTGTGGCCTTTCCAGTCTTTTCATGTAGGCCCTTTATTTCTGTCCATCTACCAGAGAAACCAGCATTCTAGTGGGGAGGCCAGCAAATGATTAGGCTGTGTTAACCTAAACCATTTCTCGGTTAGCTCGATCAAGTGCAAGGATAGAGTGTCTTCCAGGGTCTCTCTTTCCTTTTCTAGTTTGCTCTGGTTTCTGTGAGGTCCCTAAGCATTCTACTGAGAGACCCATCCAATCTTAAAAGAAAGGAGGTTCAGAAGCAGGGCACAGCTTGGGTGTTTGTTCTGTGTGAGTGGCACAGAGGCCTTGGATCACGGGCCCTGCAGTGCCTGCTCAGGACTGGTGATGATAGCTAAGCTTTCGATGGCTGCGTGGCCGCTGCCCCTTGTTTCTCTGGCATTATTTAGGTTACTTGTGTTTTAACATGTGCCCGATTAGATATCACAGGCGTGTTGTTTTGGAAATCACTGCACCCACCAACAACACTGTAGGGTTCTCTTTCATGAGAGTGACAGGGCATGCTAAAGACCACCTGAAAGCCATGGCAGCGAGAGACAAAAGGAACTGGTCACTCACCTCAAAGGGGACAAAAAGAGAAGAGGAAATGTTCTCATATAAAGTCAGGGAGGGAGAAAGGGAGCTTCTGGGTACTGAGAAATGCAGTCGGTCTCCACCTGGAGCAGAGCAGACTCCGCAAAGCAGAAGCGATTGTTCTGCGTGCACAAAGCAGCTCATTCTCTCCTAGGACAAAGGTGTCTCAAGCTCACCCAGGAAAACATGCACAGAAAGAAAAGCCTGAGTGTTGTTTTGGGATGGGAAGGAGCATGGCCTCGGGCTCCTCGGGTCATCAATGCTGGATTCAGGCAGGAAAAGAAGGACCACAGTAGGCCATTGTCACCAGCGTGCAGGCACCTGGTGCCCAGCCAGTGCTAAGAGCAGGAGTGAGCCAAGGGGCACAGGACCGTGGCTGTTTCTCTTCTCCCTCCTCCTCCTTCCCCTCCTTCTCCTCGCTCCAGTTCCCTTTCCTCCACGGTGACCAACATGTGCCACGTTCAGTGAATGGCATCTTCTCATGATGCCCAGCTGTGAGCTGTCAGGGTCACCTGGACTCATCCAAGAGGTGTGGGGTGTGACCAGCGGAGGGACAGCACCTGTGGAGACACTTGGGACTGGTTCTGTGGGTCTTGTGAGGCCGAGCTAGATGCCCTCTTTTCCTTTCAGCCAGTCTTTTGTTTTTTATCTACAAGCTGAAATAAGATGATTCTTTGTAGGTATCAGCAAAAAGTGATTTGGCACATCATGGAGAACAAGGCAGAGATTCACACCATTGTCATCACAAGGGCAGCTATGCATTGTTTATTGACTTGCCAATGTCTTACAAGTTGTTACAGGAAAGGTGTTAAGGCCTCTTCTTCTAAAACCTGGCAAAATCAAAACAATACAGCAATTTTCAAAAACTTAAATGTCAAGATATATGTCAATGGTGCGTGGCTGTAATCCCAGCACCCTGGGAGGCTGAAACAGGAGGATTCTGACACAGAGGCCATTGGTTCCTCCTCTGTAATGACAGTGGTGGTTATCAGGACTTCCTGCCTGGGTATGCAAAGGAAATGAATAGACGTGGCCAAGCATCTGGGCACTTCCTGCACACAGGCATCCGGGACACGGACCTGAGTTTTGACAATAGAGTTGCTCTTCGGTTCTCTACCCCAGGCCATGTCGCCTAAGGGCTTGGTGCACCTCACATCTTCTGGCTGCAGCCAGCCTTGAGGAAGCCAGGCGCTGTGCTCCTAAATCTTTAAGCCTAAGAACAAATCAAAGAGGCGGCAGGAGCAGCAACTGCTCTGGTCTCCCCATCAACTGAGCTTTCTCTTCTTCCTCCTCCTTCCCCTCATCTCTGAGAATTACTCTTTCTTTTCCAATTTACACACTTCTGAAGCCCCTTGATCTAAAAGTAGACTGTGAATTTTTGCTGAGAACATCCAGCTTAACACCTGAGTTGCCTGCAGTTTCAGACACTGAGCTGCGGTGAGTACGCGGAGACACACACTCACAGGCCCGTGTTAAGGGACATACTCGGGCGTCCACCTTTCATGTCCCACAGCAAAGACAGTGATGGGACTCAGTAGCCACCACAGCATTATTTCTGAACCCACAGTGGGGACTCTCTTATCGTGAATTAAAGAATGGAGACAAATTTTCGCAGAATATAACAGCGATTCCAGTATTCAAAACGACTTTCAGAACCTCGGACCTTGCTACCCCGCAACGTTTCTCAGATAATTGTTTCACGGGTTCTGGATTGTGTTGATAAAGGTGCCTATCCACAGACGTGCGCTGTCTAGAATTCAGCGTCTCGCCTGCATTCAGAAGAGCTCTTGCAGGGCCTCTCTGTGTCCTGAGACTGAGGCTTCCCGATGTTTCGGCCTGTTCCTCCGGGCCTTGGGGTTAGTCATCTACCTGCAGGATCCTAGAAATTGGCCCTCCACACTTGCCGTGTGCTGCCTCTGACGACTCCAGAGCCATCCTCCTTTGGAACCTTGCCAGCCGCAGTGCAGGAAAGTCTGTTCAGCTTCATAAGCCAACTCACATCTCTTGGACTTTTGATTGCAGGGTCGTGGAGGTGGCACTGCTGGAGGGCTTAGGGCACCATGTGGACGGCCTCTTCTGCTCCTCTGGGAAGGGTCACAGCCACCTTTCCATCCCTCTGTGGCTAACACCCAGCCTCCCAGTTCAACCTGCGAGACCAGGTTACAAAACAGCACAAAATGTTTCCACGTGGCCAGGATGTTATTTCCCTGAAGAAACCGGAAACTTTTGTATTCCGTTCTCTCCTCTGCATTCCCACATCTTTTCTTTCACTTCTCTGAGAAAATATCAAAAACTATACTGCTCATTAGTTTTATCAGTACGATATGAGGGCAGTAACAGTTCTATTGCTTATTAATTTCCAAAGTTCAGCGTGACATAACATGCTTAAGACTCTCAAGGCCATTTCCCTTTCATTGTGTTCTACTTACAGCAAACAGTAAAGCTCCCAGCCTGCCAGACCCACATAACTTCACAACAGCCCAGTTAGGGTTGGACGCAACCTGGCTGCTCAGCTCCTGCACAGGCCGGCTGCAGTGTGGTGGGGATACCCAATCGGTCTTCCCAGCACCCCTTGGAAGGGGCCCGAGTGTGCCCAGCCTGAGCACGCCCAGACAAACCTTCTGATACAGGGCCATGACCAGCTTAGCAGGGATTTGTGGGTTCCCCAGAGCAGCCCTGAAGGCTTCAATAAAGAGAATGAGCCCATGGTCTGTTTCCTCTCTTAGGAAAATTGTAAGAAACGATTGTTCAGAAAGCTTGAGCAACAGGAAGTGTGGGGGCCGTGGAACACAGTATTTATTTGGATTAGATACCACACATTTTTAATTTGCCCCCAGAAAAATTACATTGGAAAGAGGAGATTTGGAATGATTCCTTGAATAGATCCAGAGGATAACAACGTTTTTTTTAAAACTGAAAAGTACAAAAAGAACATTCTCCTGCTTTATTTATTTTTAATTGAAGATGCTGTACAAACATTTGCCAAATTATTCAAGTGAGAGCCGTAATTAGGCAATGCAAGTGGAGAGAGAGGCAGTGAGAGCCAGCAGCGAGGCGTCTATTTATGGATATTACCACACATAATGGAAGCAAAACAGTTGTAGCTGTGTATTAAATTTAGAGCATCGCCCCTAATAATATTCTCCATGTGCGAGGCAGTTGGCAGGAAGCATCAACATAAGGACAAGTTCACGGTGCTGGTGTGCTCAGAAACCAGTGCAAGCAATTAAAGGCTACATAAATAAAAGAACTGGCTATGAGCTAAACAACAGCACAAAGTACAAGGCTTTGGAGTACAAAGTGAGGGGTTCTGTCCTACATTATCATTTTGTATTGCTTTCAAAAAATGCTAACCGCATAATTGTCAAATAGCAGCTCGCAGATCACGCCAAATTTCCTTCACATGCCCTAAGTCAGGAGCTGGATCTGGATTTGGAAACCGTGTTTTATTCAGGGTCCTAGGTTTAATGTGTTAGAAATAAATAATCACTAGCAAATCACTTGCATAGGGGTTAGGTCCGTGCTCTGAATCCTGGCTGGAACACGGCTGTGTGCACATGGATATGCTGCTAGGATGTCAGCCGCCGAAGTGTCACCAGCCTGCCACCCAGCTCATTCACTGTACTGAACTGAACATCTGCAGCCCTCAGCAGCCCTCGGTGATTGTCTCCGAGGGACCTTTACACCTTGCAGGAAAGGCGGGCTGCGTTTCCGGTTGTGGGCTGCACAAGTGGTCCAGTGTTCTCCCCCTGGTCTGATCTCTGATCGCTCAGTGGCACAGTCACGGGGCTCGGCCGAACTGCTGGAAACCCCACTGTCCCTGCGGGCACAGGTCCTCCCTGGAGCACTGGGCCCCCTGGAATGTGGTCCTTCCGACAGGGCACCCTGTGTGTCCACACTCTGGTCCTCCACTGTGCCCTCCTTCTTTCAGTCCCTGGGATGCCACAGCATTGGCTCTGGCCCTCCTCTGCTCCCCACCAATGCTTGGTTCTTTCTGGGCCCCAGATCTCGGCTCATCTTGTTATTTTCCAGATGGGTCTTCCACGCCTAAGACCACTGTCTGCCAACCTGCATGTCCCTCTTCCTGATGCCTTACTCAGGCTACTTTCTAATTATTCCTCCCAGAACACTGGCTCGCAGGCTCTTGGGCCTTCTCTGTCCTGTCACTGGGGCAGGCAGGGTCCCCACATCCGCAATCTGCCCACGCCAGTGGCTGACCATGTGTGTCAGAAGGAGCTCTGCAGACTGCAGCAAACAGCTGGTGGCATGCACAGCTTGCTGGGTGAAAGAGAGAGAAAACACGGGGGCAGGGCTGCCCCTGCTGGGCTAGAGCGGCTGCAAAGGAGAACTGGGTTTGTATTGGGGACCGAAGATGAGGGCCATGGTCCGGGTTTGAAGATGGCTTCGAAGGGCTTATCCTGTCACCGTTAGGATGGGACTACAGTTTCACACAGTTTCAGCAGAGCTCGGCCACAGGTCCTGGGAGGGAGATCACTTCTGTAGGATTCTGTGACCCAGAGGCCGAGGGCCTGTCTGGGCAGGGAGCCTCTGCCCCCTCAGGGATGCTCCGTGTAAGCCCAGGCTTCCGCCTGGGAGGCTGCGTGCTGCCCCATGCATGACGTGACAGGGGCTCACCCACGGGGTGGACATCTTCCAAGAGCTCTTGTTGTCAGGGGCTAACCAGGAGGTTCAGTCTATCCCCCCAAACAAGCTTTGATATTGGTAGGATTTTCGTTCTACAACCAAATAAGCAGCAACCTCTAACAAACTGCTCTATGCCAACGCACACTCTTTTTTACCATCCCTTTTCAATTGTCTGTTTGCTATTGTTTTGTGTTTTGTTTTTCTTGTCATTTTCTTTGACGAGAGTCAGCGAGGAAGAGAGGAAGTGACTAACCCTTTGCTCCTGAGAAAACATGAAAGTAACTCGGATTCCAGTGCTCTCCAGTGTGGGGCTCTTCATCCTTTAAAGGATCTCTGGCAGCCAAACTTTCTGCAAAGACTGCCAGCTAAGTAGAGGAGATTACAATGGGCTTATTATTACACAAGCTTTGAAAAACAGAAATGTACTGACTGACAGCGGTGTTGAAATCTTTCTTGCAAAACAGAAAGGCAAACAAGTTATTCTCATGAAAATTTTTGGTGAGCCTTGACAATGGTTAGCATGTGAAACTAATATGAATGAGAACACCCCGGCTGGGTTTCCAGTGCGATGGACATTTAAGGCAGTGATTCTCGCAGGGCGGCTGCTCTGAGTTTGGCCTTCTCTTAGAGAACAGTATTTTATGTAATTCTTATTTTATGCTTTCAGGAACAACGCTTGGACCCTCCCACGTGCAAGGCAGGCACCTGTGCCAGTGAGCCACAGCCTCAGCCCCAAAATAGTAATTCATGAATACTGATAGGAATCAAACGCGCCCCCAAAAGGACAAAGCCCTGTTTTATTGTCACCCTTATGTGCAGAGGTCCCTGGAGCTGCCTGTAGCGCCTTCCTATGGACGGGCCGGGATGCAAGGCAGAGGGGGCTGACGGCTCCCACATCTGCACCGTCCACCTCCTTGACTTTCTCCTGGGTCACTGCTCCAGTTTTAACCCCCAAGCTGTAGATTTATTCTCCTTCGAAGCAGACCATGGGATACACGTTAATTTGGAAAATATGGAAATTCGAGAACATCCAGTTTAAATGTCCAAGTCTGTGACTCTGAGGCATGTTTCCGCTCATAAATCTGGACACGCAGGGCCTCGCCATCCTGGGGGCTTAGGGTGGACGGTGCCTGGCGCCCACCCCTGGTGCACTCTGCTCCACGTGCACCTGGGCCCCTGTGCTGCAGTCACAGGATGAACACGCTCGGAGACAAAACTCGCCTGCAGATTCCCGGATGCAAGGCACTCACCCGTATCTGCAGAGCAGTGTCCATTACAAGACAGTGACCATGGCTCACTCTCTTTCCTTTCAGTCCCTGAGAAGTAATCTCAACCAACCAGGGCACCGCTCTCTTTCCCGACACAGAGAGGTTCATCAGTGGACAGCTGCATGTCTTAGAGGAGTCCCAGAGTGACAGACAAAGCAGAGTGAGCAGACGGCCTCCAGTGGCCTGAGCTCCTGCAGGACCCATGGGCGAAGCTGAGGAATGGCGAGTGGCGGGCAGAAGGCTGAGCAATCACAGCTGCCGCGGGGAAGGGGAGGCGAGGAGCTGATGCTTGGGGCGGAAGAAGAAGGGCAGAAGAGACGGAGCGAGTGCCTTCCATGTGTGAAGACTGCACCGCTGGGGTTGCACACATCTGCCTAGAGACCTGCAAGCGTCTCCGGGTGTGTCTGTCCTTCTGTCCTTCTTGCCAGAATCTTAGAGACAGAAGGGCAAATGGGTAACGAGGGGGTGCTGGGAACAGAGACGGACAGGACGGAGACTCTGACCTCGAAGAAGCAGCCACGGGCACAGTGCCCGCGTTAGGAGACAGCCTCTAACCCCTGTCCCCTCTCATCTCTCTCACCCCCACTGGCCCATGGCGTGTGGCGCTGTCGCCCCGGGTGGCAGGACGGAGCCAGACGGCTGGGTTAAGGGAGGACAGTTGCCGGGAGAAATGCTGGCTTCCCACCCCACACAACTTCTGCGGATGTCCCCCTGGTCCTCCCTCTGGCCAGGAATGCAGGAGAAACAGTGTGCTGCCAAGAGCCATCTTACTATTAATCAAATTAATTACACTATGTCCCCAGAGGAGGGAAGAGTGGGCGTCAGCCGGTCAGCCAGCAGGGTCTGCGCCAACATGACTTTATTCAAAAGGCTATTGAACAGGTAGAAGAGAGAAACAGAGATAACTGTGTTTAAAACTTCAGTCCGCTTAAATAAAATGTGAATGCAGAGAATTAGTATTAGAAATTAGAGAATTGATGATCCATACATCGAAACTCAGTCATAGCCCATCAATAGCAGGGGTGCGCTTTTGTTTTAGATTGTGTGGTTGAACATGCCATCGTTGTACTGAATTTGTATTAGCCTGGTTCAGTAGGGAGGAACAGCAGAAGGACAGTGGTGGTGATGAACCTCTGCTTAGGTGCACAGCCTCGGGGTGTCCACTGCGTCTCCGGGAAATGAGGCAGAAAGGTCACACACAGAAAGGCCCTGCTCAGGGTCCCTATTGGTGAGAGGACTGACCAGCTAGGGGAAAAGGGTTTGGCTGGAGGAGCACAGAGGGGACTGACCTGGCCAGCCTACTTGCCCTGTGAGTAGCCCAGGCCGCAGGGCTCCCATCTGGCCTTAGCTGGACTGCTGGGCAGCCAGGTGGAGCTGCCCTCTAAAGGCCCAGCAGTGTCTCCTTGTGCGATCTCTGGTCCAGCTATGCAAGCAGAGCATTTAAGCCAGGAGAGCTCAGGAACACCTGGGAAGGCCCATGACTTGTGCCCACCTAGTAAAAGTGAGTCCTATACGATCCCAACAGAACTTCTACATTTTAAAAAGTCCTGGGCACTAGAGTCTAAAGTTGGACCTGATTTTGTGAGCACTAATTATGATGCTCTCCTTTTCCTTTGTGACATTGCTTCTGTCCTATAAGTTAAGGACAGTACATACACAGGACATTATAGGACCAGATACTACATTTGTCATTGAGAGGAGCCTGGTGTCATACGCCTGCTAAGTCCAGCACTCTGGGAGGCTGAGACAAGAGGATCACAAGTTTGAGACCAGCCTGAGGAAGTTAGCAAGACCTTGTCTTAGAATTATTAAGAAAGGGCTAAGGATGTAGTTCAGCCTCTGCTCAATCCCCAGCACTAAAAAGAAAAAAAGTCTTAGAAGCTTAGAAAATTTCGATAATGCTAACTTCTGAATTTGAAAAGTCATTACATTTATTCAAAGTTATTTTCACAAGGTTGCCCGGGGAGATTTAGTTATGACCCTCACTGACCACTTCACACCCTGTCCTTCACCATCAATCTGGCAATGACTGAACATCAGATCTAAGTGTATAAGCTCCAGTTAGTTCTCCTGTGGCCTCCGCTATCCCTGTGGCTTATGCACCTTTTTCCCACTATGGATGCCAGTGCAGCCAAAATACTGTTTTATAAGGTCTTTTTCCAATAAAAAAATTGTCTGAGATAAAATAAAATTTTATTTAAAAATTTACTAACCTGCAAACAACTCCGGTCTTGAAGACGGGTGAGATATTACTAGGTTGCTGCCCCATAGATCAATTCCTTAGAAGTCTGAGACTCAGTCCCAGCACCAAAATCTTCTCTCTCACACTCACCAGAAGGAATGATGGTATTGCAGGAATCAAGCAAAATGAAGGGTTTTTTAAGACTCTATTGTGAAAAAAAATGGGTGCTCTTAGTCTGGGTGACCTTGGCCCAGGGTGCTTTGCAGGGATTGATGGCGGCTGTGGATGATCAGCTCCCCGAGTGATCATTAATCCCCAGGCAATGCCCTGTCTGCATTGCTCTTGCTTAATTCAATTATTTGTGGCTGTGAGCTTTCCCTTCTGAATATTTTACTGTTCAGCCAGGCTCCCTGGCTTCCCTCTCACCATGTGCAATTCTGTTTCTCCAACAGACACTGGTCAAGGTTTGCATTCACCTCACGCTCTGCGAAGTGCAGGTAACTCAAGGAGAGAAAAAGCGGTGTGCATAGTGGGATGCAGGTGTAGTTATGTGAACCGCTTTTAGGGAAATATTTCTGACCAAGTCCCAGTTCTCACAGCTACTGATGTTCATTCACACCAGGTTCTTAAATCACTGCCCACCTTTGGATTAGAGCATGTTATATGCAAATGAGGACCTGACATGTAAGGGTTTCTCTAAGGACAAAATTTGAACATCTCAGTTGAGACAAGGTTGAATGTTACTACTGGAATCAGCCTTTATAGCTTTTTAAGATCAAGCTGAAGTATAAACATTAGAAGAAGAAACTAACACATTGTAAGTGTGAATGGGCATCTGTATTAGTTAGAGTTCTCTGGAGGGTTCAACAGACATCGTGCATAGAGCGATGCAATGGGATTTGTTAGATGGATCTCAGGATCAGAGGCAGCAGCGTTCACACAGGAAGCCGCCCAGGCTGAGGAGACAGAAGCTGCAGAACCAGAGGACTCGCGGGTGCAGCTTGAGCCCCAGGCAGAGAGCCCAGAGGCTCCCTGGAGAGTCGCCCTGTCCTGGGACTCCCGTGTTAGCAGGCCAAGGCAATGACTGGACCTCTTCCTGACTGTTTCCTTTTTTATTCCATCCGGGCTGCAAGCCTGCTGTTGGGGCCGCCCACATGCAGGGTGGGTCTTCCCCCCTCAGCTCGCAGGTCTGCACCTCAGCCTTCCCCAGCATAGTCAGAACTGCACTCCACTAACCGCTAGGTGTTTCCTGCTCCATTCATTCTGGCCCCTGTGATCAATGGTCACAGCTTTGGTGTGAGTGCATGTGTGCCAGGCTCGTGGATCGGGGCCCATCTGCACACACTCAGGGACCACGGCTCTTTCTTTTAGTCTCATAAATGTGGGCAAGCACCCTACTTAACGTCCACTTGTGCCGTCAGAGAGACCAGATTCCTGCTGGGTTCTGTGGAGGCTGGTGTGTTCCCAGTTCATCGCGCTGCCCTTTCAGGTCACTGGGGGAGTTCCTTCCTTCACACACGCTGTGTGGACTGAACGTAAGCTGCCACACAGTTTTCTGTGGCGACCATCCCCAGACATGTTACATGTGACATGGATACATGTGACTGCATTCGTGCGAATGGGCACAGGTTAATTCTGACTGCAACACTGCACTTGTGTGAGTGTTTCTGCTCAAGAAATTGTTCTAACAATCAAAAAAAAAAATTAAGCTGTAAATCTCTAATCTTATTAAAATAGCCCCTAATTCTTTATAGCAAAGTAACTATATATTTAAATGAGGCATTTAAACATTTGCTAATTTGATACATTTTGTAAGCACTCTCTGCCATTTATTTTGCATAAATTTCTCCTAAGAAAATTTTCAGGAGCGTGACCCTAGTCCTAACATGGACGCTTGAGCCTCTTGGTGAGCACGGGAATAGTGGGGGAAGGACAGAGTCCTTGTAACCAGTAGTCTCTGCACTGCAATGCTAAAATCACAGTTTAGGATTTCTTTCTGTTTTGGTGATAATTCCCTTCCCTACTGATGTGCAAACTGAATGAATGAATGAATGAATGAATGAATGGAAGCTCATTTGTCACTTTAAGTGCATAGACAGGGGCACCAGTGTGAACAGTGGCCCAAGAAAGGGCCTCTGTGACCTCCTATGAGCTTCACCCTTCCCTTCCACATCCCACCAGGGAGGATGGGACCTTCCCCTCCTTGGAAAAGAGACACTGTGTCCTCGACACAAGCACAGAGGAGATGCCCACCAAGCACAGGCCCTTGTGATGCTAAGTGCGATGGGCCCCTTCGCGTTGAAGTTTAAAATGTGGTATTCTATCACGTGTGGACGTGCCATTGACGTGCACTAACCTCTCATCCTGTGTGAGAAGTGAAACCCAGGGGAAGCCTCCTGCTGTAGAGAAACAGCAGGCAAGTGAATCCTGGCATTGCTTCACGGCAGCAGAGGATACTATTTTCCTCTTACTGGTAAAAATGAGCATACAAGGATTTTTTGCATCGACTCTAACGAGCCGGGAAACAAAATGTTGCTTTGGCCTTTCGGACCCCACGTGAAAATGTGAAGGTCTTGTCCATGCTCTGAACTCTTTTGCCAATTTGAAGGTTACTTATCTTTTTAAGAATGCATCTTCAAGTTTTTAGGTATTTGAAATATCCAAGTAGATGTCATATTAAATTGGGAAAGATGGTATTGGCTCCTGATACACTTGTGAGGCCCGCCATTTTTTTAAACTAGGCACAAGAAACTAAATTGAATGCAGACTTTAAAGTAGCCTGCACCTGTGTGGCCTGGGCTTGAACCTGGATGGGTGAAGTGCTCTCGGTGAAGTCAGGATGTGAATGCGATGTGAGACAGGTGCTACCTGATAAGTCCTTCAGACGCCTTCTCTCGTTTGCACCTCATGCCGTGCCAAGAAGCATGACACTGAAGACTAGGCTGAGACAGAGCGGTGTCCCGCTCTGGGTGCCCCACCCGGCGAGGCCTGGCACACAAAGTGGCCGAGCAGAAGAAGAGCCCGGCCTGCACACTCCATGCATCAACTGAGGCCGCATCTCAGGCCCGGCAGAACCAAGATTCTGTTGAGTTCTTTTGGAGATTTCAGGGAAGTCGGGTTTGTGGCCCTGTGGGAAGCAAGGCTTTTAGTATTTCACAGAAAAACAGCAATTTTCTTCAGTGTTCTCTGAACAAATATTGATTACATTTAGATAAAGATTTTCCCAGAAGATCACAATGGTATGAAGAGGTGAAATTTTTTTCTGTCTTTCGCAGGGTTAAACGTAGAGGAACATTCTGCAAATGGTTTTGAATCTATTTGCTTATTGTTTCTCACACGGGCGTTTCTAAACTCCTAACTTTTCCCTGTGGCAGATCGTAGGAGTGTATAAAATACTGTCAGGGTTTCCACTGTAAATGTTCTTTCTCGGGGATTTATAACTTTTGCCATAAAACTGTGACTGCGGGCCCTGACTATCTGTTCTCAGCCTGAGACTGGCGTTTTTATGTGTCGCTTCTCGAACACAGGCTGCGAAGGAAAGGCTATTAGCACAGCTACATTGAGGCCGTGTTAATTGCCAAGAACACACTATTACGGGGTTTAAGATGCATGACTGTGCTGCATTCACGGAAAATCAGAAACATTATGAAAGGGCGATTAATGAGCCTGTAATCAGCTCTAATCGCAGTTTATTTGAAAAGCACTCGAGGAACCCTGACTGTCCCTGCCTTCTGAGCCCAGCTCCTGGCTTTCGTGTCCCCATTCCTGTCACTTGCCATGCCGATCACTGCACACAAAGGTGCTCTTTATGAGAAAGGAAACTGCAGACATCTAGTACTTCCTGTGAGAAATGAACATTGACTTTCTCTGAAGAAAATATAAATGGATTTGCTTAATTGAACTTCAGGAGTGGGGCAATTAATAATAGACTGTGTCATGGTGAGGGCTTTGTTTGTATTTAAGGCAATAAATTACAAGTATTAAATGTATATTTATTCCAAGTTAAACTCATTTCTAATTGACATGTTACTTAGCCCAAGGCTTTTAAGATCTTTTAGTATAATTAAATTAATAGAAGGCTATAGATCACAGCATGATAAACAAACAGCCCAGACTTTAATATGACAGATATACACAACAGGCCATGTAAGTAGATCATTATTATCGGTTTAGGTTCAGCAAAAAATACCACCAGAATGAAAAGAAGAGAAGGAGGTGAAGCCCTGGCCACAGTGGGTGACCCAGAGGGTTCTTTCCCAGCCCCTGTCAGACCAGCCAGTGTCAGAAGTCCCGGGCTGGGGAGAAACTTCATTATGAAAATGCTTGCTTGGATCGATGCCTGATGCTGGAAGCTTTTATAGACCTGCATCAAACATTTAGAGGTTATTGTGCCAGCTTCACGTTCGGCCCCGTCAAAGCATGGAACGGAATTTCATGACTCTCATACAGAACTAGCTGTCTCTAGTTCTGATGGCTGCTTCTGTGAGCACAGTCCCTGGTGCTAAATGTACGTTATGGTGTCTGCGAACACCACCAGCTGAAGATGGGGTGTCGGCTTCCTTCTGTGCAGGTGTCTTCTCCCCAAGGACCCTAGATGCTTCTCAGCAGGGAGCTTGTCTTGCTTTTTGACTGAAAAATAAAGACAAATACCACAGCCTGTGGTCTCAGGAAATGCTGAAAGATGGGCACTGCTCGGGGCTGCCTTGTTTCATTTGAAGTGAAGACGTTCCCCTGCCCCTGGTGCAGATCCCTGCACCGCCTTGGTATTTATGTGGCTTGGTGGATGTGTACCAGGTCTGTCTCTGACCTCCTGTCCTGCAGAGATCTGTAATTTTTATGTCCATTTCTGACATCATAAGGACAGAGAGTTTTCCCCTTAGCTTTTGCATCCCAGTGGCTGTAGGGCATGCTCACAGGAAGCCTGCATCTAATGAGGAATGAAGGCTTCACATTTTCCCATCTGAAATGAGGCAGGGTAAAATCCTGGGTGTGTGTGGGAGAGGGACGACTTCTGCATAAAGTGCTCTCCAGCTCACAGCTCCCATGGGACCCCTGTCCTCTGGGGACCCCCAGGCCCCCTAGCTCCTTTCCCTTTTGACTGAGACATGAAAGGTCCTAAAAAGCAAAGCCATCAGTGACACGTTGAGCTCCAACCTGAATGGTTAGCAAAGGCTTATGTTTTTAAGCTTATTGATGCCACCATTTTCATCCCTAAAGCGCTGCAGAGACTTTTCCTGCAGTGTGAACCCCGTGTGCTGCTGCTGCTGTTGCCGCTGCTAGGACAAGCAGGGCGCTGCCCCCCTCCTGGCTGTGAGCGGGGATTCATTTATCTGCTGTCTGGGGAGACTTCCTGGCCAAGAGCAGGATCTCAGTGAGCCCTGTGACATGTTCCCTGTGGGGCTTTCCATTCCATTGCGATTTCCTCCGATTTTTATTTTCAATACATGTTTAATTTCAGGATGATTTTAGACTTACACCATATTTGGGAAAGCAGTACCGTACTTTCTGTTCATTTCTTTGGCACCTCTGCTAACTTTGCCTGCATCCTGGTGTCTCTGGCACAGCTGGGAAGGCATTTCTGGTGTGGTCCCACAGAGGAGCCACCAGGGTGGACAAAGCGTCATTGGTTTCCTTCTGTTACCTGGCCAGCATCCCAGATCCCCCACCCCCACCCCAGACCGCACACTGTGTACGCTGACCAGGCTGCCTGGAGGGTGCCCGGGCATGAAAGCTGCACGGACTCTTCAAGAAGTTGGAAACTGTCATCTTCACTCTGCCAGGGAAGTCGTGGGTGCCCCTCCCTTTCTCACTTTTTGCTCTGGTTATTAACTAGAGGCACTTGGTGGCCTATTGGGACATCCTTGAGGACACATGCCCCAACCATGTGCTTTATGCCCCAACCATCTGCCTTACTGGAACTTAACAGGAGGCCTTGTGTGGATGTCAGATTCCCGAGTGGCACCTCTGGAATCAGTCCTTCTTGCTTTGACCAGTGCAAAGGCTAAGTCTGTCCATCAGCCTCTTCCCTCATCTCCCTGTAGTTCTGGCTCCTCCTTCCTTCCTCTCCTGCTGTCCCTCAGGGTGAGAGGCTCAGCGTTCATTGTGCATGAATTTGAAAGCCTCCTTCCAGAAAGACACAATCACGGAGGGATGATTTAAGACAGCCTGAGGTTTCATACTGTTGACCAAGTAGAAAGATGCATGGAAAAGCATGTACTTCACTCAAAATGTTGTACAAGAAGCCTATTTCCATGCATTAGGGGCTTAGTATTTATTTCATGTGAAGACTTGAGAAAACCAAGTGTGGAGCCAAGGTGTGAGCCATTCCCGAGATGTGTTCTTCCCTGTGAAGTTGCTCAGTCTATGCTGGCTGCTTCGTTTTGTCCTTCAATGAGGAAAATCAGTATAGCAGAGGAGATGACGCCAGTACAGTGTCTGTCTTCTCAATGGTGAGAGCTTCCTGTCTGGAAGGATGGAGACACACACACACACACACACACACACACACACACACACGCAGTGAGCCATTAAACTTAACTGAGGATATAGGCCCAAGTATGAGGGTTTTTTAATGTCCTACTTGACAATCAGTATTCAATTTACGTCTAAGAATTTTGAAAGAAAGAGAAAAATTACTGTGAAAGACTGTCAAATTCATCAGAGATGTCAATGTATGTCTTTGAATCTGTTATTTCCTTGGTCTATTAATTTTATGCCTGAGGGCTTTGAAAATCATCTATCCTAGAGAATAAGGTTTTATCTGGGATTTAAATAGGTCATTTAACTTTATTGTTATTCTGCACACTGATTCTAAATCCAATAATCCCTGTGAACCCTTAAGATACATTTTTAAGTTCAATAACTTAATTAGGAATTAGAAAGCACAGAAGAAGAGTTTAATCTGCAGAACCACACTGTTTACTGGATGCGATGATTTCTCCAGTTATGCCTCAATTAAAACTTCTGAATTGTTGAATATTGCAAGCATTTCAAAAACTGGATGAATCTGTATGTTTCAACCAGTGTAATTACGAGTCTCCTTCTCAGTACTCACTACCTGATGTAATTATGCTGTAAGTCATTATTTGATCATGGGCAGTTTATAAGAGTCATGACTCATGATCAAACAATTATTTATAATATAATGGCATTTTAATTGATTTTATTTAGGAAAAACAAGTGGTGTCCCCACTCGCACCTATGACAATTGCTGTGTGATGATTGAGCTGAGTGCAGATTAATGGGAAGTTGAGGGATCGAATGGTGGTGGAGAAATGCTGAGCACAGATGGACTCGGGTGAAGCCCCATCCCCTGCTCCGAGACGGGCTGGGTACAGGAGTCTTCCCGAACGGAGGACACCCAGGCACCGGACAAGGGGCCAGGCGGCTGCTTCTCGGGTTTCCCACTGGGGACCTGCCATCTGGAGACGGGAACCTGGCCCCAGGTCTTAGAGCTCTCCAGTGGGAACACTCAATGCTTTAAACACTGGATAAAAGGAAAGAGCAGGAAAAAGTGACACTCAGCCCTCTGTTCAATGGATTAATTGTCTCATTCATGTAACTTGCGGTTAGCCGCAGTCAGGATTCTTAACATTGCTGGATTTGGGTTTAATTCTGCAATACCCAGGTGATTGCAAAGCAGGTCAGGAAAATGCCATCCAAAGCCTCCGGACATTTTATCAGACGTGTAATAAAGTCTTTTGGTTTCCAAGTCAATTTAATAAAACCAAAGTCAGGAATATTTTCTCCAAGGTGTGTCTGCAGGCCTTACAGTTCTGCGGCTTTTTATTGTGTTAATCTCTAATCCAAACAGCAATTGTTCCAATCCGTGTCTTTGGGTCCCCATGGTGTTTTCATACATGGTTTAAGCATATTAAATTAATACCTTACTAGAGCTGGCTGGGGTTGGGCCGAGCAGTTAGAGTTTTGCAATTTATTCTTGAAAAACAAAGTCACATTTCTGCTTGTTGCTTCCATTAGTATAAGGAATTGGTGAGACATAATATTTATAAATATCTTCATTGTGCAACACCTAGAACAAACTCAGATTTATAAAAAGTTACAGACACAGAATAAAGCGGTGGTTAGCAGAATGAGAAAGACTGGGGAGGAAAAGTAAAGATCTATGTAGGTCAGGGATACAAACTAGAAAATATTGCGGTTAATGTGTTGAAACATCTAACATATAGCGTGAAGACCAGGATTACTAACACTGTAGTAGACAGGGGATTTTTTCAGTGTGTAATTCCAGTTGCTTCAATCACAGATTCAAGCACAGATGTGGTCAGGAATGTGAGAGGATGATGTTAGGTGTACACCTAGGACATGCGTGTATGTCTTATAACATGACGTCATGTGCCTTAAAAAGCCACCAATTTTTATGTTATTACCAAGTTTTTCTAACTTTTATTTTTATCTGTACATATTTGCAGGACATCATGAGTACATGCAGGGGAGGTGGTATATGTACACATGAAATTCTTTATAAAGAGTCACGCTGCTGATCTTCACCCAGGCCGCCCATTATGGAAAGAGGTCACATTTGTCAAAAATAAGAATTAAATTGTTGGGGCCCTGGATATAGCTCAGTGATACAAGTGCCTGCCTGGCAAGTGCAAAGTCCTGAGCTTGCTTCCTGGTACCAAAAAGAGTAAGTAAATAAATAAATAAATAACTCACTGAGGTGCAGAGTGGATTTGGATCATAAGAGCTCCAACGAACACATTTTTCTGTTTTGGCTTCCAGTCCAGGGTCTCACCCTGGCCGTTTCCTTAGCACCCCCTGAATCGGGAGAGTTCCTAGTCCTGCTTTCAGTCTTGACTCAGAAGGCTCTGGAAACTCTTGCTTTGAGTCTTGGAAACTAAGGCACATAATATTTTGAGAATTTGTTGGGTCCGTCTAATGTGACTCCGTCTCTAAACTGAGGGAAACGGAAAGACCATGGTGGGGGCGGAAGTTGCTTCATTACACTGCCCCAGGACAAGTTGCACGTATGGACCACACTGCAGGCCACAGGGACCTGGAGCCCAGCTTGAGGGGAGTTCTCTGGCCAGGCCTGTGTGCCCCGAGTCACTGGAGGCCGTCTGGAAGCCAGTCTTCAAGGGTAAGCTGCATTCCAGGGAGACAAGTGAACTCCACCTTCTGGAGAGATGAACCCCAGCACAGTATGTGGATTCTTTCTGTAAGGATGTGCACACACACGCGCACACACACACACACACACACAACACAACTTCCCTCTGAAGCTGTGCAGTTATCAACCCTAGTAGACTCCAGCTGCATCACACAGAACAACTGACCAAGGACAGGCCTTTGGTGATAAATACAGGATCTCCGACTTCTTTCTACACTATACATTGTTAATAGAAACCAAAATAATATTTAATAGATGCACTGCTTCTGAAAAGATAAAAATCTTCTTCTGATAGGAAAAGATCCTCACATAGAATTAGACTCTACATTAAACAACAAAGCCATCTGCTGTCTGGATCCAGTACAGTCCCTCTGCAAATGAACGAAGGAGCCTTTAAAACCACTTTTGTTACATAGAAAGTTATCAATTAAAAATCTGTAACACAAGACATTTAACTCTTAAGTAATCTAAATTTCAAAGTAGTCAGAATACATATTGCTATATAATAAAATTCCTCAAAATTCTATGCACTGTGTTTTCAGAAAATAACTGACCGTAAGTTTAGCTCGAAAAGTATGAAATTGCACCTTACCTATCAATATAAACAAGCCATCCTGAGGTCAAGTAGCTTACACATGCACATGCTTGCATGCTCCAGATTTTGGGGTGCAGCATGCGGGACCCACACTGGACTGGCTGCCTGAGGTTGCTGTCCGGTGTCGCCAAGGCTGAGGTTTAGATAGAGCAGACTCTGTTTCCAGGCTGTAGAGTGGAGCTCTCTGTGTCCACATCCCAGTGTGCGCCATGTCTCTCCGCTCAAGGCCACCTCGATCCCTGGCAGCCACATGGCAGCCTGAGCGACACCAGCAGGAGTGGGTAGATGCTGGTGAGATGCAGCCACTGAGAGGCAGTCCCTTCCACTACCGCATTTCACTGGGTAGAAGCAGCGCTGGAGCTCAGGACTCAACTCACCGGGGAACAGTGGCACAGAAGTATGTGAACTCTGGGCGGGGGTTCTGGGGCCACCTCACCAGACACACATAGTCAGCAAGAGCCCCCTGGCCCCCAGCACTGCACCAGCCCTGGGGCATCTCCCTGGGCCCCTGCAGATGGGCAGGCGGGGACTCCCTGAGCTGACAGTCAGGACGAGCACTGCTCCTGGACACCTGTCTGTGGGTTGATTGGTCCCTGCTGTCTAATGCCTGGATAAGCCTGAACAGGCCGGACCCATCTTGTTTACTGCTAGAAACTGGAACAGATCCGTGACCATGCCTCGCAAGTTAATGAACAGTTATGTCACGCACTGGCCTTCTTAACACGAAATAGACTGCTTTTGTTTATTTTATGTCTATTTCCAGTTATAATGAATGTCAGCAACAAACAAACCGTGTGGACATTGAAAGCCCATGATGTGACGATGGACATAAAGTCACAGTGGGACCGATTACCAAGTTAATTGACCTCTTTCCGCTGGGACCTGGTATCCATTAGGTTCGGATCTGCAGTTCCTTACTGGTGAGGGATTGTGAACACCTCAGTATTCCTGCTGGCCATTTCCTTGTTTTCAGTGTAGAATGTTTACTCTGGCTTTTCATTTTTTTTTTTTAACCCAACACCTTCACACTGAGCTGTATCCCAGGCTTTGCAGTGTTTTCTTCTTCAGATTTTGAGCCAGGATCTCGCTGAATGGCCCACATTGGGCTTCAACTTGCAGTCCACCTGTCTTGGCCTCCCAGGTCCTGATCGTACAGGTGTGTGTCACCATCCCTAGCCATGGCCCTTCTGGCAGTCAAGTTATGTGTTATTTGCTGTTGAATTGGATGAATTACATGTATTTTTTTTACATTAACTCCTTTTCGAAGATAGAATTTGCAAGTATTTTCTCCCATTCCAAAAGATGGTTTTTAACTGTATTGATGGTTTCTTTTGCTGTGCAGAAGCTTTTATTTAGTTTGAGGAAGTCATATTTATTTGTTTGTGGGTTTTTTGTTTATTTTTCGGTGCTGGGGATCTACCTGGAGACCTCGTGCTTGCCAGGCAGGCGCTTATGCCTCTGAGCTAAATCCCGGCTCCATATTTGTTTATTTTTGCTTTTGTTGCCTATGATTTTGCTGCCATATCAAAAAGAAACCTTTCCTCAGGCCACTGTCAAGGGACTTTCTGTGATACTTCCCCCTTAGAATTTTAGGTTGGCAGGTTTTACATTTCATCTTTGATCCACTTCAAGTTGATTTTTGTGTACAGCACAGGGTAGGAATCCTTTCTCATTTCTAGAGGTGCACATACCCAGATTTCCCAGTACTGCTTGTTGGAAAGACCATCTTCCCTTCATGCTTTATTGTGGTCCCTCCTCGAAGGCTGGCTGGTAATACAGGCTCATGGGTTTATTTTTGGCTTCCTTATTCAATCATTTTGGTTTACAGGTTCTTTTTATGCCAGTGTTATGCTGCTTTGATTATTACAAGTTGGCAATGTAGTTTAAAATCAGCAAGTGTGGTGCTTCTAACCTTGTTCTTTCTTGAGGTGTATTTGGCTAATAAAGATCTTTTGTTATTCTGTACAAATTTTAGCCTTGATTTTTCAATTTCTGTGAACAATGACACTGAATTTGACAGAGGTTGCACTGATTCTCTAACTCACTTTAGGTAGTATTGACATAAAAATATTATTATTTTTCCAATAAAAGTGTACGGACACAGTACGCTTTTTCATTTATTTGTGTCATCCTCCACTTCTTTAGTCAGCATCTTACACTCCTCAACGTAAAGGTCTTTCAACTCCTTTGTTAAATTTATTCTTTACCATCTTATTGTTCTACATGTTCTTACAAATGAGATTGCTTAACTTTTTGGATAGTTCTTCCTTATTGTATAAAAATGAGCCAGGCTTTTGTTTGCTACGTTTGTATCCTGTATCTTTATTTAATATATTTATTAGTTCTCACCAAGTGTTTTTGGTAGTCTTTATAGAGTTTTCTGGGTATGAATTTGTGTTACCTGTTACCTGCCAACACAGGCAATTTAGTTTTCCTTTAAAAGTCAGGTGCCTCTCTTTTGTTGTCCCATTTTTTTGTCAACAGATTCCAGAATTATGATCAATGAAAGTGGAGAAAGTGGAAGCCTTGGATTTTTTCTGATTTCTAGGTAAAAACTTACAACTTTCACCATCAAGTACGTTAACTGTGCGTTTGTCATATGTAGCATTTAACAGCTTGAGCTGCAGTCCACTTATACCTGGTTTCTCGAGAGCTTTTATTATGAAATGGTGAATATTCTAAAGTACTAGTATCGATCTTGAGAGGAATGTACAATTTTCCCATCATTCTTTAAGCGCTTTGCCCCACCTGTCCTGTTTTCCCCTGTTGAGCCATCCCTGCATTCCAGAGGTAAGCTCTACTTGGTAAGGATTTATCACCCTTTCCGTGTGCAGTCTGACTTGGTTTGCTGGGATGTGCTGTTGATTTTTTCACACATGCTCACTAGGATGTGGCCTCATCATTTTCTGTTCCCATGGTGTTGCCTGACTTGGCGCGATGGTAACACACGTGATATAAATGAGTCTACAAGTGTCCTCTTGCTTTGGATAATTTAGGAATAGTTTCGAATGACCGGAGTTTCTTAGGCTTAGAGGCATGGCAGAACTCACCCTTGAGGCCACCTTGTTCTTGGGTTGGCTTTGTTGGGAGGCTTTTTAAACTTATTTTCAGCACTAGGGGTGGAGCACAGAGCCTGGCCGGTGCTAGGCAAGTGCCCTCATGCTCAGCCACACCCCAGAGTGGGGAGATTTGATGACTGCTTCAATGTCCTTTCTCTTTCCGATCTTATTTTGGATTTTGTCATTTAGTTCAGCCTGAGCAGGCTGCATTTTTCTGGGAATTTTTCCACTTCTCCTACCAAATCCAGAGATCCTAGACATGCTCTCAGTCTTCCTAACCTGTGTAAGATGTGCCCTGTGGTCCAGAACATGATCTGTCCTGGGGAAACTTCCACGTGTGTTGAGACGATGCCCTTGGAGCCGCTGCAGGACACGATGATCCGAGCGCGGCTGTTGGATCCTCTTAGTCTGCAGCATTGGTCAAAGCTGCTGTTCCATTATTGATTTTCTGCCTGGATGATTGATCCTCTGGTGAACGTGGGGGATTGAAGTCTCCCACTGGTCCTGCCTCGCTCTCTGTTTTTCTCTTAAGTTCAGCTGGTATCTGTTTTATACTTTAGGGCACTGCTGCCGAGTGCAAACACGCTTCCATGCCTTATACTCGGCTGGTGAATTTCCTCCTCTTCACTGTGTAATGCCCTTCTTCGTCTCCCGTGGCAAATTTGAGTGAAAGTTTGTGTTTCTTTGTGTAAACCTGACCACCCCCACCACCTTTGCGTAGCCATCTGTGTGGGCTGTATTTTTCTGACCCTTCATGATCTGCGTATCCCTAGGGCCAAAGGAACCCCCACTGCTCACTCCCAGGACCAGGAGAAATGTGCCCTCTGAGACTATACCCAGATAGGACTAAAATAACATCCATGCGTGTTCATGTGAATATATGATATATTACTCAACCTGATAGGAGCTGTCAAAGCATTAATATTAAGTCTGGAAGTAAGAACTTTTGAGTTTACAGTGTTTTTGTTTTTCTTTTTTTAACTTTTGGATAGAACCCCCACCAGGGAGGTCATAGCAATTACACGGGACTAACTAAACTGTGAATCCAGTTTTGTCTGCATCTGTTTATTGGTTACCATGTGAGCATATTCTTTTCTCAGTAATAAATTTTCCACCAACAATGAATATATATCCTGCAGTAACTATAATATGAAAAGAAAAGGTTTAAGATTTAGATGCAGAAATGCTACATCCCTATAAACTATGCTTAAATTACTGTTGACAGTATTTTGAAATTAATTTTGTCAGAACTAAAATAATAAATGTCTTCAAATTTCCTTTTTTGTTGTTGTTAAGTTCTTCCTTATAATGCTATTATTTATTTCATTTTTGTTGAGTGTTTCAAGGTTAATGTATCAATTATACCTCTTGTTACAACAAGATTTAAATAGGGTGCTATTCAAATCACCTTTGAACGTCCTTAAAATTTTTAAATTTGTACACGATTTCCCCTGAACATCCTTGACCAAGTGCACTGGATGATTGATGAACCCACCCGGTGCCCCTCCCACCAGAGGCTGAGATGTTGGGGTCCCACCCGGAATTTTCTCCAGGTGGCTCTTGGAGCTCTAACCAGGGTCCCAGGGGAGCTAAGCTCTGCTGGGAGACACCGCCTCTTCGTCTCTGTAACCAGCTACACATTATCAGGTAGGTCATGGTTAGAGCTGAATTCAAGGGGAAGAGAACGGTCTCTGTGTAGAATCTTAACACAGCTTCCGCTTTGTCTTCTTTATAAACAAGAGCTGGGGTCTAAGAAACCAAGGAACTTTTGTGAATGGCCCTCTGAGATATAAGTAGGCTGGAGGCAACCAGAGAAAGCTTTTGCTGTGTCCCTACCCAAAGCAGCCACACCAGAGCTCATGCTGTGGAGCGGCACCGAGCGGCAGGAAGCTCTCCGACACTGTGGCCAGAGGGTGTGTGTGTTGTGGGGGTACACGCCAGGGCTGCTTGTGAAGCAGTGCGCACCAGGGCTGGCGGTTTTTGCTATAAATTTTAGACAGACGCTACCAAAAGAGAAAACTGAAAGGTGATTATGATAAGGATAAAAGTCAACAAACTTTCTCAGAATATGGAGAAAATTGAAGATTAATTGAGCAAGAAAATAGAGGAAAAACACACAGTAGAGAATGGAATTTTGGTGTTTCTAAAGCATGCTCTCCAAAAAACGACAAAAGAAAAATATGCATCTTTTCATCTAAGATACTATAGAAGATAAATTTCATGAGCTGAAAATAGACATGTAAGTCCAGATTGTGCATATTTCATGTACCCAGGAAAACATAAAGCTGTGGGCAAATAAGCTGTCTGTGTTGTCTTTGTATTTGAAAGATTCAAAGTGCTAGAAACATCCATATCAAAGACAACAGTGGAAAGGTTTTAATCCAGAACTAGCCTACATGTTGCCAACAGGTTAATGAACAAAGTGTACCCACACCCTGGAGTACTGCTCTACCTGAGGACGCTAACATGGAGGCATCTGCAGGCAAATAGATGCACTTCGAGATCAGAGTGTCAAGTGAAACAGATCAGACACACACGCTCAGACATCACCTGGCTTCTTCAATACAAGCCATCCAAAGGACAAATAAGTCAAAAAGTAAAATAAAAATAGACAACAGGAAAATGAGGGATAGATCTTGGCAAGTAGGGAGGAGACCAAGTGAGAGACAGAGAGAAGGAAAGGACAGGGAACAAACAGGGTGGATTGCCTACACAAACCGACTACACACAACAGATGTACTCATGATGTCCTGCAAGCAAATACCAATAAATAAAATAATGAAAAATAAATGCTGTTGGCAAGAAAATTCTAGACTTTCCTGTAGTACAAAGTGCAAAACATGCTCTCCTGAAACAAAATGTGTACAGTGTGAAAACAAGTATTGTGCATTTGTATCTCAGAGTTTTATGCATTTAAACAAGTGTAAGGGAAAGAGATATATTTTAAGACGTGGAAAATGTCAGAAACTCTCTCCCCTACATCTTCCTAAGAAATGACGCTCATCCTTCCAGCTATTTCAAAGCTTCAACAACACTTCACCGCTCCCACCTTCCACCCAAGCAAGAGGGCCCTACTCATGACCCCCACGGACTCCCAAATTATCACCCTGTGAATCCAGCTCTTCTTCACCCGTCAGCTCAGAATCTCTGAGTGAGTCCACTTTCGTACTCTTGCTCTGCTTGTTTTCTTCCCACCCGTGTTCTGCGCTGCAGAATAGAGCGATCCATCTGATGCATTCTCCGGGAGAGAGTTTGAAGGCCCTATGGCCGTGCTCGCATTGATTGCATGGACGCTGCAGGCGGCTTCATAGGAAACGCACACTGTAACCACAGCGAGGTCACCATTCATTCACCAGAGTGGCTAAATTTAAAAATTGAACGTGATGCACACTGGTGGGAGTGGGTGGAACAGGCACAGTAAGACCCTGGCAGGAAGAGCACAGAGGGGACCTAAGTGGGTGGGCAGCTCCAGAGACCTGGGTAAGGGCGTGGCCCTTGGTGTGGCCCAGCCTTGTCACTCCTCACTAGTCCCTCGCAGAACATGAACTATAGGTCCACAGAAGGACCTAGTGGTCCTAGTAGCTTTATTAAAAATGACCCATAACCGGAAACAAGTCCAACGTCACCAACAGGGAAATAGACAGACAGATTGTGGCCTAGCCATGTAATGCAATACTGCCCTGAAATGCAGATGGATGAAGGTCTGAGGCCGTGGTTTCATGTCACAGTAATTATGCCTAGTGAAAGGAGAGAGAGAAAAAACAGAATGTACATGGTATGATTCCATTTACAAAATTCTGGATCATGTCAACTGATTTTTCCTGACACATGAAAGCAGGGGGGGTTTCTTATGTGGAGAAATTTAAGGGGACAGAAGGGAGGATCAGAGAAATGCCTACGATACCCTTTGGGCTCTGGTAATGGTTTTGCAGATGTGTACAAATATCGAAATTTATCAAATTGTGTACTCTGTGTGTCATTTATTACAAGTTAATACACCTGGATAAAGCTGTTGAAATCACACAACCTGTATTTTAAAATGGAGAATAATCAGAATTTTAAAATAAAAGATTAAGGTTTTAAATGTGCTGGAAAAATTAAATTCTGCCAAGGCATTACCTTCCAGTCTCTGTACCTAAGCCATAGAAAAGTGAGTTATTTTGACCTTTTTGACCAAAGAAATGTTACATTCTCCTTCTACTTTATTGCCTTCAAAATATCAAGGAAAAAATATTGTCTAATACCAATTTTGGCAGCTAGAAAAATCTAGTTAAGCAAATAAAGAAAATCAGTCAACCATAGTTATGAATTGAGATGCAAAGGTACCAGGTACAACACGATTCGGTCTAACGTAGCAACATAGGTTTTAAAAATAGTGTCACAAGCAAGAATTCAGCAGAAATTAAGCCACAGATTCACGGTGCCACCCAGGCAGATGCAGTGAGCAGTGATACCAATAAATACCAGCCAGAGCATTAAAATGCCCTCAAATGCCACTTCTGCTTCTGATACAGTGGAAAATAAGTGCCTCAGTGAACTAAAATCAAAGTAATTTTTACAAATGTGCCAGGAAGAGGAAAGTCTTTGCTAAACTCAGAGTCATTAGCTTAACAAGGAGAACTGCTTGAGGCGGTTCACCAGGCTTATTTAATATGATCCTGAATGTGCCAACCTGGACTCAGAGGAAAGAAAAGATTAAATTACAAATGCTAGCCGTGAAGGAAGAAAAATTATTGTTGACGAATCACTCGAGTCGGTATTCGTAAAACCCAGAGGCATCAAGTGGCAGAATTAAAATCCCTAATTACAAAATAAATGAAGTCGATATTATTAAAAAAGAATCCACTTACCATAGCTACAAAAATATGTCCTATCGTATTTAGAAATCAGCCAGAGAAGTGAGGTTTGATGACAGACCCCACAGAAGACTGGGGTTGCAGGCCCTGCCCTGCACCTAAGAGACCCCAGGAGGTCCGGGGCCCATCCCAACACCGCAAAAGTAAGTAACTCAGATAAATGACCGGCTGGACTCCTCTAGTGAGTCCACCACAAGGGGAGACTATATTTTCCAATGAAGAGCAGACTAAAACAGTACTTTTAAAAATATCAATTATTCCAAATTAATCTCAAGTATAGTAAATAAATAACCAAAAATTTTTAAATAAGATTTCTCAGGTATAGGGAAAATAGTCATAAAGAGTACACTTGAAAGCTAAATACTCTAGCAACATAGATGATGCAAAAATTAGAGATTTGATTTTGTCATGATTGCCTGTCAATCTGGAGAACAACCAGGCTCTTAAGAATGTGGGGAGCCCGCACAGCACCCCGCAGGGCAGATCTTCCTGTTTACAGCTGATGTCAGACAAAACCATTGTGGCTGCCCTAACACAAATTTCGGACAAAGTCAAAGAAAAGCACATCCCACTGTCTTATAAAATAAGTCTGCAAATCACAAGTAACATATTAGTACAGCAAAAGTAAACAGAATATTTACAGGGAAAGGATAATCCCGGGAAAACACTGACTACCCTGATAGTCTCCAGGGTGCGGGTCCCATGACCTCAGTCAGAGCCGAAGAAGATGCGTGGTGAGCTCAGCACTCGCTCCTGTTCCCACTCCAGGGAAAGCAGGCACAGGAAGTATCGCTCGTTCTCATAGAAACTGAGCACACTGCAATCAGGATGAGACACGGCAATCAACAGGGAAGCAGGAGTGAAAACTAATTAACATTGTGAGCAAGAAAACGAAGCCTGCTCATAACCGCATTGTTCCTGAGGGTTCCAGCCAAGCCAACGTGGAAAGGGAAGAAATACTATATCAGAAAATGAGCCCCGGAATGATCATCACCTTCACGGCACTGGGGATTGGAGAGTTCTGAGGAGGCTACAAAAGAGCTCCGGGAGATGAGACGGCGCAGGGATCCTTCCGGATGAACAGTGCCAGCCCCAGACTGGTGACAGTTGTGCACATTAGCAGGACTGCAGAAGTTCTACGTATGTGTATGTTCACAGCAACGAGTAGCAAGGAGAGCAGCGAGGTCACGTGGAGCGTGGACAGCAGGGTCATGACCAGGGATTAGGAGACAGAGAGTGGTCATCCTTCCAGAGGCCAGGAGTGTGCTCCCTGCTCCCACCAATGAGCCAAGGTGCAAACCACTAAATAAGTAACAATCAGCTGGAAGATAGAGGGTATGGCAGTGCCAGTCTCATGGCACAATACCACTGGAACCCAAGAGAATCTATCCTGGGATGCACCACAGGAAGGTCATGAAACCCCTGGCTTGAGTTGGAAACATGCCAGGGACCAAGGCGGGAGAAATGAGTGGCTTCTCACCTGCTGGAGGAGGAAGAGAAGTACACAGAGAGACCCATGTTTGCAGGAATACAGTTCACTACACTAACAGAACTTCCAGGTTATCAGTATGGGTTTTATTGGTTAAATCAGTGTCATAGCTAATGCCCCCTAACAGATCTGTCCCTTAAAAATTTGGGGGTATGGGAGTCACATTTTAATAAAATTTTTTAAAAAACTAAAAAAAAAAAATTGGGGGGCAATGCAGCTAAAGACCAAATGTCATTGGACAGATCTTTCCCTCCTGGGAAGAACAGCATGGCAGCTTCCCGGGAAGTCCAGAGTGGCCAGTCTCTGGTCTCTGCCTTTGGACAAAGCCACCTGCTGTGCATTTGTCTTCATAGTGATTTCCATGGGATTGAGCAGGAAAGTCATGTCCTGTCTTCAATGTCAGGAAGGAACTTCTCTCATGATAGCCTGGGACCCAGAAGCAAGGGTGTTACTTGAAATTTTGCACTTTTTTTTATAACACTGTCCTCAAGATAGATGACATTTGTGTTTGTGTATAAGTATGTCTCTGTGTGTGTGTACATGTGTGCCTGCCTGCGTGATGTGCGTCTATCTGGAAGCACCTTTGTGCAGTTATGTGTTGATACATATGTATTCCTGTGCATGCCTGTGTGAATCTGCATGTGTGTGCGCATTTATGAGTGCATGCATAAGTGTATATGTGTGTGTGTGTGCCTTGCATTTCTGCATAAGTGTGTGAATGCTCTGCACGCCTGCGCACACTGGTGAGTTCATGTTGGCTCACTTCCCTGGCGGGGCCGAGGTCTTTCTGGGATGCCATCTTCTCAGGGAGGCCTCTCCAGTCCCTGGTACCTCCATCCTGCGCCCACATCCCCCTTCTTTGCGCCCACCTCTGTCTACTTGGCTGTTTGCTCCCTACCACAGTGTCAGTGCACACATGGAGAGGTTCGCCTGCTTTGTTCAGTGCTGCATTCCCAGCAATGTGAGCAGTGCTGGGCTCAGGAAATAGCCCTTCTGTTTGTGTCTGCCCGCACACTGCCCTTCCACCCCAGGTCAGTCCTCTTCCCCATATCCCGAGATACAGTTGCTGCAGGAGCGGGCCCTTGCGACTCCCCCAGGACCTGGATGTGACAGCCCACCCCTGGGGAGAAAGAAGAGCTCTTTGGTAAATGATTGGGAGCACATGACTTTCTGCATGCAAAATCCAAAAGGTGCTGCCCTCGGTGCCCAAATGCCAGTGACACACTCATCTTTAGGTGGCTGGATAAACTACCTTAGGGAGATTACAGCCAACTCAGGTTTCCTGTAGGCGTGCAGCCAGCGATGATCGTAAGTGGCTCTTGTGTGAGGGAAACAGTTTGCTAATCTGCGAGTCGACAGCCTCCTCAGGCTGGGCCATGCGTGAATGCGCAGGGCTGTTCTCCTCCTCTCTGGAGCTGCCCTTGCGTTATATGGGAGCTCGGAGGCTGGTTTAATTAAAGTTATCTGAATAGAGTACAGTATGCCAGATGTTCACAATAAATATAATGTAGCTTATGTAATGGTATGCCATCATGGAATATATGGGAATGGTTGTGATTATCCATTATTACCCATAATAAATCTAAATTTATTTCGCTGTTTTTAGGCATTAAGCATTTCTCAACCACTATAAATTAGCTTAGTATTTGAACTTTGCCTTTTGCTGAAGTTTTTCCAATAGAGATAATTAAAGAGCTCTTTTGGCAAAATTAGTTCACATTATTTCCATTAGAATTAAACGTACACATGGGATACTGCAGTGCATGATATCGATGCTTATGACTGACATTTTAAAGTGCAAATGGAAATTGAACATTTTTCCTTTTTCTGTGTTTTCCCCCTACAGTGCACAAAGGTAAAAACTGTAACTTAATTTCATAAGCCCTTCCCCTCCCCAGTAAAGTGGTATTTTAGCATTTTCCAATATGAACCCACTTACTATCTCCTGAATTAGCAGACCCACATGAAAAGCACTTAGCATCTGGAGCCCCGAATCTCTCCCACATCTGTACCAAACCCTTCTGTGCAGGCTCCAGCAGGGAGCACAAAAGTAAGAAGGCCTGGAGGCCAGCAGTCTTGGAGCAGGAGATGTAGCGAGTCTGCCTTCTCCTAAGACAGATTTCTGCAGGAAGGCCTATCTGCTTTTAGAATTCCTTTCCAAGCTGCTAAGGGAATGATGGTCACCATAGCTGAGGGGTTCCATTCCCCCCAGGATCCCCACTCCGCTCTTCCTGTACTGAAACCATCGGTCCACTGACCCAGAGACCCTCCTCCTAACTCTCAATCAAGTCAGGGCTTCATCTGTCTCACCTTTGTGACAATCAGTTTAATAATTACCGATTTAATTGTTAGATTTGAGGCTCCATGTGGACACTTAAGTGTAAACAATGTGGGTACGTGAGTTTGCTATTCAGGAATACACATCTAGAAGGCACCAACACGCAGATGACTTTGAGTAAGAGCCAAGGGGAAGTTGCATGGTCGCATGTCCTGGGGAAGAGCCAGAGGACGGGGATAGGAGCTCGTCACAGAGCCCAAGGAAATGGAGTCAGTGAAGGGTGAAAGAGAGAGAAAGACAGATGAAGAAAGGCAGAGAGTGAACGGGGGAGACCAAAAAAGGGCCCTCGTTTGAATCTAGCAGCAAGATGTGGGAACCCCGTGGCTTCACTACTCACAGGGTGCATCACAGCCAATCAGGCCATTCAGCCTTGTTTCTGGTCTGACCTTTTGTCCCCCCAGATCCTAAGAACACCGTTCACAGTGAGGTTCAGTTTCACATTTTCCACACTGTGCTTTAAACTGTATTATACTGTGCAAGCACTTTGTCTTCCTTTTACCTTATTTGGATGAATTAACTGTAAGAAATTTTTATTACTCTCGATAATTATTGATCTCAAATACATGGCTTATATCAACTTTATAATACAAGGCTCTTCTAGTAATTTGGGATCATTTTCTAAATAAATTGCGCACACAACCGGAGCTAAGACTCATACGATGACCTAGCAGGTTACCACCCTCAGCCTCAGCAGGGTCCCCGTTAGGCACCTCTGACCGCAGACCGAGTCACCTCGCTCACCCACACTGAGGGAAGTGAGCAAAACTGGAAGACACATCCGAAGAAATGGGAGTATGGACTTACTTAGATAAAGGGAAAGGTCGGTTAAAAGATATTTGTGGTGAAAAGAAGAAAATAGCAGAGAAATCCATTTGAATCTAATTCTGACAACAGCCTTTGAAAGGTCTCAGTCCTGAGTTAGAAGGAGAGCAGGGCACCTCACTACAAAGAGCATGTGTCCTGCTATCCATGATCCATGCAGGAGGACTCCGGAGTGCTTGTGAAGTCTAGTTTCATGCAAAACGGACATTTGTATTCAAGAAATCAGCTCTGTCAGGCAGTTCTTTCCAGGAGAAAATTTCAGTCATGAAGTGATTATTTGGCACTTTGTGTAATAGAGGCATTGAATAAAATGTGCAAATTTTACAAAGTTCACAGATCCTAAAAGTAGAACTATTAAAGGAGATATGTGATCAGAGCAGTAATTATTATAATCTGGAGTTCTCCATGGTGATATCACCGCTATGATTAAACAGGAAGCATCCCCCAAAGACTTGTGCATCAAAGCTTTGACTGCTGGTCATCAGAGGTCAGCTCTGGGACCTGAGAGGTGTTTGATCTGGGTGCAAAACTAACCTTAAGAATGGACCCACCTGTGGGTGAGTTGCCAGCTGCATGGCTGTCAGGAGCAGGGCCCAACTGGAGAAAGTCACTAGGGTGTCTTTGGAAGTACACATGTTCCCCTGCTCTCCCTCTCCAGCCCATTTTCTTTGCTTCCGGGCTGCCAGAAGGTAGGCAGATTTCCTGCACCACGCCATGATGCCTCTCCCACCTCAGGCCCACAGCAAGCAAGGACTGTGAACTGGCACCTCTGACACCGCAAGCCAAGATACATCTCATCTCCTACTCTGTGCTTGGTTACAGAGAGGAAAAGTTAATATAGTCACCCCTGTGTGTGCTGTAGTTCCAGTGCTATATGGTAGTGTCACTGCAGTGTATGCTTATGTTTGTGTGTACATTTATAAATGTTTACATGTATGTAGATACAAATACACACACACACTAGAAATGACAAAAATTAGCAAAGCAACTCACAGTGACATCAAAACAGGAAACCATATCACTCTCATATTTTCACATCCTAGTATACTTTACCCTCAAAACCAGAATTATAGGCAAGAGTATTTAAACTTTTAAACAGGCTGCCCACTGTCACCACTACCAAAATTGAAACATGAAGGATGCTTGCTGTTTAGTTTTTATGTGTCACTAAAATGTCTGAATGTGACCAAGCATGGGCAGAGCCAGACACCCGAGGACCTGGACTAGGGACCACCAGGGTGGTCATTGTGCAGAGGCTGCAGAGCCAGGTGCTGTCATGCTGGCCGCTGTTCCAGCTCTGAAGCTGCTGCTACCCAGACTTACAGCATAGAAGTGACAGAGCACTCATGGTCCTCTCGGGGACAACTCCCGGGGTCCCCCAGACCCCTGCATCGTCCCATCGGTTTCCATGGCCACCCCTCCCTCTGATTCTCAGGCTTCCACTGGGAGCATCCAGAGGCTGCCAGCAGCCAGCCCAGGTCACCCTGGGTGCACTTTGCATCCTAGTGGGCTGGAGGATAATGTGCTCAGAGCTTCTTAGCCAGGCACAGTAATTCAGACAGTTTTAAGAATTAGGGCATAGATATCACTGGGAGCCCATTATTCTGCCTCCTGCAATTGTGCCTAAGTTACCTTCATACTCAAAATTTTATTTTAAATTACAATTTTTTATGTAGCTCTTTGGAATTTTATCCCAGCAAGTATACTGTCTGTTAATAAAAATTATCCAATTAACCACATGGAAACAGCTTCCTTCTGAATACAGGAGAGCCTGAGATACCCACTCTGCATCCACCTGGGGCTTTGGATGGTTTTCAGACCAGCAGAGAACCCAGCACCTCTGCTCTGTGTCACCATCCCACATTCACCCAAGAAATACTAGCCGAGTGTCCCCCTGTGCCACACCGTGTTCCCAGGACCAGGACTGATGGGGGTAAACACATCCCAACACAGAGCGATAGATGGTCAGGGTTGTGACAGCCTTGTGAGTCCCCTGGCTGGCTCAGAAGATTCCATGGGAGCTGGCTGGACTTGGTGTCTAGCTGTGTCTCTGGAAGCTGCTTCTGGATAAGGCCACATTTCCATGGACTCGGTAACTAGACCATGCCTTGGTGGACATGGGAAGCCCACCCATTTTGGGCCTGAACAGAACACAAAGGGTGCAGACAGGGAAGCTGGCACTTCTCCTGCCTGCCTGCATGAGCTGGGTCACAGACAGGGATTTTGTCGTGGGTTGCTCTGGGTTCCATTTGAGACAGAGTGGGTATCACACCCTGGGACTCCTGGGCTCTCCATTTGCAAAAGGCAGATCCTGGGATTCCTCAGCTCCCTTGGTGCCTGAGCCAATGCCACCCCCCCACCCTGCCTCCTTTGGATACAGAGTATGTTTTAGGTGTATAAATCATTTTAATGTCTTTGGGGAATGATGTCTCGGTGTATCCCAAGCGGGATGATGGGAAAAAATGGAAGAGAGAGGGCAGCGTACATGTGAGAAAGGAGTGGTCATCACTGAGGAGGTGCACAGGTCCTGATGCTATGAGGAGAAGGCATGTGGTAGCCTGGGAAGGCCCTTTGGTGGCCCCAAGGCTTGGTGCCCAGACATGGAGGACCAGGGCCCCTTCTGCAGGGGAGCTGTGGAGTGAGGAGAAACGGGAGGTGCCTGCTGGACCATGGAGACCAGCCACAGGGCTGGATTCCACTGACCACCAAGGCCCTGGGCCCTGGCTTCCTCCCGGTCCCCACTGCTCTCCTAGTCCATGCCTGGGAGGGACCTTTGTCTCTCCACTCATGCGTCCCATGGCTGAGTCTTCGCCTCCACCAGCCTGCACTCAGCCTGCCCTGCTAGCCTGTTCACTGCCTCCTTCCCTAGGCGACTGTGCATACCTTTCACTAAACCCTGCTCAGTGCTTGGAACTGCGGCCTCTGTCTCAGCGGGGCCTCAGTCTACACGGGGGACAAATCACACAGGAACTCCAGGGCCTCACAGGCTTCGGTCTTTCTTCTGAGCAATGGGTGCTGGGTCCCCAAGTGCAGAGACACAACATCATCTTAGAAAGGCTAGTGGGCAGAGGAGGCCTCCACAGGGCCTGTGGGTGGAAGGGGTGGCAGGGTCAGTACAGGAGATGCAATCAGAGTCTGTCGCAGTCACAGAGCCCGAGCGGAGGGTACCTGAGGGCAGGGTGGGTGCTGGTGGCAGAGAGAAATCTGACTATGAATGAGTTTGAAGGTTGAGGCTCACCTTGGGGTTTAGAAGTGGGGTGTAAGAAAGGAAGGCGCTGCTAGGGTTTTGACATGAGCAGCTGGAAAGCTAAGACACCACTGAGGTGCCAGGGAGAGTCTGTGGTGAAGCTGGCCTGGGGGAAGAAAGGCTTTGGTTTTGATCCTAGGGAGGACACGGGGCCTGAGGGGGCTCCCAGCACCTGTTCCCCCTCCCATGGCCGCCGCCCTCTCACTGGCTCTGCGGGAGTCACCACTGCCTGGGTGGAGTCCTGGAGCCTAGGCCATGTCCCTGTCCCGGGAGGCTTTCATTCTCCACGGGTGAGGTGCTCCCTCTGCCCCAGAAGGGTCACGAGTGACGCTTCCTCTCCGGCCCTCTTCCTTTCCAGCAGCAATCTCTTTTCAGAGCTCCCTCGATTTCCTCTGCTGAGTTTTTGCTGATGCTGGTTTGACAGCATTTTACGGACTGGTGAGGCCTCTTTTCTGTTCCTCTTCTGCAGGAGCTATGTGTCCAGACACTGGCGGCCTTTTGTCCTTTTCTTCCAGTATCTCCCTGATGCTGCTCTGTCTCCAGAATCTGAACTCATGGTCTCACATAGGAGCACAGTGAATATTTGCCAAAGGAAAGAGCCGATCAAAGTTCCCTTCTCTCATCACAAAACTTAGGAGCCAGAACTCCCTCAGGGAAGCCTCCATAGATGAGTCTCACTGGGCACTGGGGATTGTGACACCAACGCCGTGCTTGCAGCCCGCGCAGGTCCAGCGTTCCGTCTGCAGGCGCTGAGGGAAGCACCCCACGAGACGCTCTTTGATTTCGCTGCGTCCCTTTGATTCCCCTCACCCTCATCTGCACACTGATATTGAAGCCAGGTGCCTCCAGGAGAGAACCAAAGCCTTCCCCAGATGTTCGTGTCTGTTTTGGCGGTGATCATATTTTTGTCCAATTTGAACATATTTTTCTTGATTAATACAAGAAGCCTTAAGTAGAGACTGCTAAAATTTACTTAACAGCTGCACAATCTGGGAGATAAACCATGAGCAGAAGATATTTATTCCAAGTGGGAAGATCATGTACCCTCCTCTTTATGCACGTCCTCCAGCAAGCGAGATAAGGTTCAAAGCTCTGAGTTTTAAACCCTGCTTCTCTCATCTCTCGGTCCATGCCGTCAGAAACAGAGGCGGAGCGTGCTGCAACTCGGAGAAGTGAAAGGGTCAGAGCCCACCGTTCGTGGTGTGCACGGGGCCATGTGGGCTGTGGGCAGCATTCGGATGCAGCTCCTGCAGCCCCACACGCAGCTGTGCTGGCCCTGTCTTGAACCCTTCCCATGAGTCACAGTATCCTGCCTGTGCCAACAAGAACTTGTCACTGGAATCCACCAAGCAAGGTCTCAAAAAAAACAAATGATTGTCGATGCAAAAATACATTTCTAACGTAAGACATGTAAACTGATATGTGACTGCTTCACAATTAGTATGAAAACCCAGGTTCCCTGAAATAACCACACATTCATTCTGCAGCGAAAGTCGGTCCCTCTGTCCCCTCTTAGCACCCGAGCCATGGAGAGGAGACACAACAGAGAAGGAGCGGCTGTGTCACTGCTAAGGCACTGTCTCTGTTTTGGAGCAGAGAAACTGGGGGAGCCTCTGGGAAGCTGCTTCCGAGATAACAGTGGGCGTGGAGCCCGCATCGTCTTTCTTCTGGATTCAGGAAGAGGAGAAAGCCCCGGAATGGGAAGGACCCTCATCCAGCTCTCCTGGGTTTCAACGTGGCTGCACTTGCCTGTAAATGTAATGGAGTGAGGTAACACAAAGTTTACACACTCAACAAAATCCAAGGAGAAGGTCACGAACACATTCAACACGACTTTTCAGCAAAAATTCATTCTGTTCTATTGTTTGACTGCTAAATTCTAATTTTTAGATGCTTTCCAATGAACTAAACACAAATTCCATGAGGAGAAAGAAAAGAAAAAGGAGCCAGGAAATAATATTTGTTAAATTTGGTTGAGGGAGTGGAAAAGTAACAACACACTTAGGAGACGTCTCAAGTGCACTATTACTCTCATGGGAATGTTATCTCTATCCTTTGGACCCGAGATAGGTGACCACGCCAACAAGGAGTGACCACAAAGAACTGCACAGCAAGGATCTGCCTCTAAGCAAAATAAGGGTAACACTGACAGTTCAGGTACGTATTTTAAGTTTTAAAACTAATCTGATGAAGAGCATAAACATCTTTCAAAGGAACAGGAAGAGAAAACAAGAGGCTGGAAGAAGTGGCCTACATTGGCAGATGGTCACACAGTGTCCTGTGACCCTAGAGCCAAGGGCTGGTGCTCAGTGGACATTGGCTGGGGGGAGACGCAGTGCCCCATAGCATGGGTCTCTTCTCTAACTCTTTCTTGGAGACAGAAGAGACAACCATGCACAGTGGCTGAGAGCCCAGCTGCCCACAATCTGGCCCCGTGGAAGCTTGGCTCATGGTGACCTGAGTTTCCCAACACAGCCATCAGCCCTGTGGGTGTGCAGCGTCCTGGAGGCACACTCCCAGAGCTCCTTTCCGATGGCCAAAGCCATATACAGACTTGCAAAGACAGGCGAAAGCTACCCTGCCACTTCTTCTAATGTTTCATTGAAAAGAAGAAAAGATGCTTGGTACTGTGTGAGGATCAACACGTGACCGAAGCCAGAGCAAGAGCCAACAGCGATACTATAAGCTTGCTTCATGCGGCAAGCTTGTGATGACTCCTCACACACAGCTCATGGGCCGGGCTTCTCTTTTAGAGACAGGATGGTTTCACAGATGTCCTTCAGAAGTCCCTGTTGTCATCCCAAACCCCTGTCACGCTCATGACACCCGGGCATCCTCTGAGACCCTCTGTCACCCTCTCCAGGTGCCCTATGTCATTGTCTCATTTTCCTCGTCAAGCTGTTCTGTGCTCACATGTGGCAGCAGCCTGCAACTGCTTCTGGCAGCTCTGAACACCCCAGCTTGACTGCAGAGGGGTGTTCATTTCCTTTTCATTTCAGATGGACCTGCAAGGAAAGCCACGGAGAGCCAACAACTGTTTTCAGGCTCCAGAGCCGAGAGGAGGGATGGGTGGTGTCTGAGTCAGTCCGCTTTCCATTCCTGCAACAAATACCCAAGAGAACCAGCTTACAAACAGGGAAAGCTTGTATGGCTTACACTTTTGGTGGTGCCAGCCCATGGCCAGCTGGCTTCATTGCATTTGGGCTTTTGATAAGGTAGAACATCATGGCGGGGAGTATGTGGCAGAAAGACCAGCTCAGGAAAGACCACCAGGAAGCGAAGGGACACAGTGGGGTCAGAGTCCCAGTTTCTCCTTCAAGAACAGGTCCTCGGGAGGTTGCACTGCTTCCAACAGCACAAAGCTGAATGCCAAGTTCTGAACACACAGGCCTTTGGAGCACATCCTACACACAGCGATGGGTTTATCCCTCAGGGCCTCCTGAAGGTGGCACCGGCTTGGTACTTGCATTCTCCAGAATCATGAGAGAATAACGGTTCCTTGCTTTTAGCTGCTGTATATTTGCACCTGCTCCCTGCCATAGACTCTGAAAGAAACTCTGAGCTCCAGGCTCCCTAGAGAGAAAACTGGCCCCAGCAAGGGGACACACCATTCTGTCATTCCCTGAGGTCCCAAGTGGGAAGGTTTCTCCCAGGCTGGAGGGATCACATGGAAATAGAAGATGACGTTTTAGGAAGGGCAGGAACAAATGGCTTTGATAAGAGAAAATGAGAGACTCTGTGGTCCATAGATATCTGCAACCAAGAAAATGTTCCCTGCGCCATGGTAATAGGGGAAAATTTATAAAAGAATCTCAAGGGTTGCTGCTTAAGCTAAAAAGTAATTCTACAGCATTATGTGTCAGATATGACTCCAGTAAGATTTTATTTTTCATAATCTAATAAACTGAAGAAAATGGGAACTAGAGATTCATATTGGACTAAATTCACAGCTATTTTATTTCCTCATTTTTTTGAAAAACTGTTCTATAGTAGGAGATTACTTTCTAGAAATTATGCATAATAAGTTATATTATAACTCTATTACAATGAAAGCACAATTCATCTGAAACCTGTGACTAAGACATGAAAACTAAAGAACACGTCAAAAGGTCCTGGGAGAATAAGGCAGATTTTGCTCATTACACTCACGCTGTTAAAATATGATCAAATGCTGAGCACCATGGCTTAGTATTTCACAGTGGGTTTTCACAAATTAACGTAAATTGGAGTGAGGCTGATGACGCTGTGCTTGGTGAGCTTCTCTATCAGAAGCCTCTTTTCTCACGCTGATTTCCCCCCTGATTTATGCACAAAGTGCAGAATTCCAGGCGCCTCTCCCTCCCTCAAATCCACCTCTGTCAGGGAAGGAAAATAAAGACTCCCCTGCCTTATCTGCATTCTGCCTCTGACTTTGACAGAGATGTCGAGAGGATAAAGGGATCTCACGTGTGAAATTCGTGGAGCTTCTCAGAAGTAATCTAATTTGCCTACTTAGAAGGTTTACTGCCAGGATAAAGGAAACTCAGGTCCCTGTGAAGTGCGGTGAGGTTCCTGAAGAGAGGCACATGGCCGTTCCCTCCTCTCGATGAGCATTAGCATGCAGAAGAGGGAAGCGCAAGGGTGTCCACCCTCCACGCACACTGCGAGGAGCAGCCCTTCCCTTGAAGATGTGCGGTTTGCTGTGAATCCTCTGGATAATGGTGTCATGAGATTTCAGATGGAAACAGAGGTGGTTCGGTGGGCTTTTGCTATGGATTTTACATGACTGTTATCAAACCATGTCCGTGACAGTCATCCCAAAGGAGAAGCAGAAAAAGCACTGATTTTGCAACCTCACTATCAGGAGTGTGGCTGGTGTGCCGTGCTGGGTCCCCCGCGGCGGTGGCGGCGCCTGCGTTGCACTGACTGGCTCTCCACCTGGAGGCCCTCGCTCTGCCCTTTCTCTGGCATTTGGGTCCTGGTCTTCTGCCGGACTCTGCGTCTTCATGGTCTCAGTCCCACCTGAAGGCATGGCTCTGCCCATTGTCCTGGTGCCCTCTTCGCTGAGCCGTCTGAGAGGTCACATCCCTTCCCTTCCGCCATGCTTCATGAAACGCCCCCTTCAGCCCCCAGAGAAGCACTTGGCTTCCTGCTGGGGGGACCCTGGTGCCCCGGTGCTCCATATGACACCAGCTCTACCAGAGTCAGCTCCAGGGCAGCCCCAATTCTGAGGGTCACGTGAGTGATCCCAGGCTCCCTGGCCAGCCTACCCCAGGCATTGTGTGCAACCCTGGTCTTGGAGTCCCTCCGGCTTTTGTTGGACAGGTTTATGGAGAGAACTTCAGACAGTGGGGCGCAGCCGACATAGAGGCACGCACTTCCTCCCTTCGTGGCACAGAACCTGTATCTGTGACTCCGACACTTGTCGCCAGCACTGGCATCATGGAAGTCACGGGGGACAAAAATGGTGGAGGGCTTTCCAAAGAACATCTCGGGGGTTTACCAGATGAATGTTAGTTATATGGAGCTGCGCTCCCCTGTCACAGACGTGGAATGAACAGAAAACAAAACACAAAAAGTCATTTATAGAACAAGTTGTAGAATGTGCACACTACTTGTCTGGATCTTAAAAAAAAATTTCCAGTGAATGTCTCAGTGTTACTGTCCTTAAAATATTACTAAAATGCCATAGGTTGAAAATGACATTTTCTTTAAGAGACACTGGCGCGATCACACACATGTGTATACACAGATCCGATCTTTGCCTCTCTGATAACTGGTTAGAATGCTAAAGCGGATGTTAAACCATTTACACAGAACAAGAACTCCACTGAGTAACTGTCAGGGCCAGCCCAACAGAAAGACACAGGAAGAAGGGAAAACTTGCTGCTCTCTCCATGTCATAATCTCCCTCTTTGGCAGTTCATTTTAATTGCTTTATTTTTCATTTTGGGTGTTAACAGTTAAAAATGTCCAATGAACTGACATAATCCATCTCCTGCCCTTTCCTTGTGTTTAAAGTTTCAGGCCCTTTTATTCCCTTGGGGTCAGCTCTGTCTTGATCACTTTCTTGTAGCCTGGGAACAATACCCAACACTCACAACTGAAAGAAAAAAATTTCTTTTAGCTCAAACTTCAGTCCATGGTTGGCGGGATCCCATGAAGAAACATCATGGGAGAGGGGCGGGAGGAAAAGAAGCTGCTTATATCATGGCAGGCGGGAAGCAGGTCAAGGGAAGAGCTAGCCTGCAAGATGAGCCCTTTGCCCCCACCTCCAGAGCCACGCCTCTCCCGCCAGGCCCCATTCCCAGCAGCACATTTAGCTGTGAGCTCTCAGGAGAGTGATCCACTATTGAATGCAGTGTCCCCAGGACCCCCTCACTGCCCGAAACCTGCCTCTGATAGGATGTAGCTTTGTGGGAAGATCTAGCTCTAAATGGCAACAAGCTCCATGGACATTGCTTGGAAAATATGACCTGAGCTCACCCTGCCTCGGCTCCCTCCCAGCTGCTCATGGCCCGGAAGAGAGAATCCGTGTGTCAACCTGTTCAACCCAGGTTAAAGCAGAGACTGTGTAGTCAGAAACTTCATAGTTTAACTCCACAAGTGAGCCAGGTGAGTTGCCTCCTGTGTGTGTTCAGTTTCTTACCTGGAGCCCAGTGTCCTGCTATTAGGACAGCTCTCACCATATTGATGAAGCAGTGAGCACTATGCCCCAGACATGGTGAGCTCTTGGTGAAGATCTCAGGTCCTTACTGTCTTGTAACATGTATTTTTCATTCAATGATCCTTAAGGGTTTCGCAGTCTGGATCATTTTTAGTAGATATCGAAAACTCTCAAAACTAAGGTCTGCGGCTTGTTTACCTCCCCATCTGCCTTCGTGTGCTCTCACTGGTGTTTGCATGAATGTACATGTGTCAGAGCTCGTGACCATGACAAGAACTGAACCTCGTCGCCAGGAAAGCAGACAGAACAAGCCCTGTCTGACCTTCTAGGACACTTTCACCCTTGACTCAGAGCCATGAGGACCTGACAAGCCACAGCCTGTCTGGAGGCTGTGTGACAAGGGCAGTCTGTCTGTCTACACTTGTAGAGTTCCTCTTATTAGCCTAAAGCTTACGCAGACGTGATTAACTCCAGCTTTGGGACTCTAAATGAGCTGAAAGCTTTCACCTGTTTTCCTTATGGAGCTAACAATCTTTGTTTCTGACATGCCACTCAGAATTCCTGATTTAGAATCCCTCCTGCCTATCACCACACGTGACCAGCATCGGTTATAAGTAAATCTGGCCCAGTACCTGGTAGAGACTGAGACCTTGGAGCATCGAGAAATTGGGACTCGTCTTTGGCACACAGCACACTTCCTCAATTACACGCCACTTCTCTAAAGTGGGTCCTGTCTCAAACCGGAAGCTGGGAGCCCGTCTGGGCAGACTGGTCTCCCCTGGTTGGTGTGCTATGGATCAGCCAGGTCAGCAGTTTGCCCTGGTGTTTGATCTCAGATCTGCTCCAAATGGGCCTGGCAGGAGACGGCCTGCAGACGGTGATGAATATGCACGGGAGGCCTTGTAAAGGTGACGCTGGCTGCACTGGCCCTGCCTCACGGAGCCCCATGGACTCAGGTGAGTTGTGTGGCCCACAGCAGGTGGGCGAGGTAGCTCACCTGTCCTCAGGTGGGCACCGAGAGGCGCATGGTGAAGAAGCTGGAGGCAAGCAGAAGGGGAGGCAACAGGAAAGGGAGGAAGGACAGTGTCTGAGCAGCCTGGGCTGCGGATTCCACTCAACTGTTCAGAGGCCAGCCCAGCAGCCTGGAGCATTAGCAAATGAAAGGAAATTACCGGTAAGTCAAAAGGGCTGCTTTCAGTGTAAGAGGAAAAATGTCCATGACAAACGTGGAGTGTAATTTTGCCTTTTTGGTTTAGTTTTTCATATATCTGGAGACATTCTGAATTCTGTTCTTCATAAGAGAAAGAAGCTATAATTCCCTATGATCCCTCCTTTTTTTTCCATTTAGATTTCTAACTCTTTTTTATTGAAATTTTTTATTTGAAGATAATGTTCAATGGACTCGAGTTTTAAATAGGAGATTAAATCCTTTCATAGCTCAATACTGAAGCAAATTCATTTGAATCTTGATTGAGACATTGGGAAGGAGCAGGGGAGTTGTGTACCAGAGGTGGGATTAATGTAAATTGATTTGTCCAAGGTTATTTGTTTAGATAAATGGAGGTAATAGAAGGCGGGCCAGGGTCTCGGGGCTGCAGCTCGGCAGCGGCCTACCCTGTCATCGTGTTCAAAGCAGGTTCACTTCGGGGCAGCCTCCATTTAGGCAGGGAAAATTCAATTAGGATCATTCTGTGGACGGAAGACTCCCAGTGGAGATACGGGTAGAAATATGAAGACCTCGTTGTCTTAACGAAATATATGCTAACAAATGACTTTTTGGCCCTGTTCTGTGGTCTCTCTCTCTCTCTCTCTCTCTCTCTCTCTCTCTCTCTCTCTCACATGCTCCTCATGTGTTAATATAATACTATTCGTGAATCATTTATACTCTCTTTCATGTTTTTGCATGTCTTTTCCTACTTAGAAAATTCTGGTTTTATTTTTATTGCAGATCCCGTTCAATACCTGTTAGAACAGGGTTCATTATTTCCTAGATTTCCTAAATCATGCTGTCCTAAACCTAAAGGTCTGTTATCAGTGTGTAAGAGCAATTAGTTTGCTTTTTAATTTGATAATTGTTCATTGTGTGTGTATACATAATATTATCAACCAAAATTCTACAAAAAATTAGAAATAAATAAATATTTGCATGTTCCAATATAGGGATTTGCTTGCTATTGGGAATCAGTCATCCATGCTTTCAAGTAAGTTCTGCAGCCAGATAATAGAAAACCCTAACCCTGCAAGACTGAAGGCCTGCTTTTGTGTGTAATCGATGGCTTTAGAGACCGCAGAAGTTTATTTTTCTCTCTCTTCAGAGTAACAAATAGAATCATTGATTAAAACTTCACAAATAAATAAAACCTCTAACAAATAGTATTCGGGAGACTTTTCATCCTGTTACTCTGAGTCACCATCAGTCACAATGAAATAATGCTCAGTGACAACTGGAGACGGACTCGAAGGGAAATAAATATCACAGGAGATCAAAATGCTTTCAACATGGCTATTGAAGCACACCAGGTCCCACAGGAGAGCAGCAGGGTGAGGGCTGGGAGTCTGGACCCCAGAACAGCACCGTGCGTCCTGGGTCAGGTCCCTGCAGACTCAGAGGTGGCTACCCCAAGCAACTCAGCCCTTTCTAGATGGCCAGCCCGGGTAGTCAAAAGTGACCTGGAGGGAATTTAGAAGTTAGATTTAAGCAAGAACCAAAGCCTCTCACCCATATTTAATATTTATAAAACATTTCCTGAAAGCATCTAATCCAGAAGGCATCAATATCGAAATTACGGAAAGATGCAAGAGTGATGCGGGCAGCCACCAAGGATGGTACCGACCACCTCCGACCAAGGATGGCACCACCTCACGGAGCTGCACCACAGGTGCCTTCCTTCCTGGGCCTGCTGTGACCTGGAGGGCGGGCCCGGGACTTGAGAGTCAGGGCTGCAGAGGGAAGTGATACTGCTTTTACAGAAAAGAGAAAATACCAAAAGTTCATACCAAAACCCCTGTGGTTCACTGTCAAATGTCCAATATTAACGATCTTCCCTAAAAGTTTGGTTTCATGGAAATATGCCTGGCCGCCCCGCACAGCCTGGCCCTCCCTGCCGACCCTCGCATGCATGTGTGTGTGTGTGCGTGTGCACGCGTGTGTGTTTCAGCTCTGCTCTGACCATATCCCCTCTGCTCCGGCATGCTCTCTCCCAACTCCACACACAAATCCCGGGCTCCCAGGCACACAAGGCTGCTTTTCTGCACCAGGAAAAGAAGATCCGCTGGGAGGGTGCAGCACAGCGCAGACTAGAGACCCCTAGGGATCAGTTCCAGGAGTGCGGAGGGTGCTGGAGCCCTTCAAGGAGAGGGGGAAGGACACAGCATGCTTGCCCTGGGAGTCTGAGTGGCTCAGGGTAGATTAACCCAGGGTAAAGTTACATGGTACAGCTTACAAATGTACCAAGCTCGCTTGAGGAGTAGCACAGAGGAGGACTTGTGCAGTGCCCTGGGCTGAATGTCCAATACAACAACGACCAAAACAGCAACAAGTAACACTTCTTTTTAAATTATTATTAGTCATACAGGAAAAACATCTTTTTCAATTCATCAAAATTTCACTGTTTAGAATAAAATATTTGTGTCAGCATAATCAATGAATAATAGCTAATGACCATTAACTGAGAGTGTGAAAGCTCCTTACTTAAATTCCTTGATGCACAGCATTCCCTTTGATAGGAACTGGTTCATTACCGAAGTAGATTAAGATTTCAAAACATGGTAACACATGGCCCTGTGCTGTATGTTAATTGTAGTAAACAAGTGTATGTTTTTTATTTAACAGTGATGACTACACCTTAGTTAATGGGTTTTCACATCATTTTCATACATTTCCACACATGTATTGTAAGAAAAATTTGCAGATGTCCATTGAGGTTGACAGCCTGACTTACTTGTTGACCTCCAAGGATAATCATGCATTATAAAAAAGAATGATTAGAAAAGTACTTCACCTGAGCTCAAAGGTGAGACACAAAAGCAACTATATACAAGAGGCTTCACTCACACTTTTTTTTTTTTGATGTTTGCATATTGTCCTCTTACAAATAATTGCTCAAGATACAAAAGTGGAAATTCAAACAGCGAGATTGCAAATAGTTCTATTCAACTATCTAACAAAATTTAGTAATATGGTTATCAATCCTATACACTTAAACATTTATGCAGTTATCCTTATCTTCATTGATGTTGAGAAGCAGACTAAAACCATTCTGAACAAAGAATAATAGTATTGCTGGGTTTTACATCATGACACTCCAGGATCAGCACTGAGTACTGTAGAGTCCTTTTTCCTTCAAATATTTGTTCATTTTATCATGTATCATAAGATCAGTTCTCATAAACTATTTATAGGTTCTATGCATGTGTGAATCTTAATATGTATTTTTATCTTTTCTATATTAGAGGGGGAAACAAAAAAAGTAGGACAAAACAAAACATATTCTTATAGATACATAAAACAAAAGACATATAAAACTGCTGTACAAGCAGTTCTACTGTGATTACTGTTATCTCTTGTTATCTTCAATAGAATTGGATAAATCATTAGATACAGTATAACTGAATATATCCATACATAACAGTATTGATAGAAACATAACTTTGTAGATAGTATAAAACTGCAAAAACAGGTAGTAATTAAACCAGAATGGGTATCGTAGTGAACCTTATCATTTTCAGTAGAGTTGTCTATACTCTCAGACTTGATACTATCAGTTATAACAGTTTTGAATAAAATCTGTTGATAACAAACAGCAGTCAAACAAACCAAATTTAACTAAGATCCGTTATGATATAACAGTATAAGTTATACAGGGCTCTGGATTAAGTTAATAGGAAATTAAAGATGCTTGCTGTGCTATATCCTGATATTTTGGGGATGGTTTTCTGTGCATACTCTTTTTTACGTCAATCTCAAGATACCTCATCTGCTCTAAACCGCTTCTGCCAAACAACAAAAACCACTTCATCGTGGCTGTGCATTCACCTGGCTTTGTAATAGTACAGAAACCCGAGCTCTACTGTCAGTCACCAAAGGCTCATCATCTGTCTACTGGAGGCTACATGGAGGTGGAACACAGGTTCTAGATGCTTCCATATGGGATCAGCCAATGTACCTGCAAGACCTCTTCCCTGGTCTAATTCTTGTCCACCTTATCTCCTGGATGGCTGATGAAAATTAGCCCATGAAACCCCCACATACACCAAGGTTTAGATCCATACTAAGGGGCCGGGAATTTAGCTCAGTGGCGTAAGTGCCTCCTTTGCAAGCATGCAGTCATGAGTTCAATCCCCGGTACCAAAAAAAAAAAAAAAAAAAAAAAATTAAAATATACAGATCCATACTATGCAGTCCAGGTAATCAGAAGATTAAGAAATAAATCCTTCAGGGCAATAGTAGCTAACATTTTCTTGGAAAGAGCAACGTGCAAGTAACACGGAGGAACCGTGATCCTAGCGCGTGGCATCACCCATGCTGACTCAGCAGGTGCACGAGCCAACTCTGGGAGAGCTGCTAGGTGACCCCCCACCCCACCCGCCTTCTGCAAAGTGCACACAAGTCACGGTGGGAGCAGGCACCTGCCTGTGTTTCTGGAGTCTGTTCACTTAGTCGCTCAAACATAGGAACTAAAACAATAATGACACCCAATGTCCGTTGTCAAGAAATGAAGGCAGCCCTTTGAAGCTGGAGAACAACGCTCTGCGTTTTGAACTAAATAATAATGGAGATTGGTCTTGAACAAGACCAGGTCATGCTCCCCCCCGGGACTGTCAGGACCAAAATAGACCTCTATGGTTGCGCGTTGACAGTAAGCAGAACTCGTCACAACTGTCCCGACTGTGATTGATGACAGGAACGGGAGACACGTGAATGTCCCAGGCAGCGGCACGTGGGTGTGTGTACGGCATTTCAAAACCCTTCTAACAGGCAAGTGTGAGTGGTCTTAATGAGACTTTCTGAGTCATTTCATAAATAATCATTTGGAAAATTAGAGAGGAGTAGCATATAATTAAAACTCAATTCCTTGCTAGTTTTAATAAGCAGTGTGGCCCATGAATATTAGCCCTATAAAATTAGCATAAAGAATATGAAAATCTCGCTCTGACCATACAATGCTCCTGTTAATAGTCCATGATTTGCGGGGTGTCTCTGCACCTTCTCATTTGCAGTCTGAATGTCCAGGTAACGGCAGTGTGTAACGGTCTAAGTGTGAAGGTAAGATGCTCAGACTTCTAGGGCGCTGGCTGATTGAACAGCTCTGATTAGCATTTCCCAGGAGTGGCGCTAATTTGACCTAAGATCTCTCACCAGCTGCTGGAATATTTCCTGAATCCTCACTGCATTCTTTATTTAGTTAGCTTTTCCTAGAATAACAGCACCTCTGGCTGGGCCCAAGATTTAACCTGTGCGTGGTGTGTCCCAGCTGTTTGCCTGTGGACGACATTTGTCCCCAGAGGGGCCTACTGTGTGGTGAGAAGATGAAAGCAGAGGAACCAGGAAATGATCTGACCACGTTATACACAGTTATTTAAAATCTCAAATCTCAGAGTGAATGGCAATGGCTCTAGGAGCTTAGACAAAGTTTAGACACACTCACACAAATACACACACACACACACACACACACACACACACACAGCTGTCCAGTTCTGTTCCTTTCTTCCTTGAATACACTCAGACTCTGCTCAGGATCCGTAATTGAGTTACAGCCGTCATCCATATATTAGATTCCAGCCTGAGCCATGGTGAGTCTAAGTAATAGATTGAAAAATACAATTATTGCTTACCTACAGAATTCCTTTGCTTGGGAGGTGAGGCATATATATCAGAAAAGTTGTTGTGTTTTTTTCCTCAGGCCTATTCAATAAATGAACATTACACCAGGATTCCTACACAGAGTATCTCTGAAATGGGTTTTGTATTGATTTTTGTAACTGCCCTGTTAGATGACGTTATCGCTTAGTGTGTCGGGTTAGGCTGCTCCGCCCGGAGCAGGTCATTGAGGTGATAACTGTCATCTGGAGACAGAAAAGCAATCATAGCTTTTTCATTACTTACTGTTTTCCCCCTGCGAGTGTGGGATCATTTGACATATTACGGCTTCTGTGATTTAGGCTGCGTTTTGAAATTAAGTGCTAGAATATCATGCTGTGGGTTTAGAAAAATCTGCTGGATGTCAAGGAGGCACAGGCGCTGCCGGCCACTCTCATCCTCGGTCCCCTCCCGATGCTCTTGCAGAATTGAGAAGAGAGAGGACGTGCCGCTGAGCTGTAAACGCAGGGCTTGCAGGTCAGCACAGATCCGTTGAGTGACCATCTCCTCAGGTGTGTAAACATTGGACAGCCATTGCCATGAGAAGCAATAACAGTTAACAGTTTTATCACAAACATAAATACACCTTTAAAAATTCTAATAGGTAAAGGTAACGCCAGATTTTAAATTTCTCCAATTTCATACAAAATATTTTTTTCTACCAGGCACAGTTGGACTGTCCACGACAAAGTCAGAAGTGTGACCGCATTATCTAAAACTGGGATATTCTGAGCAGCCATTTCTCAGCCAGTCAAGGGCAGCCCAGTGTAAGGAGGGCGGGACACAGGGGTCTTCCTGCAGGACAGTGCAGACTGACCTCCAGTGCTGAGCTCCAGTCCTGGGGGCTCTCTACTGCCCTGCTCCTTGCTGTGCTGCTGGGCACCCAGCTGGTGGGCAGTGGGTGCTGTGCAGACGTCCTTGCAGGGTGACAGTTTGCACACTCAGGGTGTCTCATTTAGGTTCGACCAAGGGACCTATGGGACTGCTCCCCATTCTACTCCTACAATGTTTTTTTAAAAAATTATGCTTTTCTGTACGATTATTGTATTTGGTCTCTTGTTTGTCTGTATTGTTGTTTGCTTTTCTTCTCTGTGTCTTTTTAATCTTAAATAATTTTTTTTTAACTTATGGTTTTGAATCCTCTTTGTCAATACTCCTTGTATCAGTAAATATGTTGAAGGCGTTCCCAGTGGTTGTGGGAACAGTAGCCAACCTTAGCGGCAGACAGGTCTGTCCGCAGCCTAACGCCTGCCGGGCTCGCCCAGCCCCGTCCGCCTTGCTCTGTTCTGTGCTGTATTTTCTCTCTCCCCACTGCCCCACAGTGTTGCTTTACGCTTCAGTGAGATCTCAGCAAAGGAGATTTCACGCGGAAAAGAGCACCCTCCCTGACGTGATGCTAAAAAGGAATGCCTGGGGATTCAGCTCAGCGGCATAAGCGCCTGCCTTGCAAGCAGGCAGTCGTGAGTTCAGTCCCTGGTACTGATAAAAAAAACGAAAAAGACAAAAACAAACAAACAAACGAAAAGGAATGCCGGCATCGCACTCTTCCCTCCTCCCTGGACCTTCTCCTCCTGCAGTTGCTAAGACCACAAGTTCTGGTGTCTCTTCCTGCTTCTCCACCCGTGTTTAAATAATAATGTGCAATGCTCTTTAGATAAAATTTTGCTATTTACCTCTTACACATAGTGAATTTTCTAAATTCAGCAGCCTAAGCTGCCCCAAGTACGGAAGCTGGCAGCACCAGTGCCCCTGGGTGCTGATCACACCTTTGTGGTTCGGCCTCTCCTCGCTTCCTGTCTCCCTCCAAGGCTCGCTCCAGCCAGAGGAGCCATCTGAGCTTCTCCCAAAGGCTGGGGCTGTTTCCCATGTGCAGGAACATGGTTCCCACAGAGACGCATTATTCCGTCCTGAGTCCCCTGTGTGTGCCTCCGTGCCAGGGGCTCGCCTATCCTTGGTGGGCAGGAATGAGTCTTCCAGGGTGGTCCAATGATGTGTGTTAGTTCAGATCAACATTATAAGGTAAAAATAATGCCCAGAGGGAAAAAGTTAACAGGAAGTTAAGTATAGATGCTGCTATGAGGTGCGCATTTTGCCTACCTAAAATTCATACACTTGAATCCTAACTCCCAGGTTCCTCATATAAAAGTGGGAGCATTTTGAGAGGGGATTAATTCTTGAATACTCAAGAAGAGAATTCATATTTTTATAGATGAAACCCCAAATACCTCCTTTGTCGCTTTTACTATGTGAGAACACAGCAAGAAATTGCTTTTCTAAAGGAGGAAGTTGGGTTCTCCCATGATACTGAATCTACGGTAACTGGACTGTGGGCTCCAGGCTCCGGAACTGTGAGAAACACGCCTTGATTCTGCATCATCGATGCAGTTTGTGTCAGTTCATTGTAGCAGCCCAGATGGATAAGACCAATACAACAATTCCGTTTGATTATCTGTATATGTTTCCACCAATCCTTGCAAATGCTTAGCTCTAGCAAAGTGAAATGCACCCTTTCTGAGAAACAGAAAGCAACCAGAAAAAAGGGCAAAACTATTATTTAAAAGACATTTTTGAAATAATAGCACAGGTAATCAAAGTAATTCAAATGAAATTTTCTATGGATTCCACCTTTTATAAACTGTGTTTGCCCATAATGAGATATCAACACATAACTGTTGGAATGGCTGTTTTAGTTAACAGATAGATGATGGATAAATATTGGAATGTGGAGAAAAAGGAAGCTTGTAAGTGTTCATGAGGATGTAAATTAGTAAATCAGCGGAGTGTTTATGAAAGTTCCTCAAAAGTTTAACAATGAAACTACCATTACATTCAGCCATCGATATCTTGATTTGTAGTCAAAGAAGCTGAAATAAACATCTCAAAGAGACACGCATGTATTGCAGTATTACTCACACTAGCCAAGACGTAGGAGCAAGCTACCCTCCCTGGTCAGACAGACGAATGAATGACCTTCAGCATATGGGTAGAATGGGCTGTCAGTCAACAGAGAAGGCAGTGTCCCATTTCAGACAACAAAGAGGAAGCAGATGGAGCAGTGAAGAGCTGAAACCTCACTTATAAAAGCTGACTCTGTTCTCTCAATCTGTTCAGCGGCATGTCTATAGTTAATAACACTGTACTACGCAATCAAAATTTAGCCAAGATTTTATGTTAAATGTTCTTATCAGAAAGTGATAATAATAGTAAAAAGTTTGAAATGAAATTTAGTTATAGATTCCTGGCACAGATTATGATAATGGGTTTATGTATTTATCTCCTAATTTATTGAAATATATACAGCATGTACATGTCAATCATACCTTCATGAAGTGGTTTGAAAAAACTGAGTTTGATACAGTAACTCTTGAAGTGATTTTCAGATGAAAAGTGTTTTAAAAAGACAAAAAAAAGAGAAAATTTTTAAAAGCTATCTCATCCATCAACGTTGAGAGAAATTACGGTTTTTTTTTTAATCTAGGGATTATCTACACACTCTTTAAACTTTCTGTTCTTTTACAGTGATATAATTGTGAGTAATCTGATAATTTATGTTCTGATACTGAGAGTCTAAGATGCTGAATTCATTTTCCACGGCTCCTCAAAATACCTGAGCACCCAGGGGGGAAAAAAAAGGTAGATTTGTTTTGGTTAATGGTTCAGTCTGTGGTTTCGTGGACTGGTTGCATTTAGCCTTGAGCGAGGACACTAACAGGGACGCACCTGGCAGGCAAAGCTGCTCGCCTCGTGGTGTTGGGAAGCTGAGAGCGAGCTATCTTTTGTAACAAGGCCCACTGCCCCAGCCCTGAGCTGTGAATCTGTAAACAGGTGAACCCATGCGGGGGTCACAGCCCCCAATCCAGTCAAATCTCAAGACTTCGCCTCTGAACTCTGCTGCTCTGCAGGCCAGGCCTTGGACAGGTGAGCTTCTGAGAGTATTTAAAGCCCAAACCATAACAGATACGTTATCAGCAATAATTAATAAATACCCATTGTACAGCCTGAATTTAAAATAGAGACACCAAAGACAATGCCTGAAACATTTGTTTCCACTGATTGTTTAATCCTTTATCATACGGAGTATTTTCGAATGTGTCCTGGGGATTCACTGATGCTTCCCTACATTCCAACAGATGGATTCAGGTATGAAATTGTGTGTAAACAATGTCTGAAGTTCTGAAATTTCAAAGAAAGATCATATGGAAATTATTTTTTCAAGCCTATTGTATCATATGGCTTCTTTTTCTTCTAGAGTGAATATATGCTTTTCTCAACCCTTTCAATTGAATTACCCAGTGGCTCCAGTTTAGCATAATAAATATCTCCTAAGAGCTTGATTTCAAAAGAGTCTCTAAGTGACTTAGCCTCTTGAATAGAGACCCAGAGTTAACCTTGGAATTTAAAGACACAGCCTGGTCTGCGGTGTGGCTGTCCAGCTCTCCTCCTGGCACACATGGACACCATGTCCAGTGGAAGCACGGCACAGGGACCTCCATGGGACTCCGAAGATGACCACTTCCAGACAGCCCCCGGCTCTCTCCAAGGCTTTTCCTAATCAGAGAATGTAAAAGGGCTTTAAAGGAGCTTTCCTGGACTGAAAATGGGGCAGGGGAAGATTAAAGCAATCATCCCAGCAGCCCTGTTAGATCTCAGCTGGTCTTTGTAAAAACCAAGCAGGCATTGACAGAGAACATTAAGGGGCACTTTGGAAGGCTTTCAGACTTGGCAGGATCTAAGTTTTTGTTTTAGCTACAAATGCGATTAGGATGAGCTAAGAGATAAGCTGCTCTCGCTCTCTGAAAATCATCAGGATGAGTGTGATCACCTGTATCCCAGAGCACAGTTAATGCAGGAACATAGGAAGGGAAACTCAGTTTAGTATAGTTTAACCGTTAGCGGAGGTAAGCTTTCCAGAATAGAGGTTAATTCCAGTGAGAGCAGCTCAGAAAAGCTTCTCCCCGCAAATCCATGATAAAATCAGAAAAACAAAGTTTAAAACTTCATTTTTAGGACTCCAGAGTTTAAATAAGGCTACCAAGAAGTTAAGCATTTATTTGGTAAAAACTATCCAAATCTGGGTTAAAATGGAGACTCTGTGGTTGCCTCCATCCACCCTGGGCTGATTAATACAGTGTCTTTCAAGAGAAGTGGAATGGAATGGCTGGGTATGGTGACACACACCTGTATTCCAGAACTTGGCAGGAGGATCCCCCAAGAGTTCAAGGCCAGCCTGGGCAACAGAATGAAGCCCTGTCAAACAAAAAGAGAGAGAGAGAGAGGAGCACACAGGGGTTCTGTCTCTGCCATTACTGACCAGCTTAAATGGAAGGCCACCACATTCACAGTGGTTGTTGGAACAGTTGCCAACCTTAGCGACAGATGGGGATAACCAGAATTCTGTGGAGTCCAAAGTAGTGACCGCAGTCTGGACAAGCAATAAACCACCAGGTTTGCTGGAACTTTCCTAGAGAGGTCAGGAACAGTACAAGGCTGGGAGCATTTATCTGCTTCCTATGACCTTGATGGCCTGGAAGTTTATCACATACAAAGCTGTGCTTCCACTGCAGAGAGACCCCAGAGGCCCAGGCTGACCACACTGGGCCACTGAGCCTTAGGAGTGACCCTGTGGAATGGCCACAGCACAGACGTGTCAGCAGAAGGCAAAGTGTTGCTGGCGCAAAGTATCCGGAAAAATCACCTGAAAAGACACTGGCTGATCACCAAGCTGTGGGGATACCATACGACCCCGGGAAGACAAAAATAAACATTAAACCCCAGAGTCACACGGAAACAGACTGCAGAGTCCCCACCACCAACAGCTATGACCCTCCAAGGTGCAGAGGGCAGACTGCATGGTGCAAAGGAATCCAGAGTTACTACAGTACTATATGAAATTCCAATGAAAGACAGGGGGAAAGAAAGAAGCTGAGACTTATAAAAACTTGGAAAATTATATTAGAAATTTTTCTCAGGTGAGTAATGTTGGATTTAGAATGATGGCTTTAAAACTGTACCTTAATTTTTTAAAATAAAACCAGTCATGTGCAGAAATTTAAACAAATGCATTATGAGAACATTTTGCAAGAAATGACATGTATATTGTGTTTGGAATTACAGCCCATTTGAGATATAAGAAGAAAGTCAAAACTGTTCATGAGACGCCAGTTTCATCTGCAGAAGTAGCAGAAGAAGCATCAGAGAAGCGAATGGTGTGGGGCGACACTCGACTGTACTGTGCAGCTACGTAGAGCCAGAATCAGGAGGAAAGAGAAGGGGACAGAGAGGAAGTGAAGCAATGGCAGCAGAGAATAAATGGGGACGTCGTCCAAGCAGGGATCCGGACACAACCCTTAGAGTCAACAGCTGAACAAAAGATGCCTGGAGAACCCTGAGACCAGCATGAGGAAACAAGGCAGGAGCACAAGAAACAGTCCTCACCAGACAGCAGACCGCGCAGAAGGGAGAGAACCTGATGTATTCCCAGCGCTGAGAGACCAACCAGTCTTGTCCAGGAAGAATTCCATATCCACACAATACACTCCAAAAGTAAAGGCAGGACTGACATTCCCTGAATGCCAAAAAAGAACCGATTCAGTGGTGAGGGCCCTCTCCACTGTTCTCTGGGGCCACAATTGATCCAGGCTGACCCCAAGGACGCTGGCTTAGCTGCAGTAGAAATGCACAGGTGTCACCGAGAAGGGTGCTCTGGCAACACTATGAGGCCTATGGGCAGAGCAAAGGCTCCATCTCCATCTCGGGGACCTTCTGCATTTTCCCTGCACTTAAATGGAAGGAAGTCCTCCATGCTGTGATGGGGGGAGACCCAAGCAGGAAATGGAAACTGAGGGGAGGCATGGTTATGGGACACCAGCAGAGCCTTCGCTCACAGTGGAAAGCCAGCCCTACCTCTTTGTTCTGTGTGTCACTTTTGTCTCTGCAAGGTCAGGCATGAGCCAGGGTGTAAGGACAGGGAACCACAGGGCCAGGAATATAAACTGAGGCAGCAGGAGAGAGAGGGTGTCTTGATCCAGAGACAGAGGTCACAGCACAGAGACTTGGGCTGGGGTTTATTTACTTCTTCAGATATTTCTGCCTTGATCATTATATCTTTTCATCTCTTGCCCTCTTTTTTCCTCTACTATCAAAGAAAACAAATTTTTCTCTCAAAGAGAAGACAATTCTCATCTTAGAAAATGAATATTTGTATCCAGTAATCAGCTCAAATGTCACCTTCACAGTAGAAATGCAGTCCAGACCTCTGGGCAGGCCTGGGCGTGGTGGTACACACCTGTAGTCCCGCCACTGTGGGAGACTGAGAAGATCCCAGGTTCAAGCCCAGGGCAACTTAGAGACCTATCAAGCACCTGTCTCAATATAAAAATAAAAGAGACAGGAGATTCAGCGTAGTGCAAAGGCTCTGAATTCAATAATCAATACAACAAACAAATACATGAACTGCAGGCTATCATTACAACTTATATTGTACTCTTACAATTGACAGGATGAAATTCCCAACCCACTAGCTCCAAATGTAAGCTGACCTGGAGATAAAGTTGTTGGAGATGTAACTGTTCACAGACTGGCAATCATAGAGGAATGGTAGCCTTTTAAAAAGGGTAAACCTGAATACACACGTATACACAAGAAGACCACTGTAGGAAGAGGAATTCGGGGTCAGGGTGATACTTAACAAGCCAGTGCGCGTTGAGGTGTCAGAAGCCACCGGAAAGTGAGCGGAAGGCCAGGTGCAGACCTCAGAATCTTCTGGGACAATCAGCCTGCCAGTGGCTGGAGCTCTCCGATCCAGCCACTAGAACTGTCCTCTGTTAAGTTATCCAATTTACAGAAAACTGATGCAGATATTTTGACTATTTTTAGCACAGCAGGACATGGGACATCAGGTCATTACTATCAGCTTAAAGCTAGGCACCACCACCGTGTCAGCCCGACTTCCAGAGTAAGGACCTACTGGTCTTTTCCCCACCCTTTCTCATCCTCTCCTATCTAACCTGTGCCTGTATCCTAATCAATAAATACTTAGGGAATTTGCGTGCTGTTTCAGAAACTTGCAAGGCAGCCTGTTTCCTGGAATCCTCTCGGCATTCCAGGAGAACGGGACAGCTGTGCTTCAAGCTGTCTCCAGTTCTGCTAGATCACATCTACTGCCAGTCCCGCCCTCTCCTGAATGCCCTGCAAGAATTTTGATATCTGGACCTCAGAAATTATCTCTCTGAATTTTAGAGCCAATGGCTTGTATAGTTATAACAAAGAGTCATCTCTCAATTATTGAAGGAGTTTTCTGGGCTTAAATTTGATTCCTTCTGTTCTGTTGCATCAACTTGCCTATGCATTGCCTAGCATTATACATTTGTGCATAAATATTCTATCCATTTAGATTCCAAATCCCTAGTGGAACATGCAATATTATGGTTCTACTTATTTCTCACTATTCAATGTTTTCTATGATTAGTATCAACAGCTCAAGTAGAAGAAATTTTGCTACAACCAATTGAGCTTTTTTGTTTTTTTGTTTTGTTTTGTTTTGTTTAGTTTTACAAGAAAAGAACCAAAGTGAGTTTTTTTCTTTTCCCAAAGAGATTCCAGGAAACAGACTGCTTCATGAGTTTCTGAAATACCACATGAGTTCAGTAACTTTTCCAAAGTGGGTCTTTAACAGAGCCTTGCAGCAACCAGTTAAATCTTAAGCAGATAAATCCTCTTGCAGATTTCAGTTCTACCCTCAGGACCTGTGATGGTGACATTTTTAGAGCTTTCAATGATAACACACTGTCAAGGTTCTCCACCACTGCTCTAGACAAATAAAAACAAAACAAAAATGCTTGGTTAACTAAAAAAGAAGAATATGAAGCAATATATTCAACCAAATATTGAAGGGCAACATTAAGGAAAACTTTGCTAGGCCACGGATCTCAAAGTGAGGGACAGCTTTGCTCGATGTCATGTTCAATGTCTTAGGTTCATGTTAAACTCTGTACTGCGTATGCCTTGAAAAACTAGATGATAAACTTCAAGGCCATCACACACTTGGACAGTGGATAGGGAAATCTGGAAATCAAAGGACCACTGAGGGAGATTTTACATATAAACTCCACCTAAGCGTCCATTCTACTGTGAATCACACAGGTGTAAATTGTACATGTCTCAGCTAAAGAAGGATTCATGATCCTAAATGATACTTATGGTGTCATCCAGAGGAAGTGTACAACTTAGTCTGGTAAAGTCCATTGCCTGCAAAAGATTTCAATAATATTAGGAGCAAAGCAATAGAATCCAGAGTCTTCACAATATAACCACGGCTCTAGAGTGATAGTGAACTATACCAAATAGGAAGAAACTAAACATCACAAACAATTCTAATGAAAGGAAAAAGATACATGGACTTCCCTGGGATGGTCCAGGTCATGAAGGAGGTAGGCAAAACTGTAAGTTGGGAATTATAACTGACCTCAACAAAGCGCTTCATGATGAAAATAGTGATGATAAACCTCAGCCCATAGGTCAAGAAATTCTAAACCTCAATAAGATACGTGTATGTATGTCTACACATACAAACTCTTGCCCAACTTTCCCATGAATATTTATTTCCTGTGGATTATTTCATATTTTTAAATCATGAAATGTAAGCTATTGATTTTTCATTTTGGTCAGTTCATAGCATATTATGTCAGAAATTGCCTATGTCTCACAACTGATTTGTTAGTATGCAAAATTAGTTCAGATATAATATTATCTTTTTTTAAAAACTATCATGTTACTGAAGAATTTTGCATATTACTTCTTCAGTGTATTTATCTTAAAATTGCAATTTTCTTATGTGACAGTCATGAGTTCCTTCCCATCAGCAGCACACACCACACATAAGTGCATACACACACATTTATTTCCTGTGTTGTGCTGAGAAGTGCTGAACTGTTAGTCAGTGGTTTCATGTGTTCACAATGATTTTATACAAATGAGATACTAAAAGTGACAAGGTCTGTGCATATATGTGAGCAAGTATATACACAGCAAGCAGATACCAGCCTCAGTAAACATCGTGTGCACTGTACGATAGCTTCCTTCCAATCACACAGGCTGAGAGTCTGTCCACCTTTGAAGATGCCAGTGTAGTCAGAAGGAATTTACTTGAAGCCGCCATGCAGTGAATTTTGGATAACTGGCCAGACACTTGTCCTCTTAATCTAAATAAATATGAAACTAGAAAGTACATAAAGTGATTATCAGTCTTGGAATACAGGCAGTGCAGGCTGTGACCACTGTGAGATTAGAGAAGTGTCCAAGTGGTCCCAAAAGTCCTCCTTAAATTTGTGTCTGAGATGATTTTCAAGCTTCAGTGCAAGGAGGAGGAAGCCACACAGGCCCCAAGGATCTTGCTGAATAGATGGAGCTGAGGATGGAGTCACCCTGCCTGACCTGGTGGGCATTTTTCAAGTAGAAAATAGGAAGGAAATAATTGTCCACAGATAATTCCATTAAAGTTCTTCTCTGTCAGTAAGGTAAAAGGAAATGTAAGCAAAAACAGAATCCTGAGTTTCTATACAAGAACTATTCTAAAAACTTACAGAGCTAAGAAACATTTGAGGTCTCACTGGAGAGAACTCAGTAAAACCTTTGCAATTCAGTAGGTAGCATGAAAAGTTGTGCTTTATAGTAAGAAGTATGATAGCATTCCCCAAATTTCCACGCTCGAATCTTTGAAACTTCTGAATATATTATACTAAATAACACAAAAGAGAGTCGTATGGACAGATGGGACCATATTTATTACTCAGACGATCCTGAGACAGTGTTACCTGCTTGGGTCCGATGTAATCACCAGGGTCCTGATCAGCGGGAAGAGCAGAGCGGGTCAGGACGAGAAGGGTGCATGTATGGCATCTGGCTGGCAGCGAAGGTGGAAGGGAGGCTGCACCGAGGACCAGACGCCAGGAAAGGGAAGGAAAGATAAAAGCAGCATGGCACTGACAGAAAACCAGATCTGAGGACCAAAGGAGCAGATAGAAGATGTGGAAACAACTCAAAACGCACTCAGTCCCCTTACCTTTGACAAAGGGGCCAAGCACGTTCACTGGAAGGAAGATACTTCTTTATTAAGCGGTGCTGGAAAAACTGGCTTTCCACACACCAAGAACTAAAACTAGACCCATGTCCATCACCAGGCACTAAACTAAAGTCAAAATGGATCGAAGATGTAAATACTGAAATAGGAAGATAGAATAGGTAGAACTCTTGAACACATCGGTACAGGCAAAGACTTGGTGAAGAAAACCTCAATTGCACAGGAAACATTAAAGAGTCAGCTGGGATCTCAACTTCTTAAAAAGCTTAAAAAGCAAAATCCCCAACACAGTGAGAAAACCAACCAGAGTGGGAAAAACTCTTAGCTAGTTTTTCCTCAAAGGACTAACACCTGAAACATGTAAAGACCTGAAAGATATCAGACACCTTATATTTAAAGACCCACTCCAAAAATGGGCAGCTGAGATAACTACACATTTCTCAGATAAAGAAGCACAAATAGTTTTGTCGTCAGGGATTGGGAGGAGAACAATTAGAATCAGGACACAGAATTTATATTATTATTTTATGATAGTCACAGAGTTAAACACAAGAAACTGCAGGAAATCTTCCCACAACACTAAACACCCAGAATACTCAGCCAAGGAACTGAATCCCACAGTAATGTCCTATATGAGCCCAGATGAAAACCTAGAGCCCATGACAATGTCTCCCACAAGTCCAATTGGAGGTCTAGAGACCGCAAGAAGGACACAAGCCAGTCTGTTTTATGGATCTGTGCTGGGAAGGCCCAAAGATCAGCAGTGGAAGCTCGAATGTCTATGCCAGCGGGGTGAAGGAGCTGTGCTGGTGGGATGAGGGTTCTATACTGGAGCCAAGAAGTCACGCTCAAAATAAGAACCAGGGCTGTCTTGAAAAGCACCACAGCCATCCTCAGTGACACAGAGGTCCCAAGCTCCTCTGAAGATAAGAACAGTGGAATCATGGCAGAAAGCCAGCATGACGAGCTTACTCTGGAGATTAAACAGCACACATCTTCCCTCCAGAGCCAGGAAGCCATGCTCGATGTAAGCAGCGGAGCTTCCCCAAAGTGCACCACAGCCACTCTCACCAGCAAGGCCCAAGCACCCATGATGACAGTGGTTGAACTCACACTGGGGAAGCCAGCATGACGGGCTCCTCCAGGAGAACAAATGGCTGGAAAAAGCAACACTTAGAGAACCCACAATACCTCGCTTTTCTTTTCCGTATCTCTATTTATGCCGGCAACTTTCCGCAGGTGGACCATCTGCACTCAGCACCATGCTGATTTAATTCAGCTGGTGTTAAGTTGGCCACCAGTTTTTAATCCATAACAAATGACAAGAAAATATATGAATAAGTATTCAAAATCACTGCTCATCTGAGAGAGAAAATTACAACAACACTGAGATTCCATCTCATCCAGAAAGAACGGCTGTCATCAAGAAAACAACCAATAATAAATGCTGGCACAGCTGTGGGAGAAAAAGTGCCTTTCTCCACTTTTTCTGGGAGCGCAGACTAGTGCAAACTCTGTGGGAATCAGTGTGGCGACTCCTCACAAACTAAGGCTAGAGGTCTTATTTGACTCAGCTATTCTCCTAAAGAATTAAAGATCCCTGCCACAGTGCTATGTGCACACTGATGCTTAGAGCAGCACAGTTTGTAACAGCTACAGCTTGGAAACGACCCAATGCCCATCAGCCAGTCAGTGGGTAAACTCGTGAGTATTTTATACAGTGGAGCACCATTCTGCCATAAAGAAGGGTCAGCACCACACATCCTTGGGTAAGCGGATGCATCTTGAGACCACACTCTTAAGTGACATAAGTCAGACACACATGTGTAAACACCACATTGCCTCTCTGGAGTGTGAAATTGAAAGTGTAAATTAGAACCAAAGGTACAGTAGATCTTGTGAAACAAGAAGAAATTAAGAGGAATCAAGATCTATCACAAATTCCATGTGAGGAATGTGCTCATTGTGTAAATCTAAATTATACCGTAAAGTTAATAATAATAAAAGTAAAAAATAAAAGAAACACATAAATTCTCCCCTAAAGACAACACAAAAAAGCCAAACAGTACAGCTAACTCCTTCATTTCACCCCATGAGGCTGCTCATTTCAGATTTGTGACTTTTAAGTAAATAGAACAATAAATTTTGATTTTCGCACCTCTAATCTTGTGGTGATTTTCATAGCAGCACTAAGAATCAAATCTATGCCTCAGTGATAAATGTACTCGGTGTAACCAAAACCTCAAAGGAGCTAAATAATACTCGAGCTTAACATTCAATCTACTTGAGTGTCTGGAAGAACAAACCTTCACATTTATTGAGAAGGTGACACAGTTTAAACACCCAATATCCTAATCAGCGTTGAATATTTAGTCAAAATAACTTGACAACATAGGAAATAGGAAACGGTAATGTTTGTCAAAATGATTTTTAAAAATTTGGTAGAAAAAATTAGCAGACACGACAGATAATGGAGTTATTAGACAATCATTTTAAGGCAGCAATTAAAGTGGTCTAGAAATTATACACAAGCTGGAATATAATGTTGAGAGAAATGGGAGTTATAAAAAAGTCAAGTGCAAAGTCTAAACTGAAAAATCCAATATCTGAATTCAATAGTTTATTAGATACAGCAGAATGAACTATCTTGAGCAGAATATAAACAAACCAACTTTAGATACTGAGAAGAAAAGCACCACCTCCCCAATGAAAACATACATGAAAAATATGCTACTGAAAACAGCTCAGCATCACTGGTCATCAGTAACGCATGGATTATTAATCAAACATTGGCAACAGCCCTGAGATATGAGATATAAACCTCAAAATATTAACAACCCAAAGGTCACATTACTAAACAAAACAGAGTGTATTCATACGATGCAATATCCTTCAACAACAAAAATGCATAGTTCTGATGCATGCAACAGCCTGGATGTTCTTCAAAGCTTTTTCTTGAACAAAATGAGTAAGAAGCAAAAGAAAACACAATGTTTGTCTCCAGTGTTACAGAATCTAAGTAGGAAAAATCTTTAAAAATAGTAAAATAACCAGCACTTTTCTAGGCTGGTAAGAGAGACTCACTGCAGGTTGACCCCAAAGAGCTATAGAAATCTAATTGGTGGTGATATGTATTTCACTGTTTATTTTCACCATATGTCACATAGAAGTGAATAATTTTCAAAATTCATTGAGCTGTACTTAAAATGAGTGCAAGGATTATATCTTGGTACAGTGGATTAACTTTGAAGTAAGAAGTCAGTTATTTCTCATCTGCCATGGAGATTTTGCTGTCTAACCTGTTAATGTTGCTGCTGCTGGACTGAAACAGAAACCCAAACAAGCATCAATCAATCACTGCGCTGCCATGTCTAGGGTCCTGGCTTGAATTTCAAACTCTGATCTGTACCTGCTTCCCATTTCTTTTTCTTTTTTTTTTTTTTTCTTTTAAAGAGAGTAAAACAAAACAAAACAGAATGAAGCTAATTAGAACAGAACAATGGAAGCGATACAGGGCAACAGGAAATCAACAATGGCTACCACAATGATTTTTTGTTTTCTTCACAGTAGCTGTTCACACCATCTGACAATAAAATCAAACAAAACAAGGTATCACCTATCAAAACAAAAGAATGAAAGCATATTTGAAAGAGAATAAAACCAAACAAAATAAAACAGAAGAAAGTCAATTAAAACAAAACAATGTAAGTGATATAGGACTTCAAAACAGGATAATAGGAAATCAACAATGGTAACCAAAATGCCTTTTGCCATCCCCCAAAAGAACAAAACAATAAAATGGAACAAACAGTGAGAACAATGTTGGATTTTAAAAACAAAATGGAAGGAAATCCCCCGTATTTGCCATATTGCAAATACACATTTTCTTCTCAATAGATGACCCAACTACAAGCCTAGGCTTGCAAAGTCAGTCAAACAATGTGAGCATTAAGTTATTTTGATACCTCAGTTTCCATCAACTCAGCCTGTCCTTGGAATCAGCTGGTTGCTTGCAGGCAGCAGGGGTGGGGGTCTTGTTTCCCAGCCCACGTGCCAGTTGGCTCCCAGGAAGGGCAACTTGACTTCTTGTTACTCCTCCCAGACCCAGCATGGCTTCCACTGATGCATAGGAAGGATGAATTGGCTTCTTTAATCCCCTGGGCCCCCCATGGCCTGTTCATGGGAGTTCATGGGAGCAGATGATTCATGCACGCTCATTTCTGAGTTTTGCCCATGTTTCTCTAGGTGAAGCTGTGTGCCAGGGGACTTTGTGCAGAAAGAAAACTCTATCATGATCTACATATCCTGGCAAAACTAGTGTTTTCCATGGAATGTGAGGTTCCTGACCTGAGTGGGCTAACAAACCCACCAGGCCGCATTCCTAGCTCCCCTGGTGTAGTTTCTTGGTCGTGGACAAGCGTCCCATTTCTCCAAGTGTAGTCCAGTATATCTCTTTGGTGAGGGTAAGACATCAGAACTACACTACACATGATGTTCAGAAATTCCTTGGGCACATGTAGGATTCATCACGGTAGAAAGGAGAGCCAGGCATGATTTCTGGAAATACATTCCATAACAACCTACTCGCTTAAACACTGCAGCAATGAAGCCCACGCGGTTAGTCCACTGACGTGGACCTGGGTATAATGTTGGTGTTGGGAGGTGAAATCTGATGGAAGAGGTGGATCTCTGTGGGTGTCGCCTGGAAGCCTCTGTGTCCCTCCTCCTCCCTCGACCCCTCCTGTTTCCTGCCTGCCATCCCCCAAGCCATTTCTCCTCTGCCATGCTGCCGTGCCGTGGAGCCAGCCAACTGTGTACCGAAACTTCTGCAAACTGTGAGCCATAACCAAAGTTTCCTGCTTTAAGTTAGGAATGTTAGATGTTTTGTTCAGCAATGAGAAAGTAACTAAGATACGCAGTAAACTAAAAGAGAATTGCCAATGACAGAAAGTGCTCCATTAACTTACTCTCAGACTTTTCCATTGACTGCTCTCATGATAAACCTTTCAGGTTCTGAAAGTCGTTTGAAAGGTAGTCTCACCACCTCTACCTCCCCAGACAGGGACCAAGGTTCCTTCAGAGACGAATTTTTACTTTTCTCATATTCATATTATTCTTAATAAAGCTACATTCCAGCCCCGAAAACTGTTCAAAGAGCCGAGCTGACACCTATGTACTATCTAACTAGAAACAAATTGATGAACTTCTGAAGTATCTTTGAACATGGGTGCCAAAACTTCCCAGAGCTGGTTTTACACCTGTCCTGGTACCCTCAAATCTGCTGTCAAGCTCTATTTTATTCTATGTGTGGCCTGACAGTTCTAAGGAGAAAGTGTATCTTAATGCTTCCATATAAATTAGATTCCAGGCATTTTAAAATGAAAACAGAGCTTCTGCAGAAGATATAAGCAGGCGCTATTGAATAAAGTATCAACAGAGGCTCGCTCTGTTATCTCCTGCAGAGGTTCAGGGTGGAGAGAGAGCAATATGGTAATCACGGCTCTGTGTCCCCAGCACGCAAATTAATCAGCAGCTAAGTACAGTGGGAAAATGGATTCCTCCCATCAGGGCATCACACGTCTCTACCAAAAAGAGAAGCAGGAGGAAAGAATGAGGAAGCTACGGAAGAGAGGAGGGTAACACTGAGCAGTCAAGGAGCAGAGTTCGCCACATTTTTCTGAGACTTATGAAAAATCCACCACTCAGTGTGTAAAGATTGTTAAGTTCTCATCTAGTCAGAGTTTATCAAGCATTCAGTAAAACAGGAAAGTAGAAGCCGATAGAAACCATTCCATAAAAAGTGGCAGAACTGATACAGGTAGAAGAATTTAGAGTTTTCACACCAGGATACTACAAACTATCCATTGTAACTAATCCATGCATTCAGAAGTTAAAGTCCAGGGAGATAGCTTTAAATGGGACAAAAGTGAAGTTCAGAGCGGAAAACTAAGATATGTGAGACAAAATACATGTTAGATGAGATTCATGACAGTTAGGTAAAGCAGAATGAAAGCGTAGTGAACCTGGAGATGTGTCAGTGAGATCCATTAAAACTGAAATGGCGAGATAAGAGAATTAAAGCCACTAACAGTGCGAGCCGTGGAGCTCTGAATGATACACCATGCGTGCACCTTGATGGGTAGAGGCAAGACAGTTACCTACAGTTTAAACTTGGTGCGAAGGGCAAATGGAAAGATCTGCATAGCTTGGAAAACCCAAGCTCAAACAGTCTAACAGAAATTACACCACAGTACATCAGATCACATTTGTCAACCCCACTGATAACAATAAATTTTCAAAGCAGGCAGGGAAAACCAGAGGACACATACAGAGGAATATACATAAGGATGACAGGACTTTCCTCATTGGAACAATACAGGTTAGGAGGCAGAAAAATAACATTTTGTATAGCTAAAATATAACAAAATCATAGCCTTGAGCCTAAAACCAACAGCCTACAGCCCCAAACTCATCAGAATAAAATAATAGGAGACAAAGGTTTTCAAATACACAGCAGGCAGGTGATAAATGCCCCACATGCTAATCACCAGAAAAATTCAAATGAAAACCACAGTGAGCCATGGCCTTATCCCATTTAGGACTGTTAACAGAAAAAGAGCAAACTCTGTCAAGGAGGCAGAAAACAGAAATGCTTAGATATTGTTCGTGGGCATGTAAATTGGTCCAGCCATTACTGCAAGCAATGCAGTGATTCCACCAAAATGATAAAACAGAACCAGCAAAGGATCCAGCAGCCTTCTCTCTGTGTATCCAAAGGGACTGAAATCAGTACAGCCAAGAACTCATAACAGCCAGGACACCGCGCCATTGATGCCCAAGGATGGCAGTGTGTAAATGACAGTGTATTATTACCCAGCCAGAAAGAGGAGTGCAAGCTGGTCGTCAGACCCAGAGGACACCACTAGGTGACACAAGCACAGAAGCCCGATAGTCCGTGTTCTGATTCACGCAGAGAAGCTGAACACGGTGATTTCCTAGAACCAGAGAGAATACTGAACACCAGGGATTCAGAAGGGTGGGGCAGGAGGACAGAGGACGGTGGGCACTGGGCACCAAAATGGAGCGGGAGAAGAGGAATAAGCACTCCTGCCCTTCACTGCACGGGGATTTGTGTGCTTCACAACAATTTATTTATATTTCTAAAAGAACTAGAAGGGAGAACTTACATTCTCAATACAAAAAAGTGGTGTTTTCAAAGAGACAGAAATGATACCTACTCAGGTTTAATTATTACCGTTGCACACATCTCTACATTATCACGATACACCCCACAAATGTATACAACCATTATACAGCAGTTTTTAAACTGCAAATCAGTCACAATACTATTTAAATAAGCAGAAGTAAATATAATTTAGAGGTATACTAAGTATTGTTAAGATATAAACTTTCCTATATATATATATTGGAGATACATATATCCAATGAAGTTTCTGCATTTATTATTTACAATAATTACTAAGATGACTCTGAAACCCATAGGGAAATGCTAAAACCATTATTACAATGAAAGCAAAAAATAGAAGTATAAGACTACATAACTTCAAAATTTATTTAAAAAGCACAGTGATCAAAATACATCGGATTAACTAGACAAAGAGCTCAATAAAGCAGAATTTAAAAACCAATTAATAGACTCAAAATACCCTTGGTTAATTAAAATTCAACTGAAGGACAAAGATAATTCCATGTAAAAAGAGTGGCGTATTTCACAAACATTGAAACAACAGGCACAGAAATTGAAATGCAACGCTCAACTTCTCCATACCCAAATCTAACTCCAAATGTATCATAGACCTGTATATACAACAGAAAATACTACCATTTTCAGAAGAAATCACAAATAAAAAATTCTGTTACCTTGAGTTTGACCAAATTTTATTTGCTACAGCAAAAATATGATGTGTTAAAGCGTGCGTCTTCCTAGTCTCATTTGTGACATCTTGCTCCAATTATTGTACTAATATCATGACCTCAAGTATTTATTTCATTAACATTGTACTTTCAGGTAGATTTACTCTGGCTAGTAAGGCTGGATTTCTATGTCAAACTTCTCCTTTTACTGGCTCACCACGCAGGAGTTTATTTCTCATTGCACAGCTCATAAGTTTGGTGGATGTGGGCAAGGCCTTCCTCCACGCTGTCTTTCAAGGGTCCAATCTGGAAGAGTCCCGAGAGATCATGTCCCAGGATGGCACCAGGCTTCTGCATCAAGGAAGGTGGAAGCAAGAACTCCCAAGGGAACAATATCCACCATATCCGCCTTGGACTGCATTGGAACGCTAGTGGACACTTGCCTCCCTTTGGTATGCATTTGGCAAGTCCTGGCCACCATGGGTACCAAGCACCTGGAAAGTGAGGATGAGCTGCTGGCTGAGGCAGAGGACGTGGTAAGGTAAGCATGTACTCAGCTGTGTCACAGCTACCCTGACCTAAGTCAGCAGCAACTTTACAACTAAAAATCCACAAATGTTCTTCCTGCCTCTACTTACCCTCTAAAATGTACTCCCCCAAAGCAGCCAGAGGAATCGCTGCCTCGACATCCCTGCCTCTTACATAAAGGTTTGTTGTTCAACCTCTAAGCATGAGCTCAGTGTGAGCGTATCAGAGGGGCCCGCTTAGCCATCCTGTCCAAAGCAATAGCAGCCCAGATGTCTACTTCCTGGTCTTGCTTACTCTTTTTGATACTTGCCAAAGTATGAGGGAAGGATTTAATGTTTTAATTTTTCTGTTCTACTAGAATGTAGTACTAAAGGAAGAAGAGTCTCGATTTGACTTGTGCTCAACTTGAGACGAGTGGCTGGCTCACAGAAGGGGCTCAATCAACACTTTTGGGGGAACAAATGAACTTCAGTTTGCATTACTTACATTAATTACTTTAAATTGAGAATTCCATCTACCTGAGATCAAACACAGTGTCAAAGACGGAGAAGACTGTCTGAGATCAAAACCTTGAGTCGTGGTAGAACTCAAAGCTGTACCAGAACACTGAAGCCACATGCAAAATGACACAAGTTGGGAAGAGGGTTGTAGCAGGCATGGAAGGTAGGATAGTGCCTAAGACTGAAAAGATCTGACTCAGTCCTGCCAGGAGGAAAAATCATAAAGTGGAACAGCACTGAGAATCCAGATGTTGGTGACAGAGGCCAAATGCGCAGCTCTTTATCCCGTGTGCTGGGACCCACCAAGGCAGGACAAGCTAATTGCACACACTGCTTAGCTTCTAGCCACCTGTTGATCTCCCTGCACTAAACTCACTGAGCATGTTGACTGTACAAAACTCAGGACCCAGCCATCCAACACATCCAACACATATTTTATTGGCACTAAGGAGTGGCAGTGCCCATGGTGGTTATTAATTCCCAGATACCATTTATAGAAATGCAGACAGTGGTGCAGGTGAACACTGTGCTGCATTCCAGCAATGGGAGGCTGTATTTTATCACATTATGCTAAAGTCTAAACATAAATTCGGTAATAGTTTAGGAAAAGTTGATTTGTGAGTAAGATGGGGTAACATAGATTTTTCCCCTTTCCCTGGGCTCATTGTGGATAAGAGGAAATTGTAAGATGGTCCCGAATAGCTCACAATATAAATGGTGATTACGATCTAAAGAAAATTGCATACATATATGCATATTTACATATGCACACTGGTATTGCAGTAGGTAGGCACAGGAATTGAAGATACGCCATCTCTCCATAACCTGTTCCAGGTTAATGTTTGCCTTGCTCAGTTTTGTCTTTCATTGGTTGCATTTCTTTTAATCAACTTATTCCTTTTTGAATGGAAATATTTACCCTCTGCCATTGTATGCTGAAAGTATTTAACTTTCTTTTTGATTTTTGCAGTGACTCACAGCCAAGAGTTTGCCTTTAGTCTCAGAAGACACTTTGGACTTGGAACTTTCAGCACTGCTGAAATTTTTGAGACTGGCAACTTTTAGAGATGAACTAAACGCATTTTTCATAATGCAGCGGACATGAGCCTTTTGTGGGACTGTGTTGGAATGTTAAGGTTTAGCTTTAAAATGTCTCCCCAGAAGTCTCATTTGCTTAGAAGTGAGGCTTTTGAAAGGTAAATGAAATGGATCATGAGTGCATTACATACTCATCAGTGGATTCAACCGTTGTGGGTTCATAGCTGAATGTGCTGTCTGGAAGTGGACCCTGGGGGATGCGACTGTGACTCAGGGCATATTCTTCTCATTGGACCCTCTGTTAGCTCTCTGCTTCCTGAGCTGACATGGGTTGAGCACCTTCCCTCTGCCCCACCTCCGTGCCACACCATTTGGCCTTAGAGCCAGAGAATTGGAGACTGAGGTTGTGTGCCAAATTAAGCCTCTCTTCAGGGAAAGAAAACTAATACTTACATAGATATATATGAGTGGATTTTTATAAATAGGCAAAGAAATAGGTTTTATATGGAGAGGCTGATGGTAGTATTATGTTAACATAGACACATACATGTAAAGACAGATTAGATATAAAATTACAATTGGTATAGATACACCTGGAAATAGATGTAAGTACAAATGAATATATGTCAACACATATAGCTATGCACATTGACAGTGCCCACTGCAGTATCAACAAAGAATTGGACATAAACACAAATTATGTAGAAATGTATGTGCAGATGTCAACTTCAGCATTGAAGCTGTTATGGGTACTTATACATGGATAAAGATGTAAATGTAAATTTAGGACAGATACAGTTGCATAAATTGATATCTACTTCAGCAGGGACAGAGACATAGACGTAATTTAGTATAAGAATTGATATATTCATGCCAATGTCTATGACTCTGATGTAGATATTCACATAGACTTAGATAAGATGTTAAAATCAAGTAAGTAAACATAAAATATAAAAGGTGGTGTGGATTTCAATATTGATCCCAATTTCTAAGTATAGAGAAACAGACACGGACATATAGATACAGAATTAGTTTAGATACAGGTGTCTGTGTTGATGATAAAAATATTGCTATCTGTAAATAGATGTAGACATGGACAGATTCACACACGTAAGTTATTTACCTATACATGCATATGCACTGTTAATACAACTACAGATTAGATTTAGAATTTGAAGTTGATGACAACTTTGATGTAGAGATATGAACTCACTCTGTCCAAATTCATTAGATGCAGATGCATACATAGATGTAGATATTGTTAACCTTGTCAATAGAGATATTGACAGAGACACTGATTAGTTATAGAAATATAGATCTCAGATTCAATGTAGATATTGATGCTGATGTCAGGATTGATACAGTGATCAACAAACAGTGACTCAGATGCCAATGTCAAAGCTGACATCAATATTAAGATATTGATGTACACATGTAAAGACAGAAGTATAGATCACATATGGATGTGGCTGTAGTTATGGGTTTCTACCTGTATGGAGAAAGATATGGGCAGACATGTAGATACATATGCCATATGCCAGAGACAAGTTTTGGCATATTGTATGCCAAAGGCATGCTGAATTCCACAGGTACGTCCCAGTTGGAGGACAAATAGCATGTGCCCTCCTTCTCCTGGCTCCACCATGGAAAGGCAGCCCCCCATCTTCCCTACGACAACTGTTGTGGGTGTGCAGATGGCTTATTTTATACCCCTTTTTCTTGTTCTGTTCTCAACCACAAATGTGTGACAGTGGGAGAGACATTTGTTCTTCCTCCAGAATCATGCTGTAAAGACATCGGTGCATCTGAAGCTATTAGCACCCAGCATCAAGTAGGTGTTCAGGAAATAAAAGGCGAAGACATCCTGCTGCCTCTCCCTGGCTCCTGAGCAGTGCCAAGTTGGAGAAGTGCAGACACTTCACAGTCAGCAGTGCACACCTGCAGTGCCTCTGCTCCCGTAGGAGAGCACGAGGGCCGGGACCTTTGAGAGTCAAAGTCACTGAGACTAAGCTCTTCTCTACCAACCTCCACCTTGATTCCAGGGCACTGCCCTGGTATCGCAGATCCAATCACAGTAGCACTTTCAAATCTAAAGTGAAGCCTGCAGTGAGGCTGGACCTGCAGCACACACAGAGAAATGCAGCTGAGTCCCAACTGAAGGAGCTGAAGGAGCAGGTGATGTTTTCAGAGTTGTGCTGATCAGAAGGAGGAGGAAATAGGAACCTATGGCCCAGCTCCGTGATTCAGGCCAGCCGACTGCAGCATGTGTCACACGTGAACCTCACAGACAGGAGCCAGGCTATTGGATGCTGTGGTTTCTGGGAAACGTGGTGCTCTGCACGTCTTGAAAGCAGAATGTGCAGACATGAACACTGCACATATACTCCTGAAAGCTAAGCAGTGACACACAGAGGCACAGGAGAAGCACTGAAGAGGGGACATTGCTAGACTTTTTAACATACAAAGGGGACGGGCTGCCCCATTTCCCCTAAAATCAGTATTCACAAATTCCAGAATTTATAAACACAGCAACATTGTTGTTCGTAGTGATAGAGCTCTTCAATGTCTATACGTAAAATAAGATGAATTTCCATAGAAAGACACAATCAGAAAGTTCAGCAAAATAAAAACCAAAATGTCTGAAGGAAACTACAGAAATATAACCCAAACTCAATGCAAACCCTTTAGAATGTCATACATCTGACACTGGTAATGGTGCTGAGCTTTGTGGCTTATGGTTCCAACATCACCATACCGCACACGTCTAATCCCCGTGACACACACGCCACGTTGGCTATGCTCAAAATGGTAGCTGCTGTGACAGGAAGGCCATTAATGGCTTTGGAGAAAGTGCCTCTTACACCTTCATGCCATGCTTGTGTTTTATTGTAAAAGTAAACAATAAAGCAGGAATCAACCTAGGTGCTCCTCTCTCTCTCTCTCTCTCTCTCTCTCTCTCTCTCTCATCCTTTGCACTGTCGGCATGGTTAGGTTTCTGTCTTCATTCATTCTTCATTATGGTGATGTTAACTAGATTATGAACTGTCTGGACCTCAGCAGGGATTTCTGCTTCTGTACTTGCTTTTATATGCGTTAATGAGTTGGTTCATAAGGTGCGATGAGAGCAGAGCAAGTCATTTACCTATTTTTTTAAATGATGAGTCAGAAGCTATAAATCACTGACTGTCTTGCCCAAGTCAGTACAGCTGAGAACAGAAAATCTAAAGGTTCAAATTTTGATTCACAAGGTGCCTTAACTCTTCCAACAGATCGCACCTAGTATTAAGCTCTCTTCTTTCTCCTATTCTCCCTTCCCTTTGTTTTTCTTCACCTCCCTCTTCTTTATATTAGTATTAGAATTTCCAAAAACATACTATCTACAGCAAAGCCAAAAGATCTTATTAAAAATCTCACAATGTCACATATGCTAACATTTGTCTCGTTAATTAAGCACATATTAATAAATAATTTTATGAATTTATATTAGACCCAGCATATGAAAATAAGAATAAATTATTTCTTAAAATGAATTATTACAAATAAGTCTTAATCGTGCCCTCATTTGTAGTTTTGATCAAAAATTAATGTCTAACAGGTTTTAGTTACATTCGTTTAATCACAGATAAATATTTTGCACTTGTCTGTGTTAAAGAGAGTTGACGAGTTCAGGCTTAGAGCAAAATGAAGCCACTTTTGAATCTTCCTAAGGAACTGGTGTTCCATGTCTTGTTTCAAGAAACTTGCAATACGTGGGTCAAGGAGGCAGGGCTGCTGAATGAGGCACTCTCGTTTACAGATAAGAGTTAATGCCCTTTTGTTTTGGCCAATGTTTTCATTTCTTTCAAGAAAGCAAGCACTGAAATACAGATATGATTAACAAATTCTCTGTCCAGGTGCATCTTGCAGGGAGGACCTCGGTGTTTCACTATAGAACATGAATCGGAAAGAGAGCTTAGCTTCTTAGATGTAGTGTCACAAGAAACATGAGCCCAGAAGAACATCCTGCGTGTGGATGGCCTCATGCCCTGGAGAAATGCAGGCTTTCTTCAGAATCCGTGTCCCACCTCAAGTCCAGCCAAGGCCAGTGTGCACGTCTGACCATTCTCCTGCCCTCTCCATCTCCCATCTCTTGGAGAAAGTGATGCAAAAACATTGATTATCCCCCTCTTTCTGCCTTTCCCTTAGCCCTGACGTATCAGGTGGATATTCCACATCGCTTCTTCTGGGGACTACGGTTTGGTGAGAACTGTATTATTTGGTGAGAATATTAGTTTCCAGATGGTCAGGCATTTTAAAGTTAGATTATCATGCAAAGAACTGAGCACACAAATATCAAGCGAAGACTTTTGTAAGGTTAGATGTCTTCAGTGCAGCAAGTGCAATTCAAATTATCTCTCACTCCTTCATATGTGTGTATACAACAGACAAGTGCACACACAGAATAGCTCATTTTCTCGAGCTGTACACTTACAATTGTGGTACACACTGAGATTTTAGTCTACGTCTGTCCCAATAAAGGAAACTTAACACTGGAAATTGTGTTCAACCTAAATATACAAGCACATTTTAACATTTACTACTGTTTCTTCTCTCATAGAAATATCTCACTATGAACACCATCGGTTGCCTCTCTCTCTCTGTTTTTTTTTTTTTTTTGTTTTGTTTTTGTTTTGTTTTGTTTTGTTTTTATGTTGGGATCGAACTCATGACCTTGTGCTTGTCAGGCAGGTGCTTATGCTGCTGAGCTAAATCCCTGGCTGACTCTCTCTTTATTAATTCTTTATTAATTTGACTCAGTGAAAATTTGCTTCCATTTAGAGAAGAATGGTTTTCTACTTATATGAATGATGAGTAGGGAACTTCTGGTCAAAATCATATTAATAGAATCTGTGAAAACTGTCAGAAGAGGGGATACTTTACCTTAACAATATTACAAAAAAGCGAAGTCTGTAGATGACATGGGGAAGGTGGGTCTATAGTTAAGCAAGTACATAACTCTATGGATTATTCATTGAAACAGAACCTTCAGATTAACTAGTGCTGTGGTCTCCCTGTTCGTGTACTCCAAAATTCACATGCTGACCCTACTCCCCAATGTACTAGTGTCAGGCTGTGGGGACTGGGAATGTGAACAGCTTCTGAGCCAAAGCCCCTGTGTGTGGGACGAGTGAATTTATCAGGGAGCCCCAGGGAGCTGGTTCCACCTCCAACCACATGATGTCACAGGGACTAAGAGCTGGGTTTGAAAGCAAGGGCACCCCTCCGCAGACCCTGAATCTGTGGCACCTTGATCTCGCATCCTGGCATCCAGAATTGTAAGCAATGAATTTCTGTTTCCTATCAATTATCTGGGCTCAGGTGTTCTATTACAGCACCAGAATGCACTAAGACCAGCACTTTAGCAAGTCAGAAAGAATATGTTTTCTCCAATTACAAACAGAAAGTGGAATTAACTTCTCATAATTTGGATGCATTTTTAAATTATAGACACTGGCAATAGATGTAATAATCAGGCTTTTATTCCATAGCCAAACATAAATTTGTAAGATTTTTGGCAATACTCTAAGGATATCTCCTTCATTTTTTTCTTCATTTTTTAAGCAATATTCAGTTATAAGAAGGTATTAGGACTCAGGTTAAATTCAACATTTCATCTAGCTCAGATAATAACCTAGTGCTGGTTGGGGATTTAGCTCATGGCATAAGCACCTGCCTGGCAAGACAAGGTCGTGAATTTGATCCTCAGTATCAAAAAAGATAAAACCAAAGCAAACAAATAGTAAGATAACAACATCCTAAGCATTTAGAAAAAAAAACTACTTACTAGTAATGTTATTTATTTAATAAGATTATTAGTACTGTTATTTACGAATAATAGTTACATAAAGATTTTAGAAATATGAAATACATTTAGGGAAATATTTCATAATAGTTGGAAAGTTCTCAACAATCTATGTACTTAGTGAACAAATTATGGTTTTCCGATTGATCTGAATCCTTACTTTATATCTATAACCTCTAAGCGCTCCACTTAATTTATGGTTGGTTAATTCACTTCACAGAACTAAGTTCATTTTTCAAATGACAGGTTTTCCAGACTAAATGCCAGCTCTGACCTGTCTGAAGCTGACCAATCAAAGGCGATTCCTCCCTTTGCCCTGCTCACCTCATTGGTCGCCATCTTCGTCTCTTTCCCTGGGAGTCGTCCAAGATGCTCCAGGGCAGAAATCTGGAACAAATGCACCTTTCAGTTTGTTTTCCAAAAAAGTTATATTTTATCTGATTATTTTATATCCCTCAAAATGAATCGGAAATTGTTTCATATAACAAATAAACAAAAATGTCAAGAAAAAGATGAAACCCTGGATCTAAAGCAGAGGGTGCGAGGGAGACCCTGAAACTCCTCTCTCAGCGCTCCCCCAGGCCCTCAGCCCCCACCAGCCTTCCCTCTTAGAGGGCTCTGCTGAATTTGGGGATTGGCCTGCTCACCCTTGTTTTCTCTCCTACTTTCAAATCTTCTGAGAACAAAAAGTCCTGGACCCCAGAGCTCGACAGCAGGTGAGGACTCAGTGACCGTCATAAAAGCGGCAACTTACAAAACTCCAGGATTCTAGTTAAGGCTGTGAGAGGTACTATGGTAATTCTCTGAGTTGTTGATTTTATAGCTGTAACTAAAATGATGGTAGTTAATATCACATCTTGTTTTTTAACTTTGTCTTACTTTTTTGTCCTCAGCCCCCTGAATATGTCCCTAAATATTATGAGTGTGACGCTCATCCTAAGAGGAAAGCAAGGAAGTTTGTACCTTCAGCAGACCAGTTTACTGTGACTATCCACATAAAGAACTTGTTGTGATAGTTCCCTGCGCATTACACATGTTTGTGTACAGACTCCCACCACTCACACACAAGCTTCTTGGCAGTAATGTAAAGATACAGACCCAGCTGGGTTTTATTTGCATACCTCAACACTTGCAATGACTAATTATGCATGCATTTTATGAAGGTTCCACAGATAACGTGCCACGCAAATAATGACTTAAGTTCTGTGGGTACCACTACAAACAGGACCGTGAGAGTCTAAGGTCATTGCTGACACGTGCTTTCTGTGTGACACACGTGCTGTGTGCTCTTGCCTGGAGGCAGCATGGTGACAGACGGGGCACTGTTGCTGCTCAGACCCACAGCAACTGGCAATGGTTTTTCTCCGTCCTCTCTGTTCAGGAGGAAGATGGAGTGTGGTTGCATGGGCCTGCAGGGCACCGAGCTCGGAAATCTGGGCTCCACCATGGGAGCTGGTGTGGCCAGGGGCACCTGCAAGCAAAGAGGCTTCCGAGATGGGCTTTTAAGGAAACACGAAGTTACCGCGCTAACTTGCAGGAAAGCGTCTGTTGTTTTTCTCACCACCAGAAAGACTCGGGCTGTGTCTGCACAATGGTATTTCTGAACAATGCGTGCTTGTTCTACCAAGGATACACCAGTAATTCAAGGTAATCAGCAGAGTACATTACGGGGCAAATCGGCCCCAACAAGCTGTACAAACAGAATAGCAATCAGAAGGTTTAATGCATTTCTGATGTACACTTACGGCACTGACACTGGGCCACAGATGTACATGTGTTGTGCTTTATATTGCCGAGATATGGCCTGTGAGAGCCTATTACAGCTTATCATCTTCTGCATGGAGGGGCCGAGGAAGGAGAAATTCCATCACACATTACTCCTGCGGATGTGTTAGAGAAACAAATTGTACTTGGAATTGAAAAGTCACAGGCTTATTCCGTCTTAATAAATTCCTGCCAAAAGGCTAAGTGTAAGACCAGAAATACTTCCCAAATGCTGTTACTGCATTGTCATCTTTGACATCCCATGGGCTGTCCAAGGGCTACCGGGTTCAGGTCCTCACAATAATTTCTTCTTTTTTTTCTTTTCTTCTCAAGCACTCCTTGATTTCGTGCAGCCATTCTGGGAGGCCTGTGCTTGAGACATAAACCTCCCTGCCGCAGAGAGAAAGAGGCTACTTTAAATAAGAGGTTCGTCACTGGGCCCTTCCCTCTGGTAACCAAGACAGATAGCTTCATAATTCAAGAGCCTATCACATTTGGTAGAGGGTTCTCAGGATCCACTGAAATAAGTTAAAAATAGAAACAAACAGCAAACTGATCTTGGCCAGGGCAGATTCTGGGGCTCCTTTCTCCTTAAGGCTAAGGTCGCTAATCCCCCAGGTCAGGAACCAATGAGTAAATACCTTCCACGTGACTAACGCTGATGCGTTAAACTGTCCTAATGATCCTGACCCTGGGACTACTTTATGAGGCAAGGCGTAAGACACCAGTTCTATCAGGTGGGTTCACAGCTGGCACCACCCCTGTCCCCTTCCTTGCCCTGAGACTGTGCTCCTTAAGAGTAGTTATTTTTAGCCTTATCTCGGCTTGGCATGTAATGGAATATGTGTTACTGCAAAACAGAAAAGAAAATCCTAAAAACGGCCTTCACAGGAAAGTGCTTATGCAGTCTGCAGGTTTATAATTTTACATAGCAATGTACATTAGTTTAAAAGAAACCCATCACTATGTAAAAAATTAGCCCAAAACATAAGTGCTCCCACGTGAGTACTCTCACCCTCCATCTGTATGGGGATGAGGTCCAGCCGATCTGTGGCCGTGCTCCAGGAAGTTGGAGTCTAGCTGTCTCAGGCCTCCTGGAACCCACTCCCAAGTCCCCATAGTGGACCTGAGTGACCTCAAGGTTGGATGTCAGGACGCAGGGCTGCAGGGCACTCTGGACCAGAGTCCTGGTCTCATGGGCTACTGACAGCCAAAGTGACCCTCTGCTGCTCACTTCTAGCAAATCCCTCCCCAACAGCATGCTGGGACTAGAAAATGCTGGTAAGGAAGTGAAGTCTCAAGAGGTGGGTACCCTTAAAGCCATCTGAAGGGACCTCTACCCCAAAAGGGGCCGGGATCCCTGGCACAGGCAACAATCAACTTGTGTTGTGAAATGCTGGCTAATCGTTCAAGCCATAGGGCAGAGAAGTCAGGGAGATTCCCAAGGGCGAGCTCTGCCATCCCCATCTGAGGCCAGCAGGCAGACTCCAGTGTGGTCCAGCAGGCAGGAAAGCATCCAGCTGAAGAAGTAGCTGTCAGAGTGAGAGGTATATGCCATGTTTCCAGTGGGACACCTCTTACCTCATGCCCCACTGAGTCCTCCCAGCAGCCTCAGTGGGGACACTGCGCCAGAGGCATTACTGGTACCTAGGGAGCAGAGGTGCTTGTGTGCAGCACCGCTGGCTGGCACAGCTGTTCCCTGGGACTCCTGTGTTTGTGCTTCTACTTTAACTTTCTGGTGCGGACCTCCCGGACTTGGCACTGAAGAGATGACTTCTTAGTCTACTTCCTCTCTTGGACACTTGCAATGGAAGAGAAACAGTTGGCTTCTAAGCTTCAGCTTAAACTTCACAGTCACAGAATTTCAGTCCGCCCTTGTCTGATCTGTGATATCTTCATCACGGAATGAGCACCCAGCTGGAGGCCTCCTGCCATCCGATGGCTGAGGGGTTGTGTCCGAGTGGGGACTGAAGCAGGTACAATCCTTGCCCTGTGGATTCTAGTGAGCAGAAGCAAGCAGAGAGGGCCAAAAAGGCAGCCTGGACTCAGCGAAGAAACAAACAAACAAAAAAAGTGTCAACACCACTGTGCCTATGATAACACTGCTCTTGCCCACCACAGTTATGCCTGGCTATTATGAAATAGCCTTTGTACCCTAAAGAGGCTTCATCCTTCCTCACAAACTTCTTTGGGTAACCATCTGTAAATCACTGTGCTGTAGAGAAAAAAGGTCTTTAGTTTTCAAAAGTAAAACCTATATCCATGCAGTAACACAGATAAAATCCCTTATCACTCGTGCTAAGGAGCTCGCGCTGGGGAAGGTGAACCCAGTGGCATCTTAGGGATATCTGACAGATGCTGCCATGATCAGACCGTTGAAGATTCTTTGCCACTAACACCCCCTATGCAGAGGGGCCCAGGCTCCAGGTGTGTACAGCAGGTCCTGCAGCCAAGCAGTAGCAATGTCCAGCTTGTGTCCAGCTGCCCCATTCCTGGACAGACAGCAACACAGTCAATATTTCCACAAGAGCACCCACTCAGAGCTGCAGGATGAAGCCAGTATGTGGAAAAACAAGAGTCACCAAGGCACACCCCGGTCTCCCATCAGCCTAGACAGGACATTCCACGAGGCCACAGACCTGTCAGAAGCAAGCCCAGGCTTATCATGACCTCAATCACTCCCTGTTGATTCTACCTTGAGCACTGAGTGTCTTAGTGCAAAGTTGGATTGCACTTGGGTCCCCCCTACAGGAAAGATTGGAGAGGCGCCCTGGGAAAGAGTCTCCTTACTTCCTGTGCCCACCACTTTGCAAATCTCACTCTCTTGAGAAGTGCTGTTGGCTGCAGGGAAGCTGAGGGTTGGTGTGGCCAGAAGTCTCCATTTCTTTAAGGCCTAGGGTCATCACCAGTTTCCGTACCACCATTGATAAACCAGCGTGTTCTTTCCAACTCTGGATGACAGTGCCTACTAGAGAAAGGTTCCTTGGTTGTGCTAAAGTGTAATAGCTTATTAAATATTTTGTGTAGATTAGACAAAAGAGAAGGCCCCTCAATTTTCCTTTCTGTAAGTATGTAGAAAAATTATTCTGGTAAAACTCCTTAGAGGTGTACGGACACGGATGTAAAGAATCCCTAATGGTGGCTCTCATTACTGTAGTGCTCATGGTCAGCATAACTCTTCCCAACTTTGGGAAAGAAACAATGCTGAGAATTTCCATCCCTCCTGCCTACTGCACCCCCTTTTATAAAGATGACGCGGAAGTAATTAGGAATTAATTGAAACTCCTGTAAGCTAAAGTTGATCTCCCAGGATACAGGAAGTTTACAACAGACCTGAGGCTTTTTTCCCCTTCTCTTTCAAATCCATTTCAGTTAGTATTCCTGGTGGAGTGAATTTTTTCAGTGGCTTTGATGGGAGAAGAATGTTCTTCCAAATCAGAGACTATAAAATATTACACGACTGAACCAGGTTCATGTTAGTTGATCATTCCAGAATAACAATCAGGAGAAGGGAGCAAAAGAGACCTTAGGGGAATCATCTGTGATCTTTTGTAGTTTAAAAAATCATGTTGGGAAGAACATATTTCATTCACTAAATAAATGAGGAATATTTTCTTACTCCGCTTTTCTTGGAAAGCCCTTGGAGAAACTGAATTCTGCCTTTACTAATTGGAACCACTAATATTTTTAAGATAATCAATATGCACTTTTATACCACATCCTATGCATTCGTGTATTTCAGTGTCAGGGGCACTGCTTTGTGTGCCGCTCAGGCAGGGACATGTCGTTTTGTGCTGTAGCTTCAGAAAGCTGGCATAGCAGTTAGGAGAGACAGGATGTGCTCAGGACAACCTCACAGTCTCCGTGGCTTGCAGAGCAAAGAGCTGCTGATGAACAGATGATTTTGCTGTGCACCGAGTTCTCTATATAGGCGATTCTTCCCAGGGTGACTCAGGGACTCTTGACTATCGAGAAATGGAAACCTCAAACCTTGGAGATCTTTGCTTGCAGGGAGAAGGTGAAGACTGAAGGCTGTGGGCAAGGAGCTGTGGGCAGACTCAGTCGTGACTGCATGGAGCTGAGGGTGCCCCACAACCCCACAGAAGGTCCGGGCTGGAGAGTTATCAGCAGGACCTCAGCAGAGCCCAGTAGCAGAGCCTGTGAAATGCCTCTGTGTGTGGGAATGCCACGATTCCTTCAAGCAGATGCATATGGGTCTGTCACCCCTATGGCTGGCTTCTGTCATGGGAACCAGCCCGCACCTGCTCTAGCGGAAGCAAGTATATACCGTCTTGCTCTCAGAGAGGCGAGAGGCCTGGGCAGCACCTGACCCCGTCACAGGGCTGGCAAGACCTCTTGGGCAGAGGAAAGCAGAGAGGGCCTTTGCACTTCACTCAGAGTAGTGCTGCATGGGGCACAGATGGCTGTTCACTGCTGTGAAACGGCAAACAGCCGCAGGAGGCCAACCACGGTCTTTGCATAGGAGTAATGTGGAAACGCAATCCCCTTTCGTTTCGCAACTGCAAGATTTTTCCACACATAAGCGGATGAAGTCATTGAAGGGTTCCTAACAGGAAGCCAACTCCTGGGAAAGCTATTAGCAGTTAGCATTTGCAATTCATGTGACACTGTACTTGCCCTAAGGGATATCATGACAGAGTCCTGTTTGGTTTAAAATGTAACTCGTACAGCAGAGTAGGTTGAGCATTTAGATCTCAGCTGGGTTTCTCTTGAATTTATTAACTTAACGATGGAAGTACCCTCAAAATAGTTTACTATCTTTCCGTCACCACTTCTTAATTTCTGCATTTCCAGAGGTGTCAGTGTCCTCCCCAGCTAGTGGTCCTGGGGCTCCTGAACTCCTTTCCCTTTGGCAGCCAAAAGGCATCTGTTTACCGAATCCTGAAGATGCTCCATTTGTGGTGATGCTCTGAAGCCTCCCCTTCCCTTTTATTTCCACATTTCAACTATAGATACTAACCACAGTAAAGATACCTCACAGTTCTTTCTACTACTAATTTAAATAGCACAGTTCATACACTTGTATTTGAATTTCGGTACTAGCAATCAAATCCGGGGCCCTGCACTGGCCAGGCAGGTGCTGTGCCATTGAGCTGGATCCCCAGCCCAGTTCGTGCATTTTTAGAATTAGCATCTATAGGCAGCTCCGGGGTCCTGTTATTCTTTTCCCCAAAGTCTACAACAATTTGGGTCCCACCAGTGGAATGTCTCGAATCAAAGTACTGACTTTCTCAACACAGAGTATTACATGAGCTAAAAGGGTTTGGAAGTTTCCTAACAGATAGAAAGAACATAGAGAGATCCTTCAAAATTCATAGATAACGTGGAAAAATATTGGCTGTCTTGATACAATATTAGTTGAGAATGTCTGCATGCACCTGTCCACTTTCATTTTCCCCACTCTTCTAGAGCAGTGATCTGACCCTCACGCTGCAGCCAAGCCCTTCACCAGGGCACAGAGGTCCATTCTACTTCTTATGGCTCTTTTGGTGTCTTTTCTGAGATCAAAGCAAGAGAGCCTCTCGAGTAGGTGCATAGGATATTTTAACCCAGCGGTGGGGACAGACTCGCCCCTCCTTCCACTGCTGTCCATTTCTCGTTTTTTTGTTTGTTTGTTTGTTTTGGGGTTTTTTTTTGTTGTTATTGTTGTTGGTTTTGTTGTTGTTGTTGTTGTTTGTTTTTAGGGTTTTTTTTTTTTTTTTTTTTTTTTTTTTTTTTTTTTGCATAAAAGAGTCACCAATCCACACAGCGAGAGCAAACAGTGTCTGCCGTAACACAGCGAGCATGGAGAGAGAAGGCCACAGACTTGACTCTTATTAAAAGTGGCATCATACACACACGGGCCTCCCCGGAAAGTGCCCCATCCATTTCTCCAAGAGACACCAGGGGAGGAAGCACTTTGCAGCCCAGCTGCTCACAGGGCCGGAGTCTGGGGGCTGTCAACAATCTAGGTAGGGAGTAGAAGGCAAATTGATTGTTAAGCGCTCGGAGAAGCCCCCTTAACCTGCTTCTCAAACTCACAGCTTCCGCCCGCCGAGGTGCAAGTTTAAAGTCGCGTGACTGCAGCGTGCACCTGCGAACCCCGCCAGGCTGCCCGAGCGCGGCTGCACTGTGGGTCGAGCCGTTAATCACCGAGGGCCTGGGGGCAGCCACAGTGAAGCTTATTTATGGGCGAGTCCGGCACCCGAAATGCTGAACTGTGCCTGATTAGCTGCGCTAATATGCTACTTGTGGCTAATTTCCGAGCCGCTGAGCCCACAGGTGTCGGCCCTCGCCCGTAAATCAGCCCCCACGCCTCCTCCCGGCACCCCGGGCCCTCCTGTGCATATAGATTGGCTGCTTAAGTGACAGGCGGAAAATAACGGATGGGTCACTAAATCACCGGCTGCTTAGTCACCGGGTCCCCTGCCCAGGCAGCCCCGCGACGTTCCCAAGGCCCAGGTCTCTCGGTGTTATTGTAACCCCAGTCCCCGCCACCACCCAGGTGACCTTTCCGGGGCCCAGAGCCTGCCCTTGCCCACTCTGTTTGCTTTGCTCGCAGGGCGCACCCCGTGCCTAAGCCAGCACCCATAAAATTCCCACGCCAGCATGGGCAGGGGAGCAGGACGGCGCCCGACCTGCCATGGTCAGGGGAAGGACTCGAGGCCTGCGTGCCCCTTTAATTTAGTTTTTTAAATTAAAGATGTTAGTTAAATGGATCACAAACCAAACAATCTAAACCCTGAATATTACGTTCAGGAAACACTTGCTTTGCACATAATTTCATTCCTTGTTCAGTTCCTGGCTTTAAATCAGTGTACGGCTGTAAAAACGGGCCGCTCGGAAAAGACACTCATTCACACAGGTTTACAGTGTCTGCCTGGACTTGGAGCAGAGGGAAATGTTTTAATTTTGGCTAAGAAAATTGTGAGGAACCCATACTAACGGATAAGTGCTGGGAAATCTCACAGGCAGATACAGCACAGGAACGAGTCCTGGATCTTAGGACCAACGCTGGGACGGGCCCAGCGGACGGAGTCCCTGAGCAGGAGGCCTCAGCACCTCCAGGCACTAGCAGACGAAGCAGCTCCTTCTCACTCTCCATTGCCTCCTCTTTTTTTGTACCAGGAATCAAACTCACAACCTCGTGCTTGCCAAGCAGGTGCTGAGCCCCCATCACTTTTAAGTTACTGCACACGCCCTCTCCTTAGAGGAGGTTATATGCTATGGAAACGAGCCTGGACGGAGTCACCCAGCAGATGCCAGTTCACACACACACACACACACACACACACACACACACACACACACAAATCTGTAAAACTCCTTAAATCAGGCTTCACACGCCTGATGCTGACTTAGAAGCAGTGAAGAAGACACGACCATGCAAGGGGCAGAAGTCAGTGAATGGGTTTAATTCCAGCCTAGACACAGAGAAGGGAACATTTGTAAACTTCAGGGCATGGCAAGCAAAGCTAAATGGGATGGATGAGAAAATGGGTATTACAAATCGGCAGACCATCTCGGGGCAGCCTCAGGTGGGTGCACGAGTTTGTACCCAGGCTCTGTGGGAATGGGATGAGAGAGGAGAAGAGGAGGACGGAGGAAAGAACGGCTGAAACCCAAATCTGAGGACTGTCACCAACCCTCGAAGCCACTCAGAAAGCTGAAACATAAGACACGAAACAAACCAACAAACAAGCAAAAAGCTGCATCCAAGACACACCAGAATCAAAATACTCAAGTCTACCAACAATAAAAACTTTTAAAAGCCAAGAGAAATACACATCAAAGCAGAGACATGAAGACAGAGAAAACCATAAGTTTCTCAGTGAAGATAATTCAACCTCTTTAAAGTACTGGCAGAGACCAAAACAAAATGTATATCAACATAGAATACCCAAAGAAATCATTTTTAGAAACATAAATGAAATAAAGACTTCTTATACAAACAAGATGAAAGAATTGATTGCAGGGCACGTATGTATAAAGCAACGTTGAATACAGTCTTCAGGGAGGAGGAAACGGTACCAGAGAATCGAGGCTGTGCGCGCCCTGAGCGGAACCACACCGGGCTTTGGTGTGGCTTCTGCTTGTTATTAAACATCTTCATAGGTAAGACCACGCAACGTGGCCTTTATCACATAGTGGTGCCTCGGTTCCCGAACACTTTTATTGGGAACCATTTGATCTGAAAGCAGAAACACTGGCCAACATTCTATTTTTGCTGGCAGTCTCCGCACTGGGTGACAGTCCTCCGGTGGTCACCTCCCTCTGCCCCCGAACACAGCCACCCTTTCCAACATCGTGGACCACATCAGGTCCTTGAACCGAGGGGCCGGTGTAAAGTAAATCTTGGTTTTATGGCAGGCGTAGTGCACATTCGCTAGGCGAGGACCTGAAATTTGCTGACCCTGAGCCTCTTGAGCTGTTTACGACGTGAGGTAACAGCACGGAAAATGGACCCTGGTAAAAGGTATGACTAATGTACCCAAATGAAGATCAAATGAAATCATAAACAATCAGTCTTTTAAATGAAGTCAGAAAGGAAAAAAAGATGAGAAAGGATGAGCAGGGGACAGTTAAGAAAGTACGGAGCACGTGGCAGATTCAAACCTGGGCGGGTTAAAAATTGCATTTGCATCAGTGGTCTGAGCACCGAAACTCAGGCAGAGCTCCCCCCCCCGCCCGCTAACACAGGCCACCTCTGTTCTCCACGACCCGTGTTCCCTCCGCCACGCGTGCACTGAAGTAGACACACCCAGGGCTGGGATGCAGCCCCAAGAGGAGGAGCGGATTTTGCACGCAGTAGGCGTGGAGTACGATGCTGGCAATGCCAAGACACAAAACTGAGCACAAAATAGGTGAAAACCTCAGAGCAAAGGGGAAATGTGCTGTGACAACAGTGATGGAGAAAACTGGAGTATGACACGAGTGATGGGCTAGCTGTATGTCGGAGAAGTTCACATTTCCCGTGTGAACAGAATCCATGCACATTCAAAAAGGAAAATGTTTATCAAGAGAACGTCACAGTCCTCAAGACTTAGGGCCCGATGACAGAGTGGTTTCAAAATACATGAAGCAAAAATTTGGAAGAGCTATAGAAAAAAAATCAAATGAACAGTTATCTTCAAAGATCTCAATACTCCCTGTCAATATTTAATAGAAGCCAAAAACAGTGTGTACTTACCACCCTTGCCCTTGGGAAGCTGAGTCAGGAGAGTTGCCTGCTTATAAGAACTGGGTGAGTTCAAAAGCAGCCTGGACTGCAAAGCAACAAGAAAACAATAACAAAACCAAACAAAATAAAACAACTGGGACAAGTAGCAAGAAAGTCAGTGAGGATATAAAATTTTAAAATAATGTAAATTTTTAAGTAAGTGACATTTCTGAAACATACTTACTATCAAAATGGAGGACAGTCTGCATTATTGTCACCTACACAGGAAACACTAAAATAGAGAATATGTTGATTCATAACACAAATCCCAGCAACATGAAGTAATCTAAAAGTTCTTACTGAAGTGAACTCACCAGAAATCAGTATCAAAAACATCTCTGGAAACCCTGTGTGCTGAAGAACCCTGGAGGGGATGGACCCGCCGGCCCGGGCGGGGATCCCAGCGCTCTGCGAAACGGAGGAGGGGGTCACAAGCCTAGGCCCAGCCTGGGCAAATCAGCAACTTTGCGAGACTTGATTTTTCAAAACTGTAAGACAGAAAAATAATTCAGAAGCTAGCATGATTGAATGATTTTTGGTTTAAAGAGAAAAAGAAAAAAAGGTGTAATCGAGTTTTTGGAAGGCAGCTAAATTTATTATGATGGGGCCTGAGTTTCACAGCAATGACTGTCTCTATTAGTAAAGAAAAATATGTCACATAAATGACTGTAACTCTTTTTTAAGAAATCAAGAAAACAAGAACAAACAATTCAAATATGCAGTAAAAAGAAATAATAAAAAACAGAGCAAACAAAAATAAAATAAGCATCCAAAAATAATAGAGAAAATTAACTCAATCAAGTGTTCATCCTTTGAGAATACTTACATAATTGTGCTGGATACATTTTACCAAAATCTTACATGTAAGAGGTGGCATTGAGGGCAACTTTGTCTAGAATGATTCTGGTTCCTCAAAAAATCCTTTAAAGCAATTTGAAATAGAACGGATTTAAAAATAAATATTACTTGCTATCAAAATTAATTGCAGTGGAGGCAGGTGTCGTGGCACACACTAGAATCCCAGCACTCAGAAGGCTGAAGCGGGAGGGTTGCCATGAATTCAAGGCCAGCCTGGGCTACGTAGTGATTTCAAAGCCAGCCTGAAGTGCATAGTGAGACCCTGCCTCATTACAATAAATAGAAAAAAATTAATCACAAAGCTACATTCATCAAGATAGTCAGTGGAAGAGCAAACAGGTCAATGGGACAGACACTAGAAATAGATTCACACACGTGACCACTGCCTTGACAAGGAGGAGAGGCACGCGAGGCAAGGCCGTCCCTCCATTCGCCGCCACGCATGAGTGTCCGTGGGCAAAACCACAAAAACAAAAGCAAAAGCATCAACCCCACATTAATTTCTCACACAATACACAAAAATTAAGCCCTCATGACCCCTTGGTGTAACTGTCAGCTTGGAACATAAACTTGTAAACCTCGTCTCCTTTGATTTTGTAAGCACGATCTTTGCAAAGCTTTGTAGCATGATGCACACACTCTTCTCTAAGCCGAACTCAGTTCCTCTCAGCTTCTAGCACCAAAACTTCCATGCTGAAATATCGTCTTGTGGAAAGTTTGGGATGAGCAAAGAGACAAATGAGGAAAGAAATCAAACACTCTTGAGTGATCGCCGGGCAGCTGCCTGCCCTGCATGGCCTGGCCCATTACAGGTGTCCTCCGGCTCTCTGGGTGCTCTCACCTCTAGACCCAAGCCTATCATTTGGATTCCATGCTCATTCAAAAAAGAAAATCATCTCGGGTCACAGGTCGTGGATAGAGCTCAACAGCACAGTGCCTGCCTGGCAAGCATGGGGTCCTGAATTCGATTCCCAGGACAAATAAACAGACAAATCAGCTCACAACTCCAGGCCTCTGTGTGTCCTTGTTGCTTATGGCTGACCCATATGTCCCAGTTGCCCAAGAGATACAGTTCTGGGCCCAGGAGTCAGCATCGGGCTCATGTCCTCCTCAGCCCCTCCTTCTGTTTGTGGGTCACTGTGATCCCTGACCAGGGGAGAGCAAGAAGACCATGCTCCCTCAGCCTTCACCGCTCCCTGTGTGACTGCATTGAAATGAACCTCCTTGGGGCTGGGGATTTAGCTCAGCGGCATAAGCACCTGCCTTGGAAGTGTGCGGTCCTGAGTTCAATGCCTGGTACCGATAAAAACGAAAAAGACAAAAAAAAAAAAGAAAAGAAAAAGAAAAGAAAAGAAAAAAATGAACCTCCTTTATGTCTGTCTCGCTCCGCGCTGCCCTGCCTGGCTTCTTTCCTGGTGTACTGAGCAGTCCTCCCATCATGCCCATCTCCCAATTTCCGTTACTTGGGGAGATGCTTTGTTACAAAGTGTATCATCCTGTTTTGGTTACTATAATGAAATAACTGAGGCAAACTACCTTATAGAAAACAGAAGGTTTTGGCTGTCAGGGTGGAGGCCAAATATCCAAACATTATGGAACTCTATTTATGGTACCTTGACTGCACCACCTCCTGACACAGGGCAGTGCTAGTAGCTTATGGGGAGGAGGAGGCCACGTGGCCAAACAGGAAGCCAGAGAGGACACATGGGCCATGCTTAGGTGCCAACTGAGCAAGGTTCCAGGAGGAACATTTTGACCCCTTGTGGGGATGGCACAGCCTATAACCTCTGCACCCTCCCACTAGGTGACATCTCTGAAGGTCCACCACTCCTGCCTGCCACAGAAGGATAGACTGTGAACGCTGGAGGACACACCTCGCTCATTGCAACTGCATGGAGGTTGTTGCTCAGCTTGGCCAAAGATAAAAGAGAGAGGATTGTCACATCCCACAAGGGCCAGGTGGGCCCACAGTGACCACGGGGCCCTTACAGGCAGGAGTAGAAAGCAGAAGGGAGGACGAGCCACACCGTGTGAGATATCTCAGCCAGCCACTGGCCAGCTATAGAGATGGAGGAAGAGGCCACAGGCCGAGGAGTATGGAGGGCTTGGAGAGCTGGGAACCCAGAGTGAGAAGCCCAGGCCCAGTGACCCCTCGGTGCTGGCCCTGTGTCTTCCTCAGAGCTGAAGACTGAGAAGTGGGGGTCTCCTGTCCCGCTGCCACGCTTGTGGGGGTCCATGAGGCCTGGCAGTATGCTTTTCTGGACCAGCCATGTGGTGGCTGTGCGGCAGGTGCCCTGTCCGTCCTGCTTGGGGTGTGTACCTGGGAAGAGGTACAGAGCACACGGAACATCCATTTTTAGATTACTAGGGTTGTTACTATGACTGGCTAATTAAATAATCTATCATAATTTCTTGAAACAGTGAATACCATGGCCTAGATTATGCAAAAGAGGAGACACTGAGTCCAAGGTTCATCTGGAAATGGAGCCGGCAGCTCTTGGTTTCTTCCCTCCATTCCCTGGGTTTGGTGTTAGACTCAGTGACTCATTCTCTTCCTTTGAGGGAGGGCAGACCTGCTCTGGCCCTACACAAGAGCTGCATGGCAGGGCAGCGCCGTCGCACGGTGAAAGGGGCCTGTACCCCAGGGCGGCCTCATGAGGATGTTGCCATGGTCCAGCACAGACAGAAGACCCCTCATGCCTGCCTTGTGGAGGGAGGAGATGTTGTAGTCAGGGTTACAAGGAGAACAATTACATACAGGAACAGAGTTTATAACACCATTTTACGATGGTCACTAAGATGTGCAGGAAACCTGTCCACAACACTAAAGAGCCAAGGAAATCCAACTGAGGGCCTGGATCCCACAGCAATGTCCTGCATGAGTCCTGCTGAAGACCTAGAGCCCATGACATTGTCTTCCATAAGTTCAACTGGAGGCTCAGAGCCCATGACAATGATTCGTGCAAGTCTGTTTCATGGAGCTGTGCTGGGAAGGCCCAAAGGTCAGCAATGGAAGCCAGAAAGTCTATGCCAGTGGGGTGAAGGAGCTGTGCTGGAGCCAGGAAGTGGTGCTCAAAGTAATAACCAGGACTCCCCTGAAAAGTACCACAGCCGTCCTCAGCAACAGTGAGGCCCTAAACTCCTCTGACAATGAGAACAGCCAAGTTTATGTCAGGAAGCCAATGTGAGAAGCTTCTCCTGGAGATTAAGCAGCAGAGCCAGGAAGCAATGCTCAAAGTAAGATCAGAGCTCCCCCAAAGTGAACCACAGCTACTCTCAGTGACGAGGTCTCGAGCTCCTCTGATGATAACAGCTGAGTTCATATCAGGGAAGCCAGCATGGCAAGCTCTTCCAGGAGAACCAATGGCTCCAAACAATAGCACTTTAGAGAACCCACAGTGCCTTTCTCTTCCTCTCTGAGTCTCCTTTTATGCAGGCAGCAGTCTTCAGGTGGGCATCCTCACTCAGCACCATGCTTAGTTCAGCTGGCGTTTAAGTTGACCACCATAAACCAATGCACTACAGGAGATGAAGTGCCTGTCTTGGTTACTTTTTACTTGTCGCTAAGACAAAATACCTGAAGCCCAAAGTTGGGAAAGGAAGGGTTTATTTCTTACAGGTTTTGGAGGTTTCAGTCCATATTCAGTTGGCTCCAAGGCAGGCAGGGATGGCTGGGCTGCAGCTCACACTGACTGCAAACAGCAACTCGAAAACCAGCAAAAGAGCAAGACACACCTTCTTCCTGCCATTACACCATATCCTGGCTCCACCCCTATGTAGGGGTAGCAGTGACACCATCAATCCAAGCGCTAGACAATGAATCATCATGAATGTACAATGCAAATGCATGAGGCCTGGGGGCCACAGACATAAACCATGACAGTGACCAAGCCCACAGAAGAAGGGGCCCTGGGACCAAGATGCATCCTGGAGGTGACACAAAGAGTGGTTCTGGGTATACATCAGCTCCCGCCCAGAGAGGTGACCTGAGAGTGTCCACATGTTTCTCTTACACAGACTTCAGATTTCTTTAGGCAAATAACGGTGAAAAAGTCATCTGACAGTTCCAAAGAGAAAGCTGTGTGTGGTAGCTCTGGGGTGGTACATTCAAGAGTCACCCTTGCTCTGCCTCTGATTTAAGAAGCACAGACAGTTCGTGGCTGACTGAAAGCATATTAGAGACAGCCAGGATAGTTCCAGTGTGGGAATTAAAAGGGCACCCGCTAAATCTGTCAGAAGGCACTTTCAAGATGTAGCACCAAAGAATTATATCAGAAAGGTCACTCGGAGAAATACGAGTGTCACAAAGTTAAGTACATCTAGAGAAGATCAGATAATAGGAAGTATCTTTTTTCCAAGCTGAAATGATAGATTGCAAAAATGGTAAAGTGAAGCTCAGAGCAGATATAAAGGGAAATCAAGAAGAAAGGAAAAAATAAAATAGAGGGGTAATACAATAGAAGTGAGGCTGTAGAAATCAGAAAAGAAATGCTTCGAAACAACAGTGAAACTTATTGAATAAAATGAAATTTATTCAGAACATTCAGATGGCAAGATCCAGAAAAATAACCCACGGAGTGGCATTGAGGCTGATTGCAAGAGGCCGTGAAGAATACATTTTTTTAAAAAAACTGTCATATGCTCTCATAGCACACTGTATGAATAATTTAATAGGAACAGAGATTTATGAAAAGAGTATTATCGGTGAAATGTTAATGCCAGGCTCAAGGTTTTCTAAGTGAAAGTTGGTTCTAACCAAGTGAATTGTTTCTGTCACCCCCTTGACAAAGATGGAGCAGAGGTTCTAAAAGCCTTCAGAATGGGAGGTGCAGTCCCTAAAGGCTCAGAATCTAAGGTACCTGCTAAGTGCAAAACACTCAGTGTCACGGGGCGAGCCCGCCTCCATCGTGGCCTGGGACCTCCTGATGGTGTTGCTGATGGGGTTTGCTCGCGTGGCCATGGGTCTCCTTGCTCTTTGTGCATTTTCTGGGTGGAAAGACCTGCAGTACTAGGCAAAGCACCATCAGGCCCTGACCTTCTCGGAGGAGGAGAATGAGAAGGATTTAGTGTTCAGTTTCAGAAGTGTGCGTGCCCCTGGTCCGTGTGGAGGGAAGGCCTGCAGTGGACACTGGTGAGCCACAGCCCTGCAAGGCTTCGCCAAAGCCACCCAGGGCGGGGAAAGGAGCTCCTGGCCACGGCCCATTTTCTGCATTAATGGCACCAGCACTGTCAAGGTGGCTATCTGTCACCTCCCTGGACGGCTGCTCACAGTCACCAGAGCAGAAACACAAGTTCGTTATCACAGATCAGGAAGAGAAGGGTGAGACGGAATGGGGAGCCCCACGCTGATATTATCTTCGCGGTCTTCTGGAAGCTGTGGTCAGTGCCTCACGTTCTGTGACATAGCACTCGAGCTGGGGAGGGACAGCCTCAGCCCCCAGGGTCTGAGCACGTGGCATGTGACACTGGGGACTTGATTCATTCTTTTCCAACGTTTGCCCCAAGCTAATCTGTGCTTTATCCACTGATGCAAAGATAATTCAATTTATGGAATGTTATGCAAGCACTCATTGAACTTTATGGGTCTCTTAAAACCCAGCCACTGTTCTTATCAAGGGAATGAAGGCAAAGGAGGAAATTGCTTATAATCTTGAGTTGCTGATACTGTGCTTTCGAAAATTGATATGCAGATAAGCTTTGTGTTTCTAACATCTCATACTGGTTGGATGTCTTCCTGGGATAATATCAACGCCTTTTGTCTCTGAAAAGAAACAAAAATGGGAAAAACTTAAAATGTTAAAAACAGACACAAAATACTCAGGTTCCGCAAGGTATATACATTAAAATTAGGGGGCGGCATTAGGTTTTCTCCGAGCTACTCTCCACTGTGTTCTAAAAAGGTTCTTTGTAGGTGAAACTTGTGGCATTCTGTAGATAAATATCTTATAAACATTACTTAATTCATTAATACACTGTGTACTTTTTCATTACTCTGAAAAAGAATAAATATAATGTAATTATGGAGCAAATGCTACTGAAAAAATGAGATACATAAGTCCCAATAAAATCCGGAATTTACTGTGGCTTGCAGTTTGTACACCAAAGCCAGGTGTGGGTGCCACATGCCTGTAATCAAGCACTCTGGGAGGCTGAGTCAAAGGGATCACAAGTTCGATTCTAGCCTGGGAAATTGTAGATTTAGCAAGACTGTCTCATCATGAAAAGGGCTAGGGTGTAACTTAGTGAGGAGGTCTTTGTTTTGAAACCCAGAACCCCCAAAACAAATAAATATTCGAAGGGCCATGTATGGAACATGAGGGTCACTTTCAGGATTCTGGTGCATCTCTTGGAAGGAAGGTGGCCTCGTTCCTGCAGGTGGTGGTGCATCTGCACAGAAGGGAGCCTTAGCATTTCCCTCACAAGAGAAAGTGTGTTCAGCAGACCTGAAGGAGCCAAGGAAATCTACGAGTTTTCTCCTCTCCGCAGTTGTATGAAATGATAGCCTGCACCCACCACTGCTCTCACTGTGGGTCACCTGCGTTGGAAAAGACGGTGGACACTGATTCCCAGTGAGGTCACTTATGCTAAAGTTTTGTGCTGTGTTTTTGCTTCCTCATTCAAACGGTCCCCTGCAGAAGGCCGAGGGTCCATCCGTCCTGCATTCTGTAAATCTTCCTCTTCTGTGGCCAGATTCTCCCCATCCGGCAAATCACTGGGCTTGGGCTGCAGGTGGCACCCGTTGCCCACTGCATGGTCCTTGGCTGTGTCCCCTGGAAGAGCTCTCCTGCCATGGGCACTGGCCTTGGATGTCACCGCCCCTTTCCCTCCTGAACTGACATCATCTCCTTCCACTTAGACCCAGGGACACCAACAGCAGGGCTCACGGGACTAGTGACGTCACCCTGGTTGTCCCAGACCCTCGAGACCATCTCCCACCATCCCCTGGCTCCTGCTCTGCCACTGGTGCCAGTGACTTCCCACCCCCAGCCGCTCAGCGCTGCCCCTGTCCAATGCTGTAATGGACGTTTTCCAACTACAGAGGACACCGCTTCCCGCAGCCGCCTGGGGGGCCGTGGCTTTTCCTCTTCAGAGTCACAGGAGCACTTTCTGTCCTGGTTACAGTCATGTGTCAGCCGGAGAGGGCCCAGGCATGCCAGGGGTCAGCGTGACCTCAGCAGTGCCCAGGAGGCTGCGTCTGTGTAAGATCAGCGTCTGTGTTTCCACACTCAGGGAAGCAGGTGGCCCGCAGCGAATCTCATCTCCCCAGGGCCTGGCAGAGCTGCCAGCAGAGAACAGGGATTTGGGCCTCTGATTTTCCGCCTAATGGCTGGGCTGGGCTTGCACAGCACTGTGCCTGCTCTCCTACGGATCCTTCCACAGCCAGCTCTCCTGGGCCCAGACCTTGGGGTCTGACGGAACCCACAGAGCGAGGATGGTGGCGGATCACAGATGCCTCCACCTCTGCTGCCCTCAGGATTCGGCCCAGACAATGTAGACGGCCCGTTGCTCTCACTGTGAGTAGAACCAGCTCTACGGGTGGGGATGGAGACACAGCAGCTGGAGGTATAGATGTGATCAGGTTAGACCGAGAGATGTACAGGAGATGTCTACGTGGAGACACACGGGGACAGAGGAAGTTTGAATAAATACACAGACCTACGGTTGTGGGTTTGTGTATTTGTAGCATGAAACGTACATAAAGATTTAAATAGACACAGAGATACAGACATATATGGAAATACATAGATACAGCATCAAATGGATATTTATTTAGACATAGATGCAGATGCACTCAGATATACTTATATATGTCAATACAGATAGATGTATGGTAGATACAAACTTCGGTGCATATGTAAGGAAATGTGCTTAGTGAGATTTATTGTGTAAACACAGATAGAGTTGCAGATTCTGACGAGCACAGGGATGTAAATTCCACACAGACGACGTGAACTGAGATGTGAAGATGTGTGTGCAGGGGGTGCCCGTTTTGAAGTGGACGGTCCAGCAGACCTGGCTGTCACCACCTTACTCTGCAGCTGACCTCCACATCTTTCTTCCCGCCGCAGCACTGGAGCTCCGAACCTCCCGCCGCTGCAGACTCCTGGCTTTCTGTCTCTTTGTTTCACGGTTTCAGATACTTCTAAGGCTCTCTAAGGCTGAGTCGTGCTAACTTTGTCCTCCGTGACTGGTCTGCTTCACTTAGAGTAACGTCCTCAACTTTCACCACGAGACACACAGGGCCAGACTCCCATCCTTTAGAAAGGTGAGTACTGTCCGCCTCTGTGCCCTCCAGTCTCTGTGTGCCCTCCTCTGTGGTGGACACCAGGGTTACGCCTTCTCTTGGCTATTGTGACAGAGCCTCAGTGAACAGGACGGGGCAGATGCTTCTCCAATCACCTACTTTCAGTTCTTTTAATCTTTGCATATTCAAAAGTAAGATTGCTGGATGATGCAGGAATTTACTGACAGGAAATACAGGAATATTCCTGCTCCGCAGTATGAAGAATGAAGCCAGCATTGGCACTTCCATACATGGGCCCGACATTACTTATAGACTGACTTCACTCATTTTAAGTATCATTCGGTTATGCTCCAGACTCATGCAATTCAGTTTATTTTCTTGGCTATATTTCCATGTGTTTATATCATACTACTTTATTTATGAAAAATTTCTCATGTGTTTTAAGATCTTCACTTTCTATTGATCTTTCATGCTAGCTTGGAATCTTATCTCCCAAGTAAATTTATTCCTCCCCAAACACTGATGGCATATTTTATTGACATATTAAATTTGTACCTTAAATTGTAGGTAAGTTTATATATAACATATAAAATATGTAACATATAAATATATAAAATTTTATACATATATATAAAGAGAGGAAGAATAATTTATGCAAATTCAGATATCCTCTGAGTCTTCTTCTCAAAGTTTATAATTTTTATTGAACAAATATTCTTAGTTCTGTTCCCTTTCCAGGGTTTTTAGTCTCACAAACAAGGGCATTGTCTCCCCCCATGTTGGGGCTTTGTGTTCTTCAAGGAAGGCTGAAAGTGTACTTAAGGTAGACGCTTCTTGTTTCATTCTGAATTTATTTGTAGCGATGGCATATGTGGGGTTTGCTATTTTAAATGTGAAATTCTCTCCAGCGGGAGCCTTTTTGCATGTTAGCTAACTCCCTGCTGTGTCAGCTCACAGCGACAGGTTATCACACCTTCAGCAAGTTTCTCTGTTTGTTTTCTCTTGTCTAATTGCATGGGCTACCACTGAGCAGTGTTGAGGGGGGAGAATGGCAGTGACAAGGGCGACGCCTGACACAGATGTGTCACAACAGCACACACATTGGTACACAGTCCTAGAGGGAAATCCGCACATGCAATCAAAGAGCACATAAAAAGATGTGACCATTTCACAGCCACCGGTGCTCCCTCCAGATGCAGGATAGTTGACTTTTAGAAAATGTATTGGTCTAGTTCATAACATTAAAAGATCTAAAAGAAAAAATTTTATGCTCATCTCTGTGGATGTTGACAGGCATTTGGAAACATTCAACAACCACTCACCATTTTAGAAAAACTAATAAATTAGGAACAGATGCCCATTTCCAATGGATAAAATGTGCCCATCTCTCTCCAAGGCCAGGTTACATGCCACACGGAAACACAGAAAGCACTGCTCATGTTTTATGTATGCCCTACGAGGAGGGCAAGGGGGTGAGCGCTGTGGGGCTGTGTGTAGACGGTATGCAATGCGCTCTAGGGCGTTGGTTCTCTGCAGCCCAGACCTTCCCTGTTAGATACGTCACGTGGACTTCATCTGCCTTTGCCTAAACGCAGCCTGCCACAGAAAGGAGCGCACACGAAGGCCACAGCTTCTGCTGCTTCTCCTGTTGTCAGGTCTTGCAGTTTGGACCTCATTAGCGTAGCTGTTACGCTGTTTCACCGACGGATACACCTAACTGTTACTTACTTACCTTTTGCTCATTCCTTTTTCCAGAGCATTTGTTTATTTGTTTGTGTCTTTTTTCCTGCTTTCACCTGAGTCATTGTTTTCTCTGACACTAAGCTTGCCACCCTGGCCTTTCCTTCCTTTCCTGCCACATTCCCTTACTTTTTGATTTTGCAGTCTTTATAAAATCATATTTCTTTAAGGATAGTGAGCTTGGGTTTCACTTTGTGGCAAAAATGTGCTTACTTACATTTCTTAAATAAGAAGTACACTTGAACACAATTTTATAACATTGTTTTAGGTATATTCTGTGTTCACAGAACTTTTGAAAGTCTTTCATTTCCTATGTGCATTTTCTAGGAATATGTTTTCCAGTATTTCTGATGTCTTGTGTTTTACGGTTGTTGTACTGCGTCCCTTTGCCCTTACCACTGGTGCAGCACATTTGATCCCTTCATTACTCAGGCAATGCCGATTAGCTCCTCCTCCAAGCAAGATTAGGCTATCAGGTTGTCTTGGTCTTCTCTATTCTTCACTGGCACAAATATTAATCAATAATGCTATCTTCCCAACATTACCACTATTGTGTTAAATACCTTTATGCTTTTCTTAATATTCCATTTATAAGAGTCAGTGGTCACAAAATAATAGTTTTCCTGCTGGTGCAATCTTGGTCTGTCCCATCATCTTTCTTGGGAAAGGCAGGGAGCTGTGCTCACTCATTTCCGACTCAGTATTATAATCTTAGCTCCACAGGTTCATGACTGACCACAGAAGTTGGCTTCCTTAGACACTGCTTAACTGATAGAAATTCTTCGCCTTATAATTTCCACCTGCGGAACCTGGAAGGGGAAATCCTTAGCTTTTGTGTGCAAAACAAAATAATTCTGCCAGAATAGCTTTCATTTGATAGGTCACGTTTTTCTGGTGCCAAAATGTGACCATTGAACACATAACTTCAAATTTTCTTCCTTTCAGAAATACACACTCACAGAAGGAGCGCATATCTGGGCACGTCTCTCCGCTTGGCAGAGGAAGGAAAGCCCTTCGGTATGCAGTTATTGAAAATTCCCATTGGGATGCCAAGAAAGTTCTCTTCCATTTTGTTGTTTTGTCTTAGACTTTTGGATCTTAGCTTTTCAATTATTGTTTCTCTGTACAAATAAATATTAGAACTGACCTTTGACGTCAACAAATAAAGTTTTCCAATATATGAGAGTAACTTAACATTAATCCCTATTGATTGTTTTCTCCAAAGTTTAACAATTTTAAATAGTCTAAATAGTCTACTTAATGTTCTGAACTGTTTCAAGGTTTGAGTGTTAGTAAAAATTATTTTCCTTGAATAATCAGTTTTCTAAGTTTACACCGCTAAGGGAGAAAAGCCACGACGCTTCGCACCACACTCACCCCAGCAGTATTCTGGGGGCTGGATGATTGAATGGTCGTGCGGTCTCCCAGGAGAGGCGGTTTTCTGTCAGTCTTCTGCAGGTTTCTTTCCTTCTGTTTTCGTGTCTTGCTGTGCTGCAGAGTTCCTCTACTTGGGTGTCTTCTTCCAGCGCTCAGCTGTCCGTGTTCTGCTCCCCAGAATGCGTGGCTGTACTGTAAGAGGTACGAGGGCTTCGGTTTGTCAGCTTTGATGCTTCAGCTCTGTTTCACTGCCCCTTCACACTGTTCTTTCAGTTTCTAGTTCATGTGTCTGTCCCTGATCTCTCCCTTGCTGGTCTAGGGTTTGGTTTATTCTTATTTTTCTAAGACCTTGATTGCGTTATTGTTATTTAATTTAGATCTAATTTAAATCTTTAATACTACACATTTCCCTCAATGCACTGCATTATGTACATCCTATACATATTTATATAGTGGATTTAAATTGTAATTCATTTAAAAAGATATTGTAATTTCCCGTGAGATTTCTTCTTTGATACACAGTCTATTTTGCTGTGTTCTGATTATTTTACAAACTTCAGGGCATTATACATTTACCAGATATCGATTTTTTATTTAATTCATTGTGGCCAAACAATATACTGTGTTCAGTTTCAACTATTTTAAATGCTTTGAAGTCTAAGAATTTAATTTTTTAAACAGCTACCTAGATTTCTTGATGTCATTTGGTAAGCAATCTATTTTTCTAATTAAAAGCACCAGCAACATACATTAACCTCATATATTGTTGAATCACATAAATAAAAACTACAATATTAAATGAAGCTCTGTAAAAAAATATTTAATTTCCTTCTTAGCTTTTCCTTATGAATTATATTCCAAAGAAAATCCATTATGGGCATAAAATCATGAGAAATTCTCTAGACAAATTTATTTTTCCATGTTCTTTTGAACTAAGCTGGAGGATTTTTCAGGGGTTTAGTCACATCCTCCTAAATAATTATTTTTTGCCAAGTCCACTTGTCTAACATTTAGATATTCTGGGTTCCTTCATACAATATGAATTCAAAACTTTTTACATAATTAAAGGAGGGTATTGTTTTTGATCTTGGCTTGACTTGCAGAATTACGAATGTCAAGATCACTGAGATACTGTTGATTTAAGATCGCACATGTTCCTCTGGTCTGCAGCGAACACAGGAAGAATGTTCAAGTAAAACTTTCAGATCCAAGGACAAAGGTGAATATTTTTTCAACAATTTCTAATCATTTATTTTTAAAGCACTTGACAAGGTTAGTCGGTGATACACAAAAAGCCTCAGAATACCTCTACCTGCCCCCAGGGAAGAGCACAACAGAAAGACATGCAAATCAGAGCGCAGGTGACGAGAGGAAGCAGCCAGGCTTGGCTCGATCTGTCTCTGTCTCTCCTCTCTCTATATCTCTATCTCTCTATATTTATACACAAAGGGTACAAAGCAACCCTCTGAAATAAATTCTCCCTGTGAAAGAATAAAAAAAAAGAAGAAGAATGAGAAAGAGCTTTTCAGACAAACTGCTTTCAAATGCACAGTCGCTCCGGGGGCCTTAGAGGATCTACCTTAAGAGAGAAAAGCCAGCTCTTGACAGCCCGAGGAGCGGTGGAGAGCTGAAAATCAGCGCTTTGTCAACTGAAGTGCTCCTCGCGGAAAGCAGGGGTGTGCAAAGGGAAGAAAGCTCCAGCCCCTTTGAACACGGCGGCTCCCCAGGAAGCGCGGAAGGAGGCAGCATCCCCGGAGCGCGGGCTCCTGAAGTCTTCTCTCCTTCAGCTGAGATCTGCAGCGATGAGCCAGTGGCTCCTTCAGGTGGTTCTCTGGAAGATTGGTTTTATTTTTAAGGAGTGTTTCTTACAGCGTTTTCCAACACTGGCATCCATTTCTGAATATGGAAATGTATGTACCCAGTCTCACATAGACCTGACTTTTTTCTTTTAAATTCAGAAAAAGCATCTCTGCCCCCAGACAACATTTCATATTGACAGTGCCTTCCAGAATATCTGCTCATTGATGATCAGGACCCCATATTTATGGTAGAAATATTTTCTTTACATTCCTTGAGGCATGACTATCTAGCATCTTAGCAACGGCCCAGGGCAGAGCACTCCTGTGCTATCTGTTAACACCAGAAGGTTCTGCATTACATATTTTATGTTAAGATGCAAAAGAGTGTCACGCAGGGGCCTCAGATCTGTGGGGAAATGTGGTATTTTTGTAATGAGTCTTTCACTGTTCTGAGCATGAAGAGATGTTAATTTTTGGACCCTTCTTCCACAGTGATATTAAGAGGAGTTTTCCACAAAGGATTTATTGGATGTAGTTAAAGTGAAATACACGCAGGAATTAAAAGTGTGAAGCAAACGGCAAAGCCTGGCTGCGACTGCCTTCATAATTAATGTCTAACTCCATCTCAGAGAGCACCGTCCACTGTGGCTGTTATTTCGACTCTAGGAAGGCGAGGGATGAGCTCCCAGCCTGGGTGCCACCATTTCTACAGTCCCCTCCTCCGGGGCAGGAGAGGAACAGGGGTGGCTGTTTTATGCAAGCTGGCATCTACCAACTGCAGAGCAGACACAGTGTCACCATCTCATTCACCATGTACTGCCACCTGTGCAAAAAAAAAAAAAAAAAAAAAAAAAAAAGAACAATCATTGGGTAGGGGGCCTGAAAGGGAGCCACAATGACAGTTAGTTCCGACTGTCAATCTGCACCTTTAATGAGAAACTCTGCCCAATTTAATGAATCCGGGCGCTGCACCCTGGCATCATCTTAAACAGAACTCGCGTCGCGCCTCGGCGGTGTCACTCTCCGGCCTGGAGCCCAGCCGGCAGCTGAGCGCGCCCTGGAGAAGGGGCTCCCTGTGAACTGTTAAGCATATATGCAATCACGACTAATTGACTCCGCGGCTCACTGATGAGGGCAGGGACTCACGTGTGCAGCGCGCCAGAGAGACAGAGAGACAGGCGTGTGCAGGGCTGCTTGTCAAGACAGGAGGTTAAACCAGGACTGGAGGTGTGCCGCGTGCGCATTAGCACAAAAGCAAGGACAGCAAGAGAGAGTAGAGGGGCGCTTTGTGTCCCCGTGCCTTGAGACCCCGGCCTAATTAGGCCGCGGGGGAGGGGAAGCGGCCTGGGGCCGCAGGAGGGCCAGCTGCCCCTGGAGGCCGCCTCACCCTCCTCCTCCTCCTCCTCCTTCTCTTCCTCTTGTCCCTGCTGCAGCCTCTCTGCCTTGGGCTCCGGGCCTGGGGTGGGAGGAGGACGACCCTGCTCTCCGTCCCTTGTCCCCTGAGGTCCCTGGAACACCGGCCACTTCAGTTGCCCCTGGAGCCGGTGCTTCTCCCTGAGGGCAGTGAGACCCCCGCCTGCTCCCCAGCGGCTTCTGTGGGTGGAAGAGCACCACGGTCAGCGGACAAGCAGGCACAGAGCGCTGCCTCTGGAGGAGGCGCAGGGTCCTGTCCGCCAGGCTCCAGCTGAGCTCCGGGCCTGGGCAGCGGCCTGCAGAGCACCACCAGGCCTGAGCCCCTGCGCCCGCTCCCATCCGCCCGCGCTGGCTGCAGCCAGTGCATTGTCCTCGCTGTCCTGCTCCCTCCCGCTGTCTGCTTTGGGTTTGTGGGTCCCCAGGCCTCCTTGCAGGGACGGTGTCCCGGGCCACGCGAGCCGGCTCCCAGGCGCTGACGCTCGCCGCTAGACCAGGTCGCGAGCAGACAATGGCACCCGGAGGAGGTGACAATAAACCCACAAAGGGCCTCGGTCCCCTCCCTCCGGCTCGGCCTCGCTGTGCTGTCGGCGCCGCGACAATGCTGCCCCCTGCTGCTGCGCTCCGCGCCTGCCTGCGCCCTCAGAGCCTGGCGCTCCGGATTGCCCGGGTCAGGCACGCGGGCCAGGCCACAGCAAGGGCTCCCAGGCTCCGGCTCGGAGGGGACGTGTCCGCCCGGCTACTGGGCAACTAAATGCAGAGACCTCGGAAATGCATTTCCTTCTAGCGAGACAGAAGAGAAGCCCAGAAAGACCTGCTCCAGCTTCCTGGTGCCTGGCCTGGAGCAGGGTCCTTTCTAATCCCAAGCCGAGCAGGTGACAAGGTGCGGACGATGGGGTGCGGGTGATGCAGCACAGGTGAGGGGTGCATGGCGGGGCGCGGGTAACAGAGCAGGGTAAAGGGTGCAGGGCGGGGTGCAGCCTCGCCCCGTGCCCCTGACCCACCTTCTCCGCGCCCAGCGAGGCCTCTCACCTGCACCTGCCCGGCTGTCTTCCGCGGTGCCTTTGCTCTACAGGGGGAGCTCGCTGTCACCCCAGACTTCCCGAGGCGCGATCAGCTTCTCTTATCTTATAATTACGGCTTCTGTAAAATTGTGCTTGGAGAAGTGATGCTCACTTTTTTTCCTTTTTACCACCAGGCCTCGGTTGAGCACAGAGAAAATGCGGTTTGTTTTCCCTGTGTCGTGAACCGAAGAGGACCCTGGGAACAACCTTACAACTGGCTTTCTCAGAAGAGGCCTCTCCTGCAAGCAAGCACACTCCCCCACCCGCACCAGCTCCCGGGTGGAAGCAGATGGGCCCCTGGGAGGGCAGCAGGGCGCACTGGGGGTCCTGAGGAGTCTGCGGATGCCAGGGAGGAGGTGCTAGTCTGGGATCAGCACGGTAGGATGGATGGAAACCAGGAAAAAGAGAATTTTTTGAAAAGACAACACTGCTTCCACTTCCGGAGAGAACCGATTGCTGAGAAAATCTCAGCACACTTACCACCAAGATGGCACCAAAGATGACGCTGCCTCTGCAGGGAGCAAAAGCATTTCCTATGAAAATGTTTTCTGGAAAACACTGTGATGTGTGAATTTTATATTGGTGTGTAATAAAAATGAGTGGTCTGAAAAAGACTATTTCAAAAGATAGGTATTTTTGTATAAAGAGAGCATTTGCTACTGATCAGGTAATCTTATATTAATTTTATTTCTTGAGGACCAAAAATTTATTTATTACTTGAAAAAACCTGCTAGGAAGGAAGTCTGCTAACTTGAAGTGTAAAACACAGTTTTTGTCTTCTTTGTCACCCACCCCTACTTTGTATCATGTGGGAAGTTTTGATTCTAATAGGTAAATGAAAATGCCAGAAATTCTCCAGAGTCAGGTTGTCTGCAGTGCATAGGGTGTAACATGACCCCTTGAATCCTCTGTTTGTAACCCCTCATCTTTTAAGAAATACAGCAGTGCCCTCCTCCCACTTTTGCACATTGACCATGGACTGTCTTCCAAAGAAAACACATGGCATCTGATACAATTATCACCACGTCCACGGCACTCAGTGGCAAACCAAGTCCCTGGTTTTGCTATAGCCACACGTAAAAGCATTTTCTTGTCTGCTGTTAGAAAATCGGTCATCAGCCATGCCACCATTAGAAGCCAAGGGTACTTGGCCAGCAAAAACAGGTTTGCTCCTGACTCACCCTGCAGGAAGAGTAGTCTGAAAGGATGGAAAAATTATAGCTCTTTATAGAAAAATTATGATAAATTATTGGGACGCGCCATAAACTTTCGTTAAACACAAACACGTGTGCTAGCCTAGCATGCTCCTCAGTAGGTAAATAGGGCTCCTCTGTTTCCTGGTGTCAGCAAATATCAAGCCCCAATTGATATTTGCTTTGTTCCCAGGGGTCAAACCGTCAAAGAGTTTCCCACTATAATAAAGTATGGAGCCAGGAGAGTTGAAGGGGAAGCGGTGGGGATTGCCCCAGAGCTCAGGGTGACCCAGGGCACTGTTTAGGCCCAGGGCTCCCCCGCCACCCCACGTGGAAGTGCCAGCTCCTGACGTGATTCGCTTTCCTACACGTGCTAGGGTTTCCATGAGTCCTGGGCGTATTTTTGAGTTGGCTTCTGCAATGTAAACACATGGCATGTGTTCACTTTGACTTGAACTAATGTTCCATCCCGGATCTCCCCTGGTTTATTTGTTTTACGATTTAGATATCAGATGAGATGATACCTTAGTGAATCTAGCTAAATGGCTTTTTAAATCCTCATTGCTTGTTGCCTTCTCCTAGGTGTGCACAGGATTGGTTTCCAGATATTTTTCTCTGGATTCTTCTGCCAACAACCCTGTGTAGAATCCCCCAAAAGCATGAAATAAGACCACTAAAATGGGCTTCTTTATAGTCTAGGATTCGTCTTATTCTTTTTCACAAATGAGCCCTTCTAGGTCCTTAATGTTTTTTGCTTCCCTTTTTTATGCTTTTGAGCTTGTTGCTATCACTTTGATAATGAAGTGCAGGACCGTACGTGGGTCTCACTGTGTCACAGAGGCGGAGAGACACCAGGGGAGCCCCACGGTCTCTCCTTTCTGGTGTGCTCTCCCCCCCATTCAAGCAGTCCAATCAGTGTAAAGACTGCCTTGTTTCAACCCTCAGTACAGCTCGAGGCCCCCTCACTTCTGTGCACACCAGATGGCTTCCACACGAACCCTGCTTGACTGGGAAATCAAAGCTTTCCTCACGCTGGGGTCTGAGACTTGGAATAGACAAGGCTGGACTAACAAGGTCTGGAGCTGGCTTGATCTGGTTATTAGCCGAGCTTGACATCCCAGGGCAACACGCTATTTCCTTGTGCCGCTGTCCTGGAGAGGGCCAGGTTAACGAGACCGCTCAAGATATTAATCTTTGCCCTGGTGGACCTAACAGAAACGCACAGTGAAAGCTAGAGATTCCCCACTTCCCCTCTGCGCTGCCTGCGAGTCCCTCCAGGCCCGCAAGTGTGTTACTAGGTGGTTTTCAGGCTGGCCATCTGCATTTCTCTTTGCTCTGCTCTCTGAGGGGATGAATTGCCCTTCAGTCTCTCTTCTCCACAGAGTGGCCCATTATCGCCCTAAACCACCTTGCCTTTCTAACCACCAAGGTGTCTCTGTGGAACTTCCACGGGGCTTCCTGCTTTCCCTCCAGTGGGAAGGGAGGGAGGACGCCGGTGTGGGTGTGCATTTGGCTGGGCCTTGTGGGTACACCTGTGTTGTCCCCTCTGCCAGCTCCACACGCCTGCAAAACAGACAAGTACTCTCAATACCTGCATTCAGCCCCCATCTGTGCTGTCCACTCTATGTGACACATTAAACTACAAAGGACAGACCTTGGGAATTGGACACTGCCCGAAGTAACCTCACACTGTGTTAGGAGGAAGGCACCATAGCTAATACACAAAGCACAATGGAAAATAAAGGGTGGGGGGACAAGTTATTCCTCAAGCGTACTTTGAACGATGTCATAATTCACTTTTTTCACACGTGTCCTTCATGACTGTGTTTAGGTGCCCCGTACTGATAGAGCACTCACAATATCGCAGCTATGGAGAAACGTCAGTGTTGGGGACAATGAGCACGCTCACACTCGACACACACAGGCACAGTGGACGTTGTCCCGTCCCCCTGAACACGGGCTTCCAGCAGCTATCTGGAGCCTCAGTGCCCTTCACAGCTCGGGTGCAGCCTCAGACACAGAAGCTCAGGTCTACTTGGTGACGGGGACGAGGACTCCGGGCTCGGACTCCAACTCCAGGCTTGAGAGCGGCGTGTGCTGGGTGAGTGGCTCCTGCTTTCCTTACTCTCCCCACGTTGCACAGGTTGGTTCTGAAAATTCCCTAAGGATATTCCTGCTTTTCTTGCACTTAGAATCAGCAGACAGAAAGTCTCTCTGGAATTTTTTCCCATGGAAAAGCACCAGAAGAACTTCAGTGCTTAAGCGTTGATTTATTAGTAAGAAGAAGAAAAAGGTGACTTCCTCCAGGCAGCTTCCCTCCCTCCTTCTTCCCTTCTGGTCACCCACCACGGCGGTCCTGGTCCTCCTGGGCCACACCTTCCTCCACCTCCTCCTCCTCTTCCCGCCTTCTCTTGCTTGTGTTTCTGAGCTGGCAGCTTCGCAAGTTTTCATCAATTGCAGCAGCAGAATTTCACGTTAAATATTCTAGTCATTTCCCTAATTCCCACTCATTCATTAGCCATTTATCTTCCAGTAAAAAAAAGAACACAGAATTTTAGAACTAAACTGCCTGAAAACGCGTCTCTTCAACACATTCCATCCCTTTGGAAACCCGCTGCATGACCCCCTCGGCCAGCCAGCGGACTCTGGGAGGGCACAGCCCGCGGGGTTTTCCAGGGGAAGAGGCCGCTGGGGTCTGATGCGCCCGTGCTGCAGGAGGGGTGACTGACCCGCCTCCCGTGGCTCCCCCACGTTCCTCTCAGTGACACGGTCAACAGTGCCAGCCTCCCCAGATCCCTGCATGCACATAACAGGCCTGTCACTTGGGACCAGGAGCCCCCCTTGGCCACCGGCCCAACAGTTTCCCATGGGGTTCAGGGTGTGCAGAGCCTTTTGATGGGACCTCACCCCACCCCATCCTCACACGCCCTTTCCCGCTCCCTCTCCCCATGTGGACCGAAATATCTAGGCTCAGAGAAACAAATATCACACGTTCTCCCTAACGGGGAAAATCTAAAACAGATGAGGAGACAGTAGAAGGAAGAGCCGTATTAGACAGCGCGAGGGGACGTGGCTTTCTTATTTTAAAAAAAAATTTTAGCAGATGTTTGCAAAGAACATCTGATTCATCTAGAGTTAAATTAAGCAAGCGGCCCAGGAAGGCAAGTGTTGTTCTGGAAACCCTCAGCGGTTTGCATGTGCAGGCCAGGCAGGCGGCCTGAGCAGCTGCGGGTGCAGACTGCGGCGCTCCCAGGCCTGGGCACCCCCCCACACACCCCACACACCCCACACCCCCACCAGAGGCGCATGCTCACTCCTGCAGGACCTGGCTTCACAGGAAAGCAGTTCTTATGGTATTTTAAGCTTCCCATACAGATGTTTCCCGTGATCCCCAAGAAATCTGCACTTTAAGGAAGACTGTGAACATTTCCCATTTTTCATGAGCTACATACACTTGAATGTGGTTTTTATGAAATAGACGAATGTTCAAATGTTTTATTAATAGCACTAACATTCGGCCTTCCATGTGGCCAAGAATCTTTGGTTTTAGTGAGTTGTTTCATGGAAAACATACAATTTCTCTAACTGAAGATAATAACTGTAATGCCAACCTGATGCCAGTGGGAAGCAGTCTGTACAGTTATTTAAGGACCCGCGGGGTCTGAGTTCCTCTATTTGCATGTGACGCATACAGTACCGCGCAAGCGCAGTGCAGGACCCTGAGACCAGGGAATCAACTCGGTCAGCTAGGCCGGAATAGATGCGTGCCAATGTCAGTGCTTGATTTCACTGGCAGTCGCTCCCTTAGCTACACACAGACATCACAGATATGCAACAGTAGTATACAGATTGACGCCTGATGCTATCGTTCACGATAGTGTTTTATAAACGTGATCATTCACCTAGAGCAATAATTGAATTGGTAAGACAAAAATTTAAAAAATAGCCTTTGAAGAAGAGCCTAGGGAATCCCTGTGCTTGCCACACAGGACACATGAATTAAGCACGTTAAAATTATGCAGATTGCACAGAGGACGGCATCATTTGCAAATTTTGCAAATTTTGACATTATACTTATTTAAAAACTTATTGATTGCCTATAAGTTTGTTATATATGCCAGTCCTTAATTTGCAAAACTCGTTAAATGCTATTTATAGGATATGTAGTCAACTATTTGTTATCTACAAAAAATACTCAGAATGGAAAATTTTTCCATACAAATATCAAATTATGGTACAGTTGATAATTTTTAAAAATTTTATGTGACTTAAATATTTCACCTCTATAAAGTTAGTCATCATTTGTGCCCAGTTTATTTAACAAAGATTTGATTTTACAGCAATAAAATCAAAACCCTTAAAATTTATCTTTATTTCTTTTTTGTTTTAAAATTTTATAAAGCATCAGGAAACTTCTATCTGTAGTATTCCAATGGATACTGAAGATTTGGTTTTTCTCAAAGATGAGCAATTGTTGGACTAAATCTGCTTTTAGAATTCACAGCAGAAGCTGTGTAATTGAAAAGAACTTGTTAGGCCTGGATATTTCAGAATATCTTTTAATATCTTTTCCCTAGATAGTCCAATACTTGGATTTTACTGAACTCTTGTTATTGGAAAGCTTCATATCTAAAATGTTATTAGAATAAACTCCTAATTAAAAAGCACAAAGCACGCTCCCATAAAAAGTCCAGTGGAAAAGGGCTCGGCTGAGTGGCCTGCTCCTATGTTACTTCTGAGGTCCTCGCCCGTAGATGGCATGCTGATTGGTATGGTGCCTGCGGAGCAAAGAGGCCTGGTCATGCAGGGAAGGGCCGCCCCTGATGCCTCTCAGCAGAGGTACCTGGGCAGTTTTATGCCTCCATTGCTGATCTCTACAGCGAACAAGCAGCAATGGCATTTTCTCTGCCTTCTGAACAGGGGTGCGATTTGGAGGAAAATGTAAGAATTACAAGAAGAAATTCTCGGAAGAGAGGGAAGGGTGTTTTTAACTAAAAAGATAGAGCCCCTCCCCCGCCCTGGAAAGTGATGGGACTGGAAAGAGACAGATGATAGGAGAGGAGAAAAGGCACCTGGCATTTGCCTGGTTCCCTCCAACCGACACTGAGCCTTCAGAAGGTGTAATTAGAGCTTGTCCAGCAGCGGAACAAAGGCTGTCACCGCGAAGGAAAGCCCCCAGTCAAGCAAAACCCTGACTGGTTTCAGGGTTCCATTCCCTCTCACTGCCTCCGGAGGAGGGGGCACCAGCAAACACCATCCCGGGCACTCCTAATATTTGGGACGAAGAGCTCTCTCTTCTGTTTCATGTTACTGCGGAGAGAAATTACAGATTTTTAGGCCAAAGAGCAAGGCGGCATCTTTTGGGCAGAGGAACTGCAGGAATGGGATTAGGAGGTTACTCCAGAGGTAGGTGCGCTGTTTCCCTCAGGCTTGTTAATTAGATCAGGGCTTCAAGGATGGGCCTGACTAAGCTACCTTGGGTAGCTGGCTCTGCCATGCGCTTTCTCATCGATGGAGCAGAACCCAGCTGGTTAGCACAGCCGGAGGATGCGGTGATGAGAGCCTGTTCCCTTCCTTCCTCTGTGCGCCTCCTGACAGCACAAGGGCTGAGCCAAGCGACCCAAAAGTATGTTCTCAGAGCAAAATTCAATCTCCTGGTCCAGTACTGAACAGCCACAAAACATGCCTCCTTGTGATGATTGATGAAGCTGGTCACACTCTCTGTACACATCCTTCTTGGACCCTCCAAAACAGAACTCCCATATCCACAGATGATGCAAATTACTGATAGGATGCACTATTAGATTTCTCACTTTGGTAAATTTCATCATAACAAAGCTTTTGTCCAGGGGACAAGAAAAGACTCTAGGTAGAGTCTAAAGATGTCCCTAACAAGTCAGCAGCATAAGTGGAACCTTGGCCTGGCTTCTAGTAGGGTGGGCATAAGCAGATCACTCAGCCCACAGGTGTCATCTAGATTTGTGCCATGGGACAGAGGTATGTCCACTGGGTGCTTCCAGCAGTCACACTGGAGGAATAAGGCACTGGGGTCCCTAAAGGTCGAGACAAATTTACCAGACATGGCTCACTATGAGTTAATGTTCAGTCTTTACTGAGTTTGCCTTTTAAATTCTCAGTTACCAAAGGGGAAAATCTTACCAGTGTATGGCCTATGATTCTCATTCATTTTTAAGAATACAAACTATTATGAAAGAAACAATCAAACATAAATACACAATAGCAGATGTTATTGACACGCTTTAGTGACAGAACTTTTATATATTGGTTGACATGGTAAAACCTCCCTCGATTACTTATGTATAAATAAATTTCTTTGCTGATACCCCTAGGTGGCAATATTACAATACTTCAATTTGGAAGATAGGAGAGAGAGAGAGAGAGAGAGAGAGAGAGAGAGAGAGAGAGAGAGAGAGAGAGAGAGAGAGAGACTATCTGAAACAAATGAGTAGAATCTGAAATCTTGCATTTTGATATCTCTCAAAATAGAGTGACTAAGACTTGTCTGGTAGCCAGTGCTGAGCTGACTAGCAGAACCACAAAAGGTGTCTGAGTGTCTCACAAATTGGATTAATTTGACAAAGGTTTCCTTCTACAATGAGAAAGGTGTGGGGGAGGAGAGACCCTAAAGCCAATTTCCTCTCTGATCACTAAAAAGGTCATTACTGAATGGTGATTTCTTTCGCAAATATCCCATAGTATCTGTTGTGACGATGGAACAGAGCCCAACAGCACGATGTCAAGTGCAGTTTGTGGCTAACATGCTCTTACTTCCCTTCAAACATGTTCGCAAAGGCATTCTGAAAGGTTTTACTCACTTGCAGTGTGGGTAAAGCCTGCTGCGGGGAGTAAGTGTGAGCTCTGTGACGCTACTGGGCTGCAGGAGTGGGCAAGCTCCGGGCTGTGGAAATTTGACTTTACAAGTGGGCTCCTGGCTTATAAATCCACCCCAAGAAAAGTGCACTAATAATAAATTAACTTGTACTAAATATGGGAACAGTAAATCATATGAGCACTAAGGCACCTCCAGAATTGCAAAATTTATTAATGAAAATAATTGTGATGGAACAGTAAACAAAAATCAAAATTATACTTATAAATAATATTTCATAAACTGGAAAATTATTTTTACTGGGAAGCGAAAAATCAACATTAAGACTTCAAAAACATAAAATGCAGTATGATATTTGAAAGAATATTAGCATGAAATATGCAAATATTCATGAGTTTTCTCCAGGTAACATAATTATGTTTAATTACACTACTGTCAAACTGCTGATATTTTGCTTTTTTCCAATGAATTTGAATTTTTTCATAATAACACATTTTGGAGATGATGTAGCTTGTTGTGTTATGTCCAAAACCAACAAACACAGAGACGGATGGCCAGGACACACCTGTACCTACACCCACACCCACACAGGCACACACAGGCATCTACAGTGTATCTGTTTACATCTGTGTCCATACCGAGGCAGATGAAGATCTCTGAACTACTTTATGACAAGTTTTAGGTTTTTTGGATATTTAAAAATCTAGACAGAGTAAAGTTAAAATAAGGTGACCTCTTAGACTGTACAATATTAAAGTTTAAGGCTGATGGTATGATCTGAGATACACCAACCTGGAATGTTTGGATTCCTGTGGAAGAGAATGGGAGCTTCACGCACGGTGCTTCACATTGAGGAATCACATTGTGCTATCTGTGTCTGCTTACATAGATCTTGTGCATTTTAGAAGGGTTACTGAGCAATATACATACTTGCATTTTCATACACTCGTGAAATGTCATCAGCTTTATTTTTTCCAGTGACTGAGACCCGCTGTTTTCATCTGGTCAAGTTCATTAATGTTAAGAAACTACTTAGCAAGTGTCTCTCTTGTGCCAAAATCGCACCAAGCGCAGATCTATGAGAAAAGTCAGCCAAGTGGCTGACTCCCGGATCCTCCCTTCCTCCAGGGCCCGATGGAGGATGTGGGGGTCTCTTCCGAGCAGGCACCCTGGAAACGCTGGGTGCTCATGGGGAGCCCAGGTGTGCTCATATAGCTGACAGAGCTCTGCAGACTGATATGGACCAGAAGGGGACTAGCCCCAACAGTGACAGCCTGGAGACACATGGAGCCCTTGTACATGAAGAGAGAGGTCTCAGACACCCTTAGCCCTGTTCCAGGAGGAGACTGGCCCACCCCAGGGTTACTTCAAGGGCTCCATGGAAAATCTGGGGAAGGCACTCTATGTGAAGAGACGAAGAAAGCTCGTTCCATCTGCTGCTTCCCCTCCCCTTCTCCCTTCAAATCCAACTAGGTTAAGTTTTAACTTCCTAAAGGCCATAAAACAAAGGCCTGAGGTACTAGCTCCTGACATCCTGGGTCTTCCCTATCTGGTAGCCCCGTCACAAATTGTGTTAATTGCATCAGATTGTATTAGATTGTACATTCTTCACAGAAATAGCTTCGTTTATATCATAGTAATACCTGTAACTGTAAATGTGTGTCTTCCTTTTCCCCTGGGTAAAAGATTGATATGTTAATCAATGCTCTCTTCTGTAAAGAATTGTAAAATCTTACCCAATTGATATGTTAACCATTGTTGCCCTCTACAAATAGAAAGGTTGTGGTGCTAAAGTAAGGTAATTATGTCAGGAAACTCAGAGATAAAGTCTGCTGACTATGCTAATCAAGATTGGGAAGTATGTCAGAACCAAGCCACACAGGAGCTAGGTGACCTAAAAATAAGCTGTGCAAAACAAGACAGTTAATCAACTCTGACCCACTGGTCGCCCCTCATGATCTGACCAATCACAAATGGACAAATCACCAACTGTTCTGCTCTAACTGCTATGATTGGCTTCTGTAACAATGCTTGCTTGCTTTGCGGTTTTCATCCTTAAAAACACCAGCCTTGCCCCAACTCAGGGTTCTCCGTTTCCACCTGTTTGGAGGACCCCATGTACACGGAATAATAAAAACCCCATTGTTTTTACATGAGAGCGAGGCCCTTGGAGTCTTCCTCGCGACACCGGTCTAACATTTTGGAGGCCCCAGCGAGATCAAACTGAGAAGAGACCTCCTCGCAGAGGGAGACCCCAACGGCACCTCTCTGGGGTAAGTAGTACGGCCAGTTTTTGTTTACTTTCATTTTGGATCGATCCGCCATTTCCTTTCGCCCCAGGCCGAACTCCGGCTCTACTTCACGGGCAAATTCTGTTCTTGGGTGATCGGGGGACGCCCCACACGGTTTTCCGTGACTCACCGTCTGCGATAGGATTTTCCTATCGATCTGGGGAATTTCATTCCCAATCTGTGGTCCGTCTGGGCCAATCTGGGGAATTTCATTCCCAATCTGTGGTCCGTCTGGGCCAATCTGGGGAATTTCATTCCCAATCTGTGGTCCGTCCGGGCCAATCTGGAGGCACCCCCTAAGGTGACTCGTTTGATGTGAAACTAATGCGTGAGAGTGAGGTGGCCGGCCTGTTTGTCCTGTGTGTTGTGACTGTTGTGATCGGTTATTTGTTGTGTCGCGCGTACGCTAACCACTCTTTGTCTTCAGAACACCATGGGACAAACGACATCGTCCCCATTGTCCCTCACCCTCGACCATTGGTCGGAGGTTCGAGAGAGGGCTCACAATCTCTCCTTTCAGGTTAAAAAAAAGTAAATGGCAGACTTTCTGCTCGTCTGAGTGGCCCACATTCTCCGTGGATTGGCCACCGGAGGGGACTTTCCACCTTCCCCTCATCTTAGCAGTTAAGAACATCATCTTCCGCCCTGGACGAGAGAGCCACCCCGACTGGGTCACCTACATCTTGGTATGGCAGGACCTCAGGGAGGAGCCCCCACCGTGGGTAAAACCCTTCCTTCCTCCGCCCTCTCCTTGGTTGCCTGTTTAAACTTGTTACTAACTTAGGGGCTTGTTGCCCATTTCTGTTGCAGGATCCATATGGCTTATTAGATTCAAGGTTCATGATAAGAAAAATTATTTCCTTTAGCTGACCAAACTATGCAAGAAGCTCCCTTTGTTTGTGTCTTTAATGTTGTGGCACCTTGTTTAATATGTAAGACTTCAATTGATTGCTTGCAACCTCAGCATGCCTTTTAAAAGGAGTATTTTTTTCTCTCTGGTGAAAATGTAAACATGTGCACATATATATGTATATCTATGGTTGTTAAGAGTCATGTCAACTTTGCCAAGTAAAAACCAGGCGGTACTATATTTGAGCCAGTTAAAAGGTTACAGTTTTGTTTTTAAAATACAACATTTTTATGTGGTAAAAAGACATAAAATAAGTATGTTTTGGACTACTAGAAGGTGACTTCAAGGGTTTTGTTGAGAGTTTTGATGTTGTCTGAGAAGTGAGAAAAAAGGTAATTGACTGGTAATAGTAAAAAGAGGGACAAAGAGAGTGGTCTTCAAGTAAAGGTGTCTGGCTATGCCAGAATGTAGAAAAAGATTAAAGCTTAGTTTGAGAGGTATTATTGTAAGTTGTAGAAGGCTCAAGAGGATGTGAATTTTATTTGTCTTGGTTTATAGTACTACAAATAACAGGTTTGACAAAAAGTAAATGTGTTCAGAATTTGACAGTATTAGATCAGTTTTGGTAAAAGTATACATAAGATTGTACTTTGCTGCAAAATGTTTTCATTAAAATGAGATTATAGGTGATATTAAAAATAAGATACAAGTTCTTACATGTGCTGTGAACATCTGGGAGATTATACAGCACAATTTTGTTACCTATGAAAAAGCCCTTTTTGTTAAGAATATAATTTTAATAAAATAATGGCCTGTCACGTGACACCCTTGGACAAAAAACAGTGTGCCATCCAGATGAAGCCGGCTCTCTGATCCGGAATGCCAAAACCATGTTCTCCTTTTGTGCCACCCTGACTGGACATCCAGAGGTAAGGAGGTTTCCCAATATTGCCAGTTGTTCTCTTTGTAACTCAGTCGGCCCCACATGTTAGATAAAAATTACAAAGGTTTGAGAGGTTTAAAAAAATGCCCCTCAGCCAGTTAATAGAGATAGCACAAAAAGGTCTTTGAGAACTAAAAAATTTACAAAAAGATAGCCAAGGTGTTAAAATTGCTCTATGAGAAAAAAACTTTTAAAAAACAGACGAGAGTTTCTGGGGGCAGTTGGATACTGTAGGCTAAATTTTACTGAAAAGCTTGCCTCTATATGACTGACTCCCATAAGGGAGAAACTCAAAATTCGCTGAACTGGACTGATAAATGTAAACAGGCCTTCCAACAGCTCAAGCGGGCCTTGACAGAGGCCCCAGCCCTGGGACTCCCTGACGTTACCAAGCCTTTCATCTTGTTCATAGATAAACTCAGGGACATTGCCAAAAGAGTCCTAACTCAGGACATTGGCCCTTAAAAGAGGCCTATAGCCTACCTCTCCAAAAGACTTGATCCAGTAACAGGAGTATGGCCCCCTGCCTAAGAATACTAGCTACTGTGACAATGTTACTTAAGGAGACAAAGAAACTCGCTTTGGGCAAGTGATTTCTATGGTAACCTCTCACAGTTTAGAGACTCTTATCAAAACCCCTCCTAAAAAAAGGCTCTCAAATGCCAGAATTCTACTGTCAAGCCCTGCTTCTAGACCCAGAGTTAATGATATTCAAGACTTCTTCAGCTTTAAACCCAGCCACCCTTATGCCTGATGATGATCCGGAGGAACAAAGGACACCTCTCTCCATGAGTGCGCTGACATCCTCGAACTGCAGCAGAACCTACAGGCTGATCTTACTGACCAGCTTTTGGGAAATGCCAACAACTGTTCGATGAAAGCAGCTTCATCCAAAACGGCAAACGAGTGGCCGGGGCAACAGTGACCGCCGAAAAGGAGGTACTCTGGGTTAAGCGGGTAGAGTCTGGCACTTCTGCCCAAAAGGCGGAGCTTGTTGCTTTGACTGAGAGACTAAAACTAGCCACAAAAAAGAGGGTAAACATTTTTTTTTACTGAAGACATCCCTTTGCTACTGTACATATACGGGGAAGCCATCTAAAAATGCTCCACAGATTCTAGATTTGCTGGCAGCTGTCTGGCTGCCTCAATGGGTTGCTATTCCTTACAAGGCTCACCCAACCAGAGATAAAAAATAGCAACCACATCAGAGGGGTCAACCAAGAAAGTAACTGCTCTGATACTAGTCCTCTGACCTTGTCAGAACTAGTCTACACAAAGAAAGACCTACAGTTGGCATCTCAACTTGGAATAAAGTCTCCCACCCCAAGGGGCTAATACCAGTTACCTGATAAACAAGTACTGTTACTAAAGGCACTAGGGTGGGAGCTGTTTCACCTTGCAGAATTGTTCAGAACTCAGTATTTTATTCCAAAACTCTACAAACTGACCACCTCTTCGAGCTCCAGATGCCCACAGTGCTTGTTAGTCAACTCAGCCAAGAGCTCTGCGTTGGAGACCACCCGACATCAAGAAATTGTTCCAAGAGAACATTGGGAAATAGACTTCATAGACATGGTAAAACTTAATTTACAGGGACACCGCTATCTCTTGGTATTAATAAACACTTTTACTGGCTGGGTAGAGGCTTTCCCTACTAAATCTGAGTCAGCCTTAGTGGTAGTTAAAAGGCTATTACATGAGATCATACCTTGATTTGGCCTCCCACTATCAATGGGGTCCGATAATGGCCTGGCTTTCATAGCCCGAGTCACCCAAAAGTTAGCCCAGGCATTAAAGATTAATTAAAACTCCACTGTGCCTATCAGCCACAAAGCTCAAGGCAAGTAGAACGTATGAACCAAAGTCTCAAGGACATTTTAGCTAAGCTGTCTTCAAAAACTGGCAATAATTGGATGAGCCTTCTTCCCTTTACACTGTTAAGAGCTAGATATACCCCATATGTTTCTAAAATTTCCCCCTTTAAAGCCATGTTTGGGAGGCCCCCGCCATTGGTTCCAAGATTGTCAGAAGACAAATTAGCTGAAATTACTAATCGAGATCTTAAGTCCCTACAGACACTCCAACCTGTGTTGGCCTGGATCCACCAGCTGTTTAGACAAAAACACTTGGACCTGCCGTCAGAGACCAAGGCCTCAAGGACTCCAGTCTTGGTTCGATGTCATCACCATGACTCCCTCGAACCCCACTGGGAAAGACCTTTCACCGTGGTGCTCAGTACCCCCACTGCCATCAAGGTAGCAGGAAAAACTGCGCGGATTCACTACACTCATGTAAAGCCACTGGAAACAGCAGACAACGAGGGACATACTCAGTGGACTACACAACAGACTGGTAACCCTTAAAGTTAAAAATTGACTAAAGCATAGTTAGATTATGCTGGTCATGAACTGTTTTAGCTTGCTTGTTTTGATTTTAATAACATTGATGCCGACCTTGCATGGCGGCTTTGGTCCCCCTGTAAGCAAAAAAAAAAAAACAATTGTTAAAGATCTTTGTATGGGAGCCCCCTTTAAAAAATGTAAAACGGAATTCTCCCCTATCTCCTTCCCTTGATAAGACCATTAGTGACCTTAATCCTAATCCTAGCCATTGTCCCTTGCCTCATTAACTGGATTACCCAATTCATAAGGGGACAAGTCTCTCAGGTCAAATTAATGGTCATACGTCACCAATATGAACCCCTAGCTACAACAAACCTCTAAGATTAGAGGTCATCCCCCCCCAAAAAAAGGGGGGGAATGAAGAGACGAAGAAAGCTCGTTCCATCTGCTGCTTCCCCTCCCCTTCTCCCTTCAAATCCAACTAGGTTAAGTTTTAACTTCCTAAAGGCCATAAAACAAAGGCCTGAGGTACTAGCTCCTGACATCCTGGGTCTTCCCTATCTGGTAGCCCCGTCACAAATTGTGTTAATTGCATCAGATTGTATTAGATTGTACATTCTTCACAGAAATAGCTTCGTTTATATCATAGTAATACCTGTAACTGTAAATGTGTGTCTTCCTTTTCCCCTGGGTAAAAGGTTGATATGTTAATCAATGCTCTCTTCTGTAAAGAATTGTAAAATCTTACCCAATTGATATGTTAACCATTGTTGCCCTCTACAAATAGAAAGGTTGTGGTGCTAAAGTAAGGTAATTATGTCAGGAAACTCAGAGATAAAGTCTGCTGACTATGCTAATCAAGATTGGGAAGTATGTCAGAACCAAGCCACACAGGAGCTAGGTGACCTAAAAATAAGCTGTGCAAAACAAGACAGTTAATCAACTCTGACCCACTGGTCGCCCCTCATGATCTGACCAATCACAAATGGACAAATCACCAACTGTTCTGCTCTAACTGCTATGATTGGCTTCTGTAACAATGCTTGCTTGCTTTGCGGTTTTCATCCTTAAAAACACCAGCCTTGCCCCAACTCAGGGTTCTCCGTTTCCACCTGTTTGGAGGACCCCGTGTACACGGAATAATAAAAACCCCATTGTTTTTACATGAGAGCGAGGCCCTTGGAGTCTTCCTCGCGACACCGGTCTAACATATGTACACAGGAATTCTCAAGAGATGTGTGCAAGGAAGCCAAGAAGGTGATGACGAGTGTGTCACGGGAAGGCGTGGAGGCCCGGCTGACTCACGCAGCGGGAATGAGTTACAGGACTGCAGGAGGACCTGGGGTGGACCTGGGACACTGGCTGAGATCTGGGTGCAGTGGGCCACACGGATGAGTTCCCGGGGGACCGATGGCGAGAAGTAGGCAGGAGAGGACATCAGCAGAGCGAGGGCCCACTGAAGGGGCAGGTGGGAGGCTGCGGCCTCATGGGGCTGCACTGAACTGCGACGTCTGGGGCCCCGTGGTGGAGTGTGAAGGAGGCGACGTGGGTGCTGGGTGTCACAGGTATCTGGCCCTAGATCAGCCAAGAGGAGGGCAAGGGAAGGCAGTTTCAGACACCTCCCTGAAGGAAGCAGAAGCCACACAGGAGGGAAAACACGAAGAGACAGGAGGGGCTGAAGCAGGGCTGGCGGACCGCTGTCCGTGTGTGTGACACGGGCGTCATCCATGAAAGAGCACAGAGCTCCTGAGCTGGTGAAGTGAATGCCACAGATGAGGGCGCTGAGAACACTGCCACCCAAGTCAAGAGCAAGGCTGAGGCTTCCTGTGTGTGTCTCTGGGGATAACCATCTGCATCAGCGTCACCCCCTCTGCGTCGGCATCTGTGTGGAGGAGCGGAAGTGGCCTCTTAGTGGAAAGACCTTTCGGTCTGGATGGCCCGTAGGTCACCCCGTTGGTGTCATTAATCCTCATGTTCTTCTTTGGCCCTGACTTTGTTTCCTCCTCTGCTTACTGCTTCTTGCAGGGAGTTCTCATCGCCCCCTAAGGCTGAGACTGCAGCTGAGTGTTCCCCACATTTGCAGTCAGCTCCTTCACCCCATTTTGTACCTTTGCACTCTTTTTCCTGCAGTTTCTCAGTGAATGACTTATAAGCATGTTTTAGCAAGCAGGAAGTTTTGTTTAGCATATGGCCATTTCAGAGGAGGACATGCAATAACCATAACCTGTGTCATCAGCCCAAGATGTACAGCAGAACAAACACAAAACACAGTTCCTTCTGCCAGGTGAGGGCCAAGTCACCTGTCTGATGCAAGGCGTTCCACCCAGCAGCACTCATGAATCTACAACTGTCACCTTTTGGTGTCCATACTTGGACATGGGGGTCCTCCTTTCCTTTCTTCTTCTTCTTTTTTTTCTTCTTTTTTCTTCTTCTTTTTCTTCTTCTTTTTCTTCTTCTTTTTCTTCTTCTTCTTCTTCTTCTTCTTCTTCTTCTTCTTCTTCTTCTTCTTCTTCTTCTTCTTCTTCCTTCTCCTTCTCCTTCTCCTTCTCCTTCTCCTCCTCCTCCTCCTTCTTCTTCTTCCTTCTTCTTCTTCTTCTTTCTTCTTCTTCCTTCTTCTTCTTCTTCTTCTTCTTCTTCTTCTTCTTCTTCTTCTTCTTCTTCTTGTTTTCTTCTTTTCCTTCTCCTTCTCCTTCTCCTCCTCCTCCTCCTCCTCCTCCTCCTCCTCCTCCTCCTCCTTCTTCATACCAGAGATTCAACTCACAAGCTCACACCTAACAGGCAGGCACTTGAGCCATTGAGCTAAATCCCTGGCTCAATGTCCTCCTTTCACAGGAAGGGGCGATACCTAGAGAGTTCACCAGAAGTGGGGAGCTATCTGGCCTCTGCTCATCTTCCAGTAGCTGGAAAGAGTTCTGGGGACAGACAGGACCAGGCAGGCCAGTTGTGGTCCCTGGAAGAGGAATCAGGGCCGGCAGAAGCTCTTTAGCCCTTCAGGGATGCTGCTCTCAGCGCTGTCAGCAGCAACACCTTGATGTTCCACCACAAGGCTGTGATCAGATTGGAAAAGGGAAAAGGACCATGGGAAACTCTCAATCAAAGCCCATTTCTCCTTCCCTGATTCCCCTGTGTTCCAGGAACTCTGCCTGGGCTGGTGTGATGGTCCCCAGCTTTGTTGTGTGGGCCAGATTGAAACAGTTTTGGGAGCAGGAAGACAAGCAGCCCCTGCTGCCGCCTGAGTTTGCTTCCAGGCTCTGACTCTGAATGGAGACTGGGCTTATTTCTCCTTGCACATTCTAAGGTCTTCACCGCAAGGGAGACTACGGTCATGCAACTGGGTTCCATAGGAGAGTCCAAACTGGGATGCTGTCTGTGAGCCCAGGATAAATATGTCAGAATTTTTGTACTAAATTGAAAGTATAAGCAATGGCATCATTAAAGTCCATATGATGATCAAACCTACAGACAAAATACTGAAGAAAAGTAGCAGACAAGGTGGCCTTTATGTAGCTAAGACTCAGTTTCTGATAAATGAAAAGAACTCCACCATGACCAACAGGCAGCGGGAGGTGAAATGCTCATCTTCCCAAGAGGCTGTCTGAGGCTCAAGCTCAGAAAACACAGGGATCCCTCCACAAATTATAAATGATGGGTTAAAATGGAATATTCTTCAGAGAAAAGGCACCTTAACTTCACAACTTGATTTAGACAGCACATGGTGGCTGTCACTGAGGCGGGAGGCCTCAAGGGCTAGATGACTGAAGTTTTCTCTCCATTGGAAGGTTAACATTTATATCTCATTTGTCCTGCTTTATGCTTTACTCAAATAGATTTTTATTAAGAAATGAATCTGTGTAAGTGAGTATAAGATACCAAAGCTCTTTCTTGAAAGGAAAGATTATAATTCACTAAAATAACAAGTCTTCTCAAATTCTTAAGTTTATTGACCTCAGAATAAAACTCCACTAGAGTTTTTGGGACTAAAAAAAAAAAAATAATTCTTAGAATTCAAGAAAAAGAAATGCAAAACTAGACATGAAATTTGTGGAGGAAAATAAAAAAAAGAACCACTGGGCTTTTCAGATATTAAAATGCATTTTAAATCTGGTAACCACAATGAGAAGGTTCAGTGCAGGCTTCACAACTATTGGTCAAATAAAAACAGAAATAAAAACAGAATTGGTCAAATAAAAACAGAGCTAAAATAGACCCAGCTATATATGCAAATCTAGTGTTTGGTAGTGAAATAGCTCAGACCCCGGAATAAAATCCAAGGAAGCAAGAAAATTTAGAAGCAAAGGCTTTATTTTAGGCCAGACCTGATGATGCAACCCCCTCAGGATCTATCCAGAGACTGTGTGCCTTACAGACTAGGGATGGGGTATTTAAAGCTAAAAAACCGCAAAGCTGTTGACTTAGTTCTGAATAACATCTGGAACTCTTGGAGCATTGCATTACTCCCACCCTGCAGTTAAACATTATCTTAGGACAGCACACTTTGCTATAACATGCAGAAGGGAGGTTTTGGGGGATTTACAAGAAACTGAAACTTAAACTTTTACGGGAAATAGAAACTTAACCTTATCGGAGTGGTGCATACAGAACAAGATGGAGGCGTATTGGTTACAGTTAGGCTATAACAGATAGAAGTGGCCTTTCAAAAGTTAGAATTTCAAAATATAATGCCTTGTGGATTGACTACTATTTGTTAAATTAGGGACTTATTTACTCTTTGTGGGAAAAGTGCCAAATGAAAACAAAACTTGCCTATTTTATATTCAAGATTTTGTATTCTATGTTGTAAATAACAAGCTTAAGTTTGTGTCTTGTACATATTTTATAACTTGATTCATATTTGTTGAGATCATGAAACAATAAGCTGTCAGAGTAGAGGTGGCTGTCTAGTTAAGATCCAGAATTCTTTCCTCCTCCAAAAAATAATGTGCAGAGAGAATTACAGACCTATGGTAAAAGCATCTAACCCAAAATTAAATCACAAGCAGGTTCTATGCGTCAATAGGAGGAGAGTACAGAATCCCTGCAGGTAATTCACAAGAATTTAAAAATCAACATGAAATTACATAAGATATGTGGAAGGATGTTCCATCTCAGAGATATTTAAACAGATACTCATTAACATAAAACACTTGCTTCTCATATTAGCAAAGAAAGTAAGTGGTAACAAATACCATAATGGTTTTAAGGATAAATTCATTTGCTAAACTGTATTTACTGAACACCAATATATAAAATCTAGAGACACCCAAGTGGATATATCATCTTTTTGTTATAGGCAGTTGAATTAGATAGAAATATTATAGGCAGTCAGACAGGACCAGCCCTCCAGGGAGCCTGCAGAGAGGACCTTAGAAAGGGGACTCAAAGGTGTTTTTCTCTGAAGAAGGGCGGGGGTCTTGTGCCCTTGGAGGAGACAGACACCCCCACTGTGGGCCAGAGCTCAAGACAAAGGCAAAACAAATGCAGCCACACCCTAAGTGTGATGATATTCTAAATAGGTATGGATCACCTTGAGGAAGCCAAAAGTCACCATCCCAACCCCCTACAGGAAGAGTCACTGCTGCATAAAATGACCACTGATGCGACTGGGTTCCCCATTTGTCCCTGATTTGGTCTGTTTTACCTGAACAATTAACCTTACAGGTTGACCGTAGTTCTGTTCCACCTCTTGTCTGCCTGCCTTGAGAGTTCCCACGTCTTCCCCACCTTGGGTTCATCTCACCTAGTGGTTTTGCTCTATGAAAGTCCCTAGAAAAGACAGTCCGTGGCAAGCCACTGGTGACCCCTTCTGTCTCTCTCAGACAGAAGTTTTCTTTCTCTCAATAAATATATTCTGCTCTTAACCTCATTCTTCGATTTTAGAGGACACGATCTTGTACCGGACAGGTAGTAGGTTGGGAGTTTCATTCCCCTATATCATTTTGAAAATTGCTGTGTGTTCAAATCTGTATAATTTTTAGAACATAGCTCCAGAGAAATGAAATGCAAAAACCCTAAGACTATAGGAGCATTCTTTTGTGAATGTATTCTAATGAAATACACACAAGAAATTTAACTCAACATAGTTAAACATGAAGAATTACAATCCTAAGTACACATTAATAAATAACTAAGGACACTTTTAAATTAAATTAGTTAATATTCATAGGAGGTAACCATATGCAGTCATTAAGTTGGAATAATAATTTTGTTTTAATTTTTAATCACTGAAAGAGATATATGATGCAATGGCAAACACATATTTTTTAAAGGCCGTAGGTGATGTGGTCCTCTCTGTGGATGTTTTTATGCAAAGTCTGTTATAAGTGACACCTTCCAAACATTAAAAACGACATAGGTGTTTATTTTGCTTTTATTTTCTTCCTCACCTAGGTTATACTTTCATAATACAGTTTACCATGAGCCAGGAGACAGCAGTTTTAGAAACAGAAGAATGCATGCTTTGCTTGGAAGAAACAAAATACAGATTTGTGCACTGTCTGTTCAACAGCTTAGCCCTTGGGTCATAAACCAGGAGGGGCCCAGCCACATGAGCCAGGGACCTGGTTCTGTTGGCCTGGTCACCTTTGTGGCCAGCTGTGCTCTGGTGACCTCCTTACATGGAGCTCCTCACTTTGTGAGGAGTACAAATTCCTTTCTGATTAAAAGTCAAGATATTTTATGGAATATGTTACCTACATCCCACAACACAAGCCCGTATCACAAACACCAATTAGACTGTTTTTAAAAAGATTCAGAACTCAATAGTGATAATGGTGATGAACTGGAAACCCCAGTTCTATCTTTAAACTTTCCCTCTGTGAGAGCAGGTCTCAGATCTGGGGGGAGGGGCACTTCAGCAACAGGACTCAGGTTGAGCCCTGGGGCAGAAGGAGGGAAGGGCATGGCCCCCGAGGGAAGAGGGGCCCTTCTCCTTCTCCTATAGAACCTCTGCTGAGCCAGGAGCCTAAGGCACCTTCTGGGCTGAGGTCCTAACCTGAGGCTCCTAGCATGGGTGGTGAAATTTGTCCAGGCACCGAGCAGAAAGGGGTTCAGAGATGGATGATCCCAGTACTGCTGCAGGGAACTTAAACCGACAGCTTTCCATCTTCAACCACCAGGGGACCAGGTTAGGTTCCCAGCAGACTTTAAACGTGGGTTGGAGTACCTAAAATATGTAAGTACAAATATTCTCCAAAGTAACTCAGCCCTGAGAAATGACAGGAAGACATTGGGTAAGATAACAGGGTTTGGAATAACCTTTGAACGAGGCTCCTGCTTGAAGCTGGAATTCCATTTTACCATAGCATTTCAGTGGCTTACAGGTTTGTTAGCTGCGTTGAGGATCACATAAGTAACACAAATAGATTTGCTTTAGAAGGTAAGAATGGGCTTTAGGAATCAGCGTCTCAGGGTTCTCAAATTTCAGCAAGAGAAGCATTGATTGAAGATCAGGGGCTGGGGATTTAGCTCAGCGACATAAGCATCTGCCTTGCAAGCAGGCGGTCGTGAGTTCGATCCCCGGTACGGATAAAAATGAAAAAGACAAAAAAAAAAAAAAAAAAAAAAAAAAAAAAAAAAAAAAAAAGAAAGAAAGAAAATCAGTAAGAAGCCTTCCCAGGGAAAAGCTGCATCCCCATTACACAGCCCAAGATGCAGCATCCCGGTGCAGCTACGCCTGCAGCTTGCGGGAGGATGTGGAGTAAATTAACTGCACTGCCCCTCCGTGCTCTCAGCCAGCTCTTTCATGTTTTAGCAGGGACGGGATTCTTGACCTCTAGGTGCAAAATCCTTAGTATTTCTGGGCTTCCCGCCAACAAAATAATAGTTGCAATAACAATATGAATAACACTAATATTAAATGGCAACAATTATTGACCACTGTTTATTAAATGATCATCACAGATAATAATTAGAAGTAATATAGTGATGGTGTCTACTTTATGCAACTGTGTAGAGTAAGTAGTAAATTTAATAAACTTAAATTCTGGCTTATTGTAGGGACATAAATGCACTTTGCTATTTAAAATGTCATTAAATGTTTTAAAAAAGACATTTGGGAAAAACTCGTTTTTTAACTACCCTTCTCAAAGAATGCAGCGCCTGCCAATGCTGAGGTCAGATCACTGTGACCTCTGCCTCAGCAAAGTGCTGGGTGGGTGATGTTACCCGAAGGCTGTGTCACGATGGCAGACCTAACGGTCAGCGGAGCCAGGAGTAGACAGAAGGCTGCGTTTGCCGCATTTTTATGATGCGTTTCAATATGGTTTCCCCGTTGAATTTATGTTAAACTCGTGATGGGTCTCAATGCCCCGACATTTGTTAAAATCTTCAAGTGCTTACGTCAAACCAGATTAACTTGTGAAAATATTTATGCAAATCAGGGGAAGGGTGGGACTGCAGACTGTCAATCACAATTCCCCTTGCCTTCCCAGGATGCTCCAGGAGGCCTCCCAGGGTTTTGATTCAGCTGTGAAGCCACAGGCCAGCCCTGCTCAGCTGTAACTCTTGGCTCCCTCCTCCATTCCACCAAACCATGGGCTGAGTGCCATGATCTCTCTACACACAAGAAGCCGAGAGCCAGAGAAGCTACCTATGAAGCCCGCAATACCCGTCAGCCGTGCCATCCTCAGTCCCGTGACGTTTTGACCACAGGCAACATTTCTTAGGCTCAGTGGAGTCACTCTGAACCATTTTTCTAGAAATTTTCAGGAAACATGTTGCTAAAATGCATAAGGAGAATTGTACGCATATAAGCAAAATAATTATCACGTAGAACCATAGTTCCCTTGGCTTTTGTGAAATTGTTATTCAATATGTAACACATTTGTAAATATTTAACACATATAGTAAATATTTCAAGCTGAATCAAACTGGGAGGCTGAAGTGGGAAGATCACCAAAAGTTCAAGGTCAGTTTGAGCTATATGGCAGCTCAAGGCCAGCCTGAAATACACAACGTGACCCTCTCTCAAGAAACTGAAATAAATAAATGAATAAGTAACTCTGTCTCAATAACTTTCAAACCTTAGAAAGCCCGATCCCCTAAGAGTGTGGGAAGTATACCAACCTAAGGAATAGCCTCTGCGGAGCCACTGATTTTTCCCAAGAAAGCTTTCTTCTAAAGAAGCAAACACACTTGAGGGTGATTGCTCAGCTATATCCTACCACTGGGAGGACTGGGGAGTGTTGGGTACTGCTGGGTGGTCACATCCATCTGCATAGATTCTATCTTTAGGGAGGACCATCCTTTCAGGAGTTGGATAGTATTACAAATTAAAAACTGGTGGTTACCTTAACACCAGCAGAATTAAATCACCATGATGCTGAGCATAGATGTTCCACCCGAGGAAAGTTGACAGCATAAATAGAAGAAGAAGAGGCATTGAGGCATTATGGGTTCTCCTACATGTTGCTGTTTGAGCCATTGGTTCTTCTGGAGGAGCTCTGGTCCTCACATCGAGCATTGCTTCCTGGCTCCGGAAGGAAGTCATGTGCCACTTAGTCTCCAGGATGAACTCGTAGCACTGGTTTCCTGGCATGTACCTGACTGTGCTTCTCGTTGGAGGAGCTCAGGGCCTCTGTGTCACTGAGGACGGCTGTGGTACCTTTCAGGACGGCCCTGATCTTGTTGTGAGTGTGACTTCTCGGCTCCAGTGTAGAACCTTCAATCCACCAGCACAGCTCCTTCACCCTGCTGGCCTAGACTTTCTAGCTTCCACTGCTGACGTTTGGGCCTTCCCAGCACAGATCCCTAAAAGCAACTGGTGTGAGTCCTTGTGGGCTCTAGACTTCCAGTTTGACTTGTGGGAGGCAATGTCATGGGCTCTAAGTTTTCATCTGGACTCACGTGGGACATTGGTGTGGGATTCAGGCCCTTGACTAAATAGTCTATGTCCTTAGTGTTGTGGACAGATTTCCTGCATTTTATTGTGTTAACTCTGGGTGACCAACATAAAATAATACTATAAATTCCCTGTCCTGATTCTAATTGTTCTCCCAGCCCCTGACTACCACAGATAGGGAAAGCATTTTGGTGTTTTGCTAGATGTCAGTGTGGCCTTGCAATGTGCAAATGAGACAGAATTTCACAACCTCTTTGGAGAGGAAAAATATAACAGAGTACTTCTCCAGCCTGCCCTGTGCCCCTGAGTAGACCCGGCTGGCTGTGGACCCAGTCGCAGGCCTGGGCGACCTCTTGCCTCAGGTGACCTTGAGAGCGTGCAGGGGCTGCTTCAAAGAAAAGCAATTTCATCTTTGAAATTACACACTGCTGTTCTCATTCATCTTGATAAGCACTTTTAGGGCATAAGAAGGGGTGGGGACGCAGCTTCGGTAAGGGTTACAGAGGGCCCTTCCACAGCGTGGGTTTAAAGTAAATTTAGATGTTCAAAGATGCATTTGATTTCTATTGTAGGGCTAAATTGGCTGCTTTAGAGGGGGAAAAAAGAGAAGGAGACAAAAAGGAAAGCAAAGGAAGAAAATTGGTTTATGAGCAAAATTATTTTGTGCATTGCTTTTTGGCCGCACAGCCACGGGGTTTCCTGCTTGTGTAAGTGAACACAGCATGGTGCACTCTCTCCTTATTCCTGCAGCAGGTTTGTTGTGTGCATTGTGTGGACTCTGCATTAAGGAAAAGCCTTGTATCTCAGCAGTGGAGTCAGGAGCCCTCGGAGCCCATACGGCTAACACGCTCTCAACACGCAGAGCGTAAAACTCCTTGCACGAGGTGAGCGCCCTTCCCAGCAGTCTTCAGTGTGTCTCTGGTACAGGGAGAGGATGTCCTTTGGTGGAATCCAACAGTGACCATGTGCCCTCCTGGAGCCCTGTGATACCAGAGGAGGGGTGGTCACAAACCCAAAAGGAGACTCTGTGATCAAGTGCCAGGAACACCAAGTCACAGTCACACCAAGCACGGGGAGAACTGCACAGCCCAAAAGGCCCCCTGTAAGGAAAGCCAGCTCTGCAGTTCCTCCCACTGAGCACATGGAGGAGGAGAGGAAAAGCAGCACCAAAGATGAATGTGTCTCTTTTGGAGGCCCACTTCGGGAGAACTGCAGAACGGAAAAGGTCACCTGCAGAGACAGCAGTCACCCGGCCATCAGGTGGGCACCCCCACGTCAACATGCTGGTCCCCTCTGCCCATCTCCTCCAGTCTGGAAAGGAGGGGAACCTGTTTCATGACAGCTGCTTCAGTGGGGAGGGACAGGGAACAGAGAGACCAGTGGGTGCTGGGCTTTCCCACCCCATGTGCCAAAGCCCGGCGGGCAGTAGGGCCTCCTCCTCCTGTGCTGGCCCTTGTCCCTCCTGAGCCCCTGCTAAACACACGCCAGGGGCAGGTCCTCGAGCTTCTGAGAAGAAGGGTGCAGCCTTGCATCCAGGAGGAGACCCCACAGGAGGCAGCGTAGGCTTTTAAGGACACAACCACGACGACTCGCTATGGTTCTGATGCATCTGCCACTCTAATGTGGTACCCTGGGAATGGACAGCATGCCAGCCTTCCCCATGGATGCTGCAGGGTCGTTGGGAAAGATTATATACCCTGCCTACACTCTTCTTTGTTTCAGAATGCTGTGGAAAAGAAGGGTCCCATCACCTTCAGGCTCTTCGCAACAATTTCTGGGGAGCCCTGACTACACTGCCTGGGATTGATCTTGATGTCATCAAAGTTCCAAGTGAATAACCTCAGTAGTAGTGGAGAACAAATGCTATTCATTTTGGGGAAATGATTTATGTCTTCTTTGAAGAAAATTATTCTTTTTTAAGATAAGGAGTTGCTCTGCAAACTCTTCCAGACTCTCCAGCCAGGCGCCCTTCACACAGACCTTGGGGAAGAGCAGTTTGGTGGAGAGTGGGAGAGAATCAGATCTGCATCCAGTGTAAGCCCTGTGCTTGTAGAAGCCTGGTGCTGGCCCACAAGCACTTCCTGAGTGCCATGAAGACGTAATCAGCAGATGGAATCTGAGGATCCTGAAAAGAGGCTGACATCTTCATTTAATATCTCCAGCGCAATTCGACACCCAAAGAGATATTTCTGGTAATATCTTAAAAATTAAGTTCTCTGTGTAAATTACTTATGCAGCAGTTCATCCTTGATGAATGACCGGGATTCGATGGTACTGCATACTTGGTGTCATGAGAAATTCAGTAAATGCATGAAGCAGATAGAGCAGGATTTGTTAGCACTAAGATTGAATTTCAAGGGGTCCAGTGCTGGTGTCAACAACACAGACCCTGGCCCAAAAGTGGAGCTTAGTTGTTGCAGAACCACACTGGTGGCTTCAGAATTGCGACAGGGCAAGGGAATAATTTACCAGTAAGGAATCCAAGGTGATGTCTGGTGGAACAGCAGATGTGAACACCTTTCACTACTGCCCCTGTCCTGGAGGATAAGGGACAACTGAGCAAGAAGTCCTCATATGGAGTCCTGCTTAGAAAGCACTTTCATTGCTTGTGTGGAATACAAAAGACAAAGTCTGAGATGTAACAACGTGAGGAGCTAAAATTCAAAAATCGTAAATGTCCAATCAGAGCTGGGCTGCTCTGCCAAAGTCCGGGCCCTGCTTAGAAGAAGTCTGAGACTGCAGACCATGGTGACACACACATGTGGTGCTTCCTAAACTCTGGGTTTGCATTGACTCCCAAGACTGAAGTGTTAAAGGGATGGTTGTCAACCCTTGGTGCTGTTGGAGACACAGAACTTTTGAGAGGTGGAGCCTGGTGGAAGGAAATCAAGCCAGTGGCACTGTGCCCTTGAAGAGAAGTGAAGAGGCCAGCCACTTCTCACAGCTCCCACTGCTTCCCGGGTACCAGGAAGTGAGCAGCTTCTTCTAGAAGCTCACTCCCTGCTGCACTGAGCTTTTGCACCCCAGGCTCCAGGGGAGCCATGGAAACATGAACGGAAACCCCTAAGACTGTGGCCCAAACCAGCTTTTCCTCTTATGATGGGAATTCATCTCAGGTACTTGTTGCAGCAGTGCAGAGCTGAAAAACACAGAGTTCTGCACACTGTGATCTCCAAGGGACCTCTGAAGGTCACTGAAGAACCAGGGCCTCATGCTCTCCCAAGGAAGAAGCCATACATTTCCTTGTGCTGGAATGTGAGGCAACAGGGGCCCCACTAAGGGTCTGATAGCTTTGTCCCCCCAAATCCCTATGCTGAAATCTTTACCTCATGATGAAGGGATTAAGTGAAACCTTTGGAGGTGTTAGGATTTTGATCCAAAATGCCTCTTTAAAGTCTGATATTAGGAGGTGGAGCCTGGGTGGAGAGAAAGGTCATTCGGGCATAAGCCGAAAGGCTTGCTTGTCCTGCATTCCTACTTCTCTCTGTCTGTCTGTCTGTCTGTCTGTCTGTCTGTCTGTCTCTCTGTCCCTCTCTCTCTCTCTCTCTCTGATTCATGGCTAACATGGAGTGAAGAATGTTCCTCCACCATGCCCTTCCATCATATCTTTTAGTCCAGAGTCTGCTGACCACGGACTGAACTCACTGAAACCGTAAGCACAAAATAAACTTCTCCTCCTTACGTTGTCTCCAGATGAGAAAGCTCACTAGCACTGGGGGTGATTAGGCCAGAAGGACAAAGTAATCATGAATAGGATTAGTGCCCCCGTAGCAGGCCATAGAGATCCCCTCGCCCCTCCTGTCCCATGAATCCACATCAAACAGGCCCCGCCTGTGAACCAGCAGCAGCTTTCAGCAGACACTAATCTGCCTGCACACTCATCTTGAACTGCCAACTTTCAAAAATATGAAAAATAACACTCTGTGGCTTTTTAAAATTAGTCCTTGTCTACAGTTTTAATCTACTTGGTTTATAGAAATTTGTCACAACAGCTAAAGACTCTGCTACGTGAGGACAGAGACTAAAGCTCGAAGGATCTTCAGGCCCTAACTAGCATGTGGCAGCAGGAGCTAGGGAGTGCTCCGGGAGGCGATTATGGAGGAGTTTGATCGAGGGGTGCAGTATGAATCTTGCAAGGAAGAGCATGCTGGCTTGGGAGTGCTTTTCCTCCACACGGGATTTACCAATGTTTCCAGGGCCCCTGGTGACTGTGGACATTTGCTCTCCACACGGCTCAGTGAGGCCTGGCCAAGGTGCAGAGGGCAGAACACCTGTAGAAACCACAGAGGGAAGAACTCCTACACGTAAAAGCTGGAGTGGGAGCAGCATGTCCATCCTCACAGCCCCCTGCATTTCCAAGAAACCAGAGACTCACTGGCTTCGGAAGTTGGAAAGATGCAGCTTGAGCTTGGTCTTCACTGCTGTGCTCCAGCGACCTGTGCCATGGAAGAGCACCGGAGAAGGCCTCTTTCCGAAGTATGGAGGAGGTGACAGCTGCATGACACAGCAGAGACCAGGTGCTGACCCCCAGAAGGGGCACTTGTGCAATAGTCACCCAAGCAGAAGTGATGCCCTAGGGCACCTGACCTGTGAGAGCCACTGGGGTGGTCAGTACAATACAGCTTCCCTAGATGGGCTCCAAGAGAAAGCTGTGATCCCAGCAGGCATCAGCTCTACATGACTGTCACACTCCCTTGCCTGGCTTCAGCCCCACTGACTGACGGGCCGTCCTCCCTAACAGTGAAACTCCTGTGACACATGACAAATGCCCCTGGGAGTGACTCTGCCTGTTCTTGGAGGCATCCACAGCTTCCTCCCCAGTGACTGTCCCCTGAGGGAAAGAAAACACCCAGCTACTTTGACAAAGATGCAACAGATCATTTGACAGCTTACTGATGTCCAGAGGCCTAAAGCACCATGATCCTACCTTCCACAGGACCTTAACTAAGGGGGAGAATCATTCCAAGGTCCAGCTCACAGCACCTCAGTGGGGTCAGTGAGCTTACTCGGAGCTCACTGATATAAGCTCACAGTGAGCTTACATCCGCAACGGGTGCTAGCCAGTCCGGCACAGCGATTAACTTTCAGAGCAAGTCCTTAGCCAGGGAGGTCAAAGCTAAGGCCCAAAAGCAAACCACCCTTCAGCCACCCTGATGGAGACAGGAAGTCACCGGAAAGACTGCACTCCAGAATGCAGAGACAAAGGTGTGGCGGTTTCTCCTTACAGATCCATTCAATCCACTGGTTTGACCCTTGTGAAAACAACAATCACAAAAATATCAGTGTCATTCACGGGATGACCCCATTCAGACACTCCCAGACAAAGCACTTCTGCTCGGGCAGGTACGTGTGGCCTCCAGTACCCTGCATAAGTTCCTCAACCTGACAAGCAAGTTTCGCTTCTCTCTCAGTCAAAAAGTAAGATGAGAATTAATATGTTTTCCCATGGAATTGACAAAAAAAAAAAAAAACACCTCATTTACATTTCGCCCCAGGGCTATACTCACTATACCATCTGTCATAATATAGTCAAAATCACCCTGATTGCCTTGACATTGATCTATTACACTGGTGCCAGCGTGTTGGCCAGGCCTCGGAATGAGAGGTGGCCTGCATGTCCTGAGCCTCATAGCAAACCACATGTCTGAGTTGCATAGATAGAAATACTGCTATTCCCACCCCCACCCCGTACATATCTTTGGAAGCTAATGGCTAGGCCTGCTAGGAAAATTATTGCTCTGGTCTTCCCTTCCATGGCCAAGGAGGACCATGTCACTGGGCCTGGCCAGCTCTGCAGGGAACATAGGGCTCACCTCCAGAGACTTCGTGGGTCAGTGACCTGAATGGTGTCAAAGTGCCCTGACTTTGCCCGGTAATAGGGCAGGAAGAGTTTCTGCAGCGGGGCTCAGATCTTGGGGCAAGAAGCTTTCCACAGAGCTGAGCTGAGCTGCATGATCTGACAGAATCTGTGTCCCTGGAGAAGGCCTGGGGGCAAAGGCACTGGACAACATGTACAGCATGCCAATGTCCAGGGCCATGCACAGGCCTCTGGGGTCTGAACAGTCCCCAGCACGTGCAGCAGCAAATGGCCCACAGTGGGCTGCTGGCCGCAGCCCCATTCCCCTGTGGTCCTCTGGAGTCCTTGCTGCCCTGGTGCACTTTCCAAACTCTCCCATAGCTTCTCTGTGCTCAGCACCGAGCCCTACAGAGGGGGCAGCAGGAGGGATGGCCCCACCCATGCTGTGAGGTCCAGGCCCTGAGCAAACACATGGGTGATTGTGTGGTGAAATCCCCAGGCAACTTCCATGAAAATATTCAAAGTCGAAAGCATGCACACTAATAAAATCAGGTAGAGGACGCCCACAGCCAACTGCAGTCGGGTCCCCTTGCCATGGGCTAAGTGTGAGCTCGGCCAGCCCTCCATGGTGCCCCAGCATGGTCAGGCTCCCTCCTGAGAAAGGCGTGCCTGGAAAGCAGGTGCTGTCACAAACCCAGATTTGTGGGTGGGGAAAGGGTGGGAAAGGATGTTCTCGGTGTAACCCCCTACACCGAACTGGGTGATCCCCACTCAGAGTGCCTAAGAAAACCCTGTGCCCTCCCTGCGCTCCCGAAGCCTCTGCTGACTTTCCATCCAGTGGGGCTCACACTTGCTCTTCCAATGCCGGCACCCAGTGTCCTGTTTAAGGGGACTCAGGGCACAGTCTTAAAATTTCAGTCTCTTCCGAAAGTTGCTGCAATAAGGTTAATATCAAAACTTCGTGAGGTTAAAATTGTGTGTATTATTATGTGCAAAACCTGTTGTATATGCCCCGGGGTTATAATTTTAAGTATTCTCATAAATTACCATATTACAGCACATTCTTTGGGAACAGCCCTGTGACAGGGCATGGTCCGCTTCCACACAGAGCTGTGCAGGGGAAACAGAAGTCTTCCCTGGACTCATGACTGACATCAGTACCTTCTGTGTTAGACAGCTGCACTGAACTACAGTCTATTTTCTATTTTATCCTGGCAGGGTGACTGATACACGAAAAATCTCCTCAGCTCTTCTGTGGTCCCAGGCCAACCTTCCCAGAGGATTCCAGACAGCAGAGCAACTCGGGTGTGTGCAGGAGCCTGGGCAGAAGCTGAGAGCCAGGACACAGGGGCGTGGGCTGAACCGTGGCTGAAAGATGCCATCGTGTGGGTGGACATGGACACAGGGTCTCAGGGAGATGGCACCGCAGTCAGGCCTCCTGAGGAGTAAGGAGCCCGGTCTGCCCTTTCCTGAATTCACATGTTCATGCAGGCTGAGGCAGGAGGCTGCAGAGTTGCTATGTGCCATGGAGAGTCACACAGAGTGTTTACTGTAAGGCCAGGACTGGAGTCCTCTGCACAGCTCCCTGCCTGAGGCGCCGACCCAGGTAAAACAGTGTGCGTTAAATGCTCCAGCCGGAGCTCTGCACAGTGGAACATTTCGGACACTCTTTGGAGGACATGAAGTCCTCTTGTTCTGTCACACTACCCAGGACCTGCCACTGGAGTTTGCTCCAACACCGGGATTCTCCAAAGGAAAACTAACTAGGGGAGAAAGGATGGAAGGAAACACTGTGGGTTGCTTGAAGGAAAATCATGGTCCTAGTATGATTTACAAAGGAGAAGAAATTTCCCTCTACCTCCCGGGAAGGTCTGTGCTTTATACCAAGGGGGGACACTGGCCAAAGTTAAAAAAGCAGCAAAGAACATTCCAGAGGCATGTATCCCATGCTTGGTTTGGGTACAGGAGAGTCCCCAGCCTCCCTTCCTAAAATTCAATGGGGACTCTGTGTATTGGAGTATGTCCTGTTGATCAGCCCTGCCCTGTCAAGTTGACTTCAGAGTTGAGGTTTGCACCACAGTTTTGTTAAAAGAACTGGATCCCTTCCCTTTTGTGGCATACCAGGGAACTGAGGCCACAAAAGCCTTCTTTCACAGACAGGAAGAGTTTTCACCTGAAAAAATAAACTGGCAAAGACAACATTTACATACTGCTGATGACACAGTGCCCTTGGGGGAAACAGGACTGGCCTCCCAGCTAATGGTGCATTTTAAAAGGCGGAAATGCAGGTTGTGTTGGAATACATAACAGGAGGGTCCCTACCCTGGTTTGTGAGTTTCCCAGGACCTGCTGGATCCTTTGTCTGCACCAACCTTGAGCCCAGAGAAGAGCGAGGCCATCGCTAGCTGCAGATCTCTAAACACAGAGTTGAAGTCACTCCTGCCATTTTGCTTCCAAGGCTGAGCCACAATTTTTGTTTTAATGGTAAACTTGGGAAAAAGTAAAACAGAAGGAAGAGACTCGGTATGAGCTCTCAGTCAGAAAGACCTCAAGTCGGTTGGCTCATCAAGAAAGCAAAGCATACACTCAGTCATTCTGCAAGAGATTAAATCTCTGGACCCACTCCTGCCTTGCACAATGTTTTGCAGACCACATCTGCAATATAGGCAATTAGCTATTCACATCAACCAGTCTTAACAGGGGCTGGTTGGGCTTGAGTTGGATTTAGGGTGAGATCAGGGCAGGGTAGTTTCAGAGAAAGGGGCTCATCATAAACAGGGACATGTCTGCTTTCCAGTTTCTCTGCCCCCCCTCTGAATTCTAACCCTTTGGGGTGTCCCAGACTGATAAAAGACCACGGCTATGCAGCAGTGGGGCTGTGAACCCTGCTGAGCCAACCAGAATTATCTAAAGAAAAGTTCTGCAAGATGTCACACCCACCAAAGAGCGGGTTACACGTTAAGGTCACCCCTGGAGAGAGACCTCATCTTGGAGCTCTGCTGAGTTTCCCACAGTCATCGCACAGGGGAGAGTGGCGGGAGCATTAGGGTGGGGCCACAAATAATACCTGGATCTGTGTGTTGCTGTGCTGTGAACGTGCTGATGGTGACCACCAGGCCTCCTAAATACAAAACATCCTGTGTCCTTTCGAAAAACTTCTGTGAGACTCCAGAGTCCTGGCTTCCAGAGCGTGGATTGTTGAGGGAGTTTTCTAGAGGGGAGAGGTGAGCACCTGCCCCCAGCTCTGCTGGCCCAGCGCTGACCCTGGGACTGCCTTTCTCCTCCTTGGCTTTTACTGTCAGGGTGCGTCCCTCTGCAGGGCAGCCCCTGACCCTCCAAAGCTCCGCAGGCTTTCAAAACTGACTTCAAAAGCACAGCTTAAAATCCACAGTGCATCTTTCCAAAGGGGCAACAAAGGCTGGGTTCTACCGCCTTGATCAGTGGAGCTCACCTGTAGGAAATGTTGCTCCTTTTTATTAAACTGATGAGTTGTTTCTTTTGAAACAACTGGAGACATTCTTGACAGGCTTAGAGTCATTAACACCTCCCAGGAATGCCGAGTGCTCTCCTGCCCTGTCTCTGCAAGTCTAGACACCCCAGGGCCCCATCCCTGAGCAGATTTCCCCATGATGCTCACACGGCCAACTATTGAAGGGAGCACAGGGTGGGTGTTGGCAGGACGGTCTCTGACAGGGATGTGCACAGTAAAATGCTTTGGGTGTTCTCGGGTACAGAGCTTGCCTTAAGTTAGCAGGTGACCGGATTACCCCAACAGGCCGGCAAAACAAACTGTCCCTCAGCGCTGCTCCTCACACACAACCTGGGAGCATCTTTCCAGGGCCTGGCAGAGGGCTCAGGCCAAGGGACCCTTTGGGGAATTAGGCCCTGGGAAAAAGCATGGAGCCCCTGTGCTTCCTGTCTGAAGAGACGAAGAAAGCTCGTTTCATCTGTTGCTTCCCCTCCCCTTTTCCCTTTAAATCCAACTAGGTTAAGTTTTAACTTCCTAAAGGCCATAAAACAAAGGCCTGAGGTACTAGCTCCTGACATCCTGGGTCTTTTCTATCTGGTAGCCCCGTCACAAATTGTGTTAATTGCATCAGATTGTATTAGATTGTACATTCTTCACAGAAATAGCTTTGTTTATATCATAGTAATACCTGTAACTGTAAATATGTGTCTTTCTTTTCCCCTGGGTAAAAAATTGATATGTTAATCAATGCTCTCTTCTGTAAAGAATTGTAAAATCTTACCCAATTGATATGTTAACCATTGTTGCCCTCTACAAATAAAAAGGTTGTGGTGCTAAAGTAAGGTAATTATGTCAGGAAACTCAGAGATAAAGTCTGCTGACTATGCTAATCAAGATTGGGAAGTATGTCAGAACCAAGCCACACAGGAGCTAGGTGACCTAAAAATAAGCTGTGCAAAACAAGACAGTTAATCAACTCTGACCCACTGGTCGCCCCTCATGATCTGACCAATCACAAATGGACAAATCACCAACTGTTCTGCTCTAACTGCTATGATTGGCTTCTGTAACAATGCTTGCTTGCTTTGCGGTTTTCATCCTTAAAAACACCAGCCTTGCCCCAACTCAGGGTTCTCCGTTTCCACCTGTTTGGAGGACCCCGTGTGCGGAGGAACAAAGAACACCTCTCTCCATGAGTGCGCTGACATCCTCAAACTACAACAGAACCTACAGGCTGATCTTACTGACCAGCTTTTGGAAAATGCCGACAACTGTTCGATAAAAGCAGCTTCATCCAAAACGGCAAACGAGTGGCCGGGGCAACAGTGACCGCTAAAAAAAAGGTACTCTGGGTTAAGCGGGTAGAGTCTGGCACTTCTGCCCAAAAGGCGGAGCTTGTTGCTTTGACTGAGAGGCTAAAACTAGCCACAAAAAAGAGGATAAACATTTTTTTTACTAAAGACATCCCTTTGCTACTGTACATATACGAAAAAGCCATCTAAAAATGCTCCACAGATTCTAGATTTGCTGGCAGCTGTCTGGCTGCCTCAATGGGTTGCTATTCCTTACAAGGCTCACCCAACCAGAGATAAAAAATAACAACCACATCAGAGGGGTCAACCAAAAAAGTAACTGCTCTGATACTAGTCCTCTGACCTTGTCAAAACCAGTCTACACAAAAAAAGACCTACAGCTAACATCTCAACTTGGAGTAAAGTCTCCCACCCCAAGGGGCTAATACCAGTTACCTGATATACAAGTACGGTTACTGGAGACACTAGGACAGGAGCTGTTATACCGGGCTCGCCAGACTACTCGTTTAAAAAAAAACTAAACTTATAGATTTGTCCAGAACTCAGTATTTTATTCCAAAACTCTACAAACTGACCACCTCTTCGAGCTCTAGATGCCCACAGTGCTTCTTAGTCAACTCAGCCAAGAGCTCTGCGCTAAAGACCACCCGACATCAAAAAATTGTTCCAGGAGAACATTAAAAAGTAGATTTCATGGACATGGTAAAACTTAATTTACAGGGACACCGCTATCTCTTGGTATTAATAAACACTTTTACTGGCTGGGTAGAGGCTTTCCCTACTAAATCTGAGTCAGCCTTAGTGGTAGTTAAAAGGCTATTACATAAGATCTTACCTTAATTTGGCCTCCCACTATCAATGGGGTCCGATAATGGCCTGACTTTCATAGCCCGAGTCACCCAAAAGTTAGCCCAGACATTAAAGATTAATTAAAACTCCACTGTGCCTATCAGCCACAAAGCTCAGGGCAAATAAAACATATAAACCAAAGTCTCAAGGACATTTTAGCTAAGCTGTCTTCAAAAACTGACGATAATTAGATGAGCCTTCTTCCCTTTACACTGTTAAGAGCTAGATATACCCCATATGTTTCCAAAATTTCCCCCTTTAAAGCCATGTTTGGGAGGCCCCCGCCATTGGTTCCAAGATTGTCAAAAGACAAATTAGCTAAAACTACTAATTAAGATCTTAAGTCCCTACAGACACTCCAACCTGTGTTGGCCTAAATCCACCAGCTGTTTAGACAAAAACACTTGGACCTGCCTTCAAAGACCAAGGCCTCAACGACTCCAGTCTTGGTTCGATGTCATCACCATGACTCCCTCGAACCCCACTGGGAAAGACCTTTCACCGTGGTGCTCAGTACCCCCACTGCCATCAAGGTAGCAGGAAAAACTGCGCGGATTCACTACACTCATGTAAAGCCACTGGAAACAGCAGACAACGAGGGACATACTCAGTGGACTACACAACAGACTGGTAACCCTTAAAGTTAAAAATTGACTAAAGCATAGTTAGATTATGCTGGTCATAAACTGTTTTAGCTTACTTGTTTTAATTTTAATAACATTAATGCCGACCTTACATGGCGGCTTTGGTCCCCCTGTAAACAAAAAAAAAACAATTGTTAAAGATCTTTGTATGGGAGCCCCCTTTAAAAAATGTAAAACGGAATTCTCCCCTATCTCCTTCCCTTAATAAGACCATTAGTGACCTTAATCCTAATCCTAGCCATTGTCCCTTGCCTCATTAACTGAATTACCCAATTCATAAGGAGACAAGTCTCTCAGGTCAAATTAATGGTCATACGTCACCAATATAAACCCCTAGCTACAACAAACCTCTAAGATTAGAGGTCATCCCCCCCAAAAAAAAGGGGGGGAATGAAGAGACGAAGAAAGCTCGTTCCATCTGCTGCTTCCCCTCCCCTTCTCCCTTCAAATCCAACTAGGTTAAGTTTTAACTTCCTAAAGGCCATAAAACAAAGGCCTGAGGTACTAGCTCCTGACATCCTGGGTCTTCCCTATCTGGTAGCCCCGTCACAAATTGTGTTAATTGCATCAGATTGTATTAGATTGTACATTCTTCACAGAAATAGCTTCGTTTATATCATAGTAATACCTGTAACTGTAAATATGTGTCTTCCTTTTCCCCTGGGTAAAAGATTGATATGTTAATCAATGCTCTCTTCTGTAAAGAATTGTAAAATCTTACCCAATTGATATGTTAACCATTGTTGCCCTCTACAAATAAAAAGGTTGTGGTGCTAAAGTAAGGTAATTATGTCAGGAAACTCAGAGATAAAGTCTGCTGACTATGCTAATCAAGATTGGGAAGTATGTCAGAACCAAGCCACACAGGAGCTAGGTGACCTAAAAATAAGCTGTGCAAAACAAGACAGTTAATCAACTCTGACCCACTGGTCGCCCCTCATGATCTGACCAATCACAAATGGACAAATCACCAACTGTTCTGCTCTAACTGCTATGATTGGCTTCTGTAACAATGCTTGCTTGCTTTGCGGTTTTCATCCTTAAAAACACCAGCCTTGCCCCAACTCAGGGTTCTCCGTTTCCACCTGTTTGGAGGACCCCGTGTACACGGAATAATAAAAACCCCATTGTTTTTACATGAGAGCGAGGCCCTTGGAGTCTTCCTCGCGACACCGGTCTAACATGTCAAGATACTCTCCAAGCCTTAACTCCCTTGGTTGTGAAGACCCTGGTGAAAACAGACATTTTATTTTAATCCACTCCTGGCCAATAAGGAGGGTTGTTCTTCCTGCTTCCACCCTCCTTTCATTCTTCATTCCTTTCTTTCTGCCCCCCCCCCTTTTTAAAAGTACCCAGCCCCCAATACCCTCCAAAGAACAATGACCCAGCATTGTGAGTCATCGTCACCACTGTTCTTCTCTAGAACATGAATTTAGTTAACAGATGCATTTGTGAATTTTGCTGCCAAATACTGGATTCCACAGGTAGGTTTCTGGCAGTGTCTCTTGGCACGAGCACATTAACCTAGCCTTTAATCCTTTTTAACAGGGAAGTGACTGCAGCTCCCTCACTGTGCTTGGACAGCGAGCATCTGAGCGCCACACGGCCATGTTCCCCTGCCCTCCTCCTCTGTCCTCCTCACCATTGTTTCTTTTTCTGTCTTTCCTATTGGTTCTTCCCCATTCGGTTTTTATGGTAGGTAAATGTATTTGCTGATGGTATCAGAAATGAAAACGGTATCATGTCCAGACATTTGGGGGGGAATTTCCTGATCGGGGTTTCTGGGTCTCTGTGTGATATGAGAATAAGGAGTGTCCCTTAGCATCACTGACTCTGTCTTTTAACATTATTCACAAGACTACAGCTACCAGCCGTGCGGGGCACAGGGTTTAAAAGCAATGATCTATCGGTCTGACGCCCCCAGATGATCCCAGCTCACCTTTGGCAGAGATAGTCAAGTAAGGGCACCGATGATATAAGAGCAGACAACTTTGGATCATCAGCTTTTGGGTAGGGATTGACATTTGAAGGTCGCCAGACCACATTACTGCTGCCCCTTGACTGAGGGCCATCAGAAACACTGCCAAGGCTCACCTGGCTTCACTGGAGATGCTTGGAACATGGAGTGTCTGGCACCCTGTCCAGCCACTGACCAGGACTCTCCTCAGCTTATAGTGCAGCTGGCCCTCGGTGAGGCAGCTCCTCACACTGCTCTGGACTTAATATGCTGGAGTACTGGACTCAAGGTGACCTCTTGACTATTGTGTCCTTAGAAAGTGCTTGATCCTCCCTGCAGCTAGCAGAGGGACCTGGTGTGTGCCTCTCCACTTGGACAACACCTTGATCCCTTCCGGGTTGCTGGCAGCCCTGTTTGCCTTTTGTACTTGTGTGGGGTGAGGGTTCACAGTCTCAGACACAGATGAGTGCTGGGTGCACAGAGTGCTGGGGGGCTAGGGATTAAGTGAGGGAAAGCACAGCCCTGGAACAGACCAGCAACCAACACCTGCAGTGTGCTGTGAGCTGATGTGCATGGCATCTGCACACAGCCAATCTAGGGGCCATGCCTGCCTGGGAGTGGGGATGCTGTTTGACCCCAAGGAGCACTGTTTGCCTGGGATTCTAGTCTCTGGAGACAGAGATCCACTAGGAGAGGGGTGACCCGGCCCTCACCATCCCAAAGTGTTATTGTTTGTGTTCGGATGGCCTCCCCAAGCTTTATGCAATCATGGACATGGGTGAGTCCAGCATTCATGATTGGCTCATTGTCTAGTGCTGGATTGGTGATGCGAGTGCTGCACCCATGCAGAGGAGGATCCAGCACACAGTGTAATGACAGGAAGTGCTGTGCCCGCCTTTGCTTTTTCACTTTTGCTGTTTGTGGCTGCCAGGAACAGCTTCCCTGTGCCACGCCACCCTGCCTTGGAGCCAGCTGATTATGGACTATAACAAATGAACCTTCCCTTGCTTCACTTTGGGCATCAGGTATTTTCTCTCAACAGCTAGAGAAAAGTAACTAAGATACAAGGTGACACAGAAAATGGGCCTCATAGCACAAAGCTGTCTGGAGAGAGACATGGCTCCCCGAATCTGGGTGATCCCTCTTTGGAGCAGCCGGCTTCCTTGGAGACAGGGATCTGAAACTGCCCAGGGCCCACACAGCTCCGGGAGCCTCCTAATGGCCACTCTACAGAGGCACAGTGAGGTGATTAGGAGGTAAGCAGTTCCTAACATGGCAAGCATATGCAACATTTTGGTAATTAATCCAGGTGTCTCGGTGACTTCAGCTAATTCATTTGATTGTCAGATCTGGTTCCAATTTAGGGGGAAAAATCATTTCAGCAAGTTGTAATCCCAGGGCAGCATCTTTTAAGACTCAGCTTTATTCCATCAGCACTCCTCACACATGCATGATCAAGCCCCAAGTAGATTATTAGGTTAAAATAAAAACTTAAAACCTTGCAGCAGTTCAAGAGGCTTTCCAGGGGCTTTCTGTTCTTTTCCTTCCCCGCTCCATTTCCGCTTCAGTCTCAGGAGCGCTGTCCTGGGGCCTGTGCTCCCTCAGCCTCTGCTGTGTGTAGCTACCTCAGCTCAGGATACCATCACAGCTTGCAGAACCAGCCAGCCCTCTGGCTGCCCTGCTTGGGTCAGGGCATGCAGTCTGGGACCCCATTCTCTGTGGCTGGCTATGCTTTGCAAATGAGCGTGCTGGCTTCAGAGAGGGGGTAGAGAGGTTTCAGGAAGGAGGGTGAAAAGATCCCGGTGTGCTTCTGAGCAGCTGCTGCAGAGCTCTCCTGTAAGTTTTGTCCCTGAAACAGCCTCAGATTTCCAGCCCTCTCTGGCTCCAAGGGCAGGGACCACGCTTTGTCCTGCGGACTCACTGCCCTCTGTGTCTGTGCTTATGATTGGTTTTCTCCTTCTCTTCTTGTCAGTTTCTGCTTCTGGAATCCAAATCCAACAGTGAAGAAAGTTGGGCAGATTTGCTATTCTTTCAGGGGAGCTGGTACTCACTAAAGGTTTAACAAATGCAGGAACAGCGCTGTAACAGAATTACAGCTGTAACCCAAAGTAGTAGAGTCTCCAGGAGCATCTTAGCATGAGAAGCACGGAAAGCTATTTTAACCATGAAGCTGAGTGTGTTTAAAAGAAGAGAGTGAAGGGTGGGTGGGGGAGGAGAAGAGGGAGAAATAAAGAAGAGGAAGGGAAGGGACAGAGGTGGAATGAATTCTGTTCCTGGGCATGGCCCCCTACTTCTGCACACCTGTTTAAACTGGCAGTCACAGTTCATCTCCCAGATGGGCTCAGAGCTCCACTGGCTGCCCCTGCGTCTTGGTCAGCTTGGCCCTTCGGAGTCACTGAAGGACCACTGCCCACACTGCGCAGTGGCCAGCATTCATGGGCCCTGGGTTTTGTTTATTAGAGATTTAACATATCACCTCATCTAAAAACTGTGTCCCATCACAGCTACGCCAGCCCTTTCTCCCAGGAAAGGCAAATGTCATACACAGCAGCTCCATGAACCTCGGCCTTGTGGGAGCCGCCTGAGGCCCTGCAGGGATTAGTGTCAGGAGTGGTCTCCAGAAGGTGATATGGAACCCAGGCAGTGACAGGTGGCATGGTTTCCTGGGATGGGCAGGGCCTCCAGGGGCCCGTCTCCTTGCCTCCATGGCAGGGTTGGGTCCGTTTTGGTAGATTCAGTTCTAATCGGCTGGATAGCATCTCTTTCTTAGCCACAGTCCAGGAAGTTTGGCTGAGAAGCAAGGAGACCTGAGAAGCTTCTTCTTCCAACCCAGCCTTAGGGCTTCTTTGCTAGAAACCTTAGAATGAAAGTGTGACTTCTAAGAGATGTTCTCTTGAGGTCACTCACTGGTGGATATTCTGGGAGTGTTTGTGTTCCCACAAATTCCTATGGATTTCTGGAGGTTATTAGGCCACAAGGGTGGAGCCCTAAGCAATGGAGTTAGTGCTCTGGCAAGCGGCTCCTGAGAGCTTCTGTGGCCCTGCCCTGTGTGAGGCTACAGGGAGACGGTGCTGAACCACAGCAGAACATGCCTGTGCCCTGATCTGTGAGAACTCAGAACTGTGAGGAATAAATCCCTTTAGCATCTGGGTTCATACTGTGCCAGTGTGGGATTCTGCTGTACTAGTGGGAGGGGATGAGCACATTGTCCCTGCTCTGCATGGGACACTGCATGCCCTGGGTGGGTTAAGGGTCCCATGCTGCTTGCACCTCTGCACTCATATCCTCTTGGTATGTTTTTGATGAGTCAGAGACTGGCACTTGCTCTCTGGTACCCAGAGCTTCTCCAACAAGGGTCAGTGATGAAACAGGCACAGCATGCCCACCTCCAGTCAGAAGTGACCCCCATGACTGTCCTGAACTGAGCCTCCCATATCCCCACAGCCTTCATAGAGGAACCCCTTCATCCTCAGCAGCTGGCACATGCAGCAGCCCAGCAGCTTCTTCAGGGGACACTTGCTTTCCCTATGGAGCCTTTTACAGGTTGTGCACCTCTGCTAGGACGTTTTTCTCTTGCTCTAACCCTGTGGGTTTCTACGCAGGTTCAGTTTGCAAGGCCCAGCACTCACCAAGCACACTTTTGTCGGACACCGACAGTGTCTAGTACTTTCCTGGAGGACCTGGGAACAATGAAGACGGTACAACTCCAGGATCTCTGTGCTTAATTCAAAGACAGCGTAGAGAGCAAAGACAGTGATTCAAGGGGACTCAGCTAGACTCCCCAGAGGAAAAGGACAGGAGGGCCCTGGAGTGGGGTCAGCCTCTCCTTTAGGCTGAAATGCCCAACATGGCAGGGATCCTGGTGTGGGTGGTCCCCATCACTCACCCCCAGGTGCCAGAACACCGCAGAGTTCTGTGCAAAGGGACAGGGTATCCAAGAAGTGGATGTCCCAGCAGAGACCTGCCTGGAGGCAGGAGCAGGAGCAAAGGCCGGGGTGGGAGTGTGTGGTCACAAAGCAGGTTATGGAGCTTCAGCTTCTCACACAGCCAACACAACTGAGCCTCTGGCCAGCAGAAGGAGTGGACAGCACAAAGCCTGGTCGTGGGTCTTGTGGGTGAATTCCAGGACCACAGGGAAGCCCGTGAGCCGAGGGCTTGCCTGTCTTGAAAGAATGATGCAATGAAAATGCTCTGAACCCAGTTTTTTTAAGAAAAATCATGGCTTGCTGGGAAATGGGGAAGAATGGATCTCAGGATTTATTAATCAGATAACCACACTGTGAGATCTTTCGCAAGTCATCCACGTGCAGAAGTGGCAGGTACAGAGAGTGGGACACACATCCTTCTCTTATGGCTCCTGTGTGTAGCTCACCTGCCAGTCACAGTCCTTTCTGAAGACACCAGTGGAAGGAACTGGATGGTTCTGGACCCACCCTATCTTCCTTCCTATGCTATTAATGACCTACCTAGGAGGAGAGGCACTGGCTAGACCTCTACACAGTTACCAGCAGGGGCTAGCATGGAGGTCCACAGCCTGAAGAGGATGTGGGGAGACTGCGGGATCCACCTGTGGTTGCCCGTGAGCCCTGTAGCCACCAGCTGGATTGAGTGTGGCTGCAGAAGCTGCCCTGGACAGTGGACCCCAGGATCCAGGTGAGCACAGAAGTGACATAGGAGAGACTGGCTGACACAGAGGCTAAGGGAATCTGGAGGAGTCATCAAGGCGTGGAGCTCCAGCCAACAGCAGGCACCCATCGTGGGGCACAATGTCACCCTCCTGGAGAAAGAGTCCAGGAAACGCCACAGGACGCTTCTCTGGCTGCGGAGGCTCATTCCTTGATCATCCCTTAACCTCTGTGGTCATGCTCTCCCTGGCTTCATGTCCACCCAACCACCAGGTGTTGGGCAGGGCCTTCTCCATGGGGGGAATACATCTGATTCTGAACTGTATTACACTCCCCCATCTTCAATCCCTCTTTTTCTAGATAGTGTTAGAGATTTCTGGTTTTGTTGTGTCTAACTGTGCCCCAAAAGTCTCCTGCACTCTTAGGTGGGCCTTTTTCAGAAGTGACTAAACCTGCAGAATGTGTTCACTCAGGGGTGGGTTCATGGTACAGTGCCAGGCCCAAGAGCACTGGGATTGAGGGTGTGAGTCACCTGGATTGGCTACAAGGGACACAAAGCACTATGGTTGGCCCTTGTGGCTTTGCTACCTTCTGCCTCCTATGAACTGCTTCTCCTTTGGGATGCCACCCCGCCTAGGAGCCAGATGATCATTGACTGAAAACTCCACAAACTGTGAGCTAAATGAACCTTTCCTCCTTTAACTTTGGGTGTAGGGTATTTTGTTTCAGCAATGAGCAAAGTAACAGAACTGAATTTGAGCCTCTGCACTGACCTACGTCTTCAGCCCCATTTTAGTTTTCATTTTGAGACAGAATCCTGCTAAGTCAGTAAGTTGCCCACCCCGTGGGCTCAGATTTTAATCTGCCTGCTTCAGCCTCAAGAGAGCCACGATTACAGTACCAACTGTACCGCCACAATTACAGTACCACCCTGCCCAGATGTCTCTCTACTCTAATTAGACTGGAGTATTTCACTGGTAATTTATAGGCACCTATTCAGTGTTAACTCGGTGTTACTTCAGTGTAATTTATTGGTGTGCAGCTTTATGCTCACAGATTAATGGTGTGCAGGAAATGTGCACTGGGTATCGGAAACTGCAGTGAATGTCCGCAGCTCACACCCTGTCTTGTCACTGAGCACCTGTGCATCCCCAGGACGCCTTTTCCTCTGGTGAGGTTTCTCACTGATGTCCCTGTGAGAAGCCAGTTTACCACCCGATTCTTTGCTTCCTTCCCTCTCAACATTCCTCAGTTTTGCTGCCTCAAACAAGAGCTAAGATGACAGGGAGGCTGGGTGTTGACTGCAGAAGCGCTTGAGAAAATCCAGGCCATTTTCCTTACATGAAGCAAAATGAAAACCAGCAGCTATCACCCTGTGGTGCGAACACCAAATGCCGCATGGTCCCGGGAGGGCTGGTCCTATGTGTGTACCGACTGCAGAGCCCCAGGGATGCGCACTAGGTAGAGGAGCTCAGGTTAGGGATTAGATGGTGAACTTAGAGCATTGCTTGCCTTCATACTCCGCTGTGCCCTGACATCTGACCAGCAATTGTCAGGATCAGTGCCTGGCTGAGGGTGATTAGGGGACATGGGTGTGAGGGGGCCTGGGACAGCACTGCCGTGAGTGCCATCGCTAAGTGCGTCAGTTTCCCCATATGTGAACTGGACGGGAAGTCCCTTGTGCAGATGGGAAGCATCAGTGAGTGTCCCTCCAAGCATGCGGAGAGCACCCATTACTCATGATTCCTTTATTTTAAAAACAAGATGTCATTTGTACTTTTTAATGGTTGGCATCTTTCAAATACATTTTATCAATTCTTTGAATGTCTGTAAAAGAGTTTCCAGGATAGTTTGGGGGTCACCCCACAGTAAGAGGAACAGCCGGTGTGCGAGTCTCCTTGGAGAGGACCCGATGGCACTCACGGCAGTGCTGTCCCAGGCCCCCTCACACCCATGTCCCCTAATCACCCTCAGCCAGGCACTGATCCTGACAATTGCTGGTCAGATGTCAGGGCACAGCGGGGTATGAGGGCAAGCAGTGCTCTAAGTTCACCTCACTTTTGCAAAGACCTGAACATTGATCACTTGGCCTGGTGGCAGGTACGGTTGGGAAGCGGAATAACACACAGGAGAGGCCCCAGAGGATGGCACTGCTGAGGTCACCTTTTAGAGATGGCCAGTGGATGTGACTCCTGACAAACTCCTCATCTTGAAACACAGACAGACTCCCATTACAATAGTGCAGAAATGATCTGTTCTCACAGGACTGCACTGAGCTCTGAGCTTGCTCTTTACTGAGGTCAGCTTTGTCCTGTGTGATTCGCTCACCATGACGGGTGAGTTGCGGGTCCCTCTTGGCCCCTAGCTCAGAGGAAGAAGCACCCTGCACTGTCTAGTGTCTCTGAGACCTGAGTGTCTTCCAGTGCAAACATTTTGGTAAGCAGCATAGCTACCCTGTCTTTGCCAGCAGGCCAGCCTGTGCTGCACGATTTCCCCAGCTGTGGGGTAAGGCGAGCTGTACTGAGCCTCAGCCATGCTGCTTGGTAGGGCAGGGTCATTAAAAGCATCTTGGACTTGACAATATTTTCCATCTGCCATGGGCTTATTGGGACAGAGCCCCATCCTAGATGAAGGTGCAGTGTTTTTGATTCATTAGAGTCCTCAAAGACTGATATTTTCTTTCTTTTTTGCAGTGCTATGGATAGTACCGACAGCTGCCCAAACGCTAGACAAACGTCTACTACTGCTATGCCCACAGTCCACAAATTCCAATGTTTTCTTGGACTTTCAGGCCCATCTTTTACTTTTGAGTGTAATATAAATCAAATCCATGACATGAAAAAGTTCAGGCTTAATGAGGTCCTTTCTTGCTAGAGGCTGAGGTGTAGACCATCACTCGGACACCTGGGCTCCTCCCTCTGGAGAGAGATGTGAGCTCGGGCAAATGTTTCTTTCTGTTGAACATCAGCAGGACTGCACCAGCACCTCCCCGCCTGCTGAGGAAGGATCGGGTCCGAGCAGGGGACAGCGATGGCTGTCATCAGTAGCCTTGTCTGCTGGCCTGCCCCTGGGCACAGGTGTGCTCACCCTTCCCGGGGTCGGGTGATGAATGCCCCTGGTATAGACCTAGAAGCTCCGTTTCCCTTTAATCATGCTAGGAGTGAATTTCATTTTAACTGGGGAATAAAAGTGATGCAAAAACTCCTTCTGCTCTCTTGGATACAAAGGCAGGATTGTCTTGCTAACACAAAGGGCAGGTTTTGCATCAAATGCAACAGCTGCAGTGGGGGATGCTCCCCACTCCCATGAGGACCCTGAAAGGTGAAGGAGGCCATGCTGAATGCTCTGCTCCCAGTGTCACCACCACAGGGAGCTCTCCCATCGCCAACCCAATCAGCACCAACCAAGGCAAGGCAGCGTCTCCTCAGACACTGGGCTCTGCTAAGGACCTTGTCCCTTGCCTGGTTCAGTGCCTGTCACTTGTGTTTTGGAGACTTCAGCAGCTAGCTGGGCAGAATGGGCCCTGGAAAAACTGGTATCTGCCCCAGTGTCACCAATCCCCTGTTTCTGTCCTCAGCTTCCTTGGTGGACGATGAGACACAGATGGTTCGGGAGTCACTTGACCTGCCCATGTGGTTGATAGTCCCAAGGTCAGCAGGCTGCAAGGCCTGTGGGCACCCCCAGGTGTCCCCCTAGGCTCAGATGCCAAATCACATGTGGAAGTCTGTGTGTCAAGTGGAGGGACCCACCACAGGACAAAGTGTTGGAGGAGGATGTTCTGGACCTGAAAATTTTTGTAATTAACTAAAAATCTGCCTACTGTGTCTAAATTTCCATGTTAGAATGAAGTCCAAGTTCATATCAACGTTAGCACGAAGTTAGAGACCTAATTATTTCAAATTTAGTGCAGTGATCAGATAAAGTTTTGTGACTCAACCAGGGCTAGAAAAAAGGTGCAGCACTGTCAGCCAATTAACCCAGAAATTCTTGTGGGAGCCTCTTAGGGAAAGAGGGAGAGGAGGAAAAAAGCGGAAAGAGCCCAACAGGCCGGACCAGAGAAGGAGATCGTCAATCAAGGGCGTGAAAATGAAGACAGCAAGAGCCAGGGAAGGAAAAGCAGGAGGCTGCAGCCATCAGGACAGAGGATTCTGCAAGTGAGGGGAAATGCCCGTGATTTTGAATGGACAGCGCATCTCACAGTACCTTGAGCGTGTATCTCAGGTTCCTCTGCCTGGACAGATTCCTGTGTTTTAATCCCATCACTTCCCAGCCCGTACTAGCCCAGGAACAGCACACTTGCACATCAGCATCCTTCATTTCAGCCCTATGTCTTTAGAGGATGTCTCCCTGGACCCTTCGCTCAGCGCCTCCACCTCCTGGAGATGGGGTTTGCTCTCCTCTTGGGGATGGGAAACTGAAGGGCTGGAGGTGGATTGCTACGCCCTCAGACTCCCAGGAAGCCGGGCTGACGCTGGGCTGAAGCTGAGGTCACCGGCACCGCCTGTGTAATGTTTGAGGACCCCCGCGCGAGCCAGGTGTGGGCAGGGTCTGTCCCCACACCAGCTGGACGGAGCACTACAGAGTCCTGCGTGTCTCCCGATTCTTCGCTCAGAGACCTCTTTATTTCACTTTCCTCCCATTTCCCACTTTCATCTTAGCATAGTGTTTAAAAACTACAGATGTGTAATTAAGTAGTCTCCTTGCTGACATTTTGAGGAGACTGTGAAGTTGCTTTATTAATTCGTAAAAGCAGACGTGAGATGTTTACATCCTCCTGAATCACCTGCATCTAACTGTTTCTCAGAGCGCGGTGGTGGCGACTGTCCCAATTAGCAGGTCAGTAAACGGAGCAGGTGACTGAAAGTGGAAAACGTGTGCTGCCTACCGTCCCCTGCCACAGTGCAAGCCAGCGATTAAAATTAAAACTGTTTCCAAGAGAGGACCCACTTATCCTTGCCGTGGGCCGTTCTTGGGCCTCCTGGTTAACTGGACAATGGAGGGAGAGGAATCCGGATTCCGGGGTATAGAGCTCACCCTCCTCCCAGCTGACAGGAGCGGCCCGCTGGCCACAGGCGGTTTGCAGAGTGCTTTGCCTGACTTAATTCTGCTTTTAGTGTTCAGTGCCAGAAATACCTGGAAAATTATCTACTAATTATCTCGCATTATCTATGTCAGTTCATGTCTAAAGAGCAGCGCATCTAATTACAAGCCCCCTTGCTATTTACCTCTAAAGAGCGGGCTTAGCTGAGAAATTCTCCAAAAGCGTTTGCATTAAAGGCTGGTAATTATGTGCTTTGCACTCTTCAAGGGAGTTCTTTGCCCTATCAACAACAAACAGTCACTCAAGTGAGTCATTCAGAGGCGCTGTCCCTGCAGGTGAGCTGTGAGCTTTAATTACACCTGGACATTCCCAGGGTCTTCTTTCTGACAATTAGCAGAGCAGTGTGGTAACTTACCCTGCCTACTCTGAGGAGCTCAGCCTCAGTGTCCTAACCCAGCTCAGGCTCCAGCCTCTCAGGACAGGACTGCTACAGTGGTAAAAAGTCAGTACCCTCCCGTCTAATTCCTGAGCACTTCAAGAACTGAAATAAGAGCTGGCTTTACAATCTACACAGTGCTTTATTGGGCACATGGAGAAATAGAAGAAACACAAGTGAAAGCTGGTCATATTGGTGACCGATTTATGTAGCCACTTGAAGGTCACACCTCTTCACCATAACTCGATGGAGTGTTCTGGAACAGCAGCTAACCAAGGAGAGCAGCTGCTGAAAGAGAGCATCTTTAAAGTCTCAGAGAAAGCAGGTGTCTCACCAAAACCCTAGTGACATAGCTCCTGATCATACTGAGTGAGTACTCTGATGAGTTTCTATACAGGGACCCTCCCCGCAATGGCGGTCCCAACAGCACCCAGAAGCTGCCACCCACACCGCTAACTGCTGGCCCTGGCAGGTTCTCCCATCACTCACAGCCCATCTCAGAACAGAGTGATGCATTTATTCACTGCAGGCTCATTTTCAGCCTTTTACCCAAGGGAAATGACTTAATGACGTGGAAATACTATTGTAGAGCAGGGTCAGTCTATTGGAGGCCCATCCTGAGTTACAACATCACCTACCAACTGTGGTGATTAATTTTAATTGATGGCACTTACACATCTAAACAATTATTAGTCTTTTTATTAATGGTGGTAGTAAAGAAAATCTCAGGGTTTTAGAAGCTTTCCTTAGAAGACCAATAAGCAGCTGCATTGGCTCAGAAAAGCACGGAGTTTGCTGTTCACATAAGAGACAATCCCAACAGCGGACAGCCACACACTTCTCAGCAGAATCATGGTGGGCACTGCGTGCAACTGCTGGGAGCACCGAGCAGGACCTGGGCTTGGTTATTTTTCTCCTCACCCAGACACCCATACTTCACTGGCTCCAAGGCAGGGTGGCATGGCAGAGGGTCGTCATAGAGGAAGGACAGCTCATGGAATGATGGTAGGAGTCAGAGAGAGACAGAGACAGAGAGATCAAGGACAGAGGAGGGAGACACACGTTTCCAGGCTGCACCCCAGTGACCCCCTTCTCCTACCAGGCCTCCCCTGCATGTGTTTAGCTATGAACTCATCAATGCACTACTGCACTTTTGAGTCTCGCCCTCAGGACCTAGTGGCTTCCCAAAACCCACCTGGGAGCTCATGCAGCTTTGAGAGGACATGGAGACGTAAATCATAACAGATATGCTGGTCCCTACTGCATCAAGGGAAGACCTGAATCTCCAGTTCCAGGAAGAGTTCTCGCCTTCCTCCTCCCTGCTCTTCTCAGAGCTCCAGCAAGGGGAGGTGATTCAGGAGCGAATGGCATGTCTAACACCACCTCCCGCACAGCAAATGCCCAGGGCAGCCTTGTCACCCACTGCCCGTTCCTGGGATCCTGTCCCTCACAGACATCCTGGAGCTTCTTAGGTCAAATTTCTAGTCACACTTGGAAGTCGTCTTTCCCTCCCCCAAGAGCAAGCGTGGCTTCTGTCCCGCCGATTTGCTTCCTCTTTCCAGTGCTCTCTGTCTCCAATCACGCTCTAATGTCCAAGCCACCGCTGCTTCTCACCAGAATGTCTGTCACCATGTCTCCGCTGACCTTCCGCCTTCCTCTCCCGCCTACCTACAACGTAGTCTACATTCATCCAGCAAAGGACCCGTGCAAAATTTACAGAGATGCATAATGGCTGTGACTAAAACCTGCTGAAGGCTCCCTAGCACACACATAAGGAGGTCAAAACTTCTGGCCCTCAAGGGGGAAGGGCCAGATGGTGGCGACTCTGCATTCTCCACTGTCTTGCTGTATCTTGTTATGAGAGGGTCTTTGGGTTTAAAGTTTAAAAAACAGCTTAGAATAAAAGGAAAAACAAAGAATAAAGAAAAACAAAACAAAGAAAAGCTAATTTCCAAATGTTCTTCCATCTAAATGTGTCAAACTATGTCAAATGGTTCTGCCCAAAGGTATGAAAACTAGAAATTTCCAAGATGTAAAATTTATCCCAACCCGTGTGGGGTAGTGCTACATTTCTCTTTATTTCCTGTCTGGAAAACAACTGGGTGGTGGTAGCTGCAGCAGCCACGTTGAAGCTAGGAAGTAAAAGTGTGAAGGCACATGCCGAAAAACGTTGTGTCATTAAACCCCAAGGACTGCATGGCCCCACCTTCAGAATTCCACTACTCGACCAAACTAACCCAGCGTGTATGTAATGCAGCTAATTCTGTTCCTCACAGGTACACCGGATGCGTATCTCCGCAGGAAGATGCTCCAGGCCCACCTCGCTCTCCGTGCTCACTGTGCCCCTGAGAGGGTGGTGCGCAAAGCTGTCTGGAGAAACCTGATAGCAGAACACACCGTCCTTCCTGTAAGCTCATCTAACGGGTGATCTCGCAATGTAACTTAAAACGAAAGGGGACATTTCTTTCTGTGCATAACTCATGCTTTGTATAACTGATGGCCTTGTGATGTAACCTGAAATATTTAAACTCTGTTAGCAACTTTCCCCCAAAACACTCCAAAGTTAAAATATAACTAGGCAGAGCTGACTGTCTGGGGAGAAATCCCAGTCAAGCACATCAGTTTACTACAGTCTCTCCTAAAACACCTCGGTGTTGTTCCCAACCATGTCTGACCTGTTTTCTGTACCAATGTGACATCTCCTGTCAACTCTTTTTAAGATTTTAAAATTATTGGATTTGCAACCATTTTTATTAACATGAATACACTGATATTTAAATGTATATTTCATTTGAATCTGTTATATTCTGGCCTTTCTTAACATTGTTGTGCTTACTTTTTATGCTTTTAAAACATTTTTCCTATTTTGAAGATGGATGATTAGTTACTTTATTATATTTCTAATTTAAAGTTACATATGCATGTCCAATTTCCATTTTAAATGTTCTCAAAATCTTACATGTCTAAACTTCTTTACCATTTCACCATAATATGTTCATATTTCACATATTTTTGCTTTTCAACATGTGTAATTTTAATAATTAATGGGTTTCCAAATACATAAAAATCAAGTTACTATTATTGATTTGAGGCTGATGAGTGTGGTTTAACAGTTATTCAGAATATACTGATTATTTTATTGTCTAATTCGTGATGTACTTTAAAATATACTAAAATATATATTATTTATTGAATAAATATAGTTCATACACTTGTAGATAAAGTTTATTGACTATTCTGTGTATACCTTTTACGTCATTCTTAAGTTTGTCTTTTCAATATTTCTATCCAAGTTTATCAAAGGATTAGTTTCTACCATTTCATCTTTCCTGTCTAGTCAACCTAAACATCAAAGTCATATTTTAAGTATATTTATCCTGAATATTTTTAAACCTTCTGCCTTGTTGTTCTTTTTGAACACATAAAGTGTTCTATGACTTGCCCATAAATTAGTGATAAAAAGAAATAATACACAGTTGAGGAAAGATAATATCCCAAAACTCCAGAAGAATATAATTATAAGTTACTTGTTCATTCCTTGTTTTATTTTGTTGCTGCAGACTGAGCCCAGCACCATTTACCTGCTCCACACATGCTCATCTCCTGAGCTGTAGATAGCTCAACCTCTACTTGTTTTAAATTTAACTGTATCACAGCAAATGATGAGTGGTCTAGAACCAAAGAACACAAAACAAAAGAAGCCAGAAAGCTGGCATCTACACTACGGAACGTGAGATTACAGGCACACATTCACACACAAGCACACAGACTCAAAACATGCAAGGAGCAGAGGAAACTTGAACAGTACACAATACTTTAAACACCATGGCTGTTCATATAATTACAAATATGAAAGATCTCATGGCAAACTTCAAACACGCATGATGATACTAGCAAAAGCAAAGGGAAAAGCAGAGAAGGAGCTTTTCATTCTCAGAAAAACAGTTGACAAGAGACAAAAGTGAGCCGGAAGTTAAGTCTACATTCCGACACACTGGAGGGCTGGTGTGTGTAGCTGAAAGCTGAGCATTGAAATAGACAATGTAATCAAATATCTGAGACAGTTGAACAGAGTTACAAACGTCCTCAGAGAAACAGAAGATAAAGATGCAGATGGTGTGCAAAGAGGGCCCAGCAGAAGTATAACTGCCACACGCCTCTTGGCCCTCGGTTTTCATCAAGGAATAATCAAACAGTGAGACAGAATTAACATTGAATCTGTAACAATCACACATATATGGACACTTTTTTGAAACTAAAGAAAACTTATGTTGGAATAGTGGGAGAAATGTATCAGTTTTCCAGAAAATTATGACTCAGAAAAATTAATCCTAAAATATATTGAAATTAAACCTCATAAACTGCTCAATGCATGAACCTCCAAGTATGAAGTCCAAGTCATGTAAAAGAAAAAAACATTAAACTGAATTCTTCACTGCAAATGTGAAACTGGGAAAGCATAAAACGGGGCTGCTTGTCAGGCACATAAAAGTGCATAAACCTCACCCAGTGCAATATTGTCTTAGTGAGATTATGTGTACAACTGGGTGATAGTCTCAAGCTGTTTAGGTCGATAATAAAGGCAGCTATTTGAAAACCTTCCTATAATGATATATTTTATGCAATTTATATAAGAAGGTAGGCTAAAAACAAATTTACTTTCTAAGAAAGAAACGGTGGCCGGATAAATGCAATAAGATAGAAATGGCTGTTCGTAGAGCGGGGTGGGTAAGGGTCAGTAGGAACCATCTGTGTGCTAAAGCACATTGTGACATGTGGGTCCTGTCAGTGTTTCACATGCTGACCGGTGACATAAAATTTAATAAATAAACATACTCATCAAGTGTGGTGAAAATAAACTTATTTGAATATTATGTGGCCAGCACTGCCACATAACTAGGAAAGGACTAGATCTTTCCATGTGTTGTGCCAGGACATGCTGACAGGATATCCCGCAAAAGATAGAGCCCCGCGAATGTATCACGAAGCTCACTCACTGCTCCAATTTACAGGCGGTGCTGAGGGTTCCATAACGTCGACGGTGTAAATCAGAGGAGAGACAAATAGCACGCTAATGATGCTATGAACAAGAGTTTCAGTAGCTGAAACATAGACAAGGTAGGTATGACAGATAAAGACACCTTCCGTGGCTAAACTTTGCTTAGCTGGTTTGATCTCTTATTTTTAAAAACACGTCCTTTTCCTAGCTTGTGCTATGGAAGCAGCTTAGAAACAGAGTCACTTACAGCAACCGCACATCCGATGCCCTGGTGCAGATCCAAATGCCTGTCCCCAGCACGGGTCAGTGTGCCCTGACGCAGCAGTTCATCTCTGCCTTGGGGAAAGTGCCTGGTGATGAAGGAAAATGGGGCCAGCAAGGGATGCCCAGATGCGATCGAGGGCCTTGGTCTGGCTAGAGGGGGGCATCGGTGGCATCAGGGCATCAGCCAAGCAATGGCTGTAATTGAGAAGAGTATGCTGACAGAATATTTGAGCACTCCTCAAATGAATATGGGCGGAAACAAGCAGGTGAACCCTGCATCAATGCCATAGCCTGAGGATCACACCCAGAAAGGGTTAATTCCTTCCTCACAAACCTAAGGTAGTGGATGACCTCAGAAACCTAAGCTCTGTGGATGACACAGAGCTGCTCTTTCCTCGATTGCATCAATTAATAAACACAGAAGCGAAGATATAATAAAAACTAATTTTTTAGCCCTCTACTTGAAATTGTTGATCCAGACAGTGCCACCAATAGATGTTAAATATCACAGATGAGAGGTTGTCACCACCTTAACCAAGTGATTGCATTTAGCTCCACTGAAAACACAGCCCCCTGACACGAGGCATCTCCTGAAGTGCAGAAATGTCAGATTCATAACATCACACGAGAGCTCCGCTGGCTAAAAATATCACTGTGCGTGCGGACCTAACCTTCACCATCTGGAAAATCCAGGAGCTAGAGAAACGAGTTAAACAGTTAAATGGTACAATGAAGGAACAGTCGGAGGAATCCCGGGGACAGGACACTGGAAACAATGGCTGAGGCCACTTCAAAAGTCAGCACCTGTCATGGGTGAAAGCATTAGAAGTCTTCGAGAAGAATGTTGGTCTAAACTTCTAAAGAAAGGAGAGCTAGCGAGACAATAGACAGTCGTGATTCTGAGTTTGAAAAAAGCAGTTTTAAGATATTTTAGAAAAAAACCACCGTAAATTTTCAAATGGTCTGAGACCAAGTGATATTAGAGAAGTATTATAACTTAGTGACAGTCACATGCTGGCTACAGCTGCGGTTGTGTGATCCAGCAAATTGTTTTTATATTTGTATCTCCTAAACATCTATTTATTTATCTGTCTAGACTTAAATGGAGATAGACTTAAAAAGTTGAAAAGATAAGGATTGAACAATTGTTATGTCTATTTTTTATTTTCTTATTTTGATATTTTTAATGATAAAATTACATATAAAAATATTTTCAGTTCAGAATGGAATTTTAGGGCTATTTAATGGTAATTTTCAAAATCTGGTGCAAACACAATCTTTTGGTGCTTCAAGATTATTTGAATAGGAAACATAGTAAAAGTTACTTATATTTTCCCAGGTAAAATGACAGATATCATCCTTTTAAAAGATTTGATTTATGTTACAAGATAATTTCTTATCCAAGCAGGTGATGTAAAATCCAGGTTAGAACTCAGAAATTTTCACTGTAAACTGTGGAAAATGATAGATCCATCTGCCTGCAAGATTTGTCCTTCTTATCTTCAGTTATATTTTGTGTAATCCTCTTTGACCCAGTTATTTATTCGTAGAGGTAAATTCATCTGTTTCTAATCCAAACACAATTTCTTCTGCAAGTGTCTCCTCCTCATGTTTGCTAAATTGGACTAGATTCCTAGAATAGATGCAGCTGGTGTGTCTGGTGTGTGTGTGTGTGTGTGTGTGTGTGTGTGTGTGTGTGTGTGTGTCTGTGGTGTGTGTGTATGTGTGTGTGTGTGTCCACAGGCACACACACAACACTCCTGACACCCGAGTCCTGGCAGTGAGTGACACCCGGCGCCCAGGAGCTGGCCTTCGAGTGGCACGGAGCCGTGTACCTCCTGCATCTCCTCGGGGTCTCCAGTTCTGGTCATGTAATCAGAAACACTTACACTGTGTAGGTGAAGGCAGCTGAGATCGGCTGACACAATGGGAGTGACATTAATAACATTAAATGTCATAACTCTTGACAACCTGATGCAAATGAGTGCCTTACGAAGCAAGCAAAAAAAAAAAAAATCTCTTAAAGTACATTCAGTATTCAAAAAAAAATCGTTCAGCCAAGATGGAAGCCAGGAATCTAATTTTGGTGACCTCAGCTACATTCCTGCAGGCACAAATTAGTCCCCTTTCCAGCTGTAATCATCTCAGCGTAAGATGTGAGCCATTCCGATACTGAGAGCTATGCAAATGCTTCTCTTATTTATGCCTTTCCCTTTGGATTTGGCGTCCACTTTTCCTTAATCTGGCATTATTTCTTCGGTGCTAATGTGCCTGACAGGCGGGCGGGGGCCAGGCCAAGCACTCCCAAGCCTCCACCCTCTTCTTCCCTGCAGAAACCTAACAAAGGTGCTCTCAGCCCCAAGCTGAGCCAGTCCTGGCATTCCTCTCCTGTTGTCACAACAGATTTGCATTCCCTTCTGATGTGGTTTCCACACACTCATCTCCCTGGCCTTGTCAGGGGTGCCATCATTTAGAAAGGTACACAGCACTTTGAAAGGATTAGACGATAAAACACAACTCAATCCTTTATAAAAAAGAGGCAGAGCGAGGGAGGGAGAGAAATGTCAGATGTTTTGGGGCAATTGGACAAGAACGAGGCATACAAAGAGAACCAGCAAATGGATGGGAGTCTCGTCCCTGTGAAGCAGAGGTAGGCGAGGGTGGCTTTTGACAAATATTTACCGCCACCAAGGACACATCGCAGTGAAGACCTGTAAGCGGTTATGACATGGCTGAAAGCAGACTCGGGAAGGCGGAATGGGGAAGTCGCTGGCCGCTTCCATCGTGCCTGTCTCCGGTGCTCCCAGCAGAGGGGGGAAAATGAAAGCCATCATCTCCTGCCTTTGTGATGAAAGAAAATAAAAGTTGAATAGCCAGAGAGAACCAAAGCTGGGCGTGCGTGGTCCGGCACCTGCGTCCTCCTCTGCCCTCATTTCAGAGCAGGGAAGAGCAAACCTGAGGGCTCCGATGACTCACCTGGGACCCCGAGCTGGCTGTCACGCAGGGCCGCGGGAGGTCAGTTAGGCCCTGATCTGTCTGTAAAGCCCTGGGTCGGCTGGGCGCTGGCCCCAGAGGCCAGATCCCTGGGGAAAGAGGACTTCTGCCCCTTGGTCTCACTGTCGCTCTTATCTGGTGATATCATAGCAGTGAAATTCCTTTTTTTCTCAGAATAGCAATGTACAAATTCAGCCATGCTTATTTTTATAGGTAATATAAATATAAATATAAAATATTTACAACCTATTGACAGATTTCATAAGCAATTGGTCATTGAAACACTAGACAACGGATCGATCCCAAACAGTATTTATTTGGGTAAAACTATACATTTTCAGTGTTTGCCACAGATGAGGGTCACCAAGAAAAGACAGAGGGGGGCATCCATGAATAAATGAGTCTGTACCAACAGCACATGCATGGCTCGCGAATACTGGGGGGCTGCTGCATAGACAGTGAAAGGCCGGCATGGGGCAGGGCCCAGGAGCGGCCTGAGGACTGCCACAGGTCCCAGTGAGGCGCACTTGGCATTTGGAATTCACCGGCTGAGGTCTCGCACACGCTTTGGTAAATGGAAATTTCACTTCAGCTCTGGTTCTGAGATTCACAGTCAGGTAGGTGTTTGCGTAGCTTTAGTGCAGAGCCAGGAGATGCCCAGACAGAGGAACTGTCACCATGTTCAGGGAATGCTGCCACTGGGTGCTGCTCTGGAGCTGGAGCTTGGTACGAACTCATGCTTAGAATCTCACAGACACACACACACAAATATAGAGAGAGAGGAAGAAGAGGGAGAAGGGAGAAGGAAAAGGAAAGAAAGGAAGGAAGAAAGAGAGGAAGGAAAGGAGGAGACAGGGAGGGAACCCAAAGGGACTTTACCATCAATAGCCACGCTCAGAACAAGTTATTTGATTTAGTTGTGTTGGGAACTAACACACCAGTGATCACCTCCTTCATTAGTCATTTGGGATGAGCAAATCCAGGCCCCGGCCCTCGGGAGGAGCGCTGTGCCTGAGGGGAGGACGGCCACACAGCTGGAGTGGTGACCCGGAGGGATCTCAGAGACAACGCATGATGGATGGAGGCTGGTGATTACCATAGAATCCAAGAGCAGGCCCAGAATACTGTCCTGCGGCTTTCACACCCTTTGAAAGTTGAGTGTGGCTGCCTTTGTGTTCTGCTGAAGTGCCTGGTATGACAAATCTGCCCAGCTTTAAAAGCGTTTGAGCGATAACAAAAGCATTTTCTAAAGCTATGAGAAAATAATGCTGAAGCCTAAATGAACTTGTTGTACCCGCCTACAAAGCAAATCTAGTCTGGCGTATGGCTCCAGAAGAAAGCAATAATCCATGAGTAAGAGTATTTGTGAACACAGTGTCTCAGCCATTCCTCAGTTCTCCATCCTGTGATCTGTCCTCTGATCATCACCCAACGCAGAGCTCTTGAACAGAAGCAATATTTTGCCGAAGGCTTCTGTGCATGAACAGAATTGTTTGCAAACAGGCCATTTGTGAGCTGAAGTGCCTCCTGTACAAGGACATAGAGAACATGTACACACTTGTGCAAATGGCCACGAGTGTGCCAGAAACACAGAAATCCCTTGGAAGTGAGTGAGAAGTGAAGGGACGGTGATTTCGGACACATCGACAAAGCTGATGGGGAAGGGTGCAGAAAGCTCATCTGGCCAGCTGGAAGCCTGAGGAAGCAGGCCCTCCGTCCCCGCAGGTGCACTCAGAGTCCTCACGGCACCTCGTGCTGCTGTGCTCATCCCCCAGCACCTCAGCTGGAAGGCAGGGTGACGCACGCAGTCTGAGGAGCCTCCACACTGTGGCTCCTGGGAGACCCCCTCACCCCAAAGGCAGCTGCCTGAGTTTTAACTTCACAGGGTGAAGATATTTAGGTGACAAGGTGGAAGAAAGCAGAAGGAGCTGCCAGGCCACTGCGGAGCCAGGAAACCACTGCAGGCCTCTGCGATGGGCAGACGCTGCTACACGGGGCCCGATTCTACACGGGGGCTCAGCAGGGACGCGGAGGTTCTCCGCTTCAAGCACACCAGGACAGTGCCATCACCTAGAGAACCACAAACATGTGGAACAGAGGCTGTGGCGTGTGCACTGGAAGGTACAGACACATCTTAGTGTTTGTCTTATCACATTCTTTCAATGCTGCTGATCCTGCATGCCAGTCTTCAGGTAAAACGCGTACATAAAAACTAGGTTAGATTTGTGCAAACCTAAGTGACACATTGAGCTGGACTATTTCCTTCAACCTAGATATGAACATGGCAGTTTACAACCAAGGTCATAGTTCATATATTTTCACCGCGTTTAGATAATTCAAACACGGCCCCTTTTTTGTGTGTTTTGTTTTTGTCTTTTTCATTTTTATCGGTACCAGGGATCAAACTCACGACTGCCTGCTTGCAAGGCAGGCGCTTATGCCACTGAGCTAAATCCCCAGCCTAAACACAACCCCTTTGTGGGAGACAAACAAGCATCACATTTGATGATAGGCAAGGACCCCACAGGTCGGTGTGAAAAGATTTTCATTTTTCCCCTGTATCCCTCAGGGTGGTCATTCACAGCTCCAATGAGATGGGTCAGATGTAACTCCAGTTTCTATAACAGGGTTTAAGCAGATTAAAAGGTACAAATCTTTTAGGTACCTATTACTGAGAATGTTCTGTGACTGAGGATTTTAAGTTACTTTCCCCTCAGATCCCAGCACGACTTTCTCTGTTGCCGCCAGGAGTAGGGGACATTCATAAATGTTTCCTTCAGAGGCACTTGGTTTATCTGACCCGGAGGGCACAGTCCAGGCTCAGGATGGAGGATTTCTTCACATTCATTTGACCACGAGGGAAGAGATTGCCCACCAGACTCTGGGGCAGGGCAAGTTCCTTTTTGCTTACAGAACACCTCCTTCCAGACGGCAGAGGGTGGGCCGGGCAATTTAATTGCAGATAGTGGGGTCTGTATCTCGAAACCCAAGGAGGGAGATTTACCTGCTCTTAGTGGTGTGGCTGCTTTGTTTCCAAATAGGATGAAAATGACATTCTGTGTCCCCTTCTCTGGAGGAAGCGGTTTGGGCTGGAACACGGCTCAGTGGAACTATGTGATCACCTCCTGCAGCCACGCTGGCCTGGGATGAGCACACATCATAGAGAGGAAGCAATGTGTCACCCGGCAACTGGGCTTTACAAGATGGAGGGTTTAGTGCCAAGACAGCTAGCCTGGGGACACGGCGAGGGAGTTATTAAAATCAGCTCAGGGCTAGCGGGGGATTCTGCAGAGGGCACATTGTCCAGGAGGAGGGCTGGAGGCAGGTGGGTTTTCTCTGCGCCTGGTGGCAGCAATTACCCATGGCAGCCTAGAGCGAGCCAGGGGCGTCCATCAAAGCTGCAGCCACTCGCTTCCTGGAACAAGTTGTAACGTCTGTTTATCATAGAGTTTAATTCCCCAATGGAGAGAACAAAGGCCAGTATCACAATAGAGCAAATTTTTTTGACACTAGCAACTGAAGCAAGGGACTAACCTCTCTCAATCCTATCTTTGCTAAAATAAACTCTCGCCTTAGAGCTCATTCCAGACGTCAGTCAAAGCGCACATGGTTTCACCAAGTAGCGCCTGCAGCAGAAGCCGCAGAGGAAATGGAGCAGAACATGAAAGGGACGGGATTCCAGGGGCCGCCGTTTTGTTTGTTTGCTCTGTGTTCATCAGGAGAGGCCGAGATGGGAGGTTGGCTATGTGAGTGGATACCATGGTCTTCTCTCACGGCCAGCAGCATCTCACAGGGGTGTGGGTCACTTGGTCCTCTGTTTCTCCAGGTCAGGTCACACCCATACTCTTCCCACAGTCATGGAAAGAACACTTCCAGTCAAGTTTATTTAAAATATTCCACCTGCTCTTATCCTAGTCCCCATGACAGAAGGGAATGGGTGCCTCGTGAGCAGGTCAACAGAAGTGCACAAAAGCACTCCAACCCTCACTGCCTAAGGCCTGGCTCAAATGCGACACATTATGGCCACTGATCCTGGGAAGCAGAGAGGAGTAAGGTGCAGTGACCCAATCATGGGTCAATAGGGAAGGATGAGGAGGGATATCACTGAAACCAGCATGGCCCTACACATGGCTTTAGAGCTCACACGCCTCCACAGCTGCCATCCTGCACTTGGGTCCATGTGTGGGTGAGCCAGACACCTTGTTTGGTGTCATACCGAGGAGAAAGCAGCTCTGAATTGGCTGCGGTGGCTCTAGACGCCCTCAATCACACACTTCAATAGCTCAGGATAAAACTAAGTGCAGACTTTCCCAGGACCCAAACTTCGCAGTAACAAAATGAGGAGATGCTAAGTGTACTTGGCTTCCGTAGCCTTGAATGCATAGGAACCTGTGCTGAAGGGCCTGGGCTTACTGGCCCCCTGATCCAGCTGGAGGCCCTCACACCTACTCATCCTTTGACAGGAATGGCCCGCATCTACGCTCCACCATGCGGAAGGCTTCTGCAGCTCCGCTGCTTCCTCTGAGTAGAATGAGCTGTGAATTCACAGCAGCCGACAGGAGCAGGGGTCACAGCACGTCTTCCTATGCTTCCCAGCAGGTGACATTTAACAGAGAACACTCAGAGTAGGACGTAAGCTCAGATCCGCACAATGACTGTAATTTATGACCAGCACCACACCAACAAGCACGCCCAGGGGTGATGTCCGAAGCCCAGTACCTGCCACCTCAGGAGTCCATGCTGTGTGGCTGGAGACCTGTGTTTACCAAGTGGGGGCTGGGGATTAGAGTAGTTGGAAGGAGATGCCACTGTAACTCTTCATTCTAAACAGTGTCCTGAGCAGGGTGTTCCCTTCCATTGCTAGCTAAGCCCAGTTACCTAAAGCTAGGATCCCCCACTACTGAGGAGGCGGTGGGCTGCACCAAGGAGAAGCCTTTATTTCTTCAGCCATCAAGTTCCTGTGCTAAATTTCATATTAAGGACTAACAAACAGGAAGGTGGCATATACACAACACCATCTCACAACTGCTCTTACACGTGCAAGGTGTAGAGGAAGCGGGAGCGTGTGCAGCATTGATCCTCTGACATCTTCGCAGTGCCAAGGCCAGCTGCCAGGTATCCGCTCTGTGGGTCAGGGAAGCCGGGATGAAGCATTGTCCTGCAGCAGAGAAAGCTCCACACACAGCTCTCCAGCTCGCCCGGGCTCCTGGTGTGACACCCTGTAGCAGGCGGCCCGCAGGGATGAGGCCCTCTTCTTCTAGCACAGACAGCACCCTGTGATCTTGCAAAGAGCTCTGGAACGCACACCTGGCTGCTGGCACAATTCCGACCATGCACCAAACGGCCTCTGCTGCTGGGAAGAAGTGACCATGCCCTTCCAGGTCTAAATTACTTGTGTGACTCCAACACAAGATTTGTGTTACAAAGTCAGTGAAACACTAAACACTACAAGGATTAAGTTGTGTTTTATGTCATCATATGTTTCTCCGATCATCTGGTTGCTTATGAGGATGTGTGAAGGTGTTGGCTTTTCTTGTCTCCCTGCCCGGGTGCTGGAAGGGGCTGGCATCTGGCTTTCGCCCAGTCAGCCTGAGCATGGGACTTTGATCATCTGTTCAGAGGATAGCAATATGCAAGGTAGCATCTATGGGGATCTCCTTCTAAAGGTGGTGGCCATTGTTAATTCCCTAGTTTCATGTTTGGAAATCCTGTGTCATTCTCATTTTTTGTTTGTTGGTTTTCATTCTGTCTTATCTGTTTTGATTTTGTTGCATCTGATTGCATGGGCAGCAAGATGGCAAGATACAGTGTGGTAGACATTTTAGATTTACGGTTATCTTCTTTCGAGTTCCTGTGTTGTATTCATTGTTTTGTCTTCATTATTGGTTCTGTTCTGTTTCTGTTTTGTTTGATTTTACTGTGTCTGGTGATATGGGCAGCTATTTTGAAGACAAGGGGCATTATGGTAACCATTGTTGATTTCCTATTACCTTGTTTTGAAATCCTGTATCCCTTGGTCTTGTTTTGATTATTCTGCTTTATTTTCCTTGGTTTTATTCTCTCTAAAATAAAATTTAAAAATGATAATGTTCATGTTACAGGACACAGACAGCTCCTCCGAGCCCTAGTCACCGTGGGTCACATGGTGACAGCCTCCACACTTCCGGACAGTGCCCGGAGAAGCCTTTCAGGGAAGAACTACCTCTCAGCCCCACCGCTGCTGGCCCGTCAGCTTAGCCCCATTTCCATCCTCCTTCTGTTGAGCATTTTTAGAAATTTATCACTCTAGCAAAGAAATACACAGAGGGCCCCTGGGGCCCGTGAGGACTCGGAGGGAGCAGCAAACTCTTTGTCACTGAGGAGAAATCCCTGACCCACTTTGCTCCCTTGCGTGGTTCTCTTACAAGAACATTCTGAGGCCCTCAGCTCATGGGCTGGTGCCACCCTACCTGGGCCTTGCTTAGACCCCAGTAGGAAGAGTGGCCTAGCCATGGCAGCAGAGAAGTTATTGGCACCCAGTGCTAGAAAACAGGTTGGTGTCTTCTGGACAGAGCTGCCAGCATGATAGCACAGTGGTCCATGCTGGCAGTGGCACAATCACAGCAGCTGTCTTGGAAGCAGCCTCCGTGACCCTCACCAGATGAAGGGTGCAGACAGTGTGGTGTTTACACACAGTGGAGTACTACTCTGCCATAAACAGAGGTAAATCCAGGGTATTTGCAGACAAATGACCTCACCTTGAGGCAATCATGGCATAAGTCAGACACAGAAGCTTCAGTATCACAAGGTTCTCTGACATAAGGAACCCAAAGCATAAATAAAGAGCACAATAAAAGGTAGCTAACAGGAAAAGGGAGGAGGTCTCTTACGCGTGAGAAGAGATGGAGGGGAGGAGGAGGAAGGCATGTGAGAAGAATCGAGCCATGCTGTGCATGTGTGCCCACTCCCATGATGAAAGGGGACAGGTAACCAATGAATTTAGGGACAGAGGACGTGTGCATGGCCCCACCCAGCTGGAGCGGGACCTGGGAAGGCCGAGGGGGAGGGGCGGCCCTGTTCACCTCAGCGCAGCCCTTGGTGTCGGAAGGGACTGAGGCCGAAGATCGATGCAGCCTTAAGGAGAAAGCTGGTTCTGCGAGGTGAGGTCCTCCCCTGCATGGAAGGGGACAGGGACACAGCCCTCCGTGGAACGACCCCAGTCAGGATGGCCTCGCGCTTCCACCCGGGCCAGGGCCCCACAAAGGGGCAGAATATGTCCTAGGTTCTGGCTGCAGCAGGCCCCTGAGGGTGCATGTCCAGCCCAGGGTGAGCTGTCACACCCAGGCCCTGTCACATGGCGGCTTCCTGAGCGCTAGAACACCCACCCTGGAGTCCTATGTCTGTGACAGTGTCCACTCTCACCCCGTACTGGTTTGCATCGCACTCTGCAAAGGCAATGGTCGAGCTGCTGATGTGCAGCTACTGGCCTTTGTCCCCTGGCTGTCCACAGAGGGGCGTCAGTAGCAGGACCTCCTCCCCACGCTCTGCTCCTTTGATGTTGGACTGTGGCAGAACAAACACCCCACCGCAGTAGTTGTCTCCCTCGCCTCGCTTTCCCCTGCAGATTGCCTTGAGCAGGGAGTGAGGATCGCAGTTGGACCCGCTCCAGCCACAGGATGACAGTGAAGGCAATCACAGAGCCGTGACCCCAGGTGTCAGGAGGAGGTTTGTAAGGAGGGACCGAGGGCGCTGCCCTTTGAACAGCTCCGCGTTCATAAATCATCACACGTTCCCGAGCTGACACCTTCTCTTACTTCCCATTAATCCCAAACTGCTCTGGGGTTTGGTAGTGAGCTTTCAAACTGTCAAGATATTACAGTAATTGCAAGCGAACCTGATTAAAGGGAAACGGCTGTGCATGCCGCGATCTGGTTCTGATTTGTCGCAGGATGAGAGCAGGTGGTGGCGTGGAGGCCCAGGGGAGCTTCTCACCATAGACAAGAAGGAGGAACCCAGGCACGAGGGAGACCCAGGGGCTTCTGATCTGAACCCAGCCTTGGGCAGGTGGAGGCCACACAGAGGAGCCATAACGACCTTAGCAGATGGCTTTTATCGCCTACGGCTGCCCCGGGGGTCAGATCCCAGCACAGCCTCAGTTTACCTTGAGAAGACAGAGGCACCAGGGTATGAGTGACTGGCGGGCACTGACAGATGGACCAGCATGAGAACTTGAGGACACTGTCATGATGTCCTGCCATGCGTGCCTTCGGTCAGAAAAACATGGCACCCAAATTGAAAACAGCACAGGGCAGCCTGGACAGCGGTGTAATTCTTTACATAGACACACTGACTGCCCTCCATCCTGTTTCACATGGTTGCAGGTTTATAGGGGTCAGTAATTCACAGAATCATCCCATAGGAGGGGCCCAGAAGTTTCCTTACTCCCCTTGATGTCCTTAGGAACTCTGGCGAGGTGTGCACTGTGTAACAGCCAGTCTCACCCAGACGCTGAGACCGTGTCCCCGCCGAGATGGCGCTACCTGCCGTGCATACAGCGACTGCTGCCATTCCCTGCACCCCACCTATGAGAGGAGCTGCGGAGTCGCTTGCCCAGGATCTCACCTGAACGAGGCACAGGGCTGGGATTTGATGCCAAGCTTTTTGTTCCAACCCAACCCATTAAAAGAATCATTAGAGCCTGATACTATATAGGAAGTTCTAGAAATGGACAAAAGTAAAACCACGATTCTAACAGACCTTAAGTGAAAATTCGTATTGCCTGGCTGAGCACGCGAACGTCTTTCTCCCTACGCTTCAGAGACCTGGTGGCTGTGCGGCTAGGGAGCGTGTAGTACTAGTTCCCGGGCTTCCCCACTTCTTGGGAGAAGGGTATAGCCTTGTGTCCCCACTTCTGTTACCCAGAGAGCAGGCTCCTCTCACAGTGGACATTCAGCTGTGCCGTGGAGAGGTCTTTTCTAACCATGTACTGGGGATGCTGGACTCAGAGGCGCAAAGAGCAGGGCTGGCACCCAGATGCAGAGTATGGTGGGCAGTTAGGAGGAAGCCAGAGCAAAGGGCCAGGAGGAGCACGATGAGGAGTCTGGCTGCAGAGTGCAGAGCCCAGGGCAGGGCCACGACGGTGCCAGTTGGACTCCAGGCCACAGGACCCAGAGGTTTGGTCAGGGTTCCAGGTGTTGCTGTGAAGGCATCTCTCTAGGCAGATAAGCATTTAATCAGCTCCTCTGGAGTAGAGCAAATGACCCTCCGTGATGCTGGTGGATGACATCCAACTGCAGGCAGGCCTCGGCAGAAGATTGACCTCCTCCAGGGCAGGGATTCTGACAACTGGTGGCTGTAGCAGACTGGGGCTCTTCCAGCCCTCCAGCCCCCAGCCTTTCTGCAGAATTTGGTCTCATGGCCTCCTCTACCAGTGAGGCAACTCCTAAAAGCTTCCTGTCTCTCCCTTTCTCCTTCCCTGTGGTGTGTGTGTGTATGTGCGTGCGCATGTGCATGTGTGTGTGTGTGCATGTGCATGTGTGTGTGTGTGTATGTGCATGTGTGTGTGATGTGCAAGAAACCTTGACTGACACAGAGGTGGGTGCTGCAGAGATACGCTTGTGCAGAGGGAGAAGCCGGGCTTCACTCTTGAATCCAAATACTTTTATCATTAGAAGCCACCACATGCAGATTCACTTATAGTGATGTGAGACAATCACCCAAGCCCACAGGCATGCACACTCACTCACACACACACACACACACACACATACACACACACACACACACACACACACACACACACACACACACACACACACTAGTACCCTGCACATGAGTGTCAGGCCTTTCCAGATGCTACATGACTCCCAACAGGGGCTTCTCAGTCCCCTGGCACCCAGAACCACCATAGATATGGACCCGGCCATTTCCTCAGTCCAATAATCCCAGGAGGCAGGGTCACCAGTAGGGACATCACTCACAGGGGTTGGAAGCACCACGCAGACAGGTGGGGATGCAGGTTCTGGAGTGCGGAGTCCCCATGCTCAGGCTGGTGTGCACCTGAGCAGCGGCCTCTTGGGTCACTCGACGGCCATGTGAATGCCTGGGCCTGGGTCTGCTCTGCCAGCTGACCCAGAGTCTGCTTTGTTCGGGTGAAGACACACAGGCGGCTGCCTCTGCCAGGCCTTCTCGGACTCCCCCAGGAAGGAGCTGGCAGATTACAGCTGAGCATTGGGCAGGGAGCAGAAGGTGGGCTTTGGATAATGCTTGGCCCCCCTTTTCATAGTCATGAGGAAACAGGGGGTGAGTCCTGGGAAGCTGGGCCTGCACGCTGAGCAGACAGGGACTGCAGGGGCCATCTGCAGGTGCATCGTTGACCGAGTTAATGACTCTCTCTGTAGCCTGTAGCAATGGACCTCAGGCTCATCAAAGGATGGATGGTTGCACTTAAAAGGTGGCAGGTTCTAACGGCCCCAGCCTCAGGAGAAAGGGGCTTTTCCACATAAAAGCTTTAATTATGTAAAAAGCTGAGCTATTCTCAACACAAGAGAGGGCAGGAGCAGGCCCTTGCCCACCTGAAGCTTTCATCTCTTCATGAGCCCAGCTCTGTTGCTGGAGTCAACTTGGGCTCAGGTCATTGCAGACACGGGCGAATGCAATGACCACACTTGGTAAGGGGAGATTGTAAGGCTGCAGCACAGTGACAAGGTCCCAGTTGTAAACCGTTATGCTAAACCGTGGTGGGGTGCCAGACTCTACTCTGTGGCTGAGGTCCAATGGGCTGCTGGGCTCCAGGCTAACGCAGGGTCCTGGGGATGAATGATAGCACCCGAGCAGCCCCAGCCCCTGCTAAGGTTTGGCTCTGGAGCCCCGCAGTGAACCAGGTGCTAAAGGCTGGATCCCCAGGTAGTCTCCGGAGACCTTGGGGTTATTGACTTTGCACCCTTGAAGGAGACTGTGGAAGCCTGAGTGCGGCTTCCATATCCAGGAGATGAAATAGGCAGGTTTGCTTTACCATGTGATCTTGCTGTCTGTGCTTAGAGCATAAGGGCCAGAACTGAGATGAGCAAAACGTTGAACTAAGGTAATTTTTTTCTCTTCGTAAATGAATCATCTCAGGTATTTTGTTACGGTGATCAAAAACTGACTAAAACACACCTCTACATGGTCATACAGGGTAAATCACATGTTCAGTTTCACACACACAGAGGCATGCACTTCTCTGCATGGTCCACGTTAGAGAAGATATAGCATGATTCCTGATTTTGGATCCAGCAGAGACACTAAATGTCAAGGAGCAGAAAAGCAACCAGAAGGAGATTTATTTATTGAGAGGCACAATGTAGATTGGATTTCTGGTCCCATGGTCTGTTCATGCAAGCCTAAAATCCACAGGACAGCCAAGTGGAGGGCAGGTTAGTGCTGCAGGTCATGGGCTCAGGGTGGTCCCACACATAGATATTTTTCTTCTTCCAGGAAACCTAAGCTCTTAAATTTTTAAAAAATGATTGAATTAGGCCTATTAAGATGGTCCAGGATGATCTTTCTTTAAAATCAAACAAAAGCAGTTGTTAATCACATCTACAACGCACCTTCCACCAATGCCTGGACTGGGGTCTGGGCAGGAGATGGAAATGCAGGTCGGCCAAGCGGGTGACCAAAGTCCATCCCAAAGTCCATCTGACAGCCTTTCCCAGCTATGCAAGCCCAGGGCCTGCTGGGAGGGCTCATCTGCCGGAACCAGTGAACTAGTGGTGGGGACATGTCCTCCTGTCAGCAGCTCTGCTGCAAAATTAGAGCTGCAGGCATTCCTGCTTGCAGAAGAGCATGGAACTCTCACTAGACAGCCCATGGGCACTGCAACACAGGGTGCTGGGAAAGGGAGACCGAGGTATTTTTTATATCCTAAAATGAATTCAGTCTCACTTGTACCTATAGAAATCTGTCACCGCTGGAGTTTGTAAGGCACACAGAGTGTGAGCAGTGTTTTGGTGGCTTGCATGGAATCAGTGCCTCTTTCTCCTATGAGTGAGAGAAAGGTGACAGTGGTGAGTCACACCTACCCGCAGGCTATCACCTAGAGATACAAAAACAGTGCATTTCTTTGTCTGCGTCTTCAGCTGGCATCCTGACTGCTCTGCTGTGGGGCAGGTGCCATGGTAACCTTGCCTAGCATAATTATTTGTACATTGCTGATTGGGTCCTGCTTTAGCTTGGTAAGTGTAAGACCAGTTCTCTACTGATCATGTTGCCCGTTTAATGTTTGATATTTTGTAAACTGAATTCCACTCTACTCAGTATTGGACTAGAAAAAAAGGATCACCTTCTGATAGATCTCCACTCACTCAGGAGTGAGAACAGCACCCTTGGGTGACACCCTTCCGCATTTCACGGAGAGCAGCCCACACCAAGCCTGGGACTTGGCCACGATGGGCCTCTGGAATCAGCCTTGGAAGCAGCTCTAAACATTAGCTTGCAAGGATCTTATCATTCATTGTCTCCCCACTCCCAATCCCCTTTTACAGGGTGAAGGGTTTATGTGTGTGTGTTCTTGGTGTTGTATTAGTGTGTGTTCATCATTTATTTGTACTATTCCATCACTTAGAATTTCTGAGGAGCTATATTAATCAAACCTGTAAGACCTGAGTTGAGGAGTGGAATATGGAGTGATATATCAGTATATTCTGGGACAAAGTCTGCACTACTACTTTGGAAAAACCCTTAAAAGAAGCACGCTTGGTTTGTGGATGGTTTGCTACACCTCTGGGTGACCATAAATTTAGGGACTCAGTTCAGTGAGGAAGCCCGAATGGAACCTTGCTCCCCTTGCTCCAAGTTTCCAGATGGAGGGACAATAATGAAGGTAACACTCCTGGTGCACTGCTGCACTCTCATTCTGCCAAGCGAGGTGTGCTAGCCAGGCTTTCTCTCCGGGTAGAGACCTTCGGATTCCTCTTCATGGCTCCCTTCTCTCTCCTTGAGGAAGCCTATCCTGAGTGCATGCTTAATTTTCCTGCATGACTGAGATCTGAAAAAGACAACAAACACTGTGTTTCCTCTTCAGGTACTGAATTTCAGAGGGAAAAAAGAACATAGGGGGAGAGAGAGCAGGGGCCCTGTGTCACCAAAGATGGGCTGTAAATCTGTCATCACCGGCAAGCCTAGCTGTATTTCCCCAAAGCTTTGTCAGGAATAGACCTGGTCTTTTGATCTCTATTAGTCCATTCTTTTGTTTCTCAGTTGGGCCATGTTTAGTCAGAAAGAAAGACACATACCAAAGTCCTCAAAGACCAACCTACTATTTCGTGGAATTTCTACCTTTGCAATAACTACTCAGTTGTAGAGATGTTTCCATACCCTGTGCCGCGATACCCTTCTTTATCTCTTTCCTTAATTAAAAGCTCTTTCTTTGAGTTTCATCCACTTCTTGTGCAGGTTTGTTGCACTAAGCCCAGGAGATAGGAATATATTTTTAACATCATACAGCTATTCCTTGATGATCTCAGTAAAACTTCCTAAAATGAACTTGCCCAGCTGTATCACACCCTCCCTGGCCAGCCTCTCCGATCCATGGGGATTTGTTATGAAAGGCTCTGCAGATGTTTAAGACTAGGGATGGTGGCAAAGCCAGCAACACACGTATTGTTACATGTAGGTGCCTACCTAATAGAAACTAATTTATGAATGAAATGCTTGAATAGATTAAGAACAATGACTGATATTAAATAGAAATTTCAACATGATAAAAGTTACTTAAGATTTATGAATTGTTTACTTCTGGAATGTTAAACTTAATATTTTCAGAAGTTTAGTTGACTCTAATGAAAATCACTGCAAGAGACCCTACTGTTTTTTGAGTCCTGCCTAGTTTTTCTCGGATTCCACAGCCAGGATTTCTTGTTTTATGGTGCTGCCCAACATAGGTGTCCACACGGCCCTCAAAGAAGCAAATTTTGTCCCCCTGAGGGGCAACGCTGTTCTGTTGAAACACACACTCTGCAGTCTGGCTGGGCAGCTGAGCAGGAACGAGAAAATCACTCTGTGGCCTTAAGGGGCACCAAGGGTTCCTTGTTCCTCCAAAGTGGGGCCCTGGATTTCCTAAGCAAAGCCTCCCCATCTCCAGGGCTGAGGCCTGCTAAGGTGCCTAAACTCCCAGCCTGTGTCTGGAAACACCCTCACACCTCTCCGCACAGCAGCGGGGTGGCTCGCAGCTGCATTCACACAAATGCTTCTTGATGTTACAAGTTCGTTTTCTAAATAGGAACAGAAAAGAAAAAGACACACAAGAGTGCCAGGAACCCAGGGAAGTTATGTTCAGAAGTTACATTTGGTTATCATGCTCCTTGGGGCAGAATAACAGAATTAACCGAATACCATCAACAAATAAGCTTCCATCAAGGTTGTGCTGGTTATGTTCTGACCAGTAATGGAGAAGGGCTCCTTTTTCTCCACAGCCTCACCCGTGTTTGCTCTTCTATGAGAAACTCAAAATATAAATAGTTTAAAACAAATTAAAAGACAGATAGTAGGAAGCAGGGAGCTGGATCTCCTGCTTACAGCAAGGGGTCCAAGACGTGGAGAAAGGGGGGCATAAAACAGAAAGAAGATGCCTTATGCACAGGTGCAATCCCCCATTCTTGGCTCGGCAAACATGTCCTAGTAAAAAGAAAAAGAGTAAATAGAGCCTACTGATATTTTGCTTTCATTGGTTTGGATTTTGCATTTTGGAAGGCAGCATTTTATCTGGCTTTTTCTCAATATTGCTGTTTGGCTATGATTTAGCATTTCTAGCCTCCGATTGATTCACATAAATAAAAGCTGAGAAGAGACTCTGGATTGATTATGTCATTCCGATAAAGAAAAATGCTTCATACCGAAGAATAATTGGTCTGTGACCAAAATATTTAGCTCACATTTTCAATTCAAACAAAACTCTAAGTTCAAAAGGAGTTTATTGTAAAGTGGAATCTATTGATCGCACTTCTAAAAATTCTGGTGAAAATGATCTTTCCTCAAAGTTATTTTTTTAAACAATTGGAGCATGCCCAAGCACTGTCATTAAATATTAAGAGGTGAGAGGGAGCCATATGGTCACCTCTGAGGGACTGCAGTGTCTGGATGGCGCTCCATCTGCATCTGTAACAATTTACTCATTACATCAAGGACACCGGAGACTCCAAAGTGGCCTCTCTGGAGGAGCTTGGAGTGTGGGGCTCTCTTTCAGCTGAGCACACTTGAACTGGTAAAACTTGTTCAACATATTGCTACAGTGAGTCATGAATTTGCTCAGTAATGCATTTTTTCTTTCTTCTTCTTCAAAAAGAGACTCTATTTGGAAAATGACATCACCGGCTTAGCAAGATAGACATTAAGGAGGCGTTGCTCCTACGCACATCCAAGCATCCTATTTCAACATCACAACAGTTGTGCGAAGATTAGGGGGTGCTGAAAACACAAGCTATCTGCAGGTTTCCCAGGTTTCATTACCTCGCCAAGTCAATTTCCAAGTAGCTGTCATCTGAGCTGAGCGAAGGACACATCTAGAATGGATCTACCACATCTGTTAGGTACACCCACGTCTTCCATATGTTAACACCCCTGTTGCTCACCCTCCAGCTCAGCTCAGGGCCTGCTGCACCAGACTGCCCCTGCACACCTGAAGTTCACACACCTCGGGCACGCCTGGCAGTGTGCCTCAGCCCTGGGACCGGGGCAGTGATATTAATCTCAGCTACTGTCACTTCTTAGATTCCAACTCTCTGCACTTTGTAACCTGAGCCTATAATTTTCTAACCATCTGTCTGTTTTACTCTCAATTCTGCTATAAATTAATTTGTAAGTTAAGCACTATGATTCAGAAGAACCTAGCAACTTGCCTACTGTCTTGCAACTAGTAAGGGGCAAATCAGGAATCTAAGCTCACATCCAACAGAGTGCAAACACTGAGCTTCTTCATTACATCACTGGAGCAGAGTGAAGCTTGCCCGGCCTCACACTCAGTTTCCTCAGGCTGCTTCAAGGAGCTCTGTTACCAAGACATTTCTTAGACGCAAGAACCTTAAAGTTTCACATTGAAAAATATTGTCAAATTTAACACATAAACATTGCCTGTTAATAATTAAAAGTTGGACTGTATAATAATCAGTCTACTTTAAAGGAAAATCAATTGGCCCATGTGTCTCCCCATTAGTTAAATTCTTGTGAGTTTATCATTATGTGTACTCCACATGCGATTCAAATCTGTAAACTGCTGATAAACGTACTGAAATTCCTCGGAGGTGAGGAACGCATCCGTTGAAGGCACTGTGTTTGAGGTCACAGGGTTTCAGTTGCATCAGCAGCTCCCACCAACAGAATGGTGATGTCAGAAAAGGCCTGGTGGCCTCACACTGGAGGACAGCGTGGAAGCTGGAACCTGATGGCTTCACAGAACCGATGGCGCTGGTCTCAGGAGACTTGCCCAAGTGGAGCCGGGGCTCAGACTGAGAACCTGGGCAGGGCAGCAGCTCCCTGGATGGCTTGCCAGGGATGAGGCTTTGCCTGGACAATTTGGACAGGTGACTTCAAAAGCCTCCCTCCTTAGAAGTGGTGCCACGCCATTATACCATGTCCCCAGGATTTGCATCTTTCATCGTGTCTTAGTGCCGGAGGACAAGGGGAAGGGGAGGAACCACCTGGTCAATCGTTTCCTTCACCGATTCTAAGGAAAACCACAGTTCTTATGACTCTGAGCGGGCGGGCAAACACAGCACAGCACAGCACAGCACAGCCTTCTCCACCTCTGCCCTGGCAGCCACACACCTGAGACGCATCTCTGATGTCTGTGTCACACACATTAGTAAAGGTGATCAAGAGTCTGTCTACTTCGTGGGTCTTTTCATGCACGTGGCTAGGATCTCTCTGCTCGCTGTTGATTCCTTTCTGCTTCCCTTCCTTCTCGTTTCCTTATTTCCCCTCACACTGCGTTGACTTTGCTCTTCCTCCTGTGGTTTTTTGAGGTGGAAATTTAGGTTATTATTTGTTCTTTCCTGTTCCCCTGGCTGGACCTCTCCAGCCCTCACCTGGTGCTGGGGACAGTCCCTATCAGTTCCCCCTGCTGGCAGGAATGGGAGCCTCTGGCCTCATCCTAGGGTCCTAGGTCTGAAGTAGCTGGGACAGGGGTGCCCAAGGAGGTACAGTGACTCCAGGTGCCCTGGGAGCATCGCAAAACTGTCCTCAGCACAGGGCAGTTGGAATGAGGTGCCTCAGGGTCCCTGCTGTAGCAACACCAGGCTCTGAGCATCTGTCCGTGGCCATCCTCTTGGTGAAGCTGTCTTCCGTGCCATCCCCACCAGAAGCAAGTTGTGCAGCAGTGTCTGTAGGGGACAAAAGCGGGCCGCTCCAGGATGCGGATTCTTGCTATTCTTGAGATTTGGTGACTTTTCCCAAACATAGATCTCCATTGGCACTGACCCTTAACTTATGTCACTTCCTAACAGTTGTGATAGATTCATTTTTATAGTTGTAGCTACCTATATGCTTGTTCGATGTCCCCTTAAAGAGCTAATTCATCAGCACCCCTTTGGGGATGCTTAAGAAATCCATTAAGTTATAAAAAAATCACAACTTATTTAGGAGCAGTGAAATAAGGCAAATCGAGGAATTCTGTTAAGTCCAGTTTGCTTCCCTGAGATTGTAAGCACATTAAATCACCTGAAAGCCCATCTCTTAGTATTGCTCTTTGGGACATTTGATACCCAAGGAACATAAGGGCATTGGTTCCTGAGATCCCCCTTCCAAGCTCAGGCCTGCAGGGAGGAGATGCCTGCAGACAGGATACAGCACTGATTCAATCCGTTCAAAGTCTCTTCAGGAAGTCCTTGTGTAATCAGGATAAACTCAGAAAAGCTGAACTGAGTTAGAAAAATGACCTACCATGGTCAGGGGTAACCACAGCCTCTGGAGCAAATCAATCTATCAGAGGGGAAGGTCCACACCCAAGATCACCACGACCAAGCAGGGAAGAGGGCACTGTAGAGGGCCCTGACCTGCTGCACGGCACAGCAGCACAGAGCTGGTAATTCAGCAACCAGCAGCTTGAGGGAGGATGGGCTGAGCAAACTGCTTTTTCTGGGAGCTTTCAGTGTAGACAGAGCTGCCTCCCATCCCACCATGGTAATTGAGCGTACGGGATTCTCCGATAATTCAAATGCAAGGGCAGATTCAAGGAGTTAGGAATGAGGTAATGATCTCCTAGAGGAGCAGAGGGCCTCTAACCCGTGAGAACGCAGATACAAACAGAAACCGGTATGGAGATGGTCCAGGACAGCTGCAGGCCACACATGTTATGGTTTGCATCTAGATGTCCCCAAAGAGCCTTATGCACTTGAAGGCAGAGTTTGTTTGTTTGTTTGGTACCTGGAATCAAACTCAGGTTCTCGAGCTTGCTAGGTAGATGCTGTGCTGCCGAGCTGTATCCCTGGCCCATCGAAGGCAGGCTTTTGAGAGACGATTTGCTCATGGGGGCATCGTGACTAAATGTGATCTTGGGAGATGGGATTTGGTTAGAAGAGGTCCCCAGAGGCTTGACCTGGAAGGTTTTATGTCCCTTCCTGGCTCTCACTGGCTGCCCTCTGCTCCAGCCCTTTCCCATGCCCCACTGATTTAAAGCCAGCTGACCATGGGCTGAAAGCTCTAAAATCATGAGCCAAAATAGACGTCTTCTCCTTTCAGTTGTAAGGGTCAGGTATTGTGACCGGCAGTGAGGAACTGGCTAAGTAACCCAGATTATCCAAGGAAGAACACTAAATATCTGTCCCTTTAATTCATCAATCTCTGTGCGTGAGTGAAAATGACCTTAAAATATGTAATTACTTTCCACTTATCCTAGACAATTTCTGGGTGCTTTTCAGCACATAATAGCAAACAAGGGACGATTGCCAGGTTTGAGCACATTTGAGTAATTTTATGAACTTAGTCTTGCCAGGAACTCACATCCAAATAGGAGACTCATGAAATCTCAAGGAGTAAATGAAACTTTAAAATATTCTTTGGTTAGTGCAAGCAACTTGGAGAATAATTACTGGTTAACATGCATTAACCGTTGACCACCATAGAGCCATAAGCAAGCTGTAACATCTTTGGTTAAACTTTTAAGATCTTGAGATGATGTAGATTCACGGACAATTGGGGGAAAAAACAATGAAGAACAATCTCACATAACTTTGATCAAGTTATTCAACAATAACAACTGATAAACTATGGCAGCCAAGAGGAGGAGGAGATCAGCCCGGACACAGTCAAAGCTCGGTGCAGTCTCCATGCTGCAGGGGCGCTTCCATGCTCTTCCACAGCCGCGTTTGCTTGGCTCCTGGCCTTGCTGCCTCAAATCTGTTGGCAACCACTAACCTCTTCATGGCAGTGTAATCACCACAAGACCACTGCGGAGATGGAACCATGCAGGATGCACGCTTTTTGAGATCCGCTTTATTATTTTTTCACTGCACAACCCAGAGATCTCTCCAAGTGGTTTCAAAGGTTTGTTCCTTCAGATCTGTGTAGTGTGCCATGGTATGGATTTGCCACTGACTGCTTAGATGGTTACAGAGGAAAGACCTCTGAATGTCTCTACATTTTAGCTTTAAAAAATAAAACCGCCACTCATCTTTTTAGGTAGGTTTTTGAGGGACCATATATATTAAAACTTTTACTGGTATTAGCACTCAGAAGCGCAAGTGTTGGGTCATGTAGTAACTTTGTGTTTAGACATTTTAGGGATGACCAAACTGTCTTCCAAAGTGGCCATGGAATACTCGTCTGATTTCTATGTTGTGACCATTTTTGTTTTTATTTGAATTATTTGATAGGTATGCTGTGCTGTCTCAGTGGGTTTTGACTTGTACTTCCTTAGTGGCTAATGATTTAAATGTATTCTCCTGTCCAGATTTGACACCTGAATATTTTATTTTGTGAGATGGTTATCTTTTTGCCCATACGTCAGTCTTCTCATATTAATTTTGCACACAACACGCAGCTTTTCCCATTGTTCTTTGGGGAAGGAGCAGAAAATTGTGTGTCTCTTTCACCTTTGCAGAAGTTTCAGTGTCATCAGCCCTTTCTGCCTGTGACGTAACACAGTACCATCGATCAGCACAGCTACCTCCGGCACAAGGACACAGGGAAGCAATGAGGAAGAGCTGGCAACGGGACCAGTGTGGCTCACTCCAAGGTGCTCAGGGAGCGGTGGCCTCCCTTCCCTTCCTGAGAAAGCAGCCGAGCATAAGGCCTGGGGCATTTGAGAGACAAGGTGTTATTCCCAGGAGGGCCTTCCGGGCTGAGGCGAGGCTCCCAGGTGAGGAGCAGCAGCATTCGGGGAGACTAAGCTGGCCTCGGAGACCTGGTGCACATGGAGCCGGAGAGTAGGGGTCCACATGCGAGCGGAGCGGATGTGTTCACTTCCAGGATCTTGATATCGAGCCTGGGACTCCCCAAAGAGCAGCTAACACTTAATTCCGAGAAATTCTCAGAAGTCTTCATAGAAGCAGCAGCATTTGGTGATAAAGGACTCTTTAGAATGCATCCACATGAGAAATCGGGAGATGGTTCTTTGTTCCTGAGTAATACTTAAGTTATTTTATGAACTAAGATAGAGAAGTAATTCTGTGAATTTCATGTTGCAAACAGCTCTTACCTGACTGTGGAGACGAAACACACGCATTTTCCCTAGTATTTTGCTGCAGATGAAATGTATATGTTTTGCATGCACTTATAAAAGATAAGGTTTCAGGGGAAGGAAATTATTCTCATTTCATGGGATTCAAAGTTTTGGATTTTCAAGCTGACTGGCCACTGATTGAATTTAACATGATCCAGCTGTCATTCTATATCAAGTGCAATAGAAACTGTGGCAGGAATCTTCTGCCTACATTTTTTATTTTAAACAAAAAGATACTCGATATAAAAATCCTTTATATTCTGAACACTGTGACAGGGCTGTGTTCTTTCAAACCTTTGTTTCAAGCCCATACACTTGGTATTCCAAGTTGTTGTTGGAAACCACACACGCGTCAAAGATTTGTCAAAAGCAGAAACAATAAGGGGTTGGAGTAATTTTTCATGACTTTCTCTCTACCTGGGTCTACGTTTTTAATCTCGAGGCTAAAGCAGTTCTAAAATTAACTGTGAATGTGTTGGTAACACTCCTGCCTGCCTGCAACGTAACCACTGGTGACAGGAGGCAAGCAAGGGGAGTCAGGCAGGAGCCTGTCACTCTGGACGCTTCTCGGCTGCAGTGTCAGCCGAGGCTGTCTCAAGTGACAGCAGCTGCTCCCCGGCCACACGTGAGCGTCTTTGCTGTGCCAGGGTAGAAACCAGCCCTCGCACCTCGCACACGCCCCTCTCTGCTCACACGTTCTCTGATGGACGGCGGCGCTCATCAGCTTTCCACCACCAGCTGCCACAGCGAGCACCTGCAGTTTAAAGGAGACCTGCTGCAGCTCATGGTTTCAGAGGATTCAGTTCATTTCCAAATGGCTTCTGGCAGCCAGGCATAGAACAGGGGATCAGAGCCAGAGAGAAGGGAGAAGGCCACATAGAATACTGGCGGCCACCCCTCTGTGACCAGCGAGACCCACGCAGAGGTGTGCTTTGCTAACCCCCTATACAGCTCCAAACCCAGGTAAGTTGAAAATTAAGCCTCATTGTCCCAATTACTAAATAACTTATTGAGACTTTTCTGTGTCAGTCAGAGGATCAACTGGGAAAATTTTAGGTGGACGGTTATAAGGTAAATGGATGTTAGCATGGAGCATTGACTCCAAATTCCTGCATACTTTGTATGGAGCATTTTGCAGGACCATGAGGACTTGGACAGTTTCAAAGATCAGCTTTTCAACTTCCTCCTCCTCCTCCTGCATCACTCTTTCCCACACCCATCTGCAGTGGACTGCAGGGCTTCCAGTAGTGCTGGATCCATGCTACAGAAGAAAGACGCTCAGCAACCCTACCACAAACCTCAGACCCACACACTGGCCTTCAAATGAATCAAATCCAAGTTATCAGCATCTGCAATCAGATCTCAGTGCATCTATTCTGGAGGATTCTAAATCCTTGACAAATCAAATGAAACCGTTAACCAGAGTGTGCATGGCCCTCCGCTGCTGTCGGGGTGGGAAGCCTGGGGATGGGAACAGGGCCATCTTTGATTTGGGATTTATTATTCTTCCTACAGCTTTAACTGCATATGTGGTTACGAAGGGAGATGCCCATGAGAGCAAGACAGTAAGATTACCAAAACGTTGCTGAAAGTGCCAAAATCGTAAGGATGATCTGGATTGCACACTTGGGAAAAACTTTATGTGATGTTTTGGGGTTCAGATATGGCTTGTGTTACTCTATTAGGTATAAAAACATATTTTATCAAGTTGTATCACAAAGTATTATTTCCAGATGGCTTAATCCTGAATTCTTTTTATAAAATGTGCTCTCTTATACTGGCACTTAATCAAAAATAAAAAAAAATGCTCACCCTGATTAGATACCATTATATGTACATTCTTTTCTTCATTAAAAGCATAGCGAATTTGAGAATGTACATCATTAAAAGCCATATTTCTAAAAAAGAGTCTCACCTCTCTGCCTTTAAAATTTAATGAGTGTGTCTTTCCTTGCTGAGAAAGAATGTCCAACACCTAGAATTTAAAGGAGAAGAGGTTCAGATCTGCCCATAGTTACAGCTGGTGGTCTGCTGGCTCCTAGGTGAAAAAGCCCAGTGTAGAGGGGTCCTGCAGAGGGCAGGCTGCTCACATCATGGTGGCCAGGAAGCAGACAGAGATGGAAGGTTCGGGAAAGGTGACACACCCTCCCAGGCCACGCCCACAGACAGCCTCTTCCAACCAGGCCCCGCCTCCTAAAGGCCGTCACCTTAAAGCCCCAGACTCCAGGCACCTTCCAGGAGACCTGCCAATGCGCCCTTGAAACAGTGGGGGGCTTCTTGCTCCACACCATTGCTAAATCCTAAATACATTTTCACGTTTCAAACACTTATATGAATATTGTTTGCAATAGTAATTGCTTGAGCCTTTTCATCAGAGCACATACAAAAAAAATAAAATTTAAATTTATCTACATACTTTCAAAGGAGCTCTAAGAGACTTTAATTAAAAATATGCTTTATGCCCATAAAAATAGTGGTAAATGTTTAATGGATTTGCTCCAAGAGGAAAGTCAAGGATATTAATCATCATCATGTTAAAGAGCACTTATGTAGCATGTGCTTTTCAGAGGGTGTCAAAACAGTCCCTGGGGGCAGCGGGGTACACAGTTTAGCGGTATGCATGTGTTTAGTGTGTATCCTGCACCTCATCCCCAGAGCGTGCTCTCGCTCTCTGTCTCTGTCTCTGTCTCTGTTTCTGTCTCTGTCTCTGTTTCTGTCTCTGTCTCTCTCTCTCACACACACATACAGACACATACAGACACACACAGACACAGACACACACAGACACACACACACACACACACACACACACAGTGAGGCAGTTAACCCTTAATAACACTATTACCATATACTAGAGCCATTTCATCTCAAAGACTTCTTAGAGGCCAGCATCAAGTGTTGTAGAATTCAGCTCCGGGAGGGCGGTGAGCAAAGTCTCCGGCAGCTTCCTCTATGCCTCTACACACTCTGGGGCTTCCGTGGCTCTAATGTGGAGCAGAAGACACTTGCAGGAGAAAGAGAGTTGTGAAGAGAAAATATTCTTGCACTGCTGACAGCATGGACGTCTCCTCCAGCCCCGCCTCAGTGGTACCGAGTGCATGCTGTGTGGTCTCAGAGGACTCCTCCAGATACCCAACAGCCTGCCACACAATCCTGGAGCGTGGTGCAAGGGCCAGGGACGGAAATACGTCTGTGCGTGTTTACTAAGGAGCCACGGGAAACTGTCACATCTAGCTGCGCCTCTCCCCTCCTGTTTTTATTAGGTTGTTTTATACTCTTCCACAGCTGCTTCAGTCACCTCCTGCCGCACTTGTGCCGTGAAATGTGCCGTTTCTGCACTTTGTTCTCGTCTTCAGTTACTCACCTAATGAAGTAGGCTGCAGTCTTGATGTCTTCAAAATAGCTACAGATACCTTCAGACACAGTAAAAGTCAAACAGAACAGAATGAAAACAAAACAATGAATGCAATAAAGGGCTTCAAAGTAAGCTCATAGTAAATTCAAAAGGGTTACCATGATATATCCTGCTATTTATGAAATAGCTGCTCCTGCCATAGTATTTGACAGAATCAAACAAAATGAAAGAGAGTAAAATTCAACCCAGCAAAACAATAGAAATCATACAGGACCTCAAAACAAGACCATAGGGACTCAACAATGGCTTTAACCCTCAGAAGGAAACCTCGCTAGAAAAATTCACAGTTTGGCTTCATGTAAGAACACATACCCAGCTAGAAAGGGAGGACTCGAGGTGGCTCTGTGGAAACTGCACATGGTGGAATTGTTTCAGTGGTCGTATTTGAAGTTGAGACCTGTCATTCCTGCACGAGTGTCCTTATTAAGGTTAAAGACCTGCACCAATGAAGCCATTAGCTTGGACTCTCACCCAGTGTGGCTGGCATCTCTACAGAAGTTGAGGTACAGAGAGATGCTTAGAGGGGAGACTGGGAAGGGACACAGAAGCCAGGTGGTCACCTGCAAGCTTGAGAGAGAGTCCAGGAGCCAAGGCTTCCCTCGAGGCTTCGGAAGGAGCCCACTCCACTCACTGCCAGCCCCCATGCTCGGAGAAGGGAAGTCCTGCTCTCAAACCTGCCTACTGTGTGTTATTTCATTGTAGTTGTCCTAGAAATCTACCACAGGCCCACGGAGCCACACCGAGAGCTCAGCTCAGGGCCAGCTGCTCCTGAACGCCTTTCAGTCCTGTCCTTCTGGAATGGGGTCACGACAAGATGGAGTCGATGGCTGGTCCCAGTGTTCAGCCAAGGGACACTTTGTCAGTTTCAAGGTCACAGTCATTAAACATTCGTAGAGTGATCGTATTTTCTAAATATACCGGTTATACCACATGACAGCAAAAATTAATATATTGGTAAGCAGTAATTTAGAATCCTGAGTGATTAAGTCTGGTTGAAACACTCGCTATGGGACATAAGCTATTACTCGTCAGTCAGCGCTCAGAGGAATTAGCTAGTGCTGGTTTCTCTTTTGCTTCCTTGAATATATGGCGTGTTTTATGATGTCCTCCTAGACATTTGCCCTCCTCCCTCAGCAATGAAGTACATTGGCTTGATTTCCAGCAATATCTTTAAGTAGGGCATTAAGAAAAACATTCATCGGAAGCAGGGGTCAATGCGGGGCCTTCCCCCTTCCAGTTAAATTAGAAAGAAGAACAGTTCTAAAATTTATCTCATATGCCATGACATTTTCTTTTAACATATTCAGTACACTTTTCAAAATTACAGTTACAGTACAAACACAATATATTATGCCCAGCATGCACCTGATGTTTTAGAATTATACACTGGTTACCTAACTTCCTTACTCTGTGTTTAGAAGTGAAGCCATTCGTTTTTCTAAGGAAAATCTTGGAGATTTTCCTTATAACTGCTAGTGAGTCAGGCAGCACCTCCCTGGCCCCATTTGTGATGTGAATGCCCACAAGGCTTCAGGGCTGGCCTGGGAGTAAAGGACATCAAATGCACGAGAAGAAGGTGCCATGGGTGACAACAGAAGCACCACAGAGCTCTGAGAGCTTGATGTGTCACCAAATGCAACACTAACGCTTTATAACAAATATGGAGAGCCAGTCTGCATGAGTGATGAGGAGAGCATCCACTGAGGTAGGTTTCTCTCCTCAAGTGGAAACACATAGCTGGCTGACCTGTAAGCTCCTTCCAGTACACCAGTCCTGCGACACTCTGTCGCTCCCCAGAATTAACCACAGTGACAGTGAGCACCCATGCTGAAGTCATCTCAGAAAGCCAAGAGTGCCTCCATCCAACAGTGCCTTCTGCTAGGAGAATATAAAAAGTGCCAGCATGAAAATGGTGAGCCTTCCTGAGGGAGCAGGTCAGGGTCCAAGCAGATCTGTGCATGGCTGATGGGAGCCAGCAGGAATGGAGTTTTCCTGGTGGCCGAGGTCAGCATTTGAGGGCAAAGCTTGCCTGCTTGTTTGAACCTCCCATAGTGCCAAGAAAGGAGCCCCCGGGCTTTTCACTGACTCTGACAGACAGGGCCAAGAGGGCGAGGGCAGCGTGGCCTTGGACCTGAGCAGTTGAACGGTACAAATGGAGCCACACTGTGACGCCCTCTTCTAAAGCGGATCCTGAGAGTAGTGATTCTCAAGATAACTGATGATGTCCTGGGGTTATTAAAGCCCAGTTGGAAGCCCTCGTTCCAAAATATCTCCACAATTTGGACCAGATGTTGCAACAGCGTCCAAGACTTGGAAATCTTGTCTGTGCTCTGTCAGCCTCAGTATCAGGTCCAGCCATCAGGGAGCCACGTGGAGGTGGTGCACGTCAGAGAGCGTGGGGCTGAGACACGACATGGAGCTCACTTACAGCACGTGACATTTCAGTGCTGTCTCAGAAGAGTAACTACAAACCAGCTGGAGAAAGAGAGTGACCATATTCTAAAGTGAAATAACAGTGTTTTCTTTATTACAGTGAGCAGAGACCCACTGGAAGACACCCAGCATTTTCACCTTTCAGGAAGAGAGCCAGGGAGAAAGGAAACGAGGAAATAAATGCAAATCTAGAAGGAAACGGTGACAGGGGCCAAGCAAACGCAGCACACGAGACTATACATGCGTGCAAAGCACAAGCAATGCAATGGCCAGTGGAAACTGCGGGCGGAAGTGTCTCCGCTAGTGCAAGCGCTCCCCCTCCACGGCGGCGGCGGGGAAGCACACACCGAGGACATAAACGACTCCCCGAAAGGTTCCATTCCCATCACGTGCAGATGAGCAGTGCATAAATTTAAAAATGCACAAATCGCCCAAAAAGATCCTTGAAGAAAATAATATTCCAAGTACCTGTTAGCTCATTAGGTATGGTTCAAACAAATAAAATATCTAGAAAATAAACTTACACCTCCTGGAAAGCAAAGTGCCTACTGTCGCGGCAGCTGGGACCCAAGATGTGGAAAATGTCCCTGAATATTCCTGAAGGTTGGTGTGGATGAACACGGATTGAAGAATCACATCTGAAACAGACAGAAATGGAATTTTCTTGAGTATCCAAGTGTATACTTGTGTACACTGAATGTAGATGGTTCTATTTGTCTTTAAGTTTTTTTTTAATGCTGTTCGCAGCCTTCAATAATCTTCACGCTAAGTTAACTTCGCCCCTGCCAAGCCAGCCCCCATTCTCCCAGCCTCCGCGTGCCCCACGCCTTCAGAGACCTGGCGTCCAGCTCTGGGCTCCAGGGCTCTACGTGCAGACATGTTGAAAAATTAGACCACGTTTCAGGGTCCAACAAAAATTTCAGAATCATGGTATAAGTCCAACAAATTTATGTAAGGTTATAAAAGTAGAAATAACCATATTCAGAATGCTGTTTTTATCTGTAGCTTCAAATTAGCATTTTCCTAGATTTTTGTCAGTGAACCCCAAATAATTTTAGTAAGGCTGCTTCTGAACATTTATAAATTCATTCAGTGGGCACAGAGGCATCCTCCGTGGCCCTGTATGTATAATTTCCAGTGCAATAAATTCATTTCAGGTGCTGATTGATTTATTAGATCTGTGTGCAGGACACAGAAAATCAATACAAGAAAAATGGATGCAAAATATAAGAGGCCACCACAGATCTTGCGTGTGTCCATAGTGATTACATTGCTTCCTGGTTCCCCCACACTCTGGCATTCATGCAGTGCTTAAAGAAATAGAGGAAAATGAAACAAAGCACAAAGTCTAACGAAGAGAGCTTTTTAAACAGTGACAGTACCAAAGGGGACCCACATGGACATGCAAAATGGACGTGTTTACCTTTTAATGAATCTTTTCATGTTGAGATCAAAGGAGGTTCACACGGAGTAGTAAAAAATAAAAGACACCAAATATTCTTTACCAGGTTCAGTGTTTAACAAACTTATAGGTTAACATGAAGAAGTGGGACATGAACACAGTACTATCGAGAACTTTGAAATCACCAGAAGGCCTCGTATTTTAACCTTCGCAGCCAAGCAACTTCCCTGCCAAGCCCCCCTCCTGCAGTCGTTAGCAACAGCTAATTGCTTTTCCATGTCTGTAACTTTCTTATCTCATTAATGTGATACAAATGAATCGTGTAGCTGTGACCTTTGGAAAAGGTCCTTTTCTAAGAAGCATGATTCACTGACGAGGGGGAGTTGAACTCCTGAAAGGGGGTCATTTCTCCCCCAGCGTTTCCAATCTTTTCTTCACATGTTTAATTCAAACCTATTCTGGGTACAGGTTTTCTTGGGTTTGCCACGAGTGAGATGCATTCAGATTCTTCAGTACGTAAGTTGGTGTCTCATCACATTTGGGAAGTGAGCTGTCTGTGATTCCTGAAGCAGAGTCTGCAGTGGGTCCCGCAGAACCCACTTCACGGTGTATACTGGGTGGGCGCCCTCCAGAGGCGAGCCCTGCCTTCCAGCTCCGTAGACCCCGGTGGCCCGCCCACCCGCACCTCCCCTCCAATCAGCTCATCCCTTCTTGACTATCGGCAAATCACGCCTCTCCTTTTCTTAAGCAGACGTGCGTGGTTATGACGGGTCCACCTGGAAGGGACATCTCACGACCTCATCAACACCACCTCGGCCAAGTCCCCTTTCCTGGGGACATCTGGAGTCTCTCAACATTCCCACCCATCGGAGACCCATCAATCACGGCTGTCTCAAGCCCTCAACCCAACTCAGCATGAAGACTTACGAGGCCCGGAGAATTTACACACGTTTAATCTACTCAAGTCAGCTAAAATTCCTTATTTTTTAGAAGTCAAAATCTAGGAAAAAATTAAAGAGCCCAAATTATATGTAAGGCTGTTGTACTTTGATCTAATACCATTTATATCCGTGTAAAGAATTATCATAAACTAATAGCTTATGAATATATTCTGGTTTATGAATATTCATAAAAAGCTAACAAAAATGCAAACAAAGCTAGATATATCCAACAAATGCAAACACAGTTAAACATCAGAAAATATATTTATATAATATAATCAGCAACAGTTTGAGGAAAAATTGCTTTTGATCAATTTAAAGGTGCATGGAAAATGTTAAAAATGAAATTGTCCATTCATGATTTTTAAAACTAGCAAATGACAAATAAGTAAATTTTATAAGAAGTATTTATCTTACTACTTAAAAGAAAAACAATGAAGTAAATGAGATAGGGAACTCACACACAACGAAGTGAAACAGCCAGAGACAAGAGGAACCACAGCCGCGAAAGTGCCTCGAAGAACCGCCCTGAGAGGCGGAGAAGGGAAGCAGCAGGCCGAGGCGGGCTCCTGGTGTCCTCACGGGTTTCCTGGAGGAAACCTCCGATGTTAAGGGTCCGCCTTCGGGAGCTGCGTGGTGGTGCCTTCCCAGGCTGTGCAGGCTCCACAGCCCAAGGAGGGTGGGGATGCAGCGGAGGTGAGGTCCCTGACGGTTCCCTCCTCTGCTGTGTCTTCTCCCTCCCGTGTTCTGCGCTCTTTTTCCTTTAGCAGTGAAAATGAAAGCAAGTTTAGGCACTGCCTGGGCATAAAGCGGTGGAAAGAACGGGGAGGGGGGAGGAGGGTGAGAGGGGGGAGGAGGGTGATGGGCAGGGAGGAGGAGGAAGGTGATGGGGAGGGAGGAAGAGGGTGATGGGGAGGGAGGAGGAGGAAGGTGATGGGGAGCGGGAGGAGGGTGATGGGGAGGGTGGAGGAGGGTGATGGGGAGGGGGAGGAGGAAAGTGATGGGGAGGGGGAGGAGGGTGATGGGGAGGGGGGAAGAGGGTGATGGGGAGGGGGAGGAGGGTGATGGGGAGGGGGAGGAAGGTGATGGGGAGGGGGAGGAGGGTGATGGGGAGGGGGAGGAGGGTGATGGGGAGGGGGAGGAGGGTGATGGGGAGGGGGAGGAAGGTGATGGGGAGGGGGAGGAGGGTGATGGGGAGGGGGAGGAGGGTGATGGGGAGGGAGGAGGAGGAAGGTGATGGGGAGCGGGAGGAAGAGGGTGATGGGGAGGGAGGAGGAGGAAGGTGATGGGGAGCGGGAGGAGGGTGATGGGGAGGGTGGAGGAGGGTGATGGGGAGGGGGAGGAGGAAAGTGATGGGGAGGGGGAGGAGGGTGATGGGGAGGGGGGAAGAGGGTGATGGGGAGGGGGAGGAGGGTGATGGGGAGGGGGAGGAAGGTGATGGGGAGGGGGAGGAAGGTGATGGGGAGGGGGAGGAGGGTGATGGGGAGGGGGAGGAGGGTGATGGGGAGGGGGAGGAAGGTGATGGGGAGGGGGAGGAGGGTGATGGGGAGGGGGAGGAGGGTGATGGAGAGGGGGGAGGAGGGTGATGGGGAGGGGGAAGGAGGAAGGTGATGGGAAGTGGGGAGGAGGGTGATGGGAAGGGGGAGGAGGGTGATGGGGAGGGGGAGGAGGGTGATGGGGAGGGGGAGGAGGGTGATGGGGAGGGGGAAGGAGGGTGATGGGGAGGGGGAAGGAGGAAGGTGATGGGAAGTGGGGAGGAGGGTGATGGGAAGGGGGAGGAGGGTGATGGGGAGGGGGAGGAGGGTGATGGAGAGGGGGGAGGAGGGTGATGGGGAGGGGGAAGGAGGAAGGTGATGGGAAGTGGGGAGGAGGGTGATGGGAAGGGGGAGGAGGGTGATGGGGAGGGGGAAGAGGACGGGGCCAGGGAGGGGGAACTGATGGAAAGCAGCGCAGTGGCCTAACCTGGGCCCCAGACAGCAGCACGGCCAGAGAGCAGGGTGCTAACTTCCACTGCAAAGGCTCCGCCAAGGGCAGCGAGGCTGTGAGAAGCCCGTGTGCGACTCCTTGGGTCCTGGACCCACCGCACCGCGTGTGCACTGCCGCAGAGCACAGGGCCACGGGAGCAGGGTGGCAGCCACTGGGTGCGGGTCCCGCGAGCTGAAAACTCCAGCAGAACTGTTCCTCAGTAACACAGAGGAGAGGAGGCCTTCACGCTGGAAAACGCTTTAACACGTTCACTGTGGTAATAGATCAGAGCACGGGAAGTCAAGCACTCACCCAGGGGTGTGCGAGCGTTTTCATGAACGATTTATCATTTTAAAAAATATGAATGAAATGGGGAAATACAGTATTACACTTCGCTGAAAAAAAGCTCAAGTATTCTGTTTAGAATATCAAATTTTAGCTTAACAAAATGGTATTTTCCTTATTTAAGTTACTAACATTTTTAGAAGTACTCAACAATGCAATTAGATGAGAGAAACAATAAATGTGAAAATAAGATATTATCTCACAAGTTATGTATTTTTTTGAAAACCTAGAGAATGAGATCAGCTGAGAGATTTAGGTGGCTGTCTAGAAATAAATGTGATAATCAAAAATTAACCTACGGCCCAGGATGTAGCTCAACAGCACAGTACCTGCTGGGTAATCGTGAGGTTGTGAGTTTGATTCCTAGTACCTCCCAAGTTAACTAATATTAGTGCATAAATATATACTTTAGCAAATTACAAAAATGTCAGAGTAATGGAATAAACTCAAGGGATAAACAATACCCATGCGTAGAAACCTTTACAACTTTGATGTGGACATTTCAAAGGAAAGCACGTCATTTATTAGGTAGAAATATCGTGAAGATAAAGATTAAGCTTGACTAAAGCGAACATTTAACCACTGAAGTATAATCCATACACACCTGAACTCACTACGTGAAGTGGACAGTTGGCAGAATTCGCACAGACTTAGCATCCCAGTCAAGGTGGTGCTCGTGTATCTTGTCTCTGAAGAATACTTGCCACTATTCCTCGAAACCCTGTGTCTTCACAAGGCTCCTATGGGGACTCTTGTTTACTGGCACGATTCCTGTCTGTTCCCATGCCACACAAACGGAACTGGAGAATCTGAACTGTTTACTGGCCTTCTTTGCTTGTGTGTGTATAAGATTTTCTTTTGTTAATGCTTACCAGTGTTCTGTCCATTTTTGTGTTTAGAAACATTCAGTTACCATTCATTTTGGACTCTGATGATTTCACAAAGAGCTTCTTTTTGGCATATGTATATATATATATATATATATATATATATATATATATATATATCAGGCATACATATGCATATGATGTCATTATATCTAATTACAAATCTATATTCATAATCTTCCTCAACAAAAAACACATACAGTCTAAGTTTTAAAGGTGGTGAAAGACCTGCATAGGTATTTTTTAAATATGATAATGGCAAACAAGTATAGAACAAGAATGTCAACATTACGTCAATAATAATAATTAAAGTCACAGGATGCACCATTCACACCCCTAGAAAGATTTTCAAACCCCCAGTGAAACCCCACAGCTTTCTATTGTGGGGAACAGAGGGCTCACACTTCACCCATGATGGTATAAAGGCCATGAACGTCTTAGAGGATGGTTTGGCAAATTCTCATAAACACGTATAGTCTTGCTGGATTGCGAAGAAGTCCAGTTAGGCTCTTTCTTGGAGAAAAATAAAGGCACATAGTTAAAAATTAAGATGGATAAAATCTTTGTAACATAGCTCTTAACAGCTAAACGGTCATCTTTTTTGTGGTTCTGATAAAAATGTTGACCAGAATTATATTATTTCTGTCTTTTGAAATTGGTGATTATATATATATATATATATATATATATATATATATATATATATAACCTCACATTTTGTGGAAATATGTGAGAATGAATTATAAATTGTAAAAATGATTTATTCAGCTAAAACCTAAAACGCTGGGTCCTGGCATGAAAGAGGCTGCAGGAAAAGTGGGTGAGAATCACAGAGATCCCCCGATGCGTGGCTGAGTTCACTTTCACCAAGCTGGTACTGGAAAGGAGAAGTGGGCAGCAGTCAATCCCTGCACTGAGATTTCACATCAGAACAAACAAGTTGCTGTACTAGAGAAAAGAGTCTATTTCATGTTTACAAAATATTCCAACATATTTCAGCTTTAGAGTCAGAAATCCAGATTTTAGGGTATCTCACAGGAAATAGCAGAAGATATTTTAACAACCCAAAGGGGGATTTTCTGAAATAAAAAAATGTAAACAATAAGCTATAAATGAAAAGATCGATCATTTCTCCTTCACTATTTAATTATTAGAAATTTGTTTAATAAAAGTCACTTTGAAAATTGCAAATAGGCGATCAGGAAACAGATGTTTGCAAGACATAACTCTAACAAAGGAGCAGAGCTGAGAATGCGGGAAGAACTGAAAATCAAAAGGACAAGACAAGCAATGAGAGAGAGACTAATACATGGTAGAAATTGCAGGTTTCTGAAGAGGAACAGCAACGGAGCAGGGCCCCAGTGCCCTGGGAGGGTGAAATCAGGGACCATGGTGGACATCCCCAAGGATTCTTTCCCGTAAACCAGGGACTTACAGCTGGAGACTTGGGACTTAGGCACATTCCAGAACACCCGAACAAGATTAGAAATTAAGTTTCATGTTATGTTTATTGCACCACTACAAAAACACTGGAAAAGTATATCAGTAAGAGTTCAAGTCCGAGACCAAGGAGTTGGCCCATTGTGACAGCCAAGGGCATGAAGGACCGTTTGTGCCTGGCCTCTGACTGGACTTGGGCTCCTGCTCTCCACCACGCCAGCCCTGGGCACGGGGCTCATGGGTCTATGCTCCAGATCTGTCATCGCATGACCTTTGCTTCTGTGTCTTCTTGACATTTTTCATCTTCTCAAAAGGACTCCCTAGAAGTGTAAAATAAGATTTAATTAGAAAATCAGAAGTTTCTGTCAATTATTTCATTGTTTCTTTATAACCTTCCAGAAATTATCAGAAGAGAAATTAAAAGCTGAAACTACTTTTAACATATGTATATTGGGTATAATTAAAAATATTCTGTGTGTCTAAATAAAATCATGTTACACTGAAGGACACGTTGTCTTAATCTACCTCAGAATCTTCCGTCTTTCTTCAGACAGACTTAGCCCATGGTTCTGGCTGCTTTCTAAAACAGTTCTGGAATGCTCTTTCACGAGGGTCTTTAAAACTGTGACAATAAATACACTGAATGCTACTGCAGGCCACCAGCCCACAGAGACAGCTTTGCAAGAACATTACTGTGAGGGCCAGAGATATAGGACTGGCACTGTGTGACTTCCAGCTTTTCCCAAAGTCAAAAGGCCCTGGGAAAGCAAATGTGCTGAATCCATTCAGGAGAAGAAAGCAGCCAAGATGGGGCAACAAAAGACATTCGTGAAAGAGGACTTCGGAGCTGCTTCAGAAAGCGGCGGGACCAGGATAAGTGGATCTGAGCGGAGGAGGAGCATTTTGAAAGGCACTAATGATAATGTGTCTTTTACTATAGTGGGAAAACATTTAAACATTCGCCCTAATTTTGATCACGCTTGCTTAAGAAAGAACATGAGTTACTAACATTAGGTATCATCTAAATTTCAAAATATTTTCATGTTAGAGTCATGAATTCTATAGAAAAGGTTTTTGTAAGTCAGGTTTCATTCTGAGTTTCTTAATGGACAGGAATGCAATGAGAGGCCACCCGTCCTGCTCCCCTCTCCACGTACACATGCATTTTGTCCTCATGATCGGCTGGCCTTGAGATCACTAAGCATCCTGCACAGCTGAGAGGCCCCGGCCAGCTCCACAGTCTGTGCTGTCTCGGACAGCAGCTGTGGACAGAGCATCTGGCCAGGTGGGGTGGCTCGGCATCCTGTGGCTGGGTGGGGTCCCCAGGTTAGTCAGCACCTGTGGAGACCACCTGCTCTTGCCTGGCATTGCTCCTGGGCCATCTGCTGCTCCAGAGCCCTGAGAGTGAGTGATAGGGGGTCTGGGGATCTGAGCATCTGGGCGCTTGTAGCTGAAGCCTGTGACCCCTGCAAGGTGCGCATGTTCATCCCCAGTTAAAACAAGAACCAGCACTAAAGTGGATGTGTAGGGGACCATGCACCTCTCCGGTATGATGAGGGGTATGTGGGGTCCCTGTGGCTTCCCTCTCTGTACACGCTCTGCGAAGTGTGCGTAGGGGTGCCCCAGCTGAGATCTGAGTGCTGCATCATCTGCCATGGGTTCCCCAAAGCCGCAGTCCTGAGGTTGTCCAGTCCACAGTGCTCAGGCACCACAGCCCTGTGCTGACCTATGAGGCCACTGTGAGCTGTGTTGTCATTAGCGGCTGTTGGGGAGCGCGAGATGCGGGGCTGACACTATCTTATTACAGAGAATTAGAGTAGACAGGTGCCTTATTCAGTCCAGGGAGGCTAAACCTGTAATTAAAGAAAGTGATTTCAGGCCATGGTGACGTATTAATATTAAAAGTATCGCAAGAACAAGAATCTAATTAACATAAGTTAAAGAAAAGCTTTAAAAATTCATATTTTATGTTCTTTCTAAATAAAAATTAACCTGATTAGAGAGCTCACAAAGGTAACATTTAAAGAGAAGTTGCAATCAAATTACCGACAACGGATTGCAACAACACAGCTTCCCTATACACACCTCCCCGGTTTGAAATTTTATGAGCTTTCCTGGCAGAGTTTTGTAGCAGTTAAGATGAAAATCTGGATGCGTGCCTCCCCTTTAAAGGGAAGAGAGAGAGGAGGAGGAGAAGGAGGAGGAGGAAGAAAGGAAAATAATCAATTTGGTATCAAATTTATTCCAAAGCAGAGAAGTGCATATATTTTTTTTTCTGATGGTGGGACAAAGACATGCGAAAAGGTCAAAGGTGGCTGGAGAGGAGACAGTATTGTGTAGGACCTGTCACGCATCACCACCTACTCTGACATGCACAGGGCCGTTTGTTGTCTGTCGAACATGCAAATGAAGTGCCTGCTGTCATAGCCGGCCCATATCTGAGAGTGGAAATGAGACCACCTGTAACCAGTGAATGGCGTGATGGACAAGCGTTCAGGCCCCCTCATCTCCGAGGCCATTCACGCCGCCTTCGAATCGCATATGACATGTAAAAGTCTTTTCTTAATATTCACAACCAGGAAGTTTGGGGAATTATGGAGGCTTCGTCTGCTGCATCTAATGGGTTCTCCAAGCAGACAGCTGTGACTGTGAGCTGGCTTGATAATTAGGTGTCCAGGAAGATTTTATGCTACCAATCAGTTAAAAGGGAGAAAAGAAGAAGAAAATAATGACTAGCAAAACTCGCCGGGATGGAGATTGCATTAACCCTGTGTGTCTCTCTGCTCGTCGGCATCCCGTAAACGAAGATTAATTTTCTAGATTTGTGGCCATCGCAGCTCTCTGCGTGCGGGTTTAATTTGTAAACATGTCCCAGCCTGCAGGATGCAATGGTGAGCTAATTCCTGCAGCCGGCCAGGAGACGGGCACTCTTCAGAAATGTGATAGCAGTTTCAGGTGATGATTCGCAGCTTGCAGTAAAATGCTCTCCCGTCGAAATGAGACCGTGAGAGGGTGCACACTCTGCACACAGGAGGCAAAAACGAGCATGAAGGCTACCATGCCCAGGGTCAAGATGTTTAATGTGCAGCGCTGGTCCTCGATGGTGCTTTTGTTCCAGATGTTCATATTTGTTTGTGTATAAGGGGACTAAGCCGGAAAGACCAGAAAATAAAACTGATGGGAACAGGACAGCCCGTGCTTAGTGCGGGATTGTCTTAGATCCTGGGCGATTTAAGGTACAAGGAATATATATATATTTTTTGGTCCAATATACTACATTTGCCTCTCCTGTAGCATCAACCCCTTAATTCCAACCTGAGTTTAGCTGGTGAAACCAAGACCATGCTTCCCCCGGGAATGGGTGGCATTCTTTCCTGCACTCTTCAGGGATGGGACTCTGACACGCTGGGCCAACGGAGATGAGAGGAGAGTCCCTGAGTCTGAAAGGAAGGCTCACTCAGCACTGAGCAGGGGCCCAGGGCCCTTGGCTTCTGACCCCTGCACAGCTCAGCGCCAGCCCTTGCCTCCAATGGTGTGTGTGCCCACGAGCTCGGACTTCCTTTGTCGTCTGTTAGGGTTTGAATCCAGGAATCTCACCCTTCCTCCACCTGAAGATCAGAAGGATTAAGAAGCCTTTTCTCAAAGAGCAAGGCCAGCATCTATTAGCCCTCTTCTCTGTAAATGACCTTTGTTTCATGCCTGTTGGGGCAGGATGGTTGTCACTGTAGGACTTCCGATCCCGAAACAGTCAGCCAGGCTCTTCTCTCTGACAGGTTTTGGAGGACTCTGCCAGCCGGGTTTGCAGGTACCCTGACGCTGCACCAGCAAAATCCTCTGCCCTCCTGACTCAGATGCTGGCGAAGGGGACCGTAGCGTGCAGAAACATCACATGAGTGACACAGTGCATTGCTCAAGGTCTGTGGAGAAATTACCACGTGCAGTAGAGATAGGTCGTTGGGATTCCAGGTAAAGGAAGGTAGGGAAAACAGAAAGTGTGATAAAGAGTTCCTTGTTTTATCCGTTATTTGCAAGGCCAAGTATTTTAAACATTAAAACAATATTACAAATGATGGAGATGTGAGAAAAGCCTGTTTTCAATCATATGCTAAAGTCAGACAGTACCAGCTTGTGAGCTGAACATTAACCACAGCCAGTGTTAAATGTGCAATTACTGTGTATGCACTCAACATTGAATGAATTATATTTCAGAGGAATTAATAAACTCTCCATGAGAATCTTATAAAAAGTTGGCTTATTTGCCATCTTTTTTTAAAATTAAAGTAAGACTTTTATTATCTGTGTTCTGACGCCAGAAATCTAAAGTCAAGGCTTTGGCAGGGCCCAGCCTGAACTCTAGGTAGGCACTCTGGAGGCGATTCTCCCTGGTGTCTTCCTAGATTTCTAAGCATTGCTATTGGGTCCTTGCTCTTCCTTGGCTTGCAGATGCATTTCTCTGATCGCTGCCTCTACCATCACGTGGGGTTCTCTTTATTTTTATTGTTATTTTAAAAAGAAAAAAACAATGATGCAAAATTCCAAAACAACAGAGTAGGATGGTAGCAATGGTTAATACATTGCATATTGTAATTTTCAAAGTGGGTGCTCAGAGTCAAATATACAGGCATGAAAAATTGATCAGACGATATAAGCATTGACCTTTTATTTCAATGAACTAATAAAAATTAGTAGTATATCTTACCTATCTCATATGTAAATATTTTTCCCCTTTTCCCTTTTTCTTTCCTCCTTTCCCCATCCCAGTTTCTCTTTACTTTTGAAGTCTCTTCCCACTTCAGAGTATCTATTGTACATTTTGGATCTTATTTACTCAGTGATAAAGGAGTATAAACTTGAGGCTTTTATAGGTAAATGGATGCAGCTTGAGACCCCACTCCTAAGTGAAACGAGTCTGAGTCCGTGTGTAAGCATGGGATCATCTCCCTGGTGTAAGCAGCTCAGAAAGTGAGTAGATCACTTTCCATCCACGTGGACCTGCGGTAGTGAGTCTCCTGTAGCTGCCACGGAAAGCCGGTGCATGTCTTTGCCCAGTAACTTCTAGCTCACAGCTGAAAACAAGCCATGATGTGGACATTTATGCCTTGAAAAGTGACAGAGGCTTTGCATCCAGGCTTCCTCTCTCCCCCTGAGAGCCAGCTGCTGGTCAGAACTTGGAGCAATCGCTCTAGGACCCCAAGCTCCCTGTATGAACCTCAAGAGCACTGCTGTGATCCTGGGTCTCAAACTGGGGGACCTGACACCTCAAACACAAAGGGTACTGAGCTCAAGGGAGGGCATGGAATGGGCACCTCAGAGTCTATAGCTCAGAGATGGCCTTAGCCGTGGTTTTCTATAGGGCCAGGTCCTGCCTTTCTGAAAGCTTTCCCCCCTCCTCGCCTCAAGGTCACCTTAGGGCCATTAATCAGGTTTCCTTCCTATCCTCATCAAAAGTGTCGGAACCCTGACACATCCCTGAAAAATCCCAGAGAAGCATTGACACAGATGATTTTAACCTGAGATGACTCCTCATCGGGAGAGGCTCAGAGACGGGAAGGGGAGCCTGCAGGGTTCTGACATGTCAGCCAGGCGGGATTGCTGACAGGTTCACTCGCCAGAGCCTTGGATTCCTGGGGCTGCCACAGGAAGTGGGTTGCACTGGGAGGGGCTCTTCTCCCATCCCCATCCGGGTGCTGTCCCTGATGAGAATGGCCCTATGAAAGCACTCAGGCTCTTCACAGAGCAGCTAGGCAATCACAGACCCCAGGCCACCGAGGGCCTGCACCTGCACTTGGGTGAGGTATGCGGGCTGGCACAGGCAGCAGGCAAGGGGCTCTGCAGTCCAGGAAGCAGGTGACAGCCAGCCAAGCCAGCCTGCAGCACCTTCAGTGGGACGTTACACCCTAGGTGACAGCCCTTAAAATCCACTTCACAGCTGCTGCCTCTGGGGAGGGACTTAGGGGCCACTTGCATTCATTGTGTGGAGGATGCATGGTCATTCTACAGATATAACAGAGGCCAGCCTGTAGTCAGAGTCACGGGGCTGATTGTCCCATCGCTCTAGGTCACATACAATGACGGAAAAACACGCCTAGAAGAAAGATTCACCCTCAGCACAACACCCCCGTCACACCTGCATGGAGCGTTTGCTTGGACATTTCATTTTGTTTCAATTTCAGTTACGAGGACAAAGAAACTTTACTGAATATCCAACTCTGAGGGAGGGAATTCTGTCACTGCCCCACTTCCTTGGGACCGCACGGCACGGTATCTGCCCAGGGCTTCGCAGGGTGTGCCTGCATGTGCAGGTCTGGCCACAGGAAGAAGGGGCAGCCGACGGCAGCGGCACAGGCTCCTGGCGGGCTGCTGAGGGCGACAGTCCCTTTACCTGAGGGATGAAGACACCAGGCATATGGCGATGTCTGCGGTGACGGGCAGGTTTATTTTTAACACTTATTCTTCTTACTAACAGGCAATTTTGTTCTCAGCAGTCAGGCAATGCTGAGAGGCGGAGGAAGTGTGAGAGAGGACAGAGGGTGACGGGCCACCCTCCTGCGGTCAGGGCAGGGGATGCTGCAGGGCACACTGCCTTTCCGGCCGGACTAGGGCTCTCATGTCCTCCCAGGTGCAGGTCAGCCCAGGTCAGCACTGCAAGACGCTGCGCGCTGCTGTGGGGCTGGGGAGTGTAGCACACCCAGTCCCATTGGTGCATCCCCCACAGACTTGCTTTTTTTCTCTCCCTTCCAAAGTATAATTGATCTCTTTACTTATGGGTTGATTTTTTTAAAATTATTTTACGTTTGTGATACATAGCAGTTGTATTCAGTTGTGCAGCCATGTAAAGATTTTACTTTACTAGCATTGCCCTTGTGCCCTGTGTTACACTAAAGTTATCAAATCTACTTTTCTGGGCAAGCCCAGGAGGAGGGCACCGTCCTGTCATGGTGCTGGCCCACAGACCAAGGCACACAGGTGCTGCGGAGCAGCTCACCCTGGATTTTACTCTCCGTGCAAAATTCGGACGGTGCATGAGAATCCTGAGGGGGTAGATTTTTGCCATTTAATTTATTCTAAACCTCAGATCTAAGTTAAAAACAAAAATATATGAGCTGCAAAGGATTGTTTTTAGTCACTTACTGACTTGTACTTTATCAGGAAACTGCTTAAAGGACATTTGTTTTACTTAGATTCTTGCTATTTTATGATAAAATATAATTAACTAGCTGGTATTAGTGTAGCATATAGAAACCCAAATAAGCTATTTCACATTTACCTTATCCCCTTAGTCAGCCATCAGAGAAAACTGTGAGTGGACCTCAAGGGCCCTAAACTGGCGGAACAGAGGAGAGAAAACCAGTTTTGCAGCAGGCAGGTTGTCCTCGTGGACCGAGGTCTGCTCCAAAGCTATGGTGAACAACAACAGAAGGTTGGTGAGTTAAGGATCCACTGTCACCGAGCTCCTCAGATGCTGCCTTCGGCTCTGCATTCATCTCCTCTTTCTTGCCACATTCGGAAGCAGTTGTGAGAGTTCTCCTTCCTCAGTGTCTTTAGGAGCGCAGTTGTGACTACCTCGATGTCTGGACTTCATCCTAACTCTGACCTGTGTGGTCATTCTGACTTGGAGGAAGAGCTGGCAGTCTCAGAGCTACACCTGCAGAATAAGGTAGATAAGGACCCTGCAGTGCTCTCATTTGATAGAAATTATGTAAGCATGTTGGATCAGTTTGAGGCACTCAGACATCCACGAAAGGACACGAAGGAGGACAGCAAAACTGCCTCAGAAAGTGGCCAGAATGGTAGGTTAATTGCTCGAAGCAAAGAGGGCTATCCTGAGAGGAAAACGTGGCAAAGCATCTTTGACTTTCATAGTTTTTTAAGTACTCACTGCTTGTTTCGATGACATGTTGTATCTCTGGCAAAGGTGCCCTTGTAAACTGCCAAAAGTGTGGATCTGGGCTTCACCAAAACACAGCCTCTGCTAATACTGTCTTCTAGGCGGTGGAAATTCTAGATTTTAAAAATGTATACTCAAGACATCATTCAACTGAATAAGCCTGCATTATATTTTTTGCTTATTTGAACTGGGAAGGGACTCAACATGTTTTCAAGTCTATTGAATTTGTCACATACTAGAACTGTCTTTTGAGCTAATCTTTTAAAAACCTCCAGATAAATGATCTTTACCCCTTCATCTGTACCTGCTGGTGGGAGCCTGCACCAGCCCGCCAGCAGTCAGCAGCAGGAACGTCTATTTCTAGAACCCATTCTGCCGAGTTCACATCTCCACTGTAGAGCAGTGACAGTCGTCTTGAAAAATAATCACTGCGATTAAAACACATTATCTCACCCGTAAAGTCATGCGCCGAGTCTAAAATGGAATGGTTTTGATCGTGGCTTCTTAGCACATGTGGCTGCGTTTTAAATGCACAACTGGACGTGGTTATGATGTCCGGTTGTACAAAGGTTCAAGTTGTGGACAAATAGGAGTTGTGACACGTGAGTCACACACTTTCTCTCCTCGTCCCTTTCAGGCTGGTTTCAGGTGATTTGCACTAACAGGCAAGAGCCAAGTAAACCCAAGAACACTATCAGTGTTTAATCAGGGTTGTGCGCAGCCTATACTGCGAGGAGAGAGCACCTGTAGGCGCATTTTGCTTCTGATGGGACTGCCCTGCATTACAGTACCCTAAGTATGTCAGCTCGAGGAACAAAACAACCTAAGGATTTCACTCACTGTCTCAGGATGGCTGCTGTGTCTCACACTGACTCCACAAAACCCTGGGACTAACCCCCAGGGAACCTTTCTGACTGTCTCCCCCTGGGCTGCAGGTAGGTGATCTAAAATATCAGGAGCTGATATTGAATCCAGCCACATTTCATTTTAGGAGACATTGCTAGGCTCTTTTCAGGAAGCACCCAGGCTTTGCAAGAGCGTCACAAAATAAGCAGCATCTATCTTGTGAAGAAGCAAAATGCACAAAAAATGCCTCAAAACAGACACTTGACCTCTCCTTCACTAGTGGTGTCAGTGAGGCAGATGGTTTTCAGCTAAGCAGGGTTTTGAGCGGGGAGAGAAGCAGAGTGATATTCCTCCTGCAGGGAAGCCACAGATGCAGACACTACACAAGGGGGCCTCTGTGATACGGAGACCCAGTACTGCACAAGATTACAGTGTCTCAAGAGGAGGGGCGGAAGCAATCGGATTATTACGCTGGCGTAAAACAAGGGGTGGACAAGGGTGGACTTCCACTCCGAAGTGAAAGAAGAACATTAAGAACTTACCTTAGACAAACGTAACCAAACCCCTAACCACAAATACAGGCACCTCCTGGACCTAGCACTTGCAATAGCCAGCCATCTAACACAGAGAATGAGAGGTCTGCGGCGTGAACAGGTGGGAAGAAGCTTGGTTCACATTCACTAACAGGCTGCTTTTCTGCAAGAGCTTTGAGTTTACCTAATTTACAATTATGATTCATATTTCGTGCAATCTAGCTATAAATGCATTCAAGATACTTTTATTCTTTCAACAAAGTTGAATATTTTCTCACCTTCATCCTCCCTTTGTATATTTCTCACAGAGACTGTTGTTTTCATTAATATGAGGCACAGTCATGCTCCAGTTCATATTTAGGTTCATAATTGCCTCTCACCAGCAACTTGTTACCATGAATTATAAACAAAGACACAAGAAATTGAAGTTTGGTTTCCATTCCTTTCCAGAATGTTGGTCTTCATTGCATTGCAGTCTTATTTGAAATTGAAGATATATTCTTAAAAATATTTCTGTTTTTCTCCACGCATTCTTAGCTCCTATCTTTTAGGTAGGCAATTCTTTAGAAGGTGAGGCACCGCATGGCTTCCCCACATTTGCAGTGCATGGCCCCAGCACCAGCCAGAGCTGCAGAGATTACAGGTGTCTGTCACAAACACCTGCAGCTCCAGCCCGCACACAGAGTCTATAGGCACAGACCCAGCCACAGTGCTCCCCATGGGGTGCTGGGATCCCTCTGGCAGAATGTGGGCTGGCAATGGCCCACAGTTAGGGTCAAAATACAGGCTACACCCTGTGTTGCTAGCTGAAGGCTTCACTAGAATAAGCTGTGATATCACTTTTAAACATAAGCAAGTTGAATTTATTGCATAATTTTTATTTTCCATAATTTTTAATATTGTCATTTCTAATTGTTTTATATTCCTCGGTTTTAAAACACCAACTTTCCACTGGTAGCTTGTTTTGACAGAAAAGTAAATAAGTAAAAAAGTAAAAATCTTCCCTATCTTCTCCAAACGCCTGGTTTCAGAATTGATTTCAATGTTTGTTGCATGGTGACCAACTCTGAATATACTAACAAAGAAGACATTCCGTGTCATAATAAAAATGGCTCTACTTCAAAACATACGCTTTGGAGTTATTTTATGTTAACCATAAACACATAGTTTGCATTTACTTGCTGTCTACAATGAGCTAATACAGCACATGGCAACTAGAATCTGTTTCCCTAAAGCCTGTAGACGTCATTAATTAGATCAGCTACTTTCGTGGTGCGTTGCACTGTTAGTATTAACTGTTTTAAAAGTCACTCGTGCAAATATTTACCGAAACTCATGAAGCGCGCTGGAAACCCGCCAGGAGTAACCTCACGTGGATCCTACCTATGCAGTCATCTTTTGCTTTCCCATTTCGATCACTTTCAGGAAACTGTTCTAATCTGTTTTCAAACGGTTGCTCCCAGAGACCTAGGGACAAAGCCCAGTATGAATATAAATTATTTGTCAACACAGACTAACGGAGGGCGGCGCGGGCACTCAGTCGGTGCAAACGGTGGGCATTGTCGGGCGTGATGAAGTTCTCAAGCCCGGGCTCTGTGGTCTGCCGCTGCTCTGGGGCAGCAGCACTTGGTAGACAGCTGCACCGATTCTCCATAATTAGCCAAGGTCAGCCACCGCCAATGGAGGACATTCACCATGTGTCAGGAGAACAATGCCGGGCCCGAGCATTCCCGGCTGGGGATGCCAGACGAGGGGCTCCGTGAATGGGGGTGACGCGAGCCTGCCCTTTGCTGTGCCGGCTGGAAAGGGGACAGCCACACAGGACAATTCCAGGGTTCGCGCTGGCAAAGCTCACTGATGTCACAAAACACGTCTTGTTTTAACGACCAGAAGCATATGTTCCTTGACACAGTGCGATGCTGGTGACACTTGATGGAGACCCTGAAAGAAGGACCAAGAGAACAAATGTGTTTCTCCATGTGCTTGGGATTCCGTGTTTCCCTCCTCCGCTCAGTGGAGTAATCTTTTAAGTTACCAATTGACTCAGTGTAATCCTTTCAATAAAGGGATGATGGCTTTCAAATGAAGAGCAAAGTCTGGGAATGAAATAATAAAATGCCGATACAGAGTGAAACGCTTTTGTTTCACTGGCTGCTTACAGAAGCGCTTGATTTCCACCAGGAAAAATCCACAGCTACAAAACAAATTCATCAGGAGAAAACTTTCCATACTCAGATTTTAGATCCAGTCAAACGTTCTAGTTTGTCCCCTGCAAAATTATACAGTGAAATTTCGAAAGCTAACACACAAGAAATCTTTTTAAGGCAAAGAGAACAAGGGTATCTAAAGCGAAATGCCCAAAGGTCAGGGAGAGAATTTTGTCACAGTGAACGCCTTCCCTTCTCCTCCGTACTTATGTGTGTGCCAGTGTCTCCGGCTTACCTTTTCTTTCAGGAGGCTGAGCCCAGTCTTCAGCGGAGCACTGGCCCAGCCTGACTGAGGCCTGGTCACCTCTGCCTGTACGGACTCCTTCCTTCCCTGCTGGCATCACAGGGAAAGAGGCCTGGCAGGAAAGGGACCACAGGGTGAGGGGCTGCGCGCTGTCTCATCAGCACACTGCACCTGGGCACAGCTTCCAGGTGACACTCTTTCTTTGGACCCGGGGCCTTCATTAGTGTCTCATTATCATGTCTTCCCACATAGCAGATTTATTTCAGGCCATGTGCTTGCCGCAGCATTTCCACCTGCCACAGAAGGAGCCGAAGAATGACTGGAAGAAGTTACTCAGTGGCACACACGTGTGCACACACACACACACACACACACACACACGCAATCTGTTAGAAACTGGAGAGCACTTTGCATTTGGAGGAGGGGCCAGAACAGCAGGATGGTTTACCAACTTCAATTATGCATGTTCATAATAGGGATTCACTATTTCTGGGTGTACAGAGCAATGCGTTTGTGCTTCCTCTTTTATCACTGGCTCATTTTCAAATAAGTAAGTCACAATAAGAACAAGGTGCTGTGGAAAATCCTTCCCTCTTCTGCCAGCAAGGTAGATGGAGTGTGCATTCCATGTACATTGGAAGTTGGTGAAGTAAAAGCTGCACACATGTACACACATGGATGTGTACAGTGGATGCACACACACGTGCATGTGCACACACACACACACACGCACGCATGCACAGAGTCTGGATCATGTTATTTACCGCCTAACTGAGCAATTCTAGCCCTGCTGCTCACTTCCTCTTCGCTGTATTTTTTTTTAAAGCATAAAGAAGGGAAACACAAAGCCAAGCAAAGCCTGTCAACTCCAGTGCTGGGACATTTCTCCCAGATTCCTCGCCTCTCTGAGGGTTTCTCGGGGGCCCTCCTGAAGGGCAATCCAATCAGCTGTGTAATTTAGATAATCCCATACCCAGTCTCGCAGACTTCCCTCTCAGTGAAGTTAATAAAGATAACGACCTATTAACTTCGTTATTTCTCCATAGTGCAGTTTATCCTTGGGCATAAGGCAGTGACAATTTGATCTAATCATGGCAAATTATACTCTTTGAATTCTCACTGGAAAATACAGTAGGCAATTAAAATTGAAATGTATTATTAGCATCCATGTATTTATAGCATTCCCTTCATAGAGGATTTCTCTGAATTTATGGGAAGTGCTGCTGTTTCTATGCAGTAGATTCACATCTGTGACAGTGCCTTTCAGAAACCTTTTTGAAAAATCCCTTTGAATGAGTCCTCTGTGAAGCACCTCATCCTGCCCAACCCTTCATCTACTAAGGACTGCTCTAAGCAGGTCCCTCGCAGTGGGTCATGTCGGGAAAAGACACCCAGAGGGTGCCAGGGGTCCCATTGCTTCCCCCCCTCCGAAGGGGAATGTAACCACTAAAGTGAGAAGATGACTCAGCAGGTTGGTGACAGTGTCATTATGTCTGATGGCCCTATTTCGGCTTCTAACAGCAATTACCACAGTCTCGGAAGACGTACAGGCAGCCCGATGTTTATTCCTGAACTTAACTGCAAAGAGAATAAACTAATAGGAAGAAACAATATTTGCCATGAAGCAACAGCTATGTAAGTCATGGTCTCTGATAAACAAAGACAGACTCCTAGAACTAAGCTTCATTCACAGTGAACTAATTTAACCCAAAAGAAGCAACCAGACATGTGTAACAGCCGGGCGATTCTACTTCTGAACAGATAAAGGAAATTGTTTACATGGTCACTTCTGTCTGAAAGGAAAGAGGAAGGAAGCACATTTCTAAGAAAAAGCAAAATAGCATTAGGACATAAACTCAGTCTACTTTTCATCCTTGACTTTCTATTTAAGGAAAAATCAATGCATTGGTTATAACACCTAACTGTAACCCGTCACATATAATTGCTTTCCCTTCAGACAGAAAAGTTTAGATTTGGCCACAGTGTGTGAAGGAAACTAAATTAAACCACTCTGAGCAAGGGATGCACCGCACTTTGTTTCCTAAATATGAAGGAGACTTATCCTCTCTTCCAAGGTTTAATGAGGTAATGTTCCACACACAGTTACAGGAGTTCAATAGGGACCTTGATTCCTTACATTTAAAGCTTGTTTTAATTTTTCAAATTAATTCCCTTAATTTCCATTCTTTGGTGAAAAATTCTGAAAGTCTAGGAACCTACAAATTAGTTGTATGGTCTCAAAACTTCCTCTTTGTTTCATAAAATAATTATTTTCACCTTGCAAGTATCATAAAGCTGTAATTATTTTCATTAATTTTTTAAAGAGCAGACTTAAGCTTTTTCATGGTAGTGAATTTTAATAACTGCTTCCGAGTCCCTGGTTTGGTCCTAGCAACCTCAGATGATGCGCGTTGTCTCGGAGAGGGGCCCAGTGCTTGTTTGGGGCATGCTGGGAAAATCCTGCAGGCCCAGTGTGTCCCACCACACACAAGGTCCAGGGCTGCGAGCATATGTGATTTCCACTGTAGGGGGAATTTAGACCCTGGACTCTGTCTTTTGCCCCTGTGATGGCAGCCACAGACAGTACCATGGGGCAGGGAGGGTTTATGGCTCCCATTTCTCTTCTGCTCTGAATGCTTGCCTTTTCTTTATGCAAATCACTCACTAGCTACTCATCTTCACTGAGCTTTCTTGGTTCATGCTCCACAAGCTGCAAAGATGCAGCTCTTATGAGCCGCGTGATAAGAAAGAGTGATGCCTGGCTGTGTGGACCAGGACTCCTGGGGCCTCCTGGAGTGGACAGCAGGATAACCATGCATCCACACATCCACGGGCATGGGTGAGGAGCAGAGCACTGGTCTCAGCTTTAATAAATGAATTTCATCCTGCATAGTTTCATTAGATATGAAGAAAGGAAAGGCTAATCGTTTGCATTAAATTACCACCCAAATTACATCATCAAATATTTCATTGTCTGCAAGAATGTGAAAAAAAGCCAGGATGATTAACTTTGTACCATTTTTTCAGGAGGTACTGATGCTTAAAGCAGATTTGATATTTTGCAGATATATAGATCACTCCTAAACAATTGTTTGAATGACCTCAGCATCTGACATCATTGAATGCAGTTCAGAAATGTAAGCATTCACAGGATGCGGGAGTCATACATCTAAACAATGGTATTATTAATGATTTCACCGAACTCTTTCTCCTCAGTTGCATCTATTTTGTTTTGTTTTTTCTCCTCTTAATTCTGCAACAAAAGCTAAAGATAATTTTTAGTTCCTTTCCAAATGTTAATTTATGCATTTATAACAGTGCCAAAATTCAGACAGAAATTTGTAAAAGATGACCAAAGAAAAGCAGAAGCTAAAGGAAATGCTCTCCGCAGGAATGGTAATTTGGAATATTGACTCTTGGTATGGAATTGAGAAAAGATCCCTTCTCTGCAGCAGTCATCTGGATGGTCCAACAGCTCCCTCTACTCCCTCCAAGTGGAAAATAATCATAACACCACAGGCCGGGTGAGGCTGCGCGTAGCCGGGCTTGGAAAGGCAGCCACATTCCTGCTTCCTTTAAAAAGAGCTTTTTAATCATCCCTGTAGTCGAAAACCAGGGAGAAGCTGCTGCAAACCCTCCATTAACGCTTCTCGGGTACAGCTTGTCACAAGCTGCCCTTCATTAGTGCCTTGATGACCAGCTGACATAACTGTTACAATGAGTTTTGGTAGTGCAAGGATCCATGCAGAACCACAGGAAAATATTAAAAGAGCCATACAGCTATCTCCCCAAACCAACCCTGCCACGCTGACTCGAAGCTCTCTTGTGCTCTACACTAACCCCTTCTAGCTGGGGAGAGGTGGGCTACAGGTGAAAGACACCACAGGCCTGGGTGCTGAGACAAAGGGTTACCTTCTGGCGGATCCTGTACCATCTCTGTGTTCTGATGCCTTTCTGAATTTCCTGAGTCTATAACTAAGGAACACATCTATTCCTGGGTGATCAATAGAGAGCCCTTTCCAGCATGGGCCTGGAGTGCTGGCCGGGAAACACGATTTCACTTTAAATCAAAACACATGGATTCAGACCCATTGCAGAAGGGCTTTTTTTTTGCATGGGTTGCTGTTCAAAAGGTTTGCATCCATCTTTTAAAAATGATTCTCCCTGCATATATGCATTTATTTTTGTATAAAAATTTTGATGAATGCATTTATCCTATTTAAAACTGCCCGTGTCATATCTGTTCAAAACAAAGACCACTTCTGCTAATTAATTACATGCTACCTAATTTAGATATTTAAACATATTCAAAGCATGTCTCCTCAGGGAAAATGATTAAACATGCAATCATTACGAGTTAAAACCATACTTATCATCTGAAATCCTCTGCCCGTGCTGTTTCATGCTGCCCATCCATCTCACTGTGGGTTACCTTCCACCACATCTTTTGCAGGTACAAAGATGGCTTCATCGCTCACCATTCGTTCATCTACTTAACATATGGAAGAGTTTCTGTGCTCTGAGTGGCCTGGGGCCAGGTGCCAGGGGGCCCCGGGAATGAGATGTAGCTCACCTGCCCAGGGGGACACAGTGGAGTGGGAAGGAGAGCTGACTGGGATCAGCTCTGGTGACAAAGCCTGAAATGTAGACCCAAGCAGAGATGCAGACGCACAAGTGTGATTTGGTTCCTAGCTGCAGCCAAAGAAAAATATGCATGTATATATTTTAGCAGCCTAATGTCTTCACATGCATATTTAAGGAGTATTGACTTTTGCACACAACATACACAGGTTCTTTTAAAAATGCTTTTCCTCTTAGTCAAATCCTTATGTCTCGCTGTATGCATGTGTGCATACTCAATGGGATACAATCATTTATCAAATAAAATTTAAAACACAAAGAAATTATTTAGGCTTCATGCAGTACTAATAAAGAAAGTCTCGTAAAAAATCTGAATTGATTAGCACCTCATTCTTGCCAGGTACTTTCATAGAAAACGTAATTAACTCAGCATTTTTTTACTACCCACTCAGCACAAATTGTGGCCAGCTCTGCACGACTGATACAACGCATTGTTTGTGCTCCTGATGACAATGGTGTTTGAAGGTGACATCTTTTTTTTTTTTTTTAATTTGCAAAATATCTCCATTCCCAAACCTTGGCAAATAGAGGCAGAATGGTGAAGAACTTGGTCTCTGTCCTGCCACATAGAAACCATCTCCATGCCAACTACCAGCACCCTGAATTTACATCCATGACCCAAGAACTGACAAACAGGCAGCCCCGAGATGCCACTAATTCTCCGGCATCTAGCATTTCAGATGAGCCACCCACTAACTGCGCCACGAAAGGCAGCCTTTCTGAGCACCTGGTGCTGAGCCTGGCAGTTGCTGTCCAAGAGCTCGACCTACCTTAGCTCATGACGTGGTGACGAAGCATGGTAGATGGGGTGGATCCAACAGCAGGCATTTATTCGTCTTTGTCGTGGAGGCCTAGCAGTGAAGGACCCAGGCCCTGGCGCACCCTGTGCCTGGTGAGAACCCACTTCTGGCTGTGGATGGTGCCTTCCACTTGCATCACTAGATTTGCTGGGCTGGGCTCGTGTTTGGACCCGGGGACCTCTGACTTAGCTCACCCCACCCCGCGGGCCCCAACCTCAGGCTCTCTCTTCCACCTCTCAGACTCGTCAGCACGCAGGAGACAGAGCAGGGAGGAGTCTCCGGCTACCTTGAAAACTGGGGGACTCCCCAGCATCCCCCTGAGGCCGGCCCAGCTCTGAGACAGGATGTTGGAGAACTGAGGGAGCATGGCTTCCTGTTGCTTCCTTCTCTATAAGAACAGGAACAGGGCTCCCCGGGGACAGAGAGGGGTCGGTGGCCATTCACGTGGTAGGACAGGAAGTTTCCGGTTCTGTGGAGAGGAATTTTCCTGTCATCCCCTCATCACAGTAACCGAGCTTACAGCTAAGTGCATTGTTTGTCATTGTTGGGAGGAGCCCCAGGGTGTGGGGTTTGCAGGGGAGCAGCCTCTGGGGTGAGCCCTCGTGCTCTTCTCTCCTGCCTCCCCGAACACTGAACTCTAGGCCTTCCTCAGGGGGCTCCTTCTCACCAACCTCCAGGGGAAACCGGCCACCGGGGCCAGCCTCTGTGCACGAGGAGGCGCAGGGGGTGCTTGGGTGCGGAGGAGGACAGAAGACCGCAGTGAAGATGTGACAGGGCAGCTTCCCACAGGCTGTACGGGAGGCTCCATGGGGAAGGTGGCCGGTGTCCCACTGCAGCTGGTGATTTTCCTCATCAGGGGAGCATGGGCACCGCTCAGAGCACGCAAGAGGGGGCACAGTGAGAGACCCAAACTGCTCGTCATGGAATGTGTCACCTACACGTAGGGAAATGCGTAGCTTTTATACACACTTACAAAACTGCATGGCTTGATGGCATGGACTAACGGACAAAATGAACCTGTGAGAGCAGGAGTCAGAAGTGAGGCGCAGGGACCTTCTGGGTGTGGGGACCATCAGTGTCAGGTCAGGCTGACAGTTACTTGGAAGTATGAGGTTGTCAAAGCCCACTGTCCAGGGTAGCAGGCACCTGCGTATTTTTACCTAAGGTCTGTGGATGTAAGTCACATCCCAGTAACAGCAGAAGGAAACCGCAGGCCTTTTCTTTTTAATGTACGTTATTACTAGACTCAGCTGGCAGGGT